>NC_080788.1:46665663-47265663 GCF_028018385.1 Neofelis nebulosa | reverse complement strand
ATAAAAAGCCACATGGACACACTGAAATGAGAAAGGAGTATTTAGACTTGAGAAATATTGAAGGTGTTACAAGTTTAATGAATTCAAAATAAGCAAAAACATATGTTTATAATCTCATGTCCTTCTCTGTGAGGACACTTTATTATTCATACTGGTGTGAAAATGATGTGAGTGCTGACAAAACCAAGATGGAAATATTCTCCATTCGATGACATAAAAATACAATCACTTACAGGGCAACATACCCACTCACGTGGGTAAGGATCTGATGGGACTCACGTGCATATAAGATAGGACTCATTTTAAAAGATCCCATCACTTATCACTGTACATTGGCTCACCTTTACCAACGGGAATCCAATTATTTCCCAGTACTTTTGAGAACACGTATATGTTCAGGAGATGGGCATTATGTTCTCCAGGCAGCCAGCACAGAGCCAAGCTCCACACAGTATAGAGTGAAGTGCAGTCAGTAACCAGAATCTGAGCCACCTACATGGTCCCAATGAGCTGTTGACAACAGCCAATTTCACCTGAGGGTTGCCAGCCCTATGTTTATTTTCGATTAATTATATTTACTTGGATGAGGTATTAACTTCATTTTCTGGTCAGAAGCTCCCATCTATTCCAGAGGCTATCTCTTATTAAAAATCACTCCTCCCATGGCCTGAGGAATGTTTAAAAACAGAAATCTCATTTAAGTGTAATGGCAAAAGGGAACTGATCACGGTGAGGCATATGTCCGAAAAAGAATGGCATGTGAATTTTATGACATGAAAATATAACTGCAGTATGTGTGTGTGTGTGTGTGTGTGTGTATATATATATATATATATATATATGTGTGTGTGTGTGTGTGTGTGTACACATATATGTATATATATGTGTCTATATATATATATGTGTACACATATATATACACACACACTAGTCTAATGTTGTAAATATCGTATAGATTTCACTCAATTAAACAGACACTTACAGACAATCTATATGCCCTCTCTACCTGACCATTTATGTCCCAGGAACACAAAAGAAGTAAAATACAGTCCTCACGCTTGAAGAAATCATAATCCAGGGAAGACATAAGCCTGCAGACCAGCATTTCCCCCCAAGTGTTCCAAAGAATTCAGTTTTGCACGATACTGATAGATTAGCCAGAAAAATAGTGTTGAGGCTTAAATAAATCTGAGAAATAGTGACTAGGGCTTTTCCGAGTCTCTAATAGGTCAGTGTCTCGTGAACATCTGAGAAGGAGCTACTTTACCCGGAACAAACACCTTTATTGCAAAACGCATAAACACCTCACTGGAACAGTCTTCCTTGAAGTACCAGATTAGATAATGTTTTTATAGAGAAGTAAATGTTACAGGGGCCAGAGTTCCAAATAATCTCCATAAAGGATTCATTTTTGTTCCCATACTATGAACAGATCCTGGAAGGGGATGGCTGGAAGAATGATGGCAGCAGTGACACTGAGGAAGGACATAAGGCTTCCCCCTCCCAGAGCAAGCCCAATTGTGCTCTGTTTTCCCACGTGAAGGGTAGGATACAGTGTTCACGGTTTGAACGCCTGACTGAACAAGGACGCCCTAAACGTTAACTGATCAACAGTGGGTTATCCAGGAGGAGATCCCTGGTGCACAAAACAGACATTCCCAAATGGTTCCAGTTTCCAGGCAGTTCGTATTCCCTAAGAAACTGACTTTTATTTTATAAATAGCAAAAACAAACAAATACAAAAACCACTAGGAGAGAGGATGCTCCTTATGTGAGAAAATGATTTAGCGAAAGACAGTTGCTGTCTCCTGCTATCTCTCCTATCCCCTGGTTCTAGAAAGTGGCAGAAGAACAAAGGGGGCAGAAGTGCCTGAGAGGCCCTCTGCTTCTGAAGGATTCTCTTTAGTCAAGAGAGGTTAACTCTGGGGAGGTAAAAAAACAGTCCTATTTGATCCTCAAATGAATCATTTGGTGTTGGTTTTCCCCAAGCTTCATGGTGACTCTCCTGCTGCTTAACTGTTTTTGTTTTGATTTGTCGGTTGAGGGTGGGCTAAGGTTGGAAAGGAAGGCAAGAACGTCCTTTCTAGTCATGGGAAGCTATGGTTTTGTTCTTCAAAATTCACTAAGAAGAGACCCTCAGCTAGTCTTGCACCTCCCCATCTGATCCCAAAAGCCAAACACTTCTCATTTTTCATGTGTATTATGTTCTCTTCAGCTTGTCCCCCAAGTTGACTTCACACCACATTTTCAGAAAGGCTGAGGAATCTACATTTCAGTGGAGTAGTAAATTTAGGGTAAAGACTTAATGTTTTTTTAGGCTACTTACTGCAAGAACTGCCCTGTCTCGCTCCACCAAGTCTGCAAGCTTATCCAACAGACGGCCTCTTTCTGAAGCGTCCATCCTTCTCCACACTGAACCAAGAGAGAAAGCCAGGCGGGCTGCCTGCACTGCTTTGTCTATATCTGCCTGTTAGAGAGGAAGAGGCACAACTGAGGAGAGAGAACACTCCAAATAAAGGAAGAAACACCTGCTTCGATGAAAAAGGTGATGAATGAACGTCAGTGCTGGTGTCTGGGGAGGATAAGCTTAGTGCTCTGTTGTCTAAAGGCAGTTATTTCATAGGGAATCTTTTTCTAAGAAGGACATACCTTGTCTGCTTCTTGAACTTCACACACCTGCTCTCCTGTGGCTGGATTATAGACAGGGAACACTCTCCCGCTCTCTGAGTTCTGCCACTCGTTGTTAATAAAAATCTATGGAAGTAGACAACAGAAGAGGATCGGTGAGACACGTGATAGGAAGCCAACCAATGGTGAAGGATTATGGAAGTGCCATGGTAGTGGTATTTGTTCTATATGTTTGTTGGCACGTAAGTATAGAATTTGAAGCATTACAAGAGACCCTTAACAGTATGCAGTCCAGCCTCTCCCCAAATTCAGAAATTTCCTCTATGATATTTTTATCTCAAGTTTATCCAAAGATTAAATATAGTCCTTACCTTTAGCGAACCTGCCAACCAGTGAGGGAGTCAAACAAAGATGGAAGCACAGAGTCTCACATACATACAAACAATACACAAAGCTGAGAAAATATTTACTGACTGTCCAAACTCTGGCCAATATCCAAAAGGAGTAAATACCATGGATTAAACTGAGTCACCACGCTTTAGATCCTAGTTTCTCTCTCAGAGGCATAAGTAACTTCACAGGGAACTTGAAGGGTGCTGAAATAAGTAAGCATTCACTTAATTTATAGTCAGATCCTGAACTGTGCAATGACTCTAACTGGTGAGTTAAACAAGTTACGTGTGTAAGTCCAAGTTAGATTTCTTCCCCTTTGCTGGGTAGACTACACGACTCAGCAAAGGGAAAAGGCCTGTCTTTCAAACTGGTCTCTCAAGAATTTCTTAAGAGTCTTGGTTTCCTTATAAAGGAAATGGAGATTATATTAAAATGGCAAAGAGACTTATAGTTAAAAAAAAAATTCAAGTTAGTATCTCAGAAGATTTGTAAGGACTGAGTTGAAGAAAAGGAGAAAATATAGGCAAAGGAATGTAAAAATTTTTATTGATATTAAAGAGAGAAACCCAAACAAAACGTTTGGACTATGACAGCTCAAAGAATACACAAAGATATTTTACTCTATAAAATTTATAGCATTACCATGAAAATTTCTGAAGTCAGAAGCCATCAGTCAATTTAGAACAAACACAAGGAAAAATTGATTTGTTATTGTCTGCCATTTTAGTAAATCACAGATGAGGCTAAATGAAGACAGATCTGCAATTTTAAATACTAAGTTCTAGATCATTCCAAAGCTTTATTTTGCCTTGATTTGTTAAAACAATGAAGCCTATGTTTCCCCTTTTTAAGACAAAAGAGAAAAAAGACCTTAAGTCTGCATAAGCACTTAATTCAAAAGTAACAAGCATAAACACAATGGCCTTGTAATTGTAGAAATTTTAAGTGTACGATTTATAAACATGCTTTACAATTTACAACAATTTATAAACAATTTCTAAATGTAATGTATTCATTTATTCAATAAGTACTTAGATACTCCTAGACCTAGGACAGGCAAAGAGGACTAGCAGTGCCAGCCCTCCAGGGTCTTACAGTCTCTAGTAACTCATTAAATATTCACAACCTTAATGGCAGAATTTTATTACCACTACCAAAGATGAGAAAGTTGTGAGGATGGGAGGTTAAGAGTCTGATGAAGCAGGTTCTCGTTGTGGCTCTGACTAGTCTACTGCTCCTTCCAGTGTTATCAGAGCCTGCGGGATTGCTCAGTCCAAAGAAATGAGTTCGTGTCCAAGCCTAAATTAGATCTATAGTTCTTGGACTCCTGGTCTAGTTCTCTTCCCACTCCATGTAACAAACTTCCTAACAGTTCACAGTTGATCATATCTGCACACTCCTTTGAAACACAGTATGACCTCCAAGGTAACAAAGGACAAAAATTGAGAGGTTAGTTTCACTTCCAGAGCATTATCAGGTTTAAGGAAGAGGGGTCTTGCCAATATGCCTTATTCTCTTTATTCACAATTTGACAGAGACTTCTTAACCTTTGTAATCCAATTTTAGTTTTTAAGTTTCTTTACTGAGTTCTATCTGTAAGAATTGAGATTTCATGACCTTTATTGATTCTTAGAGGTCTTCCAAAGATCAAAGAGAAAAATTACTTATTTTTTAACAGGATAAAACTCATTCATTCTCTTACTGTTTTCATTTAGGTGCATGGATCATCTTATAAATTTAAGATACACTACAGGACCTTAGTGATCTTTTGCTATTTTGTCATCCTAGGAGTTACTTCATCATCACTCAATTATTTCCAACCATGCTAAAAAAGAACAAAACAAAAAACTGTGGAACTGCCATAGAATGAATAAATAATTACAACTATTTCATCATCCTTCAGTTTTCATATGGTGTTGTCCAAACTAATGCATCATCTTTTGAAAGCACATAAAAGAAGTCTGGGGACACCATCTTTGTCATATTCTTTTTAGCTTTCATTGAATGCATTTAGGAACTCAGAATTTTTCATTTCAGTCCATCATGAGTAAGAGAAGATTACAGAGAAAGATATTTCACAACCGTAAATGAGTCAGAAGATGAAGGCAAAGAGAGAGAAACACTGGAGACTCTACTGATGAGGGTGAAGTTGATGAAGCAAAAGTTTGGACTATTTTCTCAAACTCAGGAATTAAAGAGCAAACAAGATATTTATGAATACACCAAGAAAACATGATATTCTAACTCAGTCATTTAATAGGACAGAGTTAATTATTTAGCATTTTGCAACAAGAACCTGGACCACCTTGTTTTGCTAAAAGGATATGTGATAATTCTTTTATCTTTTATGATATCTGTGTGTAAAAATTTAGTTGATATGATTCATAAGTGGACAAATACTGAAGGTAGGTGTATACACAAAGGTGACTAGAGGACACATATTATGTAGAAATAAAATTTTTCATTGATCAATCTAATCTACGTTTAAATTAGAAATTTAAATTAGAAATTAAAAACAGGGGCGTCGATTGAGCATCTGACTCTCGATTTTGGCTCAGGTCATGAACTCACGGGTTCATGGGATTGAGACCTGTGTTGGGCTCTGTACATTCAGCACAGAGCATGCTTCAGATTCTCTCCCCCGCTCTCTCTGCCCCTACCCCATGTACTCTCTCTCAAAATAAACAAACTTTAAAAAAAAAACCTAAAAATGGAAACATCCTGTAATTATGGAACACAAAGATAGCCATCCTTTTTAATACAAAATTATAAGCACTCAAACTTTTCAATAGCATTACACTGTGAAAATGCACATACAAGAACCAGAAGTAACAATAAGCTGTAGCCTATTAGAGATATGTTTAAAATCTGGAATCAGTATTTATGACATGAATATTTCCTGTTTCATACATGATAGCTGATGAGCAGATAGTTAGATTCAAAGGCCCTTTACCCATTCCTGGCCAATACCTCTAAATATCCAGGAAAATATGGAAGAATAATTTGGTTTGCTATGTTTAAGTTCTAATTTTGTGGGTTTCACTATTACTACTGCTGTACATTTTTCATAAAATAACTTAAAATTTTAAGCATACAAAGGATCCAACAGACCCAGATGGTAAATGTGATGACTATTTTTCCTGGTATGCTGAAGGTTAAAATATTTGATTTTTACTAGGTTATTCTTTTTGTAGACCTAGCCTTATGACACTTAAAAAACCTGTACTGATAACTTTGTTGGTACACCGACTAGCAAATACCTCTAATACTTGAAGATTTTCAGCTTCTCTAGGCTATTTCAAAAATCTTGAATACTATATCAATAGTTCTTCCCTAACCAGGCTCCCAATGGCCAATACTGACATAATTTAAACAACAAAATAAATAATGATAGCAATGATTACTCATAGAATGAAAAAGGCACTCAAGAGCCCATAATGATACAAATTATTTTAATGAATATATAAGTGGGGGGATAGGATGAAGTTCTGCTTCATAGGAGAATTCCAACTAACAGTTGTGAAGGAATGGTGGAATTAGATAATCACCATTTGTCAAACATCATAGTAGTAATTGCTGAAGGCTAAATCATCAGTGGATGATAAAATTGGTGGGTAAAAGTATAATGAAAAATTGGATGTTAATGTAGTCTCAAAGTATATTCCCACAAGATACTTCCTAATTACAAAGGGAAAAATAGAAACTTTATTAGAGAAACTTGACAGACAGCACCTTAATCAAGCAATCAAGGTTAACATCACCAGTAATGCAACAAATGAGTTGTTATTAACATTTTATCTGCATGTCCTACCAATAATTAAAAAGCTGTGTTGAAATCTCTTGCTTTGGTTGTGGATCTGTCAGTATATCTCTTACAGTCTTCATTTATATCTTTATAAATTTTAGGCTATTTTATTAGTGAATATAAAATGATTTTTGTACATTATCCTTACATCCTATAATTGTTTATTAGTTCCAGAAGGGTTTTTTTCTCTTTTTTGTGTGTTTGAATTCTTAGGGATTTTCTACCTAGACAATCATGTTATTTATGAACAGAGACAGTTTTATTTCTTCCTTCCCAGTCTATATACATGTTATTTCCTTTTCTGGTTTTACTATATTAGGTAGGACTTTCAGCACAATGTTCAACAGGAGTGGCAAAAAGGGGTTTCTTGTTCCTATTCATAGAAAGCATCTATATAATTTCTTGTCATTAAGCATGATGTCAGCAAGAGGTTTTATGTAGGTATTTATCATCCAGTTGAGGAAATTCCTTTATTTTTAGTTTGTGGAGAGGTTTTTTTTTTTGTTTTTTGTTTTTTGGTTTTTTTTTTACCATGAATGGGTGTTGGATTTTGTCAAATGCTAATTCTAAATGTACAGATGCTATCGTATGAGTTTTTTTCATTAGCCTGTTGATGTGACAGATCATAATAAATGATTTTTGAATTCTGAACCAGTCTTGTATACCTGGAATAAATACCACTTTGTTGTGGTGTATAATATACTGTTGGATTTTATGTGTCAACATTTTTTACAGTATTTGCATTTATGTTAATAAGAGGTATTGGTCTGTAGTTTTCCTTTCCTGTATGTCTTTATCTGGTTTTAGTATTACAGTAATGCTGGCCATATTAGATGAGTTAGGGAGTGATCCTTTTGCTTCTATTTTCTGGAAAATACTACACAGAATTGGTATGTTTGCTAGAAATCACCACTAAAACCATCTGAACCAGGGGCATCTGGGTGGCTCAGCTGGGTGAACATCCAACTTCAACTCAGGTCATGATCTCAAGGTTCATGAGTTCAAGCCCCACATTGGGCTCGCTGCTGTCAGTGCAGAGTCCACTTCAGATCCTCTGTCCCCCTCTCTCCTTGCCCCTCCCCTGCTTGCTCTCTCTCTCAATAACAAACATTTTAAAAGATCTGGACCAGTGCTCTTTTATTTTTGGAAGGTTACTAATTACTAATTCGACTTCTTAAATTTATATGGGCCCATTTAGGGTTAGCCAATATGAGTTTCCATCCTTGGTTCCCACCACCAACTATTCCTTTTTTGTGCATCTCTTAGGTCAACCTCCTGAGAAGAGCACTTGGTTGGTTTCAGGACATTTTCTGAAGCACCTCCAGATGTAAATGAAATAACTACCCTTGGGTCCAAATATATGTAACCATAAAGAAGAAAGCCACGTATGTTTGAAGCCATTAAAGGGCCAAGTTTGGGTCAAGATAATTTCTTTTCAAAAGAACCATGGAGAGGCGGGCAACAAGTGATGAATATCTCAGGAGTGGGTGCCAAGTTGGTAGGTGTTAAGATTTTAAGAATTTCTGTATTTTTAAAATGTCTTTGGTATTGGTATCTGGGTAATTCTGGTCTCAAAGAGTAAGATGGAAAGTATTCTTCTCCTCTCTTCAATTTTCTGGAAGAGTTTTCGTAGAAGTAGCATTATTTTGTCCGTAAATATTTGATAGAATTTGCCGGTAAAAGTATCTGGGCTTGGAGTTTTCTCTGTCAAAAAGGTTTTTTAGCTATGTGTTCAATTTCTTCAATAAATACAGGGCTATTTATCTATTTCTCCTTGTGTGACTTTTGGTAAAATCTGTCTTTCAAGAAATTGACCCATTGGAGCATCTGGGTGGCTCAGTTGGTTAAGGGTTTGACTCTTGATTTTGGCTCAGGTCATAATCTCCTGGTCATGAGATCCAGCCCAGCACTGGGCTCCATGCTGAGCATGGAGCCTGCTTAAGATTCTCTCTCTCCCTCTCCCTCTCCCCTATGCTCTCTTTTTAAAATAAAAAAAAAAAGATAGATAGATAATTTGCCCATTAGTTATCAAATTTGTGGGCACAGATTTGCTCACAATATTCCTTTATCATCCTTATAATGTCCATTGATGGTCCCTCTTTCATTTCTGGTATTCAAAATTTATGTCTTCTCGCTTTTTCCCTTTGTTAGACAAGCTAGATATTTATCAATTTTATTGACCTTTTCAAAGAACCAGTCCATGGTTTTAGTGATATTCTCTATTGTTTTCTGTTTTCAATTTCACTGATTTCTGCTATAATTTTTTTATTATTTTTCTTCTGCTTGCTTTAGATTTATATAGCTCTTCTTCTTCTAGTTTTCTAAGGTAGAAACTTGGATTATTTCTTATTTTCTAGTATATGCAACTCAATGCTGTAAATTTTCCTCTACCATTTTCACTGCATCCCACAAATTTTGGTAAGTTGTATTTTCATTTAGTTTAAAACATTTTAAATTTCTCTTGAGACTTATTCTTTGATTCATGTGTTATTTAGAAATATGTTCTTTAATCTCCAAACATTTTGGGATTTTCCAGTTTTCTGCTATTAATTTATAGTTTTACTCTATTGTGGTCTGGGAGTATTTTTTATATGATTTCTACTCTTTTAAATTTGTTGAAGTGTGTTTTATGGTCTAGAATGTGGTCTATCTTAGTGAATGTTCCATATGAACTTGAGAAGAATGTGTATTCTGCTGCTGTTTGATGGAGGCTTACTTTACTACTCTTAGAACTAATAGCAGCATTTGCTTTTATAGAAAACCTAGCTTTTGCATTTTCCTTCCGTTCCCAACTCATTTTAATATCACTGTTCTTTCAATTAATCAATATATTAAAATTAATGTATGCATGGATAGCGTTTCAATTACATATTGTAATAATATTTCATGCCACACCGTATAATTAAGCAGAAAAAATGAAAGGCAAAAGGTTGAAAATAAAGTGATACTGTCTTTTTTTCTTCAGACATGATTGCCTGTCTGGAAATTCCTAAGAAATCTACAAAAAAACGCTGAAAGTATAATTTAGCAAAGTCCCAGGATACGAGATCAATATACTATCAATAAATCATTGGGAAATGAAATTTAAACGCATATATTTATACACACACATTAGTTCATGCAAGATCTGGTTGCACTGCGACAGAAGGGTCCTTTACAGTATATTGCTTACCTTACAGCCAGAAGTGGAAATCCTGGGCAGCAACTTCTGGCAGCAACTATTAACCCGTTAAATTATGTGACTTTAAAAATTATACTCTAAGAAAGAGTCTCAAGAAGAGTTATGGCTCTTAGTTGTAATGTAACCTCTTCACAAAATTGAGGGACCTGCAAAACTCTCTCCCAATCCTCCCCTGTAGAAAAAGATTCGATAGAAAACAAAACAAAACAAAAAAGGTGGAACTAACAGAAAAAGGAAGAGCTGAGCAGAAATTTGATTTTGCAGGAAAAAAACGGCCAAATGTTCATTGAAAGCCTATTTTAAGGGCACCTCACTGGCTCAGTTGGTGAAACATGTGATTCTTGATCTCAGGGTTGTGGGTTCAAGCCCCACACTGGGTATGGAGAGTGCTTAAAAATAAAATCTAAAAAACAAAAACAAAAACAAAAAAACAAAAAAACAAAAGGCCTACTCTAAACACCGAGTTGTTTTAGATTCTACTGAAAACCCACAGAAGACATGTACTCTGCTCTCTGCTGTCCTGGAACTTATAATTATGTTTCAGAGACAAGATTACTTTCAGGAAAGTTAAATAATGTAAGGCACTCTATGATTTAGTGCCAAGATGAATGGTAGAGATAACCACTGCAGGAGTGTACCTCAGAGAAGGGAGATAGCAGTGTGGGCTGACATGTTAGAAGAACACTTCAGGAAAACAAGAAATAATGAGGGAGTATGACCCAGGGTAGGGAAAGGATAAGGTAAAGGAAAGAAATTCTATCCCTAATAAGATGATTCAGCTGGCCCGATCTACCCCTCCTCCTCGACTTCAGCTCCTCTCTGAAGATTATCTGATACACTGGTTTAGGAAGTGTGACAGAAAAGGAAGAAACCCAAGTTTAGCTGCTCTCCTTCCCTCCAGGAGTCCCCAGACCCTAGCAGCAGCTCCAGGGATTGAGCGCCCTGGAAACCCAGCCCTAGCCTCTACCGCGGCACTGGCTTCAGAGTAAGCAGGGTGCCTTCCAGCACGCAGGTCCTCCAAACCACGAAAATCCAGAAAGGACATAGGTCAGAAAGCCGGTCACACTCACAGAAAGAAGGGAGACAGGAGAAAAGATTCTTCCCAATGTTGTAAATTGATACATTTAGAGAGAGCTGTGCCTAAAAGGAGTGAAAAAGACGGCAGAGCATACAGGAAGAAGAAGCTTTGAAAAGATATGGAAAATAAATACTGAAAAAAGTAGGGTTAGAGAACAAATATTTTTTTAAAAATGTAGTTGTTAGAATTGAAGAGTCTGAGAAAAATAAGCCTTACAGATTTCCCAATGAGAAACAATGAATCGACAAGGGAACCATGATGAAGAGAAATGGGGGCAGTGGGAAAAGAAAACGTTGAGATAGGGAAAATACAAAGAGCTGGAACTCCTCTCCTATGAACATTCAGGTGTTCAATATTTTGAACTGTTCGAGACTGGATAACTAGATTTCTTTCCTTTTTTCACATGAAAATACAGTTAGAAAAAGCATTAAAGCAAGACCAGCCAGAACACATACAGAGCCCGTGGCGGAGAACAATTTGAGACCCAGCCATCGACTTGTGTCATCACAATCCTGCTATTTGCAGACACGTCTTGTGTTCGTGGTTTTGGTCAATACCTGAATTTCGCTAGTAGCCCACGGAGTGGAGAAGGGATTACACTGTAGGGGAATCGTGGTATTCTTGGGTAGCATAATCCGGAATGCTAAGTATGTGTACTTGGGCCAAAAGGTTCTCAAAAGCCAAGCAAACGATTGCAGAGATAAAGACAAGGAGTCCCAGGCAATCAGTAAGGACAATTTTGTTATAAAAGTCTAGTCTAAACACAGCTGAACTCAAGAGGATGAGTCTCTTAAGGTGCAGGTTTCCATGGACTCTTCCTGTTAACACCCTCCCATCCCATCTTCCCTTCCCTTATCTTCCTCAAAAGTTTGTACTAAGTAGGTGCTTAGTGCCTGCTAGTGTCTCCTTAGATTTCTGGATTTTCTTTCTTTTCCAGGATGAGCAAATTACGTCTTTCAGGTTAAATATACCTGTCTGTCTCCAGTATATGATCCCAAGAGTACAAGAGGGCTAAAGGGGTACTTGCGCCAGACGTCCCAAAAGACAAAGGCCACTGCTTCCATGTAGCGTGTCAACCACCAAATAATTCTTTAAAGAGAAAATAAATCATTCCAATGACTGACTCACTTGTAGAGAACAGACCTGGCTAAAACAAACTCAATTATATATCATCAATCCTACCTACCCCACTGCCCCATGATCCCCATATCTGAGAATGCTCTTGACATCTGTTTTAAGAAAAGAGTAAGAAACAGCCAACTGGTCTGAGCCGCCTTATCAAAGTCACATTGAATTACAGCATTTGTTACTCTGTTGAAGCAACATGGCATTAAAGCCAAGTACACACCAATGTCAGTTGTGACATATTCCCAAATCGGAAGAAACTATACTTGCCATCAGTGTTGTGGTAGAAGGCAATGGGAATTGCTACTGGTAATGGTTAATGTTCATTTCTTCCTGTTCCACTTTCTATAAACAAGGTAATGCCTATACAAGCTCATTACTGTAAACTGAGCACATTTAAATTGGCAGTAAAACCAGAGTATTTACTCTAGTGCACATATAAAGTGCCTCATCCAATGTTTTGGAAATGTTTCAAGTTTTGAAACCAAGCAGCTGGCAGCTTTACAAGCCAAACCTTACACTTAAATCACTCACTCTGGAAAGTTTTTTGGTGTCCCGTGTCAGGTAGTACCATTCAGCAGACGTTCATTCCCCCACCCCTTGAATTCTTTTGCAATAAATTTGCATTCACAGGGCTCTTATAACTCTTCCAGCACCATAGACTCCAATGGCTGTTGATTAAATGTATATATCCTGTGCATTTAATCTGACTTACATTATGGCCACTTCGTAAAAATGCCACAGACTGGACAAGCGATGACACATAGCAAGAACCTGGAAGCCCTGCAAAGCCTCAGATTAGGGTTTTTTCTCCTTCTTTATTAATAGTGACCATTTTGTGGCCCGGCTCTAAATCAGCAAAAGTATTTGACAGCAAATGCTCCTATCTATGGATTATATATAACCCGTCCTACACACCAGATGAAAAAGGGATAACCCTGGGAAAGGAAGGGCTTGTTCCATGTAAATCATGTTACAAATTGGACAACACCCAGAGAGTTCATTGTTCAGCCTCAATTGTGAAGGCCGTTCCCATTTACTATTCTCCTAGAATCGATGTTAATTAAGGCGGACTGAGACCATAAATCAGCCTGGGAGTTTTACAATGTAATTCAGCATTAAGCATATATATTTAAATTAAAAGTAACTGATTAACCATTAGAGTTTTTCCAGAAGTGGCTGGGGCCATTTCTTTATAATAAAGACACGTCACCTTTCATTTTTGTAAAGGGGAGAGCATGAAAGAAATACTGTATTATCTTCTAAAATGGTGAATAAGGCTGGTAAGTGACTCACGACACTGGTTATTGGGAGGAGGAGCTGGCAAGAGAGAGAGAAAAGGAGAACAGGAAGGAGAGCTGCATGGTGCAGGGCAGCTGGCATCTTTTCTCTATCTCCCCTGAAGTCGTGGGCTCTCCCTTTAGTCACAATCATCCATTACCCACCTACCATTCATCAGGCTCTGTGCTAGGCACTGGGGGTGACAGAAATAAGTAAGAACCAGCGCCCGCCCTTCAAGTGAGCGTTCAGCATGGCAGAGGGCAGGACTGTCACAGCAATGGCTCTAATAATAGGACATGACAACAACATTCAAAAGGATTTATGGAACAACCACTAGGAATATGCTTCAAAGATACTATACTTTATGTTCCAACTTTATAAAACAGTAGCCCGGTAATTTGTGTGCCTCCAGGAAACCCAACCAAAGAGCTACACCTGCCTGACAGAAGCCAGGAGAACATCCTTCTGAGAATAGGACTTGGGCTTCATCAAAAAAAAAAAAAAAAAAAAAGCAGAAGAAACAAAGCAATGGCTCTGTAAACCCACAGCTGAAAAGACAGGATTGTCTGATAAGTAAGTCCTTCAAGAGCTGTGCTAACACAGCCCATCTACACATGCCTCCCCACACAGTAAATATGAAAACCACGTGCAGAGAGTGAGCCTGGGAGAGGAATTTGTTTTAACCCAAAGTACATGGATAACACATATTCGATGAGTAATTCAGATTTATTAACATTATTAGATGACCACTGTATACCAAGCATTTTTACTATTTCATTTAATCTGTGTAACATACCCGTGATGTAGGTATTTTCCTTCTAGATGTGTAAATGAAGGATCATGTTACAAATGCAAGTTTATACTGCAAATAATGTACAAGGCAAAAACTTGAACGTAGGTCTCTAAATGCTAAGTACAGAGCTTTTCCATTCCTCGTAACGTTACCGGTTCCCACCTCCCACCGTCCACAACTCTACTAGACTACAACTTTAAGTGAAAGATCTATGTTCAGTTAGGCCAAAAGCAGCAAAAAGAATATAATTAGGACTTTTCCTGTAAAGTCAGAATTGAAAACCCAACCAATCAAGTGAATAATAACAAAAGTTAACATATAAGGCTTACTATGTTCCCAGCACTGTTCTAGACACTTTACATATATTAACTCATTTAATACTCAACATTATCATCTGAGGTCAATACTATTATTATCCCTGTTTTACAGATGACGAAGCTGAAGCTCAGAGATATAGAGGAGCTCACCCACAGCCAGGCATGTGGCAGAACTGGGACTCAAAACCCACACAGTCTGGCACCTTCACCCCTCAGCCCTGGACACTGGTATCTATAACAGACTGGCACTCTGATGTCACTTCCTGCATTGCTACATAACCTTCAAGCGGCCATCTGCACTGTTCCAAAAGAAATAAACATGCTTCTTCCCCAATGGGTAGGTTTCTTCATAATCTGGTCCCAACAAACACTTCTGGTCTCCTCTCCGGCCATCCCTCACCATGTATCTAAGCAGGAATAACATCTATAGGACAATATCATTCATGAGAAACAAGCAGTGACAAAATAACACCACATTTCCCATCAAGGATATGTCCCTATCTAAATATAGAATGGAGTGTGTGCCTGTGGAGAAAACCAGACTGGTCTTACACAGACCAGTGTCTTATAGTGTGCCATAAACTGAGGAGCACAAGCATTCAAAATCTGTGGGTCTAAGTTCCTCCCTTTGCCCCCCTATACTTAAATCACACCAAAAATGCTAAGAATTGTTATGAATGAGGATCTCTGAGCCTGCTGTTTCCTCCCTTCCTTACCTGACACAACATTAGAATTTTAGTCATCTTTCAAAACTCAGTTCGAGGGGCGCCTGGGTGGCTCAGTTGGTTAAGTGCCCGACTTGGGCTCAGGTCGTGATCTCACAGCTCATGGGTTCAAGCCCCGTGTTGGGCTCTGTGCTGACAGCTCAGAGCCTGGAGCCTGCTTCGGATTCTGTCTCTCCCTTTCTCTCCGCCCCTTCCCCGACTCGTGCTCTGTCTCTCTCCCTCTCTCTCTCAAAAATAAATAAATATTTTAAAAATCACAAAAAACCCCTCGGTTCAAATACTTGACAAAGCTGTCCCAAACTCTTCAGAGTTGTCTGATCATTCTCTGACTTCTGCCTGTGTATCACATCGATCTGTAATACTTTACGCATGTCCCCCACTTAGATTGTGGGCTCCTTAAGGATAAACACCATGTCACTATGTCATCTTTGTTTTTTGATCTCCAGGACCTAGAAAAAGAATAGTGAAATGGTAGATGCTCAGTAAATATTTATATGCATTTGTATTACCCAAGAAGCAAATTCTTTTTGTCAACAAAAACCAAAACAATGTATGTTTTAATTCCAGGAATCAGATCCTTGGAATTCTAGAACCGTTTCTATCTATCCAGAGAAGCAGGTCCCCAGTCAACACTGAATACTACCTAATATTGGATGCTTCCTACTTTTTCTTGTCTGGATTGAGGCTACGCAACAATCAGCTTTCCTCTAGAACATGGCTTTGGATAGACACTGTGACACCAAGATAATGGAGTTATTTACTCACCTAAGAAGATTGCAGAACCATGCACCTTGCTAAAACTCTTTAGGATAAAGGTGGTTCAGAAGGAACCCTTTTTCTCTGGGGGCACTAGATAATGACACCGGAGTTCTCGGGAGGAACCTGAAACCCAGAACTGCAGTCCCTTCATCTCACCACTGCCAGTAGTGTGGTTCATTATTTAACTCTGCTTAGGGGCTTGTTTATAAACGGACATCACTTTCATGGTCTTATTTTCTATCACAGCAAAAGGAGGAGGGGGAGGAAGAGTGCTTGCGTTCTGTTCTTGGTTTCAAACTAAATGTTCAGCTAGTCTCCTAGCTTCCCCAACCCTCAGTTTCTTTATCTATGATAAAGAATGATGATTTATCTATAATAAGTGAAACTTGGTAACTGAAGATAGGCTAATCTATGGCACTTGTGATAAAACTTCTGTCCAGCCCCTTGACAGATATTGATAATCAATCACAGTATCTTCCAGTTGAATTGCTGAAAACTTTTCAACATGGCATTTTAGAAAGCTATTGCCAACCGAATGGAAGATGTCCCTGAGGACGTAAAAGTTCTAACTCTGTGAATCTGACTTACTGGCTATAGAACACATATGGCCACCAGTGGGCGCTCAATAGGAAAGTTTATCAGAAGTTCTGGGACACCGTAGGTTTGTCTTGCTTCTCCAAGTGCATGTTGACATTTCTCTAACCATTTCAACAACACCTCTCTATGTCCAGAGCAGAGTCCATCCTCTGGGTTCAAAAGTGGCGGTCTCCTTTTCCAATTACGTCTAGCACTTGAACATGTAACTGATGAAGTAGAAAGATACCATTTTGAAAAAGCACAATTTGGGCGGAAAAAAATCCTGCAACAAACATTTTAAAACTTAGGCAAGCTCATCACCAAGCACAATTGGTAACTGCCCACCTTCCGCCCAAACGGTCTTACTGCTTGTTGTGAAACTATGAGGTTTGACACGATCATACTTTACCAGCCCAATTGTACTAAAGGATCACTTTAAAAGACACTAATGGGGGGCACCTGGGTAGCTCAGTTGGTTAAGCATCCCACTCTTGGTTTCAGTTCAGGTCATGATCTCGCGGTTTGTGAGTCTGAGCCCCGCATCAGGCTCTGTGCTGACAGCACACAGCCTGCTTCAGATTCTGTGTCCCCCTCTCTCTCTGTCCCTCCCCAGCCTGCGCTCTCTTTTTCTCTCTCCCAAAAATAAACATTAAATTTTTTTTTAAAAAAGGAACTAACAAGTGAGTATCTTTTTCTTGCTCTAAATATAGTTAGTGGAGGCTGCTTGGGTTAGGAAGAGAGAGATTCACAATGCTGGAAGGGGCCCTAGATATAATGTATGCAAATGAAAAATGTTACTAAATAAATTTCTCAAAAGAAGCCAATGACTTGCACAAGGCCACATACCCCACTAGTGGTAGAATAATAGGGACTGGAACCCCCATGTCCTGATTCCCATTCTAGTGTTTTTTCTAAATTTAATCTTTGCTAATGTTTCTTTGGAAAGCAAATTTGATGGTTGACCAGGGAATCAGGGCAACCCTCACTGCATTTCTTCCACAAGGTCTCTTAAACATTACTCTGCACAAGGAATTTTGCTCAAGTCCCTTTTTTCTTCAATACAATCAATGCAGATGATAGCGAAATACTTTTTAATTTCCTTTCTTGAAAGCAAAATGTGTTAGGGAAACAGTGGTGATTTACATTCCTAATGTGATTCTGCTTAGAGATGAGGTCCTGGGATATTTTCTGCAGCCTCCTGAGGTGCAGAAGCAGGAACTTCTGGCAGAGAACAGACAGCAACCTGACTATTGTGATCTTCAGATAATAAATTATTTCTTGGGCTTATTAAAGAACAGCTTTGTGCTCTTACAACAACAGGGCTATATTTGAGGGTGCAGGAAGGATACTTCAAAATCATCCTAATGACTTCCCACAGGCCAGTAGGTCTTGGATAAGAAAAGAAAGGGAATGGCCAGCCTTGACTGATTTAGGAGCTGGTTACAATTTCACTGCATCAAAGTGATTCCTTTTTCATACTTTCCTTTCTCCATGGAATCTAGGTATCCACGGCTGAATAAGAAAAGGGCATCAAATGCCAAAATCTTTATAAAATGGTCACAGCTGTTTGATTCACAGTCACTTCTCCTAGCTAAGGGAATTAAAGTAAAAATTCATGATGGCACTTTGTTAGGGACACTACACACAAGCATTTGGGGAAAAAGAATCTCTAAGTGTAATTCCCTCCTGTAAATATTTCATAACATCCTAGATTCTGGGCAAGAAATGTCATTTATTTCCCCACCTCAGAAATTTTATCCCCTTCCTGAAGGAATGTGTTTAAGAACTCTAACAAGTACAATACTACAACAAAGTCTTCTGCCAAACATTAGTGTCCTTTTCCAGGGCACTGGGTGGCTCGGTTAAGCTTCTGACTCTTGATTTCTGCTCAGGTCATGATCTCATGGTTTGTGAGTTCAAACCCTGCATCTGGTTCTGCACTGACAGTACTGAGCCTGCTTGAGATTCTCTCTCCCACCCCTCTCTCTCTGCCCGTCCCCAGCGCATGCACGCTCTCTCAAAAGAAATAAACCTTAAAAAAAAAAAGTGTTCTTTCCCAAATCTGAAAGGAACAGGTATCTCAGTGTCCAAGAAGGGAGGTCTGAAATATGAGTGGAGTATATGGTTGTGTCTCTGGATTAAGACAGTAAGGACCATAACGACAGGCTTTCTGAAAGCCAATTCAATGTGACTGGGCTGGTTTATACTTTCTGTTGTTTGTTTGTTGTTGTTGTTGTTGTTGTTTTCCAAATAAGACCATCAGGATAGCAACATGCAAGTCTGTTCTCTCCTCAAGACAGGTATAGAAACTGAAGTTGCTTAACATATTCAATCATAATGATTAAATGTCATGAAGGTTGTGTCTATATGCAAAATGAAATAGAGATATGAGGAAATTCACTGAGGACTGAGGTGGTTAATCTTGCACATATTCCTTTATTTTCCTTATAGAACAACCAGAGTGGAGGTGCTAAGAGCCAAAAGATCTCCATGTAAATACCACTCTGCCTTTTACCACTTATGCAATCCTGAGCCATCTTTAAATAGACTCTCAAACTCTTTGAGCTGTTTCCTTCTCTGTAGGAACAGAAATAAGGCTCGTCCACCTTGCAGGGTTGTTGTACAATTAAGTGAGATAAAATGTAACTGTGCCTGAGGCTTAACTGGCTAGGATGAACTTTCTTCCCTCTCGAAGATCCTTGAAAAGAGCTCTCTTGGCTTCATTTGAAAAGAGCTCTCTTGGCTTCATTTGGTTTTCTCCGTACTCTAATAGAGCACTTAACATGCAGTCAGTGTTCAAAAGACATAATAGATCATACTCCTGGGACAGAAGTGAAGACGGACTTCAGATTGGCTGTCCACAGGGATCCGACCCATCTAACAGTGGCTTTACGTGGTTTTCTAAATCTCAGTAGTTACGTGGAGAAAGACCCAAAACAGGGAACTTAACCACACAAGCCAAGCCACATCACTTGGCCACTTTTGCACCAGGAAGGTAACAGAAGACAAATCAGGCTTGCCACACTTTGCAGCCCACAGCAAAGTGGCTGTGACAATACAGAGATGCTGCCATGAATTTTCTAATTGGGGAATCTGACCCCCTGAGGAATTCTGAAGCAGCAGGCTTTAATAGGAGTTAGGTGTAAATAATTTCCTATCCTCGATGAATCTTTGACATAAAGCTGTCATGTTTTATTTCAGTAATAAAATGTTTTGTTTTTTTAATAGTAAATGCTTCAAATGATTTGTATTTAAACCCTGCAGTAGATGGTGCCTTGGAGAGTTGAATTTTACTCGGCTTGCCACTAAACTGCTTTTGGTTCATCAAAGGAGAATACCAGATAACAAATCAATAACCAGAATGATGTATCTATAGAAAAAAGTTCAATTACTTTTAATTGAGCAGCATAAGGAAGTAGTTTAAGGACTTGTCATATGTTGGTTATCTCCTTTTACATGACTATTCCATTGTTTCTACGGATATACTGTACTTTAAAGCGATTTGTGGACAACAGAACACACAGCATGATCATTTAACTGTACAAAATTAAATTTCTATTGTAATGAAAAACTGTACTGATGACCACTTCAGTATGCTACTCTACAAAGCTAGTAGGCTTTTGAACATTATAATCAAAGGTAAAAAGGTTATTTTTAACTTCAATGAAAAACATCCCCATCTTCTTTTACTTCTAATTAAGAGGCTACCTATATAAAGTAAAATAATGAAGCAAATATTCGGAACCTTCCTGTTGAAACATTTAGGTAGGTAGAGCAAAAGTGGTTCTGTTGACTTCCATTTTTTGCTCTGCTTCACGCCAAAACATCTGGCTAAAAAGTGAAAAAACACCCAAATGGCATTGTATAGGAAAACACCTAGATGACTGATTGCATTTTGCACTTTAAAGTCAGTGTTTTGATATTATAGAGACATGGCCTTGGTTCAATAGGTGTAATCTCTTACAGGCAAAAGCATGGTTTCATAAAGCTTTGACAAGGACTAATTTACCAGTTCTAATTTTAAAGTAATTAACTGTTTTTTAATAACTGACCCAATTTGTATTCTCTGAACCCCACTTACCCTGAGTCCCAGGCTGAAAGGCAGGAAAAAGGAAAAGTCTTCACTAGGAAAAACTGCAATCTTGACTTTCAAAGTATGCAGACAGCACAAGGTCAAAAGAAATGAGAAATGAGAGGCAACATTTTAAAACAGCTTTAAAATACTAATCTAAAGCAATTGTGCCAGAGTATTTTAAAATGAAGGTTGTATGCCCAACACATTACACTAATGTGCAATAATTACATGAATTGTGTTAATCCTGGAAACAAATAAATTACAACATGAGCAGTGAGGTAGCAAAGATCCACCCAGCTTTTCAAATATCCATCTAATCTCAAGGTCTGTTTCTGAAAGTGAAAGGACACTGATGAGAGCCCAGAGACAAAAGGTCATTCATTAGTCATGTTCCCCAGAGGACAGTTCAGTTTGGGGCAGCCTTCCAGGAACAAGGCTAGATCTGAATGAACTGGAACGTGAGGGAAGAGGTGGGGAAGGAGGCTGGCCTCTTTCTCCAAAGGAGGCTGATTGGATCATTCAGATTAAAGGGCTCTGGGGTTACCTGTGATACAGATTAGGGAAGACACAGGGTTCCATTTGACTCAGGATTCCAAGGGTCATATTCCAAGGGCAGGATATTTCTACCACAGACTAAATTGTGGTAGATAACAAACTATTATCATATGACTGGTTTGACTAGCACCCAGGTTGAATCTCATGAAGGTCCTTTTTAGTCTTCTTTAATCACAAAAATGGGCAAAGGTATCCTAAAATCACATTCTGCCTCCTCATTTCTCTCCTGCCATTTCATAATGGGTATAATTCCCATGTGTATAAAGATTCCTAGATGGCGTGACTTGGGTATGGCATTTAAATTTTCTGTGGCTCAATTTTCTCATCTGTAAAATAAGATAATAAAACCACCTTGGGATACCTGGCTGGTTCAGTGGGTAGAGCATGCTATTCTTGATCTCTGGGTTGTGAGTTCAAATTCCACATTAGGCGTGGAGCCTACTCAAAAAATTAAAATAAAATAAAATAAAATAAAATAAAATAAAATAAAATAAAACCTCCTCATCCAGTGGATGTAAGAATTAACTAGATTACTGAAAAGTCTGGAATAGTGTGCACTCAGAACTTCTAACTGATTCAGATTCTGAATGTAAACAACCAATTCAAGACAATTTATTAGTGCTTTTAAAAAGCTAGTCACTGATTGTTCTGTGTTTACTCGTTTACTCTCCTCTCCATTGCTAGTAACTAAGACCTCTTCGAGAAACCATCAGAGACAAACAGGGCGAAAGGATAGGTGGAAGAAGGTAACGATGGTGAAGGCCATCCGACATATTAACTGGTCTCCCGTAATTTCTGATTGCTACTCTCCTGACTACCATAAAGACAGGTCAGTGCAGACTGGTTCACACATCCCAGGGTTTCCTGGGCGGGAGAGGGTCTGAGCGGTGGTGTGGGAATGTTCTTTCAGAAGAGGAAACTCAGCAAAGGGCTTTCATGCTGTCCTGTCAGTCTTGAGAAAGCAGGAATGTAACATGATTTCTTTTGTCTTGTGCTTGGAAACAAATGTTCCTTTGCCTATCTTCTCTAGGTTTAATTAGTCTTCTGTCTTTCTCAGAAATCAGCCTGTTCATTTGCAAATGGCAGACATCAGAAAGGCTAGTGACTATGAGTGTAGGTGTTGGGGGGGAAGGAGGCTGAAGTGTTTATTTTCAAAGCCACAGGGGTCCCCATTTGAAAAAGCACCCAGCTTATCTCAATGTTTTTGTTTGTATGATTTTGAATTAAAAGGTTGGAGCAATTCATTTAGGAGATTAAGCTGTCTTTACAATGAGCCTAGCTGCCCTATTTATTCACTAGTATCGTTACGGTTTTTAAAAAAGGTTTTCTACTACACTCTTCATTAGTGCAACAATTTTTAAAGATTCCTTGAGTCTTTGATTTTTAATGCCAATTAATTTTACATTAACATGATGCTCATTGCTGGTCGCCAGTAAAAATCACAAACCATATGTATAATAACAGTTTAGGGTTGACAGTTTTAGCAAATGAAATACAGGATGCCCAGTAAAATATCAATTTCAGAAAAACCAATTAAATTTCAGTATAAGTATGTCCCCAAATCACAGGGAAACCATGGTGCATTCTTATATTTAAAAAGTATTTGTTATTTACCTAAAATTCAAATTTAACTAGACGCTGTATATTTTATCTGGCAACCCTACGAGGTTTTCATGGAAATTGTACAAGCTCCACAAATGCCAAGTGGAAACTAGGAGAAACTCCATTTCATTACTTTATTATTATACTTAAACTCGCTTCTTGCAGAGCTCAACTTCATCAGTCAGAATAATACTCCCCAGTATATGAACAAATAAACAGATACCTTGGGAAATCAAGTGAATTGTGACTACAGGATGGGACTAAGTTCTAACCACCAAAGGCCATTCATTTATGGTAATTTTCTCATTGTGAAAAAGTGAACCACAAAAGGGACAACTGGTATCTTTAGCTGAATAAGAACTTAATGTCATGAACTACTACATTTAAATGCCAATGTCATCTTTCATTTATGTTACAAAGCAAACATCCTATGCAGAGAGAGGCTGAAACACCCCAGCGTCCATCCTAAAGTTGAAGAGGCCTTTGAAACAATAAATGAGTGATTTCTCCACACTAAACATTTGCTTGTGACAGTAAACAAAAAGCAAGCTGAATTTTATATAGCACAATCATTTTCGTGTATCTGTTGATGCAGTTAAAAGAAGAGAGCAATTACTGAATTTTTTCTTTCAATTAGAATTATAATTATTGCCCTTGACTCAAATCTTAGCAAATACTCTCAAATATAATTATATCTATGTTGTATATGATTAAATTCTTCCTTATTGCTCTCCACCCTTACAAATATGCGAAAAGATCTGTGTGACACCTTCCTCTACCCCAGGAATTTAATTGTAATATTTACAGTAATTAATTCCTAAAACCCGAGTTAATAAAATGTGATAATGAACTAATAAACCTAACTGTGCATAGCTTATAGAGTCAATTTCATTACCCTAAAGCCACATCTAATATTTAGGAAGACAGATTTTTTTTTGCAGACCTCAAATCGCCTTAATTTTTCTTTCCTTTTTGTCTTTCTTTTTAAAATAGGCACCTTCTTGACAAAGAAAAAAAGGAAAGGAGATGTCAAATGAAAAGCTCAAATTAACCTTCAAATATCTAATCAAGAAATCCCTATCTGCCACTTAAACAAGATATTAGAAAAATCTTGCTAGGACTTAATTTTGAAATAAGCTCACGTTGGAGGTAAGTCTTGCTAACACTTGAAATTGCTAAGAAATGCCACCAAAAGCCGCCACTTGACCCAGAATTCCTCTCCAAGAAAAACTAGCCATAACTACATGTGGGACCTTGTATGAGAAACTGCCAGAATGTCAACTTCATTTGCAGTGGCCCCATATGGCCTGATCGCTCTCCCTGGCATGATAAATCACTGGCAGAATCCTTACCTTCCTACGTTTGATCTCTGCTCAGCAAGATGTGGTTTTGATGTGAAGAACTCCAGATCTCTTAGGTCAGAGACAAATAGCAGTGGCACTGACCTGCAAAGTGCTAAGTCTCTATTAGACTCAAGTGAAAAGCCATAGGCTTCTGACAAGCTCCCTCGCCACAGACTTTACTCGACCCACCGTGGTTTTCAAGAGCTCAGCCTGACAGAAGAGCTGCTGAGATGGCTGGGAGGAAATGCCAACAAACCTTTTCTTTCTACCACTATTACCCAGTATTAAAATCAAACTTCTCTAAGATTTGAAGAAGGAATTCTCTTGGGAGTCACTGGTCTGATTTCTAGTACTCTAAGTCTTTAACGAACACAATGTTTTTTTTAATTTCCGGTGGCTCTTTATGACACTGAGAAATCATTCATATATGAAGAATCATGAACAGATTTCTGTGGACTGCTTTCTGGTAATTATAAGGAAATCGTTGGGAAAATATTTTAAACATTGCTTCGAGTGAAAATTTGGGGTCCAAGAATAGGGGTTTGCAAATAGACGGACAAACAAATTCAGTATTTTCCTTCTGATCCTCATAATCCCAGGTTCGGGCCCAGGAAATGAAAGAATTCTGAAGGGTCAGGGTGGGGTAAGGAACTCATATAGCTCTTTCCTCCAGTTCTTTTCATAAGTAGGTGGATTAATAATACACATCTCATTCTACCCTATGATTTTATAATAAAACGGATGTCCAAGGAATTTAAGTAACTAACCCAGTATCACAAAGCATTTTCCTATTCCCAGAGCCTAATATAGAAGAGAGTACTCAATAAGCTATCCAGTAACGTTATTTGTTAATTCCATGAATCTTTATCGTGTGCCTACGTATACAAGGAACTGTTAAAAAGCATACATTAATGGCAGAATTGGGCTCATTCTGCTTCCTTGTTCATTACTCCACAATGCACCCTAAAGATCTTCTGTTTCAAAGAAAGGGGTAGGTGAGTGGGACTGAAGGAGGGAAGTTTTTCAACCTAAAGAGTGTGTGTGTGTGTGTGTGTGTGTGTGTGTGTGTGCGCGTGCGCGTGTATATATATGTATGTTGCTCTCACTAGAAAGTTATTCATTTCAAAACACTTTACCTGGAATTCACTTTCTAGCTGTGGTATTTTGTCTATTAGTCACCATGCAAATGAAATCACAATTTTATTTTCTAGTGCTCATTCACTTATTAATTCACTCAAACACAAAAATATGTGGACCACACTTTGTGTCAAGACCACCATGATAACCGGCTTTTATGAAGATTCAAATCCAGGAAGGAAACTAGTCTACACATCAAGCAAAAACTGGATCCCTTACGTTGGCATTGTCAAACACACAAGTTATTTAACAGTAATAATAAAAATGAAGATCTGAAACAAGCCTTAAAAAACCACATTTGAAAGACTTCTTGCAACAAGTTCAGAAGCTATTTGTTATTGTAAAAATAACTACACAATCATTCCAAGAACAGTAAGACTAAAATTAGTATAAAACTTTAGTTGGCTGAAGTGATGAAGAACGCTGAGAAAGCAGTGCGCTATCACTTTAACAGCTGCATTATCTCAATAGCCGCCCCCTTTACACCACTCACAATTAGAGACACTCATAAATAAGCCCCTCATTAGCTCTCTGGAGAACGAAGTTGGTGACTCTGCAAGTGTTCATTCAAAGCAGAATGTTTGGTTTATTTTCTAGCTAAATGTAGTTTATGTACCCGTGTTTGTACGTACACGTCTACACTAAGTGTTGAGCAGTAATCTCTCTCCTTAAGTCAGATCATCAAGAGTTCCAAAAATCACTGTTTAGTGTACTTCTTTTCCAAGCCTTCTCTTTTTCTCTGTTGGAATTCCTGGTAACGATACCAGAATGTGGGCAAACCTCATTAGTCTCCCTGCTGTTTACAAGACAGGATTTATGCTCAATGTGCTGAACACAAGGACACACATCACTAAATGGCTCCAACTACCACCCAGGCTCTAATCTGAGAAATTTTTCACTCAGTACAAATACCTATCGGCACGGAGGAACACGGAAGAGCAATTACGGCCAACACATGTAGTCTTTTAAGAGTACACCAATAAATACCCATTTGTGAAGGTTAATTTAATGCAACCCAGGCTGTTATCTGGAATAGTGTGTGTCACCAATTCAATCCATTAAGTAATTACTAAATTCTCAGGAGGGCTCACAGAAGTCAAATGTGGTTATTCCAGGTTCATTGCTTCTGGTGTCCCCGAGGACCATTCGGGCCAACAGCTGGAAGAGCTGACTACAAAGGTTCCCAGGCATAACTAGACATGTTACGAAAACAGGTAAATGAATCTGACCAAGGAATGAGGGTCATCAAAGGCCTGCCTGACAGAAATACTTAGGGAGGCAGAAGAGAAGCAGAAGAAAAGAGAAAAAGATGGAAAAGGTGAGAAGGGATAACTCTGAGAAGTAGAGGAGAAAGGGAAATGCGTTCTCTCTAAAAGTGAAGACAGAGAAATCGGAAGACTACTGGGTTTGGCTTAAAGGAGACAACTTGTCAGGAGATTCTTTAGATGGGATTTTTGAGCCATTTACGATAAAACATTAATCGTGCATTCCAACCACCACCCTCTGGGCACTTAAGTTCTGTTACAGTATAAACACTGCATGAATTTCTGGGGTCTACTGTCTATTTCTCTATTCTGCATCCCCGCTGAGGCTACATACAATTGACAAATCTAATCGGAGTAGGATTCCAGTTGGAAGCTTTAAGTGGAAATGACTGCCCATAAAAGGCAAGGTGGAACACATCCACCTAAGTCGTTCTGGCAAGTGTCTCTACCACATAGGTTATAGTCAAGTTACACAAAATGATGGCCCATGGAAAGACAGAAAGCATTTGGAGCGCCTGAGTGGCTTAGTCGGATAAGCATCCAACTTCGGCTCAGGTCATGATCTCACGGTTCATGCGTTTGAACCCCACGTCGGGCTCTGTGCTGACAGCTCAGAGCCTGGAGCCTGGCTTCAAATTCTGTATCTCTGTCTCTGTCTGCCCCTCCCCCACTTGCATACCGCTCTCTCTCAAAAAATAAACATTAAAAAAATAAAATAAAGAGGAAGCATTAGAAAGAATATGAAATATATTCGTTTTCAACAGTCTCATCCGTACTCACTGCCAAGTAAATCTGAAGAACCATAACAAAGAAAAGCACTTTTTGAATGGAAAAAAAAAAAATACAAACAAGCAGATGTTATTAAGGGCAGTACATAACTGCCCAACCAGTGGGAATCCAAAAACACAGTTCTTTACCACAGCCTGAAGAATCACACCTAAGTATTGATTATATCAATTCTGTTTTTCTTTTTTTTTAATGAACACTTTCACTTTTATGTCAAGTTGAAATTGTTGCTAATGGTAGCTCCCATACCTACTGTGACTAAGTTGGGGATCCACAGTCATAGAACTGGGCTTGGGATTATCCTATACAACACTCAGCAGAGCATTAGGCTGAGTTCAAATTTTACTGTCTTTGTCGTCGTGGTTCTTAAGCTTGTTACTGTTGTTATGAGCAGAGAAGGAAGAGAACCAAGTCTTGGAATTGAAACCTACTAACTCTTGAGCCTGAAAAATTTAACTTTAATATGCTTGACTTTCTCAGTTACATAGTGGGAATATTAATATAGTATCGGTATCATAGGTTGTTGCAATTATTAAATGTAATCATATGGGAAAAGCACTCTGGAAATTATAGTATTAATAATAAAAGGAACTATCAGTAGCCAGTAATGATAATAAAATCTAACAAGTATTCATTCAACAAACATTTCCTAAGCATTTCACTATAAGGCACTGAGCTAGATGCTTCAGAAATACTAAGATGAATAAGAGTTTATAATCTAGTACAGTGTAGGAACAGGGAGTTACACCAAAAAATATAAGCATACAAGGCTAAAACTGTACCATTCAGAAGTAGTGTAAACAAGTAATATGGGCATTCAGAGAATGTAGGCTCATCCCCTCAAAATAAGTGTGGGACCGACAATGTCAGGTACTATGTAAGCAATAGGCACAAGAGGGCTAGCTCCAGTTTTAAGATTGGAGAATTTCATTCCTCCTCAGGTAGCTTCTTTAGAGTTAGAGATCAATAACTTAGAAATCCAAACACAAAAGTGAATGTGTAACACCAGCTTTGAGTTTAAAACACAATGAGTTAAAACATTAACGAAATATAAAGTGATGTTATTTTCAAGCCTGGTGCTAAGGAATGACTGAAATTCTCTAAGCTAACACAATGAAGCACAGTATGGAATTAGTCATTCAAGGGAAAGGTCCATCAGAAATTCTTTTTCGCATTATGTTAGCTGTCATCCCTCCAGTTTTCTCCAGTCCTATAAATAAATAGCACACAGTGAACCTGGTAATGCCCCTTCAAAAAATGGGTGGTGTGTGTGTAAGTGTGTGTGTGAGGGGAGGAGAACAACAATAACCAACATTTGAGCACTTCTTCTGTTCTAGGGAGTATAAGAAAGGTAGGGAAGTAACTCTTGACATGGAAAACTTACAATGATCATATCTCATTTTATACAATGACTCCTTAAAGGTAGATTTACAGAATGCCCTACTGTTGTTAGTTTAGGGAAACCAACAAGTACTAAAATCATCCACCAAAGTAGGACTAATTTCTGTATTTTCCCATTACAGAGAAGATCAGGCTTAGAGAAAAACCACACATTCTGAACCTCCTAATATTATTCCAGAATTGCACAGAATATAATTCTGAAAAATTCTTTACACATTAATATCATTTGCTTTTCTTATATGTTACATCATTTGTCCTTAAGATTTACCTGTGTCCTTATACATAAACAAATACAAATGGGATTAATTACAGGTAGATTAAGGCACAAATGAGAAAGGTAAATTTTTTAATAATAAAAGTAAACTTCAAAAGACTATGTAAAAGAATACCTTGAAAAACCTGGAATAAGAACGGATTTCTTTAAAAAGACACCAAAAGCGGGCGCCTGGGTGGCGCAGTCGGTTAAGCGTCCGACTTCAGCCAGGTCACGATCTCGCGGTCTGTGAGTTCGAGCCCCGCGTCAGGCTCTGGGCTGATGGCTCGGAGCCTGGAGCCTGTTTCCGATTCTGTGTCTCCCTCTCTCTCTGCCCCTCCCCCGTTCATGCTCTGTCTCTCTCTGTCCCAAAAGTAAATTAAAAAAAAAAAAAAAAAAAAAAAGTTGAAAAAAAAAAATAAATAAAAAGACACCAAAAGCACTAACCATAAAGAAAAGATACAAATATTCCTCAGGGTTCCTGGGTGCCTCAGTCGGTTACGTGTCAGACTTCGGCTCAGGTCATGATCTCACAGTTCGTGAGTTCAAGCCTCCTGTTGGGGCTGCACTAACAGTGCAGAGCCTGTTTGGGATTCTCTCTCTCTCTCTCTCTCTCTCTCTCTCTCTCTCTCTGCCCCTCCCCTGTGTGTGTGTGTGTGTGTGTGTGTGTGTGTAGGTGTGCGCTCTCTCTCTCTCAAGTTAAAGAAATAAACTAAAAAAAAAGAAATATTCCTATTTGCATTTAAAACTACATGACAATTACACTAAAAAAGAAGAAGAAAAAGCACAAGGGGGCAGAAATTTTTCACACTGTATATAACTGTCAAAGAATTATAATCCCAAGTACATAAAAAAAGGCTACAAATCATTAAAAAAAACATACATATGCAAACAGAAATGAGCAAATGACATACTAGCCAACTCACAAAGGAGGACAGCCAAATGGCCAATACACATATGAAAAGATACTCAACCTCACAAGAAATCAATGCAATGCAAATTCAAATAGCAATGAGATACCATTTCATACAGACTGGCAAAATTTCAGAAGTATGAGAACTCCGTATTTCTGAATGGAAGTGAGGTGACGATAGAGAGTAGCAGGTACTTTGATACCTGCTGGGGGTAGTGGCAACCAGTGTAACTGTGTTGGACAGAAATTTGGCAATCCCTAATTAAGATGCAGATCCACATACCCCTTAAGCCAGCAATAATATCACTTCTAAGCATACATCCTAGAAAAGTCTCTCACCCAGGCAAGTAAGGAGATATGCTTACGAACATTTAGTGCAACATCACTGTAATAGCAAAATGCTGGAAGTATCTTAAATGTCAATTAGTAGAATGAATGAAAAATTGTAATATATTCAAGGAATGGAATACTCTGACAATGAACGAATGACAATGTAAGCATTGCAAGTACATCCAGTAACACAGAGGAATCTTGAAAATAGCATGCTATGAAAACAAAGCAAACTGCAGCACAGTACCCTTTGTGTAAAAAAATTTAGCATGCAAAACAACAGTACATATTGTTTACGAGTACATGCAGGTGCATAGATACGAACACCTATGAACACCTATGAGGAAGATACATGCCTCTGAGGAAGGAACGGGGAAGTAAAGAAGGGAATGGAGGGGCGCCTGGGTGGCGCAGTCGGTTAAGCGTCCGACTTCAGCCAGGTCACGATCTCGCGGTCCGTGAGTTCGAGCCCCGCGTCAGGCTCCGGGCTGATGGCTCGGAGCCTGGAGCCTGTTTCCGATTCTGTGTCTCCCTCTCTCTCTGCCCCTCCCCCATTCATGCTTTGTCTCTCTCTGTCCCAAAAATAAATGAAAAAACGTTGAAAAAAAAATAAAAAAAAAAAAAAGAAGGGAATGGAGGAAAGCCACAGGTGGAGTTTCAATGCAGTATTTCTTTAAAAAAGAACAGAAGCAAATATTGCCAAATGTTAAGAGCTAACAAATCTGGGTATAGTTATACATGTTTGTGATATTATTGTCTGTAATCTTCTACAGGCTGAAACATTTCATTGTCTGTCAAGTATGTCCTACGAAACAGCGCTATTGGTCTGCAGAACCTGAAACATCTCTTTACCTTCTGAATACTCATGGTGCCTTCAGGACATTCATCTCAAGCATTTGCACCTTCTATTATGCACCATGTGTGTATGTTCTCACCCCATACCCAAGTGGGAATCCTCTCCAGCCTCTTCAGGGCAGGCCCCACAATCTATGTGGTGTTTCACGCCAGACAGTGACTAACAATGCTTTGTACACAAGCAGTCCTAAATAAATGTCAAATGAATGAACAAATTAATAAATTCAGACAAGCAAAAGGGTAGCTCTGGTTGTAGTTAAAAATGACCTCGAAATAATAGAGCTAGATACCCTTCCCTGTGAAAATCAAGTTACACTGGTATGTTGGGGATCAGACTGTAAAATACAGATGAGCATTGCAAGTCACTAGTTTCAGGTTTTGCTAGGGAATTTAACCAGTCATACTGATTCCTGATCTCCCAAAAAAGGATTCAGTGTAAAAGTAAATTTCTACACCTAGGGAAGAAAGACTTTAAGTTATCCTCTGTAGATTTCTATAGATATTTCCTAATTTTATCTTATCAGGCAAGTTCTTATTTCCCCTTTCCCTTCCCACCCTCAACACTCCATCAATACACACACATCAGCGCAGAGATCTGGTGTGTGTATTGTTTGTGGGCACTGGGGAAAGAGGGAACCAGGTTACATTTGCCTGTTACTAGGTTTACTTAAAACCACAATATTTTGCAAGATCCACTTACCCAGAGGTAGGTTCCATCATACGTGTGGGAAGAGCCACCCACTTATACCACTTTTTGTTTGACTAAGTTTAAGAAGTCCCTAAAAATGACCTGGGGCAAAAAAACAATCCCTAAGAGTCAGTGGACTTGAAATCAGAAGACATAGGCTAGAGGAATGAAAAGTATGTACAAGAAAATGTATAAAAATATATCTTTAATTATTTGGAAATTTCCTCCTTATATTTTATAATCAATGAAGATTGGAAAGTGTTTGGGTACTCATGATATCCTAAATTCTTTGTAAATAAGAAACAGGTATGTCTAGTTTTTAACTGGACAAGACGTTTCATCTTTCCAGAGATCTAGGAGTAAAGCAACTGTGACTCTGGCTCTCCAAAGGTCAGATTGTGACGAGGAAAGGAAACAGAGCAGATAACTGCTTCTGGAGGTACCAGGGCTGAGCTGAAGTGAAAAGAAAGGTTCTTTCTACAATAAAAATTAAAATGTTCACTCACAGACATTCTAATTGTTAACCACATTCTACAGAGGTCAATAACCCCCCGTGTTTAGCCCCAGGGAAATTTTGTTGAGAGCCTAGCAAAAGTCTAGGTGGTGAAGCACCCAATTATTATTCCAACTGGAATTTTCAAAGGCTGGAAGTATTTCCAAATCATGTGACACAACAGAGCTGTGCTGTAAATAAACTCACTGAGAGTTAAGATTTTGAAGGGAAACAATGTAAACCTGGCTTCATCTTTTTTATTTTTTTTTAATGTTTATTTTTGAGAGAGAGACAGAGACAGAGTGCAAGTGGGGGAGGGGCAGAGAGAGAGGGAGACACAGAATCTGAAGCAGGCTCCAGGTTCTGAGCTGTTAGCACAGAGCCTGACGTGGGGCTAGAATTCACAAACTATGAGATCATGACCTGAGCTGAAGTCAGACCCCTACTCAACTGAGCCACCCAGGTGCCCCTTTAATTTTTTTTAATGTTTATTTTGAGAGAGAGAGAGGGAGAGAGCGCGCGCACTTGCCCACATGAGTGTGGGGGGGGGCAGAGAAAGAGGGGGACACAGAGTCTGAAGCAGGCTCCAGGCTCTAAGCTGTCAGCACAGAGCCTCACTCAGGGCTCAAACCCACGAACCATGAGATCATGACCGGAGCTGAAGATGGACACTTAACCCACTGGGTCACACAGGTGCCCCAAACATAGCTTCATCTTAAAGGCCAAAAAACAAGCAATGGAGAAATGCCAGAGGTAAGAAATTCCCAATTTGGATAATCTCATATATCTGAAAGGTAAAATGGAATGGAGCTCAAAGATAGATCTGAAAAAGCAATTAAAAATTATCCAAAGTGACATTATGGCAATCACTTCTATATGCATCAGATTTGGTGTCTGAGGGGAAATTACTGGTTTTGAAATGATTTGTTGCAGCAAATAAAGAAATTAATGAAATGCTAGAAGGGCTTTCAAAATAGTCACTGCATTTTACTTTCTGGAAGCTGCCAAACTGGGCAGTCAGAAGCAATGAAAAGTCTCTTTAGCTTTAAATTATAGGAACTAAGATACCTTCCCATTTCTAAAAGGTATATATACCATCTGAGAATGTACTCAAATGCTGCCATATCTCCCAGATTTATGTGCCAAAGACCTGGCAACACCTTTGCCCAAACTACTTAAAATGCCAGAAACGGTTGTCTGCCATCTGACAACTAGGGCAAGCCACCTGGGTGTACTGAGGCATATTAATGCCAGATTTCGCCACAGTGTCAGGTATCTAATTTGATTCTTTAAAAACCAGCTGGGAAACTGTTTGATTTAGTGACTTTTTAGTAAAGAGAAGACCTTAGTAGAGAAACTGCCAAGGGATCTCATTTGATGGAAATGTAGGGAAAACATATAAGGGACCCATAGCTACCCAGAATATTAAACTCTCGTGGCTAATTAAAATAGTAAACAATGGCCTGTCTTGTAAAACCTTACCGACCATACAATTCTGATCTTTCTTAAAGTGGGCTTGCATTAATTCGTAACTACAAATGTAAAAATGAAATGGAATTAGCCCTTGGCTAACTATCATTATATGTACTTTCACACAGTTTTTCATTTAGCCCTCACAACAACCCCTAGTAAGTACATATATGACCAAGGTTTGAACAAAGACCTACTTTAACTCAGAGCCTTTCTTTTTCCAAATCAAGAACTTACAAACTTTTTCTAAAATATAGGCCATATAGTCTCTGTTGCAACTGCTAGACTCTAGCATTGCAGTCTAAAAGTAGCTCCAGACAATATATAACTGAATGGGTGTGTCTGTGTTCCAATAAAGTTTTATTTACAACATCACGCAGATAGTCTGTAGTTTGTTGACTACCACAAGCTGTCACTGAGATAATTAAAGCAGACAAAAATATACACCAGTATTTCTATTTCATTATCCAACTGCGAAAGACTAGAGACAGAAGTGCATATGTTGGTATTTGAGATGTTTTTGGTCTGCTCATATTTGAGATGTATTTGATCACTGTGCTTGTGTAATGCAACAGAGAACTTATATTATGCATGCCTGGCTTCTCTTAAGCCTTGCTGCAAGGGAATCAGACCTCACACACAGAACAGGCTCCTCAGAGTATCTTCCACCCTCAAATAGAAAATCTATTATTCCTCATTTTATAGAAACAGACGACAGAATTGCCTGAGCAAATGATGATTCCATATGGTAGCAGAATCCTGTACAGAAGGCATCAGGGCAGGACTCCAAGAGAATTATCTATTTCAAGCCCTACAATAAAGTTGTTTAGCAATAAAGTTCTTTTGCAAATCTGAGGTTCCTATAAACATGAGGTGTTATTCATAATTTATGATAAAAACAATCTTGATTAGAGATTTGGGAACAATTAGACCCACACCATGTTTTAAGAAATAATCTCTGCAAGGCACCTGGGTGGCTCAGTTGTTAAGCATCCAATGGCTCAGGTCACGATCTCACAGTTCATAGGTTCGAGCCTCAAGTCTGAGCTGTCAGCTCAGAGCCTGGAGCCTGCTTCAGATTCTGTCTCCCAGTCTCTCTCTGCCCCTGCCCTGCTGGAGTGCTTGTGTGCTCTCTCTCATTAAAAAAAAAAAAAAAAAAAAAAAGAATCTCTGAAATAGGCAAGAATCTGATTTTTTAAAAAAGTAGAACATAAAAAGTAGTTAATTTAAAGTCAGGGAATCAAAAGCCACATGATGTAGCTTCTTCCTAAGAAGAGTAGACCAGCACATATTCTCCCCATGTTTGCAACAGAAAGAACACAAAAAAAATAAAGATGTAAACTCTCTCTCTCTCTCTCTCTCTCTCAAAAAAAAAAAAAAAAAAAAGTATGTTACTGTTAGGAAAAGCGAAGTGTATTATGGTCAGGAAAGATCCATCAGTTTTTTAAAAGTCAAGGCCAAGGTCTTTCTTATCAAGTATTTCTACTTCTTCCTATTCGCTCTCCTTCAAAAGGTTTTGCAAGGATCAGATATGGTACACATTAAAGTGCTAGGTAAACTATTAGACCCTATAACCAATGTAAGTGGCATTATGTATTTTTTATCATTATTTGTTACTACAATGATCAACTGAACTACTGCCATGCTGACAATTTTTGGCGATCAATCTTTCTAATAAGATCCTAAGCTCCTGGAAGGGAGATGCCCAATTAGCTTAACAAGGAACACTGTTGTTAGGAATACTAACAACACTCAGTGGTCACCCAAACATCCTTTGGACAGAATTGAAATTGACAGCAGAAAATAGAAAATGTTCAATAATAAGATTTTAAACAAACAAATAAATAAGTAGAAGTTACCCAATGCACATTTGCTCTGATTTTCAGTTGTCTTTTATTTTTTCTCTTCTAGTTTAGTAGTTTAGTAGGTTAGTACTCCATTAATGTTCCTTTCTTCCCTCTGTTCTAGCTCCTCACAGAATCAGATGCTGGAAGAAAACACAACCCTTTATGTTACTGTCAATTATAGGCATAAACTGTCACTGAAAAAATGCTCAACACAGAGACAGCACAATGCCTCTGCGTGTGTGCACGTGTGTATAATGGGGATGTGGCAGTAGAAAGAAACTAGTAAAGACAGAAGAGACGACAGAGACAACAGACAAGGTAGGGGTGGGATAAAGACAGAAAGATTCCAAAGACCTTCTGGGAATCTGGAAGAAATCTCCCCTGCAGTTAAGGGCAGTCGGCAAAGTGCTAGCCTTAATTTTACAACGTGTGAACTCTGATAATATATTCAGCCATACAAAGTTTGAAAAACCGGACTGATGAAACAGAAACAACTCAGAAAAGTTTTAATTCATAGAAACACACCTAAAACCAATCAGATTCCTGCAATAGCTGGCAAGCAGTCTTCTGAGGATCAAAGCAGGAGAGTACACGCTGTCTTGGCCTTCAAGTGGTCACCTCGCTACTTGTTGTTGGTAAACTTAACGCTTTCTTGACCGATGCAGTCTTTTCTTTAAAACAACAACAACAAAAACACCCATATTCCTTAATAAGGAATCATTTTTAAAACCTGGGATCTAGACTGCTTCATTAAGGAAATAAAACTAGATCTATACCAATGATGGTATTGCCACTGATCATTAGTCTAAATTGGGTACTGGAACTTCAGACAGGTAGGCTTATTTTAAGAACTAAATGTAAAATCACTACAAGAGCACAAGTTAAGCCCTTTCAGTATCTATGGGGACTGGACTGTAATTCTGGAGTATTTTCACTGGACCTTTGACAGACAAAGATGTAAGTTTTATTTCTAATAATCTCTCCCACTTCCCCCTTCATAAAAAATGAAAAATACATCAGATCATAGATCTTAAATGCAAGATCATAAATGCAAAGTTTTCTAAATGCATGCAACTTGAAATTCTCATAATCTGACATTTACACGTAGGCAGTGGCTTTATGTTGGTCCCCAAATCACATTTACAAATCTTATCGTGATACCCTTAAAGATGCATTCGTTCAACAAGACAAAAATGATGAAGGATCCATCTTGTTTATCCTGCACGGCTTTGTGACACAAACATGGGATTTGTTTCCTATGTGTTCTTCAACAAGCCCTACAGCATAGTAGTTCTTTAACCATTACTCTTTCAAAAATCCCTCTCATGAATGTGGTACTACTGTTCTAAAGGACGAACTGTCATTCTACCTTGTTCATTCTTCTGCTTGAAATTACCAAGATAATATCCCTCACTTCTGATCATAAGTGAGTTTTTAAAAACCTTTCCATGGATCCTATTTTTCCTTTTAAGTAAAAAAACCATTAGCCTCAGCTACCAAAAGAGCAGATTCTGCTCTTCACATTAAAAAAGCTGCTCACCAAAGACGGCTTGTGTCAGAAAATTTAGAAGTCTCACTAAAAAGCTGGGGGGTGGGGAGTAAGCTGCTGGGAATCTTCACAGATACCTGATTTAACAAGGTTTTGTGAAAAGAGCTTGCCTTTAGATTAGCATTACTCAGTGTTTATGAGGGTTGTTTGTCAAGCCAAAAATAAGGCGCCTCCTCCCCACAAATTAAAAGAGTCAAGTTTCGATCCATTATTTCATTTCTGATTGTTTTTCTTTGCAATAAGTGGGAAAGTGGATACTGGATAAAAGTCTCCTCCGAGCTAAAAGACTCCACATTAAAGGCTTCATTTAGCTATAAATCAGTTGTCTTTCCTACTGGGGGAGAACAAGAGAAAAAGGGAGCGGGGGTAGCTGGAGAAAAAAGAGAACTGGAAGAGCTTCCAAATTAAATTCCGAAATACCTACTGCATACCTAAAAGTCCTTTCCGGGGCTGTGAGGAAAATCCCAATGAAAAGCTAAGACTAAAATCGAACCTTCCAAAGTATGAGAGTAGGGTCCCGTCTCACCGGGAGATCCTGAATCTTAAGATCTTTAAAGAGGGGCTGGAGAGGTTAGCGACCCTCATAAAACAAAGCGTTTATGCTGTGTATTTCCCTGCTCGTTCCCAAACCCAGAGTTGTGCCACGCACTGGCACTATTGTTATGCAAACAATGCCTAAATGGCTGTAACCACTAACGACCTCCCATTAAAATGGCTTTCAAAAATTTGTCACACCATCTAAAAAAGCTAACAGGTACATCAAATCCATCATAAATCGGGCACTTAGAACACGAATCACCTTGATTTGCATCCTAAAACTCAATGCAAGTAAAATTTCAAAATTCGGATATTTAAAAAATTTCTCTTTCAACCATTAAGCCAGAACCAAACAATACACTTCTCAACAAATTTAGTTTATCCTGTAGTAAGAATGATGGAAAACAACTTTAACCGTATTGTGTGTCTGGGAAACGCGCTTTGGTTTATCGGGAACAATTTGGGGTAGAAATCAATTGAAAGTAATAGAAAAACAAGAGAACTGTAAAATGAGCTCCAAGGAACATGGCATTAAATCCCATCTTTCTCCCCCCACCATGTTATAACTTTATAATCACCCCGTGTATCTAATCAATATATTTTTTTCCATGTGGAATTCGTAGAAAGTGAATTCAACTCCCATTAATGAAGGTAGCGCATGCATATCCTTTTTTATATGGCCCAGCAACAAATCCTGCTTGGCAAACCCAAAATGTCAGGGTTCGTTATAAAAAATGATTTCTTTTCAGTCCGAGAGCGAGCCCGTTAATGCACAGCAATTTCGAGAGTTTCTGCGTTGTCCAGCAGAACTGCCACTGCCTACAAATGCCGAACGAAATGCCCAAGCCGGAAGCGCCGGGAGGCAGCGTCCAGGTTTCGGCGCGATGCGTTAAGGGCGGCCCGAGCTTCGTGCGCCCTGTCGGCCCCTCCCGAAAAGCCGCTCCGCACCGCGGGCTTCCGAGGTCGGAGCGGGGACTAGCAGCCCAGCGGCCCCTGAAGGCGCAGGGCCGCTGGGAAAAGCGGCCGGGCTGCGTGGCCCACCTGGCGGGAACCCTTCTAACCCCCATGAGTCGAAGCGGTGCCGACGCCTCCCCTGCGACAGTCCGGACCCCGCGAATCGGATCAGGAGGCAGCGGCAGACGCAGCGTGGGTGAAGAGCCGTTGACCGCGACCCCCAGCGCCGCGTTCAGGTTGGGGCGAGTCCCCGAGGCTTCCCGAGTCCCCGACAGGCCTTCGGAAGCCCTAATCCCGAGGACGGGGCGTCCCTCTGCTGCGAGGGGATGAGAGGCTGGCCCCGGGCCCCGACCCGTCACGCCGCCCTACTCCCCTAACAGATCAGGGACAGGAAGGAAGGTTCTAGAAAGCCTCGGTGGACGGCAGGTCCTCGCCGGGCGCTTACCTTGGTGTACTTGATTTCGAGGTTGGGCGTGGGCGACGGCAAGAGGTGCAGGGACGCCATGAGGGCGGCGGGGTCGGCCTTCACCTCGCCCGGCATCTCGATCTTACTGGAAGTCATGGTGGCGGGCCGAGGTCTCGCTCGCCCGCGGCGTGGGCTGTGCGGGCTGTGCGCGCGGTCGGCGGGCCGGGGGCGCGCTCGCCTGTATATAGGCAGGTGTCAAGCTGGGGCTCTTCTTATTGGACGTGAGGGCCGAGGCGCGGGGGGCTGGTCCATCCTACCTAGGACGCCCGGGCGCAGCCCCGATTTACATAAAGCCCGCCGCCCGCGTCGCGCGATCCGTTCGCTCCGCGCCCACGGTCAAGTGCGCCTGGCGACTACCTCGGCCGCGGGGACAGGCCCAAGCCGCCTCCACCGCCGGCCTCGACGGCCAGAGCCCGAACCGCGCTGCGGCCGCTCGGGGCTCCGAGAGCGGGACCGGCCTCGCTCCCGTCCGGGCGGCGGCGGTGGGGGGCGCACCTTAGCGGATGTCGGGCGTGGGTCGTAACCCCAGAAGCCGCACCGGCGGGGGCTGACGCGGTGCGTTGGAGTTAGCTCTCGGAGCTCAAAGGGCGGCTCTTGGGGCGCCAAGCGGGCTCGGCAGAGGAGGGGGTGCGTCAGGGGCCCCTCCCTCTCGCGTCCCGGGGCCCTTCTCTCCCGGAGACCCGGGGGGCGCCCTCCGCTTTCTTTCTTCGGGCAGGCGGCCTAGCACACACCCACTCCCCTCAACGGAGCCGGAGGTGCACCGCGGCCGCAGGGTCCTGGTCAGGGAGTGATGAGTGCGAGTTCCTCGCCCCACACTTAAAATTAAGTATCCCCGCCAGGCAGTCGACTCCGCGCGGCCCTCGCCCAGCTTTTTCCGCCCAGCTGCTGCCCTCTGCCGGCCGGGACGGCCCCGGGCGGTCCGCGCTGCGCCCCAGGATGAGGGCGTCGGTCCTCTGAGGGAGTTGGCGTGTTTCCTTGGCCCCTCTGTCTTTCTTCTGGGATGCCCCCTTCTAGCTCTCGTTCTCCTCGCCCCCAAATAACTCAAGGATATACTTGTTTTGTTTTTCTGTTATTTTTCACGCCAACAGGTGAATGTCCCTCCAGACATTGGGTTCCTCGCTTTACTGACCCTTTGGGTTTGAGCTTCTGTATTTATATCCCTTTAATGTAGATGTTTACCTAGCTCCAACAGGCCTTCTTTTAGTTTGTGGGATCCTAGAGGTGAGCATATAGGTGTACGTCAAGAATCCAGAGATTCCATCCCAGAATGGGCTTTGGGCTACAAAATCTGGGCTTCAGATAAAAAGACCTTTATAGGTCATGTCTGCTCCTCGCTCCCAGTGCAAGCTTGACAGGGGCCTACTGATTCTTATCTTAAATGCCATTTTCAAAGCCCTTAGAACCTCATTTCTTTGGCTGTTAAGGGTCAGCCTGAAGAAATTTCCCCTTGGATACTTTTCTTAATTAAAAGTGCCTGACACTCAGTGCCTGAATGCTAACCAACAGTAGAAAATAGACAGAAATATTTCATTTTAGTATTAGGTCTATAGAAATAAATTCCAGCCTCTCAGAACCCAAAGTATCTACCCAAGTTTATGTGAGTGAATTACCTCAGCCTAAGCAATAGGTAGATCTCAATTCACAGAGGATCGCTATGGCCAAAAATTGTATTTTAGTTGACAGTATATCTTCATGAGCTATAGTTTTGTTTTGTTTTGTTTTTTTAAGGCTTGGAGAGTTGGAGATATAATTGAGGAAATAAATAAATAAATACATAAATACATAAATAAACGAAGTCCAGGAGTTAGTTGGGGAGAGGGGGAGAAGATAGTGGCAAGGGGAATCAATGGTGCTTGTGGAACAATTTTGCAAACATGTTTTGCAAGGTGCCTTACTAGAGTTTGGGTTACAAACAAAATGGATAGCCTTTGCCATCAGTGAGCAGGAACCCTTCCCCACAGGGAGGTAGATCACTATGAGGGACTGTGGGAAAAAGTTACAACCGTATGCTCTGGGACTCTACTAAGAAAGAGGTCAGCTCTCTGGGAATGCTGACCTTTGAGCTGGGCCTTAAAGGAAGAGGTGGAGAGCGCCTGGCTGGCTCAGTCAGTTGAGCATCCCACTCTTGATTTTGGTTCAGGTCATGATGTCACTGTTTGAAAGTTCAAGGCCCACTTCAGGCTCTGTGCTGACAGCACGGAGCCTGCTTGGGATTCTCTCTCTCCTCTGTCTGTCCCTCCCCTACTCATGCTCTCTCTCTCTCATAAATACATACATACATACATACATACATACATACATACATACATACATACATGAGGTGGAGCTTCCTTCCACAGGGGAGAAGAGTACAGAATAGGTAGGAGGGTCCACAAGAGCAAAGGCATAAAAATTGGAGAATGCTTTGGTGGGAGGTGGAGAGAGAGGCATCAATGTGGCTGGAGCAGCAGCAGATGAGGCTGGCAAGGCAGTTGACTCAAGGTTGTAAGGACCTTAATTCTTGAGATGCTAAGAAACCATCAAAAGAGGGGCACCTGGGTGGCTCAGTCAGTTAAGTGTCCGTCTTTGGCTCAGGTCATGATCTTGAGGTTCGTGGGTTCGAGCCCTGCATCAGGCTCTGTGCTGACAGCTCAGAGCCTGGAGCCTACTTTGGATACTGTGTCTCCCTCTCTCTCTGCCTCTCACCTGCTCGAGTGCTCTCTCTCTCTCTCTCTCTCTCTCTCTCAAAAACAAATACACATTTAAAAAAACCTGAAAAGATGTTGAGCATGAGGAAAGGGGAATCTGTATAATTTAAACAGATAAATGAATACTGTCAGGAAAGACTCACAAAGTAGAAATAGTTGAGGTATATTCTTCTCAAAGCATGAGACAGACTTGTTCATCCTTGAGGCATCTCTTGCTTGTGGACTCTAGTTCTAGCACTGTGGCTGGAAAAGCTCTCCCAGGGAAGAAACAGTATGATGGAATTGTTAGCATTCATTACACAGTGAGGTAGAGCAAGTAAATAGATCCCTCTTCCTGGAAATACAAATCAAAACCACAATGAGATATCACCTTACAACTGTCAGAATGGCTAACATTAACAACTCAGGAAACAACAACAGATGTTGGTGAGGATGCAGAGAAAGAGGTCTCTTTTGCGTTGTTGGTGGGAATGCAAGCTGGTGCAGCCACTCTGGAAAACAGTATGGAGGTTCCTCAAAAACTAAAAATAGAACTACCCTACCACCCAGCAATTGCACTACTAGGTATTTATCCAAAGGATACAGGTGTGCTGTTTTGAAGGGGCTCATACACCCCAATGTTTATAGCAGCACTATCAACAATAGTCAAAGTATGGAGAGAGCCCAAATGTCCACTGACAGATGAATGGATAAAGAAGATGTGGTATATATATATATATACAATGGAGTATTACTTGGCAGTCAAAAAGAATAAAATCTTGCCATTTGCAACTGTGTGGCTGGAACTGGAGGGTATTATGCTTAGTGAAATTAGTCAAAGAAAGACAAATATATGACTTCACTCATATGAGGACTTTAAGAGACAAAACAGATGAACATAAGGGAAGGGAAACAAAAATAATATAAAAACAGGGAGGGGGACAAAACAGAAGAGACTCTTAAATATGGAGAACAAACAGAGGGTTACTGGAGGGGGTGTGGGAGGGTGGATGGACTAAATGGGTAAGGGGCATTAAGGAATCTCCTGAAATCAATGTTGCACTAATTTGGATGTAAATTTTAAAAAATAAAATTAAAAAAATAAAAAAGAGATCCCTCTTCTCCAGGCAGGAAAGGGATCTCTAAGCTTTTCCTCATAAACAGTTCCAAAAGGTCTAGTGCATTTTTATCCAGTTCAAGATGGGGGACAAGATTCAGCAGAAAAGAACAGTGAATTATAATTACTTTTTCAGCATACGTTTTCTTTGTTCCTGTTTGTAGGACTTACTCTGCTTTAACTCCCTTGTAAGGCTGCTTTAACCTCTCTTCTCACATTCTTAGTCTTCCCTTTTCTTCTCTTTCCTTCACTATCTTGTTACTTTCTCATTTTCTCTTTGGATTTCACAATGGTTAAAGTGGCGATCTTCCCCACCACTACCTTTTGATATCTAGCATTTTGAATTCCAGTCTTTTCCATGATTTGGTTAAGAAACATTTTTTTCCCACCCTTATAATGTTTCCTTCTCCCACCCTCTCCCATCTGTAATTATTTATTGTTTAGGATACATGTTGTTTATAAAACCCCTTGCACAACGGAACACAGGCTACAGCATGATCTATTTCCTTGTGAAAACAATTTATTAGGCCTGGTGGAGCCAATATCCTGGAGTTGTAGAGGAGAAAAATAAATTCTTGCCTCATATTTCCTCACCTAAATAATAGAATGCAAAGTTGTAATTTTAAGGTATTTGCCTTATGTGAGGTTTGATTTTTTTTTTTTTAAGGTATGAAACCAGAGCAATTTAGGATTTTTTTTTTTTTTTGCAGTTATGCAGGAACAAATTGAGAAACATGCTTTAGAAAATCAGTGAAGGAAACCAAATGGAGCACAAAGATTCCTCCCAACCAAGGAACACTTTTGGTTTTGACAATAACAATGTCCAGCTTGAACTTCGAGCTTCCACATTCAGGGGCTATCGCAGCCTCAGGTGGCCCTGCTTAATTGCCTTCCTGTTCCCATTACTAACCATGATGACAGCCTACCTTTTCTAACAGATATACTCACATTTTAATTTATCTGCAAAAATAAATCACACATTATAGCATTTCTCTCTTCCGGGTTAATTGAATCAGTTCCTTAAATGTCTCTAAGTCTAATGATTTAAAAGGAGCACATTGTTTGAAATTTTTAAAAATTAGGGGCCTTGGGTTGTATGCAGAATGATCTCAGTGCTTATTTCAGATATAAGTGTTTCCTAATGATCTCATTCATCTCAAACGGGATATATGCTCAGCTACTTTATTTAAAATGTTTCCTGAAAACTCTAACAGAAAAGCTTAATGCAAAGTATATTTATAGAGAAATGGTATTTAATATATTTTTAAAAATCTTCTAAAGAACTTTACATGTTTTTATCCAGAAATGCTTAATGAAGTATTTTAGACCCATTATAAATACTTCTGTAAAACAAATTCACTTATATTTTTATTTAACGTGAATATTAACTTTTTATTTAGGATCTAAACACTCATTTAATTATCCTGTTCCTTCCAACATTTAGAAGAAAAGAGGCTGAGATTGTGGCATTTATTAACCATAAAAATTCTCTACATATTAAGTCCTTCATACCCCAGTGTGGCCTCTGGTCACTGTATTCTATGAAAAGGGGTATTTATGGTTGCAGGGATTAGATTCCTAATTGGTTATGACTCCAAAAATAATATTTTGATACAAAACACACTTCTTTCCCTTTAAAATATATCCTCCACCTTTTGGGAGCCTCGAGAGGCTATTTTAAAAGTGGAAACTAGATTCGTCTTTGTTGTAAAGCCCAGTTCTACCTCATATATGTTTTAGAGACTTCAATCTAGGGGCAGGGATGAGCTCAGCACTTTATCAATAATCAAACTTAACAGGCACAGGGAGAAATTAAAATCCCAGCTATGCAGCCTTCTCTGCAGGGCCGGAGGAAAAGGGCATTAGCGCCCTCTGCAGTTGATGGCATGTATGTGCAAATGAATGTGAAATGTCAAAAAGCAATAGTTTGGCTTTAGTGTATTTTATCTGCTACTGATGAGATATGTTTGGAGATGTTACAGTTTTAATTTGAATTAGGTTGGAGGGGGATGAATCTCAGAATGCAGAAAAATTTCAAGCTGCAGTTAATTTAGGAGAGGGACTTTCATTAAAAAAGCTTTTGACTTTTAGGAAAAGAATGGTAGTGTTTATTAACCAAGTTTACCACAGAAAGTGAAGTACTTAGACCCCTACCGTCTTGCTCACGGAGTAGTTCAGAGCATGCAGTATACCACAGCAAGTCATATGGGTGTGTCTCAGATTGGAAGCAGCTATTTTATCATGGGGAATGAGAAAGGGTTGCTCAGGGTTGCACGCTCCAGAATTTTTTTTTCTTGCCCACATTAAGTGCTTACTTTGTAATTAAGTTAAGTTGGCTTTTCTGTTTTCCTTTCGTGTTCCGTAATTTGCGGTTTTGCTTTTACTTTTAAAATTCCTCACATCTACGCATAACTCTTAACTGCTATGACTTCCTAGCCCTTCCTAGGGCTCTCCCATTCTTAAACATAAGCTCCTTCCCCAAGTCCTTCTGCCCTTATGCGGTCATTCATCCAAAGGGTCTTTGTTCATATGAAATTGTCATATGAACATTGATGATATCTGGGACAGGGATCCATATTCATGTTCACTAGAAGATGAGGTAACTGAACAGTCATTGTCTCTCTCTTTCACATGCTAGAACAAGCCATTGAAAAGACAATGAGGAACACTTTAGATGTCTTGACCACAGAGGGGGAATGCCACTTCTTTCTTCCCTATCACCCAGTTCAATCTGTGAAAACACAGGGCAAAAATGGGAGGCATTCAGAGCCAAGACACTGACATCCAATTTGAATATCCAGCCCCAAACCAAGAGGACAGATCTCTTGCTTCAGGCATACATATTCCCCCTTTCAGGGCATCTGGGACTCCTTGGTTGCTGGTGCTAAACATAGATTTTTCCTCCCTCTGTCAGTCAGATAGCTCCAATTGAACAAATATTTACTGACAATACATTATGAGCCAAGCATTGACATGGAATCTATGAAGAACAAAAAAGAAGTGTGTGGAATGATGGGGAGGCTGCATCCTTCAAGGGCCAGATGAGACAGGAAAGAAGTCAGACGATACAGTGTAGAATAAGAGGGAAAGGTGGTGGCAGACAGGCAACAACCTATTCACAAATACTTTTATCAGCCTTTTCATGGACCTCACGCTCTTCTAGGTGCTATGGGGGTTATAAGACACAAGTGGGAAAGATAGTAGCTTCCAAAACATGGACCCAAAAGGAATTCCTTTGGCATCTTTTAGTGTTAAGCCAGCTAATGGGTTGTTGTTGGTTTTTTTTTTTTTTTTAGTTTTATTTATTTTGAGAGAGAGAGAGAGAGAGAATGTGCACATGTGAGCGGGGTGGGGGCGTGGGGACTGACAGGGGACAGAGAGAGAGGAGAGAGAGAATCCCAAGCAGGATCCACACTGTCAGCGTACAGTTTGATGTGGGGTTTGAACTTAGGAACTGTGAGATCAAGACCTGAGTCAAAATCAAGAGTCAGATGCTTAATAACTGAGACCCCAGGCACCACCATCCCCCCAGCTAGTGTTATTGGAGAGGTTAAAATAGCTATTTGTAAAATTGTAATTCCCAAAAGCAAATACTCAGAGCTGAGATTCCTTCCACTTCCCAAATCCAAGTTAAACGTCCTCAAGTGTAAAGCCTTTTGGTACAGACCTAGCCAGAAGAGAAAGTAGAGGGACCAAGGGCAGTTGATCTTTCTCCCTCACTTAGGAAGAAAAGAAAGTGTGTGTGACATTAGGTCATGTATCTAATGCTTCCATACCTACTGTGGATTGATGTTGTCACCTCACTTCTGCTTGGTTGGTGGGGGGGGAGTGGGTGGGGTCAGATATTCATGGAATAGTCCAATGGTTTTCAACCCAGCTTCCAATTATAATCATTTATGGTGCTTTACGGAAATATGGAGGCTGGGTCCCACATCCAAAGATTTCAGCGAGTCTAAGGTAGGGCCCAAGGCACTGCTATTTTTAACAAAGCTTCTAGGTGTCTATTAAGGCACAGCCTATTTTAAGAACCACCGGTTAACCCACAGAAGGTTAATTCAGAGGAGTTACTTGAGTCCACTCTGCCACCTCTGGATTGGAAAAGTGGATTCCATGCCTCCTACTCTGTAGTGCTCTTTGATTTGCTATTTTTAATTTACTATTTGAAAAACACATCAAGCCTCAAATGGATTGACCTTTCTGCTAATGTATTTCACCTAAATTAACAGAGGCAATTAACTAATTTATATTGGGATTGTGCACTTTCCAGTTCACATTTATCAACTCTTAAATGCTCGATCGGGTGTTGCAGTTTAAATTTTTTATTATTACCCTTTAAATCTGAAGGAATGTCTTACATCTAATTAGCCAAACTTACATATTCAATTAATAGATTCATTACAGGCTAATGAATATGGAAGCTGCACTAGGGTAACATCTGCCTGCCAGTTCAAAGGACTCAAACTTTGCTGCTGCTATGAAAAAAGGAAAGTCTGCTATAGAAGTGAAACAACTTGAACTTGCAGTTTTAACATTTCTGTGCGCTATAATACCTGCAAGGAGTTTTAGGGGCCGGCTGACATAGAAAATGTAATATGCGGTCCAGAGATAACTGCCTGTCCAGAAATATGGGAATCAGAATTGCAAAAGAAATACACCTCCACAGACCCTTCTCAGGATGAAAACTGTGCAGCTCTAGATTTTCATCTCAGGTCATCTAGTTTTTCTAACCTGAGTTTTTCATGAAAAATGCTTAAGAAAATAAACTCTGAGAAAATTAATACCACAAATTAAACAGAATTTTAACTTACTGTAATATACTTTAGGATCATTTTAAAATCATGGGATTTTATAGATTTGAAAATATAAGCAGACATTATTTTGGGAACTGGATATTCCAGTAATATTTGAATTCTAGGTAAATCCAGAGATCTAAAATGAACTTCCGCAATATTTTCAGTTATTAAAATTCTGGTATTTTATTTCTCTGGCTAGGAAAAAAATAGATATTTTTAGTAATTATGAAAAAGCCACGAGTTTCAGGAAAGGTGGCTGAGAGCTAGAATTCATTTGAAAAACTCTTTTTAGAGATGGCAAGATTGTGGGGAAAATAATCAGAACTCCCTTCCCAAGCATGTGATAGGTCCAACATTGGCAAGAATTGAACAAGTGACTTTGGACTCATGTCTGTGACGTGACAGTAGGAGTGTTTCAGGACATGTGCATGCTACCGTATTGGGGCATCATAAGTCTTTTTTTTCTTTTTTCACTTCATACTCCTTACATTCAAGCTGCCACTTGACTTATGAGAAGGACCACATTTCTTTCAATTACAGGAGTGCGTAGTCCCAATGTCCTTGCTATAGAATCAAGTACACATTTGTCAAATATTCTTAAAGTGAATTACTGCGATATTCATTATGTCTACTACTGAAGAAAGTTTCTAATGTGCCTAGCAAGGGCCAGACTCCCTGGGCCATGACAAAGAAAACCTTAAGGTCTGGTCACACCTCAAGGAATTCATAATTTGATCCTCAAAAGGAAAATCTCTATGATTGACAACACATATACCCAGGCCCACAAGATTCACCGTGTTTCAAGGATGGCTTATTCTCTTCAGTATCTGAAAAACAGTGCCTGTGTGAGTAAATCTTCCCCGTGTTGCTCCCAGTAGAAGAAACACAGGGGGGGAAAAAGGCACCAGGTCTGCTCAGGGGGCCTGGAAGGAGAAAACATAAGCAATTCCTGGGTAGGAGGGATGTCTGTCTTGGTACCCTTGCTATTGAGGGCCCTGATGTTACAAATACAGAAAGAGCAAATTTAATAAAAATACCCAGGCACCTAGATCATTCAGGATCTAGCTTTCAGTGCCGGTGAACCCTAGACATCCACTGTCACCACTAACACAGTTCAGGGCCCAAGGAGATGCTCTTCCTCATCCCTTGTCCTGTGTCCTGAAAACAAAAGAAAACATTTGAATGCTGGAAGGTTAGTGTGTTAAGCATCGTCATCATTAACACACAGGCAGGGTCTGAGCAGTGCAAATGTGGAGATGAGGAAAAGGACAATTAGCTAACTTGCCAAGTCCTTTTTCTCAGAGAGTATGAATATAACAGGCTTCCAAAGTAGAAGTATTTCCCAAGAGGGCCGAGTGTCCGTGTTCTTGCTTCTCTTTGTATTCCACTGGGTGGCTTTTCAGGTAGTCACAAATTAACATGGTATTCTTATCAGTTGTGTGTGTTAACTGGGATATTTTGCAATATTAAATAACTTATAATACTATAAAACTTGTATATATGAAGGTCTAGAAATAACATAAAGTATGATATTCTTTATCTTGGCAGCTAGACGGACATTAAACTCTAGAATTTCTAATAGTTACATTTTTTAAATTAAAAAAAATTTTTAACGTTTATTTTTTGAGAGACAGGGAGAGACAGAGCACAAGAGGGGGAGGGGCAGAGAGAGAAGGAGACAGAAAATCTGAAGCAGGCTCCAGACTCTGAGCTGTCAGCACAGAGCCCGACATAGGGCAAGAACTCACCAACTACCAGATCATGACCTGAGCTGAAGTCAGACCCCTGACTGAGCCACACAGGTGCCCCTATTTCTTTAATTTTTAATTCCAGTATAGGTAGCATAAGAGTTATATATTAGTTTCAGGTGTACAATATAGTGATTCAACAATTCCATGCATCACCCAGTGCTCATCATGACAAGTATACTCTTTAATCTCCATCACCAATTTTACACATTCCCTTACTCACCTCCCCTCTGGTAATCATCTGTTTGTTCTCTATAGTAAGAGTCTGTTTCTTGGTTTGTCTCTTTCTCTTTTTTCCCCTTTGCTCATTGGTTTTGTTTCCTAAATTCCACACAGGATGAAATCATGGTATTTGTCTTTCTTTGACTTATATCGCTTAGCATTATACTCTCCAGCTCCATCCATGTTGTTGCAAATGGCAAGGTTTCATTCTTTTGGAATCATTATTTTTGGAATATTATTTTGGAATAATATTCCATTGTATATATATACCACATCTTTATTCATCTATCCATGGACACTTGTGCTGCTTCCATAATTTGGTTATTGTAAATAATGCTGTTATAAACATAGAGGTGCATGTATCCCTTTCAGTTAGTGGTTTTGTATTTTAGGGGTAAATACCCAGTAGCATGATTACTGGCTCATTTTAACTTTCTGAGGGATCGCCATACTGTTTTCCACAGTGGCTGTACCAGTTTGCAATCCCACCAACAATGCAAGAGGGTTCCTTTTTCTCCACAACCTCGCCAACCTTGTTGTTCTTCTGTTGTTGATTTTAGCCATTCTGACAGGTGTGAGGTGATAGCTCATTGTAGTTTTAATTTGCATTTCCCTAATGATAAGTAATGATGCGTGTATTTTCATGTGTCTGTTGGCCATCTGGATGTCTTCTTTGGAGAAGTGTCTGTTCATTTCTTCTGCCCACTTTTTACATTGGATTATTTGGTTTGGGGGTGTTGATTTGTATAAATTCTTTCTACATTTTGGATATTAACCCTTTATCAGATATGTCATCTGCAAATAACTTCTCCCATTCTGTAGGTTGCCTTTTTGTTTTATGATTGTTTCCTTCGTTGTGCAGAAGCTTTTTATTTTGATGTTGTCAATAGTTTATTTTTGCTTTCCTTTCCCTTGCCTCAGGAGACATATCTAGAAAAATGTTGCTGTGGCCAATGTCAGAGACATTATTGCCTGTGCTGTCTTCTAGGATTTCTATGGCTTCAAGTGTCACATTCAGGTCTTTAATCAATTTTGAATTTATTTTTGTGTATGGTGTAAAAAGTGGTCCCATTTCATTATTTTTTAGGTAGCATTATTTTTTAACTTCATTCTTTGCATGTAACTGTCCAGTTTTCCCAACACCATTTGTTGAAGAGACTGCCTTTTTCCCTTTGGATTTTCTTTCAGCAAAACAGGGGTTTTCTGTTGTGTTCCTGACCTAGGTGTCCCTGTTTGTGTCGGTACCATACTGTGTTGATCACTACAGCTTTGTAATAAAACCTCAAGTCTGGAATGGTGATACCTCTAGTTTTACTTTTCTTTTTCGAAATTGCTTCAGCAATTCAGGGTCTTTTGTGGTTACATACAAATTTTAGAATATTTTATTCTACTTCTGTGAAAAATGGTGTTAGTATTTTGATAGGGATTGAATTAAATCTCTGGATTGCTTTGGGTAATATACACATTTTAACAATATTTGTTCTTCCTATCCACAAGCATGGGATGTCTTTCATTTCTTTGAGCTGTTCCCAATTTCTTTCATCAATGTTTTATAGTTTTAAGAGGATAGGTCTTTCACCTCTTTGGTTAGGTTTATTCCTAGGTATCTTATTATTTTTGGTGCAGTTGTAAATGGGATTGTTTTCTTGATTTTTCTTTCTGCTGTTTCCTTATTAGTGTATAGAATGCAGCAGATTTCTGCACATTAATTTTTGTATCCTGTGACCTTACTGAATTCATTTATCAGTTCTAATAGTTTTTGGTGGAGTCTTTAGGGTTTTCTATATAGAGTATCATGTCATCTGCAAATAGTGAAAGTTTTACTTCTCCCTTACCAATTTGGGTGCCTTTTATTTCTTTTCATTGTCTGATTGCTATGACTAGGACTTCCAGTACTATGTTGAACAAGAGTGGTGAAAGTGGACATCCTTGTCTTGTTCTTGACCTTAGGGGAAAACCTCTCCGTTTTTCCCCATTGAGTATGATGTTAACTGTGGGTTTTTTGCATGTGGACTTTATTATGTTGAGTCTAATAGTTTCATTTTTACAAAAATATTTTGTGAGATGTAATTATATTTAAAAAAATTTTTTTAATGTTTATTTATTTTTGAGAGAGGGAAAGAGAGAGAGGGAGAGAGAGAGAGAGAGAGAGAGAGTGAGAGACGGAGCATGAGTGGGGGAGGGGCAGAGAGAGAGGGAGACACAGAATCCGAAGCAGGCTCCAGGCTCTGAGCTGTCAGCACAGAGCCCAACACGGGGCTCGAACTCACGAGCTGTAAGATCATGACCTGAGCCGAAGTTGGACGCTCAGCTGACTGAACCACCCAGGCACCCCTGTAATTATATTTTTTTTAACTGGATAATTTTATTCATAAGTTTGATAGTCATTAATTTTAATTTCTATTTTGTCTTTTTAATAGAAAATTTTAAATAGCTTAGAGAAAACTTCTGAAAACATCTATGAGAAATATTTTACTATTTCTATTTTTTTTTTTTAATTTTTTTTTCAACTTTTTTTTTAATTTATTTATTTTTGGGACAGAGAGACAGAGCATGAACGGGGGAGGGGCAGAGAGAGAGAGAGACACAGAATCGGAAACAGGCTCCAGGCTCCGAGCCATCAGCCCAGAGCCTGACGCGGGGCTCGAACTCACGGACCGCGAGATCGTGACCTGGCTGAAGTCGGACGCTTAACCGACTGCGCCACCCAGGCGCCCCATACTATTTCTATTTTTATTTAATTCACATTTCTGATTAAATATAGTAAAATTTGTACACTTTAAATATAATTCCTTCTTAAAAGAAACTTTAAATCACTGCTGGCAATATCATCAAATTATGTGAAATCTTGGTTATGACAATATAGTGATTTTGATTAAATAAAGGCAAAAGCTGCATTTTGCATTTTGTGGAATATATAATATATATAATTTATGAACCATGCAAGTCTTTATTTTATTAGTTACCCACACAATGCTACACATCAACAGAACACTTAGACGTACACAATGATCATGAAATTCGGTAGTCTTGATATTTTGCTGGCTTTCAGCCAAATAAAAAGTATAGCTTTCTATATTTAAAAATTTTGCCATCATGAAGTTCTATTTGTTAAATCAGAAGAGAACACTATATTTAATAAGTGGTAACATTAGATAAAAATTGTAAAATATTTAAATGTATGGTACTTGGGTCTCCATTTGTCCTCTTTATCTGGACTCAATGCTGTTAGGGGTGGGCCCAGATATAAGGAGTTGTTTTTCTCTGTGGGCTTAAGAGACTGATGTTTCTTTGTGTCCTGATTCCATTTGACTTCTCAGAGACTCTTGGCTAGTTGGCAACTGTTTTCTTTTGTTAACTATCCTGTGATATTCCCCTTGTGTATTTTTAAACTTTTCTCTGAAAAGGTGTGTAAAGTATTCCTAGAAACACAATTTGATTTTGAACTTAATATGTTAATTGACTTTTTTTTTCAGTGGTTTCCATCAACTGTTAACAGACTGAATCAACCCTGTAGAGATTTTCTCTACCTTGTGATCATTGTTTTCCTTTTTTCTATGTTCCCTATGCTGTACTTCTCATCTCCATTACTTACTTATTTTATAACTGGAAGTTTTTACCTCTTAATCCCCATCCCTATTTCACCTGTCATCCCCACCAACTTCCCGTACAGCAACCACCAGTTTGTTGGTTGTATTTGAATCTATTTGTTACTGTTATTACTTGTTTATTCTTTTGTTTTTTAGATTCCACATGTAAGTGAAATTATGTGGTATTTGTCCCTCTCTGCATGATTTATTTCACTTAGATTTTTACTCTCTAGATTCATCCATGTCATTGAAAATGGCAAGATTTCATTCTTTTTGATGGCTGAGTAATATTCCAGTGTGTGTGTGTGTGTGTGTGTGTGTGTGTGTGTGTGTGTGTGTGAACCATATATTCTTTCTCCATTCATCTTTCTATATTTGGGCTCTTTCTACAATTTGGCTATTGTTGATAATGCTGCCATAAACATCGGGGTGCATGTACCCCTTTAAGTCAGTATTTTTATATCTTTGGGTAAATACCTAGTAGTGCAATTGCTGGGTCATAGGGTAGTTCTGTGTTTGTTTGTTTTAACGTTTATTCATCTTTGAGAGACAGAAAAAGACAAAGCATGAGTGGAGAAGGGGTAGAGAGAGGGAGACACAGAATCCGAAGCAGGCTCCAGGCTCCGAGCTGTCAGCACAGAGCTTGATGCGGGGCTCTAACTCACGAACTGCAAGATCATGACCTGAGCCGAAGTCGGACGCTCAACCGACTGAGCCATCCAGGAGCCCCAGGGTAGTTCTATTTTTACTTTTTGAGGCACCTCCATACTGTTTTCCAGAGTGGCTATACCAGTTTGCATTCCCATCAACAGTGCACAAGGGTTCCTTTTTCTTTATGTCTTTGTCAATATTTTTTATGTCTTTCCCTTTTTTTTTTTTAATTTTTTTTTTAACGTTTATTTATTTTTGAGACAGAGAGAGACAGAGCATGAACAGGGGAGGGTCAGAGAGAGGGAGACACAGAATCTGAAACAGGCTCCAGGCTCTGAGCTGTCAGCACAGAGCCCGATGCAGGGCTTGAACTCACTGACCGCGAGATCATGACCTGAGCCGAAGTCGGCCGCTTAACCAACTGAGCCACCCAGGCGCCCCTATGTCTTTCCCTTTTAATATTAATCATTCTGACAGGTGGGAGATGATATGCCATTGTGGTTTTGATTTACATTTCCTTGAAGACCAGTTGTGTTGATCATCTTTACATTTGTCTGTTGGCCAACTGTATGTCTTCTTTGGAAAAAGTTCTATTTAAGTCCTCTGCCCATTTTTAAATCAGATTATCTGGGGGTTTTTTGGTGTTGAATTTTATAAATTCTTTATGTGTTCTGGATAGTAACCCCTTTTTTGATATATCATTTGCAAATATCTTCTCCCATTGGTTAGGCTGCATTGTCATTTCATTGATGGTTTCCTTTGTTGTGCAAAAGCTTTTGATTTTGCTGTTTATTTTCATAAGTTTTTGTTTTTGTTTGGAAAAGGCACTGGATCAGGATTCAGGAAACCCAAATTCTATTCCTGAATATTCCTTTGCTCACTATGTTTTAGCCATTGAAATGTCCCCTGCTTCCCCCACTAGAAAATGTTTATGCTAGAGAGACACTTGGGTGGCTCAGTCAGTTAGGCTCTTGGTTTTGCTCAGGTTATGATCTCATGGTTCATGGGATCGAGCCCCGCATTCTGGCATAGCGCTGGCAGCCAGACCCTAGTCTGCTTGGGATTCTCTCTCTCCATCTCTTCCCCTGCCCTATAAGCTCATGCTCTCTCTCTCTCTCTGTGTGTGTCTCTCTCTCTCTCTCTTTCTCCAAATAAATAAATATTTAAAACAAGAAAATGTTTATGCCAATGTGAGTATAGCCTCATGAGAAAGTGTCAAAGTTTGTATTAGGAGATCTGCATTTTTTTTTTAAATACAAAGGAAAACAATACCAATTTTCTATGCTACAAAGTCATTCTTAAAACTGTGGAATAAAGAATTAGGGTACAGTTGAACTAAACAAGTTGTGGTATATGTGAAATATGTAACTACATTCCATCTTCATAATGCAACAAAAACAACTGCAGTACTATCGGGAGCTGAGGGCTATAAAGAAGCATAAAGCATTGCCTCACATGCAAGAGCTCTGTGTTCAAGCCAGCAGGGAGCGCAGTGGTGCCCTACCAGGTGTGCAGTGCTACAGAGATCAGAAGAGAAAGTAGTTATGTCTCTCCGGATGGCCAACAGGCACATGAAAAGATGCTCAACGTCGCTCCTCATCAGAGAAATACAAATCAAAACCACACTCAGATATCACCTCACGCCAGTCAGAGTGGCCAAAATGAAGAAATCAGGAGACTATAGATGCTGGAGAGGATGTGGAGAAACGGGACCCCTGTGGCACTGTTGGTGGGAATGCAAATTGGTGCAGCCACTCTGGAAAACAGTGTGGAGGTTCCTCAAAAAATTAAAAATAGACCTACCCTATGACCCAGCAGTAGCACTGCTAGGAATTTACCCAAGGGATACAGGAGTACTGATGCATGAGGGCACTTGTACCCCAATGTTTATAGCAGCACTCTCAACAATAGCCAAATTATGGAAAGAGCCTAAATGTCCATCAGCTGATGAATGGAGAAAGAAATTGTGGTTTATATACACAATGGAATACTACGTGGCAATGAGAAAGAATGAAATATGGCCTTTTGTAGCAACGTGGGTGGAACTGGAGAGTGTGATGCTAAGTGAAATAAGCCATACAGAGAAAGACAGATACCATATGGTTTCACTCTTATGTGGATCCTGAGAAACTTGACAGAAACCCATGGGGGAGGGGAAGGAAAAAAAAATGAGGTTAGAGTGGGAGAGAGCCAAAGCATAAGAGACTGTTAAAAACTGAGAACAAACTGAGGGTTGATGGGGGTGGGAGGGAGGGGAGGGTGGGTGATGGGTATTGAGGAGGGCACCTTTTGGGATGAGCACTGGGTATTGTATGGAAACCAATTTGACAATAAATCTCATATATTAAAAGAAAAGAAAAAAAAAGAAAAGAAAAGAAAAGAAAAGAGAAGAAAAGAAAGTAGTTATGTCTCTATGCGAACCAGAAGAAGGATGGCATTTGAACTGTATCTACATGGTAGGGCACATAGGCAGGACTAGTATGGTGGCAGGAATACTGAAACAAATTTTGGAAAAGTATAACATAACTGTAGACCAATGGTAAGGACAGAGCCTAGATGATAAGCTAAGAAATTGATTTAGTAGAACAGGGAGCTAGAGTAACCCCCCCTCCCCACCTCCTCACACACCTCTTTACATGAAGATATTACCTGGGTTATATGGTAGCAAATCCTAGAGAAGAGTGATGTGTATGCTATTGCCATTCAGCATTGTAAATAGCCAGGCAAAAGCAGAAAAAGGTCCAAAAGGTCTACCCATGAATCAGAGGATTCCCAGGTATAAGGCAAATTCCTTGGACCATAGGAGGGGGAAGCAAGGTGATGAAGAGGAAAGGCCTGGAGCTGTTGCTAAGAAGGAAGTAGGGGTCACTTACACTTCACTGGCTACAAAACCTTGCAAGGTGCAGACTGGTCTCTGTGTTAACCCTCTCCTCACCAAGTTTTGTATCTTCTAGCTCACTACCATTCTCTCTGTCCTGCCCTTTTTCTCCACCTTTAATGTTACTGCTTTTGTCCTGTTCCTCTTTATCTCTTGAATAGCATAGGTTCTACACTGCAAACTTCTACACTGACAAGAATGAATTTCAGGTAAAATTAAGCAAGTGATACCATGTCAGTTCCTGTGGGATGTGGGAAGGAGGAATGCTCTGAGCTACTGATAGGAGAAATGGATGTCTGGACTATTGTAATAATTTTGTCCTTCCTGCTTCTGGTCTTATACCACCCTTCATGCAGCTGATAGAGTGATCTTTCAACATACCAACCATGATTAGGCTACTCATTTCCATAGGGGCTTCCCAGTGCCTGTAGGAGGAAGCCCAAACTCCTTGATGTGGCAGTAGCTGCTCAGAGCTGTGACTTTGGAGGATTAATTGTATAACCATGTGTAAGAGAAGTAGACTATTCATTCAAGACCAACAAGAGAACTCGAGGTCATCTAGTCTGGGCTTTCCTAAACTTCTCTCATCAGTCATGAATGTAATAGACTCCTGCTGCATCAGTCTTCCAAGGAAGGTCCCAGGAGTGTGTGTTTAATGACTGGAGCTCTCCCAGAGCATTCTTATGATCGGGTAGTTTGGGGAAACAGTGATACTGCCCATCACCTTTTACACCAGAAGCCATATTCCAGAAAGGAGGGACCAAAAGGAGGAGAGTTGTGAATGAGACTGTAGACCTCATGATAATGTCACCAGAGTATACATGCCAGAGCCTAATCTAAGGTCCACCTGGGGGCTCCTGTGAATGTATGATCTTGGCATGTAGAGACTTTTCTCCCACTCCTGTCAGTCCTGTGGGGCCACAACAGTAGCAACTCTTTGGCAGCAGTGACTGGGGAAAGTAGTGGACGAGCAGGAGAAAAAGAAAAATCCTAGACTGCATTCCCATTGAGGAACCAGAATCAGGTAGATTTTTGCCCCCAGCTTCTAGTTGTTCAGAAGCAGCTGAAAGTAAGCAAGATTTGACTGAGTACAGCAGAATTTGTTGCTGGTATTTATATACTTAGCTTTTTGCTTTTTTCCCTGCTTGTCAGTGCTCTCACCTCCTCATCCCCCCAGTGAGTCCTTGTTCTCAAACCTTTCTTCTCTAGATACATCGAAATGGCTTTGTTGTCATCAGCCGTACTTTGAGGCAGTGTTTTGCTTTGACCAGGCATTTGTACTACCCATCGTTCTCTCTCTCTGTCTCTGTCTCAGTTTAAAAATATAAATTATTTCAGGCAGCAGTAGAAGCCGAAAAAAATAATTGCAATAGAAGGCCAAGAAAGCCACCTTGCCCCTGAAATGATAATTTTCCACAGGTTGCCTCACAGTTTTCTTCAGCCACTCAACTCACATTTAATGGATGGGACATTGTGCTAAGCACTGTGTGGAATATTTGGCAACCAGAAGAGAACAGGGAAATATGAAAATAATCATAATAAGTAACAGGGCTTTGTCTTTTTCTTTGACTTGCTCACAGTCTGATGAGGATAAAAACTCAACCAGATAGAGGCATCTGGATGGTTCTGTCAGTTAAGCATCTGACTCTTGATTTCAGCTCAGGTCATAATCTCAGGGGTCATGAGATCGAGCCCCGCATCAGGCGCAGAGCCTGCTTGGGATTTTCTCTCTCCCCCTCTCTCTGCCCCTCCCTTATTCTCTCTTTCTCTTTCCCTCTCAAAATAAATAAATAAACATTAAAAAAAAAAACCAGATAATACTGTAAGACACAGATATGTATAACATACATAGGATCCTAGGGAACAGAATAGTTAACCTTTTAGGGGCATGGGACAAGAAGGCTTTACAGAGATACATTTTAATTTGGACTTAAATCATCAGAAGGTTTTTACTATGAAGGTAACAGGGAGAAGGAAGGACATTCCAAGTATAAGGAGTGGCATATACAAGGGTACAGAGGCAGGAAAATTTTGTCACGTTCAAAGAAAAAAACTAAGCAAAACAGAAGGTCTGTATGGAAAGTGTAGAGTGAGTGGCAAGGAGTAGAAGGAAATGATGCTGAAAGGGTAGGTGGGAAGTGAAGGGTCTACCATGTGGCAGACTGTATTTTTCAAGTGATATACTTTTTCAAAATGACTTCACCAATATATATTCCATCCCACAGTATTTACATTCCTCCATCCAGAGGTGAGGGCTCTGTTCCCTCTCGTTGAACCTGGGACACCTTTATAACCTTTCTGACCAATAGGATGTGGCAGAAGTGATGCTGCATGACTTCTAAGGCTTCTTCTAAGGCTCGTTTATAGAAAACACTATGACTTCCACCCACTGTGCTTCCACCCTACCGCCTACCCTCCCTCCTCCTATCCTTCTCCTCCTGCCTCCCTCCCTCTGTTTCTGGACCCTTGTCTTTGGAAGTCAGCATGTTGTGAGGAAGGCCAGGCCAAGTGGAGAAGCTAAGTGTGGGTGTTCTGGCTCCTGGCCCCAGCTAGGACTCAGATGTAGAATGAACAGGCCTCTAGATGACTTTGGCCGGTGAGTCTTCGTGCAAGGCCCTGGACCTTGCAAAGCAGTCATAAACCAGGCCTCCTATATTCCACCTGAATGTCTACCCACAGTGACCCTGAGAGATAATAAATGGTTATTACTGTTTGAAGCCAATTGGTTTTGGAGTAATTTTTTACGCAGCAATGGATAACAAATACAGTCATGCCAAAGAGTTGCATGACTTCATCTTAAAAACACTGATGAGAGCATAAGAATTACAGATTAGAGAGATAGCCCTGGTGCGATATGGAAATAGGATGGTGGTGGAAGGCTGGTTTAGAGGCTGGGAAGACAGGAAGCTATTACAGTTATCTAGATCGGAGAGAATGGTAGGGCAGGAAAGCATTTCTGATTTTTTAGGCAAACTTTCTTAATTTTAGTTTGGCTTAGGAACTCTCTCACTTTTATGTACCCAAATGGTGACAGTCAGTAAAGAGAGCAAAACACTTGAGCTGACTCTCTTTCACTCTCCCCTATCTCAGCTTTTTTTTCCCACTTTCTTATATCCAGATCCTAGACTTTTCGAGTCTGTTTTCATGGTGCCCTCATTCCTCCCTAATGATGTCTAGTGCCCAACAGCACACTCCTCCTAGCTGGTGTCTTCCTGCCTTCTAAGTGTGAAGGTCATGGTGCCAATCTTCTCATCTAGAGTTTCTGTTGTCTCTAGCTCATCGGCATCTGGGTTCAGAGGAAAGCATAGTCCTGGAGTTTTGTAGGGGGTATAGGAGGACATGTTTGAGGGAAAGGGGATCTCAACTGTTGGGGGAGTAGATCCTAGCTTTTTTAATACAGATGAGTTAAATAATGATAATCCTGAGACCTATATGATTTATACTATTGAGTACTATTTTTGATGATTGTAAATACTGAAGGAGTAATGATGTGTTTCTTAACATACATTATTTGGTCATATAGTGTTAACAGTACAATATCATTCACCACTTAGAGCAAGACTCTTTAACTGTTGCCTGTTGTCATGTATATATAGTAGAATGTATAAGTCTAAGAGGTATTTAGAAAAGCAATGCAGGCCAAAAATAAAATGAATTAAAATTTTTCCTTCATTTCCCTTGTGCTTCATTCTTCCTGCTAAGTATTAGACTCATCTCTAAATTTATCTAGGAGTACTTGGCAATAATATCTTACATGCACTATCATGCAATTTTATTCATTTTGGTTACATTTGTGATTCAACTTCCAGAACTACCATATTGAGCAATTTCTTTCTGTCAGGATCTTTCATATTCATGACCTTACTCAATCCTTACATTAAGTTCACAAGGTAGTATTTTATCTCTATTTTATAGTTAGGAAAGCTTTCCTGATTCTAAGTTAAGCAACATGCTGAAGGCTAAATTGTTGCAGGATTTTTTATCACAATACCTGGGATTTGTTGTCTCGCCGCTTCGATGAATGAAGAGGTGGACACAAAATGAGCAGCAGGTAAAAGTCTATTAGAGTATAAAATAGAAAGGAAGAATAGAAGGAAAGCTCTCTACAGAGAGGGGGACATTCAAAAGTGAATGCCAGAGGACTATAGGCGAGAGTTCTTGTTTTATGAGGTTCTGGTCAGCCCTCCCTCTTCCGTTCTCCCTTGTTCCTTCTCAGATTCTACTCTCACTGACTTGATAGCTCTAGGTGCTGGGTTGTCCATTCCTGATTGGCTCATTTCCATTGTCTGAGGGGTGGTCTATGGCCATACTTAGGTCTTTTGTCAAATTCCTGAGGGGAAACCTGAGAGGGAGTAGGTGGGGTCTGTTACATTCTTAAGAGGAACCTTATGCCTGAGGATGTTTGCTGTGGTCTGACACTCCCGGCATTGTTCCAAAATAGGTGTTTCCCCACCCCCCCCCCCCACCCCACCCAGGGACCTCTGGCCCTAATCTTTCCCTCTCTGCCTACTGAATCCTGTCTTCTCCTATCATAAAATGATTCTCAATAATAAAGCAGGGCCTTGATGTTACATATTTTAGCTTTTAAATTCAGAATTCTTTTCACTGTGTACCAGAAAGCATGATGGACTTAGGCCATATTTTTTTCAATAGCTGTAACTGAAGGCAAACTGCTTTCATTTGTTTTTACTCACACAGTGACAAACTGACAGGTTTTACTCAACTGGTTGGTTGGATATTCAGATCTGGCCTGCTAAGCCTTTTAATATGTGGACGGTTTCAGCTCTCCCTGTGTCAGCATCTGCCCTGGCACTCAGTCATTTTCCAACACACTGTGAGAATTTGCACATAGTTCTGGTGCCTAACAACTCACACTCTGGAGCCAACTATTTGGATTCAGATCTTAACTCTGCCGCTTGTTAGTTCTGTGACCTTGAGGTAGTACTTTACCACCCTGTGCCTTAGTTACTTCACCTTTGAAATGTAGATAATAACAGTGTGCCTATCTTGTGAGTTTGTTGTTAGGATTAAATGAGTTAAATAGTAGATGAAGTTTGTAGAACATTGCCTAGAACATAGTAAATGCTATTTAAGTATTATTATTATTATTATTATTATTATTATTATTATTCCAGGAACCTAAGGAATCAGTATGAAATCAGCTTGGCAATTTAATAGCACACATTTATGTGTAGTTATGTGTGGATATGTATACAGCTGTTTTTTTCCTTCCTTCCTTCCTTCCTTCCTTCCTTCCTTCCTTCCTTCCTTCCTTCCTTCCTTCCTTTCACAGCCTAATTTCCAACCAAAATGTAAGAATCCCATTGTCTGGAACTTGAAAAATCTCTCTCCCTTCAGTCATCATGGTATCCAGACAAAATAAATGATGACATATTAGTTTGCTAGGGCTGCCATAGCAAAATGCCATTGACTGGATGGCTTGCACAGAGAAATGTATTTTCTCCCTGCTCTAGTGGCTGAAAGTCCAAGATCAAGGTGTCCTTAGGTTTGGTTTTTCCTGAGGTCTCTCTCCCTGGCTTGAAGATAGCTGCCCTCTGGCTACCTTTTCATGTTCCTCTTTACTCTGTGTGAGCACATCCCTGGTATCTCTTTGTGTGTACAAATTTCCTCTTCTTCTAAGGACACTGGTCAGATAGGATTACTTTCTTATCACCTCTTAAAAGGCCTTATCGCCAAATATGGGTTACAGTCTGAAGAGGGGGGTATTATGAATGGGGCAGGAATGGGAGGGCAGACTATCTAAATTATTTTATGTTACCGTGTCTACTGGGTAGGAGCTATGGTCCCTTACTGTTGTTATGTAAATCCCCACAATTTCCCAAGGTTACTGTCCCTGGGAGTTGGAGACCTGCACAGGTTGCTGGTTGAAGTATGATGGCTTGTTAAATCCTCCTGGGCACTCAGCTGGATTCTGAGTTCTGAGGGAAGGTGAGAAGTAAAGACACCCCTCAGAGCCCCCTGGGCTACTTGCCAGGTGCCACTATGCTTATGTGACATAGAACCAGGAGGGACCCAGAAAGTGGATCTGCTAGAAAATGCTAAGATTGATCAGAGTATTTTCTCTAGGTTTACTTCAAAAGTTTTTGATCATTTAACTTGAAAATAGCTATAACTTGGCTTTTTCAAGGCAGTCAGCAGAAAGAAAGGAGGGAGACTGGAGCCAGCAGCTAAGCCTGTGCGGGCAGGGCAAGAAAACACTAGGTTCACATCCCGTTTATCAGTCAGCCCTGGAGGCATCAAAAGGTTTACTGAAGGGATGTGCTCCTGCATGGGTGGGCTTAATCAAACCACTCGCTCTAATCATCTTGTCACTCATTTGCAAGTGGTTTTCCTCACTAAAATACCATTAACATGAGGAGAGGGAAGTGTAACCAGGGCAATGGGGAGTGGAATCAGTGCAGTTCGGTATCAGCGATCTTCAAAATTATCTTGTCTGATTTCCCATTTTCCCAGAAGGCACTGATGTCACACGTTCTTGTTCTCCATCTCCTAAAGTTGATTTCCCCTCTGATCAATAACACTCAACACTTCCTGGCCTTCTTTTTAAGATTTTATCTCCTTATAGAAAGAAATGAACTTCTGAATTTTTTCATACCCTTCTCTTCTGCTCTTGTCTTCCCATCATCAATAACATAAAAAGGAATGATCAGTTTAATTTATATGGCTAAAAATTGTTAAAATTATTGATAAGATTATGAAATAGCTGTGCTATAGCTATGAGAGAGTTTTGGATTTAAAGTCATAGGATTTGGATTTACATTCTGATTCCACTGTTTACCAACCCTGCAAGGCCAAGTCACTCTTTACTCTCTCTGCACCTCTGCTTCCTCACGTACAAGATGGAATACCTCTCTCAGGAATATATTGAGAGTTACATAGGGTATAGTTTATAAAAAAAAGTGTTACACCTAGCACCGGGTCTTATCTATAGAAGGTACATGGCATATCTTCATTAAATCCAAATCTGTTTTACTAGCAATCAAAAAAAAAAAAAATCTTTGTGTTATGTAAATTTTCAAACATAGACAGAAGGAAAAGGAGAATTCTAACAACCCCCAATGTACCCCTTACCCGCTGTTCAACATATGTCAACAGGTTGTCAAACTCATTTTACTTACCAACACTTTGCGTTTCTGGAATATTTTAAAGCAAATCTTAGCCACTGTGTTATGTCGCATGTAAATACTTGAGCATGCATCTGTAACTTACCACCATAGCATTTTTACACCTAACAGAATTAAGAGTGATTCCTTAATATCATCTGTAACCTGGTTGATATGCAAATATTCTTGATTATCTTAAAGAGATTTGTTTTAGTCAATTTGTTGCAATAAGGATTCAGACAAGGCCCACAGAGTGCATTTATTGTGCTTAAGTCTCTTGTTTAAAAATAGTCCCCAATTTCTTATATTTTTTAACTTTATGACATCAATTCGTTAGAAACAAACATGTTATTTGTGTTACAGAATTATTTACTTTCTGTATTTAGCTGTTGTTCTGGCTTCATGATGTTACTCAACTTTTTCTTTTATCTCCTGAACTTCCTGTAAACTGATGTTTGGATCTAGAGGCCTGATTATGTTCGTTTCCAAATTTTATAGACAAGAATGCTTCATAAACGGTACAGAGTTAGCAATCTTTTGAGAATGACTTATGATGTATTTCTCACTATTTTGCCATCAGTCTCAGAAATCTTTCTCTGCCACAAACCCAGGCATATAATGACCATGGTGGCAGTTCCATTCAGTTGACTAAAAAACTCTTATCTTACATTGCCACTGAATGTGGCTGTCTGTATTCTTCTATTGTTGTTGTTTTATTTTGTTTATTTTTTTAGGTAAAAGTCTAGAATTTAGTACTGTTTTAGAAACTATATGCCCCTAACTCTAGTGAATCACCACTTTTGTAAGTCACTCACCATTCACTTCATATACATAGATATTTAGTTAGAATTCATGTTGAGTCACAGTATATTTAAAACAATGAGTCATTGTCTCAAATTGAATGTGATAGGAATTATTCAGAAGACAATAGTCACCTTCTCTATAGTCATTCCTTAAATTAAAAATAAGAAGTTTTAGATTCTGGATAATTCAGAATTCCAAAATAATTCTCCCTCAATTGTGTAGATACTCTCTTGAAATAGTGAGTCAATTCACATGATTCCCCTCAAGTAGTTTCACAAATAAATATTTATCAAGCCCTACTTTGTTTTTTTTTAATTTATTTATTTATTTTTTAATATATGAAATTTACTGTCAAATTGGTTTCCATACAACACCCAGTGCTCATCCCAAAAGGTGCCCTCCTCAATACCCATCGCCCACCCTGCCCTCCCTCCCACCCCCCATCAACCCTCAGTTTGTTCTCAGTTTTTAACAGTCTCTTATGCTTTGGTATCAAGCCCTACTTTGAATAACTCAAGTTTGCAAGAAACTACAAGGTAAGACTTAGTTTCTGCCCTCAGGGACTAAGTTTGTTAGGGAAGATAGTGAGTACATCAATAGTTATAGTGTGAAGTATGTTTTGTAAGAGTGACAAAAGCAAAGCATGCAAAAATTTACTTTAGAAGCACATGGGATAGTTTTTGGTAGTATTTGAGATGAACTTTGAAGATTTGGAAGGTTTTGTTTGATCCTTGGAAGATGAGAAATGGTGGCTTTGGCAGGAATGGAACATACAAAAAAGCCTAAAAACCAGGCTTGAAATCAATGGATATGGTTTGCCTCCACTTAGAGAGATGAACAGAGGACGCCTGGGTGGCTCAGTCAGTTAGGCATCCAACTTTGGCTCAGGTCATGATCTCACAGTTCTTGGTTTGCAGCCCCACATCAGGGTCTGGGCTGACAGCTCAGAGCCTGGAACCTGCTTCAGATTCTGTGTCTGCCTCTCTCTCTCCTCCCCACCCCCACTTGTGTTCTCTCTCTCTCTCTCTCTCTCTCTCTCAAAAACAAATAAATAAACATTAAACAAAATTTAAAAAAAGAGAGAGAGATGAGCGGGGATAGAGAGAGAAAAGCAAGTCTATCCCTCCTTTCCTTCCTTCCTTCTTCCCTCCGTCTCTCTCTCTCTCTTCCTTTCTTTCCTTCTTCCTTCCTTCTTTCCTTCTTCCTTCTTTTCTTTCTTTCTTTCTTTCTTTCTTTCTTTCTTTCTTTCTTTCTTTCTTTCTTTCTTTCTTTCTTTCTTTCTTTCTTTCTTTCTTTCTTTTTCTTTCTCCCTTCCTTCCTCCCTCCCTCCCTCCCTCCCTCCCTCCCTCCCATTCTTCCTCCCTTTCTCCCTTCCTTAATTCGGAAGGTAACATAAAAACATTAAAGTAAGATGACATAAAGTGGTGTCAAAACCAGAAGAAGGAGTTTTAAGATGAAAGGAAGCACCATTATTCACAATAGCAAAAAAATGGAAACAACTCAAATGTTCATCAATTAATGGATGTATAAACACATGTGGTATATCTGTACAATGGAATACTGTTCAACCATAAAAACGAATGAAGGACTGTTATACATTACTATATGGACGAACCTTGAAAACATACTAAGTGAAAGAAGCCAGTCAACAAGGGACTACATATGAGATTCTATTTATATAAATTGTGTAAAAGAGACAAATCCATAGAGAGAGAAAGCAGATTAGTGGTTACCTAGGCCTGGGGTGGGGGGGGGGGCAGTGGGCAGGTGGAAGAATTGGAGGGTGATGAGTAAGGAGAGTGGGATTTCTTTTTGGGGTAATGAATTGTTCTAAAACGGATTGTAATGATCACTGCACAACTCTGTGAATATATTAAAAGTCATTGGATTTTATACTTTATTGGAATGAATTGTATGATATATGAATTATATCTCAGTCTAGTTGTTTAAGAAAAAAAATAATGAAGGGAGTGGTCCACTGTATCACTTTTACCAGGAAGTTCAAGAAGAATGAATTAAAAGTTCATTGGTGACCTTTAAAAGGGGAACTTATTCTCTAGAATGGTGGGAGCTGAAGTGAGTGGGTGAAGAGGAAGTAGAAGTGGATTTGCCTTTTAAGATATTTGGCCATAAGGGGTGAGACCATAGGATATGAGCACTTCACTGTACCCCTACACAGCCTCAACATTCATTTTTCAAAATCATCTCATTAATAGTAATTATTTCTAAAGAAAACCATTCTTTTGGGCTAGGGCTTACCTTTCTTAGTTCTTGACCTTATTTTCCACTCTCAGTCCAAGACTCTTGCCTGATTTACTATGTTCTTTCTCAGTTTAGTAATAAAGAAGCCTCATACAAATCCAAGTTATGGCACATTGTACAAAATAATTGGTCTGTAATGATTAAAAGTGTCAAGATCAAGACAGTCCAGAAAAACTGAGGAACCCTTCCTCACTGAAGGACACTGAAGAATTAGTGTGGTAACTAAATGTAACACATGATTCTAGACTGCCTTCTTCTATTATAAAAGACATAATTGGGGCAACTGTTGAGACATGATGGGGTCTGAGGATTAGGTAATAGTAATATATCAATGGTTGCCTCCTGATTTTGATAGTTTTATCATTCTATGTGAGAGAATGTCCGTGTGTATAGTGGGCAACACTAAGGTGAATGGATGTGATCAGCATCATTTGGCAACTTACTTTCAAATAGTTCAGGAATACAGTTCTTTGTATAATTCCTGCAACTTTCTACAAATCTGAGATTGTTTCAAAAACATAAATGCAAGTATCATCATGCAAGAAGTAAAAATAAAATGTGCCTAGAAAGATAATCCTCCCAGCAACCTGAATAAGTTAGCACAAATCCTTCTTGAGGGAACAAAAAAGTTCATCCTGAATCTCAAAGAATTCCCACTTATGAATTCATAGTTAAAATCATAGAACACAAGAAAATAAGTTATGAGGAAGAGTTGAAGCAATACATAGCAGAATTAGAACCATAAAGACTTCAGATAATGAAATTAGCAAAAAATATAAAATTCATGCTTAACTGTATTAAAATATGTTTAACATGCTTTATGAGGTAAAAAGGAGTCTTGAACATATACAGAAGACTATAAAAACAACCAAAAAGGCTTGGAAAAAAAAGAATCAAATAGAAATTCTAGAAAATAAAAATATGATTGAAAGTAAACATATTAAACTTGCTATTAAAGAAAAGATTAGACATAGTTCAAGAAAGAATGAGTGAACTTGAAGCTAGAGTCAAAGACAAATTCCAGAGTGTAGTTCAAAGAGCTAAAAGGATAGAAAATATGAAAGAGGTAAAGAGGCACAGAGGCTAGATTGTGAAGGACTAACGAATGTGTGCTTGGAATTTTGGAGAGGAATAACAGAATTGAAAAGAGTCAGTATTTGAAGAAGCATGAGGTTGAGAATTCCCCCAGAATTGTTGAAAGACAATCAACAGTTGTCAAAAAAAATTGTCAAAAATCATCTGGCAAATGCTAAAGAGAAGCTGGTTTTTATCTAATATTGGGATCACACTTATATAAATGAGAAATATTTAATGCTCCTGGCTTAGAAGACTTAATGTGTAAATATGCCAGTTTGCCCCACATGATTATTTAATGCAATTCCAATAAAAGTCCCAATTAGTATTTTCATGATATTTAATAGCTCAACTCTAAAAGATATGTGGAAATACACAATGCCCAGGAGATCAAAGATACTCTTAAAAATGAACAAGTTGGGAGAACTTGCTCTACCATGTATCAAGATTGATTATAAAGCTGTAGTAATTAAGTTAGTGTGACATTTGTTCAGAGATAAAGAAATAGACCACTGGCATGAATATAGAGCCCAGAAAAGATCTATGTGAGTACTGATAGAAGGGCACTGAAGGGCAGGGGGCAAAAAGACAGACTTTTTAAACATGTGAGGCTAAAACAATTGGCCATCCAAATGAGGAAAAATGAAATTAGATTTCTACCTTACAGGATACAGAAAAACCAATACTTGATGATTAAAAATCTAATATAAAAGACAAAATTAGAAATCTCTAAGAAGATTATATAGAAGAGTATCTTCGTGACCTTAAGATTTGGGAAGGATTTTTTTAAACGAGATATAAAAAACTAAAAAGGAAAAGACTGATAAGTTGGATTTCATTTAAAGTTAAGAATGTTGAGTCATTAATTTTGCATTTAAAATGTTGTATTCTTGGGGCGCCTGGGTGGCTCAGTCGGTTACATGTCCGACTTCGGCTCAGGTCATGATCTCGCGGTCTGTGAGTTCGAGCCCCGCGTTGGGCTCTGTGCTGACAGCTCAGAACCTGGACCCTGTTTCGGATTCTGTGTCTCCCTCTCTCTCTGACCCTCCCCTGTTCGTGCTGCGTCTCTCTCTGTCTCAAAAATAAATAAACGTTAAAAAATAAAAAAAATAAATAAAAAAGAAAAATAAAATGTTGTATTCTTTTTCTTAAGAAGGCACCCAAATTGTATATCTCCACTGCCCACAAAACTGCCTACATCTAGTCCTTTCAAACAATACCTTCTTTATTTCCTAAGCATACTTTATTCCTAAAGACAATATTGTAGATATAGGCCTTTTCTATTTTCTTCTTTACTTTTAGGTTTGTAATAATTTCATTAAGAAATTTCTCTTCCTGAACCCAGGAAGGATGCCATGGTCTCTTTATAATAAAAGCTTCTATTCCTTTTGATCTGCTCATGAATACAATTATCCACCATTTGTAGAAGAAACCAGATCTCAAACCATGGTCATAACTGCCCAAACCAACAAAACCAGAGCCAACCTGAGACCACTTCAGCCTATGAACAAATATGTGATTCCAAGAAGCTAAGTCATTCACCACTACTTCTCTTGGCCCTAGTGATAGCTCAAACACAAAGGGACTTATGTGGTTCTTCCTAACTAGACCTGGCAAGAAACTCACACTTTAGTGTTTTGGAGCCCAAGTAGAATCGGCCTAGCTCTCTTTAGAGTCTAAAGTCATGGTCGCTAACCTTACTGATAAACCAAAGAAAAGCAATGAAAATTGTTCATGCAACTAATACCTAAAACACCTGTACCTTAAAGCTCTGCCTGTTTTGAGGTGAAATTTTCCTGGGGTAATGTGACATAGTACCCAATAACTTAACCCCTGCTTCAGCCAGGCTGAAGCTAAACTGAATCTGTTTGGGCCAAAGTTGTGCCCACCTAGGTCATGTCAAGGTTCACGTACTACATGCACCTATTAAAGCTGTGCTGTCCCTCTCCAATTATAAATAGCTGCATAGTTATAAAAACTTGCCAACCTACAAACTCCCTCAAACTGTCAAAGGTAAATACTACGTGACTTTAAACACTAAAGTGCTATATTTCCTCACATGGATGCCCCCAGAAGCCTCAACCACTACATGATATTTTAGACTTCATAGTATCAGTTCTTACACTTTATATAAACAACTAACTGGATATCTGCATTATATATATAAATATAGGTCTCATTTTTTGCCTATTTGCTTGAAGAGTTCTTTTCTCATTAACTAGAAATGCCCTTATTTGTCATTCTGTATTATTTTTTACTGGTATATATGGTTTGTCTTTTCAACGTGAAGATTCAGTTTTTCATTTGCTTTAGAGACATTTAAAATATTCTCTGTGGGGTGCCTGGTGGCTCAGTGACTCAGTGCCTGGGTCGTGATTTCATGGTTCGTGAGTTCGAGCCCCGGATCAGGCTCTGTGTTGACGGTGCAGAACTTACTTGGGATTCTCTCTTTCCCTCTCTCTTTAACCCCTTCCCTGCTTACAATCTCTCTCTCTCTCTACCTCCCCCCCCTCCCTCCCTCCATCCCTCCCTCAAAATAAGTAAATAAACATTTTTAAAAAATTTTTTCTGAAAACTTTTTTTTCTGTCTTATTTTTTGGCCTTTCTATAATAGAGAGCAATTACCCTTATGTTGGATTGTCTCCTCTGTTTCCCTCTGCCTAATTGCTTTAATCCTTTTCTCTCATTTTTGTTTGCTTGTTCGTTTCTTTTTGGTTCACTCTGAATAGCCCAAGACTTCTGATCTCCAGAATCTCCAGAACCATAATATAATAAATTTATGTTATTTCAAGCCATTAAGTTTGTGGTAATTTGTTACGGCATCTAGGGAAATGAATGCAGACATTGTCCATCAGGGCCCATCCTCCTGGCCAGCAGTATGTACTACTTCTGTGGATGCCAGCTGACTCTCCCAAACTCAGCAAGGTGCCATGGATAATAGCAGGTCCTAAAGTCCCTGCACCTTTGCCAGTGCTCCATGGGGACATGGACAGCATCTGCTTTTAGGACTTTTCCTTAGCTTTTACAAAGACTACTGACTTGTTACTACAGTAAATGCCTTACCAATTGGAGAGTACTCATGAGAATCCTCAGGATTCTCTCTCCCCTGTTCTCTCTCTCTCTCTCTCTCTCCCAAAAGTAAAATAAAATATTAAAAAAAATAAATATGCAGCAGCCTAGGGAAAGTAGGAAGAAGGCTAGTGCCTGATGCATTTCAGAAGAAAGCTTTGCTATGGCAGCCAAGAATTAACCAGGCCAGGGCCTCTGTTTGGAGGGTAAGTTATTAAAAAGTGCTACTGCCTACTCCCTCCAGGTGCTTCCTCTAAACAGAAGCTAGACTCTTATGTACCCCGAGCTGACCTCTGGTATGTATATTCACCTCCAGTCCTTACCACTGAGTGAGTTATTTTATGGATTTTCATCAAAGTGTCTTTTTCAGTCTAGTCATTTATCTTTTTGAAAAAAGTTAGAAGTTCTGTCATTTAAAAAAGCCTGCATCTCTTAGGCTGAGTAGAATTTTCATAAAAACAGGACCATGAAACAGTGAGAAACAGTGGTGAGTACTCACTGTACCTTTCTTCTTTTCCTGTTAGCATCTCAGATTTGCCTGCAGACTTCATTCATGCACTCAACGTTTACAGGCCTAAGAGCCTGGCTTTATGCTGGGAAAAAAGAATACAAAGATAAGTAAAATGAACTCCAGGCAGGTAAAATAGTGATTGGATTCTTGATGGTCAATGGGATAAAAACATTATAAACTAAATCAGCACTAGAAGCTTGTAAAGGGTGGCATTCAAATATTAGATCTTATAGAACAATTTTTGCTAATCATAGTTTATATGGATTAGATGAAGCAAGGGCCAACCTCCGGCTGTGGCTTTCCAGTAGTCAACCCCCAGGTCATTCAAAGGCTTAACAATCTACAATTGGTCAAAAGAGTTGTAATCACTTGCGGGGAGAATTCTACTTTAGCTTGTAAGAAGCAGAGTCCCTTTACATAATTTGGCTATTGTTGAGAGTGCTGCTATAAACATTGGGGTACAAGTGCCCCTATGCATCAGTACTCCTGTATCCCTTGGATAAATTCCTAGCAGTGCTTCAACCGATGAATGGATAAAGAAATTGTGGTTTATATACACAATGGAGTACTACGTGGCAATGAGAAAGAATGAAATATGGCCCTTTCTGGCAACGTGGATGGAATTGGAGAGTGTGATGCTAAGTGAAATAAGTCACACAGAGAAAGACAGATACCATATGTTTTCACTCTTATGTGGATCCTGAGAAACTTAACAGAAACCCATGGGGGAGGGGAAGGAAAAAAAAAAGAAAAAAAGAGGTTAGAGTGGGAGAGAGCCAAAGCATATGAGACTCTTAAAAACTGAGAACAAACTGAGGGTTGATGGGGGGTGGGAGGGAGGGGAGGGTGGATGATGGGCATTGAGGAGGGCACCTTTTGGGATGAGCACTAGGTGTTGTATGGAAACCAATTTGACAATACATTAAAAAAAAAAAAAAAAAAAAAGCAGAGTCCCCAAGGAAGTGGTGGCAAAGAAGTGCCTACATTGACAGCAGTGGCAGCAGGATACAGGGCTTTGGGGCACTTTTGTTCCTAGTGGGGGAAGCAGTGATGAGGATAACAAGAGCAAGCTGCCTACAGACCCACTGGGAAGAAGGGTCACAGACCCTTCTGTGACTTCTAAGTGGGTGGAGTCAGATATCCTTGCCATTAAACCCAAGACAGGCATGGTATGGACAAATAAATGTTCTGTTCCTAAGAATGAACTCAAATATTCCTCCTTATTAATTCCACCCATTAATCCTAGTCCTGGCTCTGGAGCCATCTGCTTTGTTTCCTACATCAAAGCCCTTTATATATTCAAAGACAGTTATCATGTCCCACTCCATTCTTTCCTCCAGAATAAACCTGGGCAGTCCCTCCACTCTGTCATTTTCAGGTCACTTTCCTCCACAGGCACTTTAATTTTGTCAGTCCCTAGCTCAGCTCCTCTTCTCTTTCCATTCATGCTGGAGACATACTGTCAGCCTTTGCTTTAGTCTCCAAACATGGTTCCATTATAAGGGTTTGTCTTGTTTCATTATTTGTTTGTGCTATCAATAGAAGTGTTTCAGGAGCTTGACATCAGTTATACTCAATTCAATTAGTTGTGTCTCTCTTTGTTGATGATATTTGGGTAGTTACTTAACGGAGACCGATATAAACAGTTTAGAAACTTAAGTTTCTTGGATCAGAGGTAGAATTTCTTTCCAGGTATGTGAACATAGGTCCTGGTCAAAAATAAGAATTTGAATGTTTATATGTTAAATTGGCATGGACCAGGTCTTCCTGATTTGGAATTTAAAATGAGTGGGAGTTTTGTGTTGTTTTGTTTTTAATCAGGACCCTTGTATTTCTTCTACTCCTCTTAACGTTCTGTGTCCTGGCACAGTCACCCATTCAGTTTCAGGAATGAAAGAAGGAACCCAAAATAAATGTGAGGGCTGGAAATGTGAATGGTATACGTTCTTTAAGATAATTGAAAAGCATGATATGAGAGACTTAAAAAGCATATGCTGGCAAGTTCTTTTTGTAACAATGGCCATTTTTCAAATTTATAAATGACAGCAATATTTTGGAAATAAACTGATCTTTTTAAGTCTTCTTTTTAAGAAACTCATTAGAATGAGAATTGAAAGTCTCAACACTTATCAGCCTGAAAGACTGAGCCCAATGATAAGTTGAGATACTTTTTTTTGTTGTCAAAAAGTCTGGTATGATTCCTTCTCTGCAGAAGAAGCCAATAGAGCTCATGTTTTGTCTATTGGTGGTTTGTTCCCTCCCCTTTGTATTTTGGAAGTCGTGGGGAGGATTTGTCACTTAACTTCTGTTATAACTGTTGATGATGGGGGCACCTGAGTGGCTCCATCAGTTAAGCGTCTGACTCTTGACTTTGGCTCAGGTTGTGATCTCACAGTTCAGAGTTCCAGCCTTGTGCTGGCAGTATGGAGCCTGCTTGGGAATTCTGTCTCCCTCTCTCTGCCCTTCCCCACTCATGCTGCCTCTGTCTCTCTCAAAAAACAAACAAACAAACAACTCAAATAATTATTAATGATGGATTTTTGGTTTTGTGATCTAGTCACTCTGTTTTTTATGTGATGAATTGGTAAGATAAAATGTATGTTACCGCAGCTACTTTAAATGTGTTGATTGTGCCAGGGTCCCAAGAAAAAGTTGGGTATCAGGAGGAAAGAGTTGCAGCTTCCACTATCAAAGAGCTCACAGTTTAATAAAGGAGATGGAAAAGCCAACCACAATTAGGATGGGTGGTGCTGATGGCTCTGTGCACATGTATTATGTGGCAAAAAGAGAGTCACCTGACTTTGTGGAATAGTGAGGAGGAGATCAGGGACAATCTTCTGGAGGAGGTAGTGCTGAAGGTAGAGCCTCAGCTGAAGGTAGAGCCTAGTGCTGAAGGACAATTGGATATTAAATAGGATGATGCAGTAAGGGAAGCTTTTCTGCACCAAGGAAATTGCACTGACAAAGGCATGGAAGCTGGAAACGACATGGCGTAGATGGGTACCACACATTAAATTACAGCTATGTAGGAACTCTGAGCAGGATTCTTAGGGGAAGTGATGATATATGAGTCTAGAATAATATGTGAGTTCATGGGCTAGTTCACGAAGACTGATGTTGTAAGCTGTGGGAAAGGATTAAGCTGGGCAGGCATCCCTTACACATAGAAGAGAGCTGCATATCACAAGATGCCCTGCTCTGCCTTATTGCTCAAAGAAATCACTCCAACTCTGACCTCTACCCCTGACTCCTAGCAGTCCCTTCTAGGTCTAAACAAGCCCCTGTGGTCCCTGCTAATCTTGGGCCATCCAAGTAGTTTGTTTATGGGTTCACTTTTCAGATTTTGCCCCAACTTCTGCACATTCTCTGGTCTAACCTCTTTATTACCACTGGTTCTATTTGGGACAACTCTGTTTATTCCCTGCTGTCCCATCCCTGCTCATCATATCTGACTCGAGGACAACTTCCCACCTGGCTCCTGGAGTCATCACAGCCCTCATTAGTTTATTCTTTGGTTCATATATTAAACTTACTAAGCTCTTAAAATGTGCCAATAAAATGAATAAGAAATTCTCACCCCGACTTTGAAATCCTTCCTAAAGCAGATACTGAGATGAGGATTAGGGTGCAGTTGGTTTACTTGGGAGATGATCTCAGAGAATATAAGGGGAAGAATGGGGAAAGCATGAGTGAGTCATCACTGTGGACAACGGAGGCTGAATCTCTCTGTGAATCCTGTGTGGAACTATGTAGAACATGCCTCAGAATTGTCCTATCGAGGGCCAGGAAGCTGGAGCATTTATCCATAGATTTCTGTCACTCATTGGTTGAGCTTTCTCCCCTGGAAATGTTACATCCTTGGCTTTTCTGTGCTTCTCTGCAGAGCAAAGCAGAGCAAATTCCTATGGCCTAGGAGAAAGCCCTCATGGAGCAGAGGAGATCAACATAACACTTGAGCTAGGAAGGTGTCAGTGTGCACACTAGCTGTCAGCTGCAGCTTCAGGGAAGCTCAGAGTCAGCAAAAGGGTCATGGGGCAAGGCATCAGCACTGTCTGCTGCACAGTCTTTACTTTCAAGAGGGTTTCTTTCCATAGGAAAGTATAGGAATATGAACGATTGTGTGTTGTAGTGTTATGGGTGTTATGGTAGAATAATATACAGGGTACGTGTGAGAGAAGGTACAAGGGAGGAAGTGGTGCATTCTACCAAGTAAGGGCCAGGAAATGTTTCCTAGAGAAGTCACCCATAGACTCTACCACATCCCACTTGGCCTGATCCTTCAACTGAGACATGGCCTGACTGAACCGGTGGAAGGTTGACAATAGAATAATTACATGTTCCAGTCTGCATTTTGGAGAGTCATTCTTATAGCGGTATGGTGGATGGTCTGGAGAAGAACAAGACCAGAGGAAAAGCCAGTTCCATTAGAAAACTCTTGTGGTAGTTAGTCCACATAAGAAAGTATGTCAGCTTGGATTAAATCTGTGACAATGAGGCTGGAGAGAAGAGAACAAATTCTGGAAGAATAAAGGAGACAGGATCGACACAACATGATGATGGATTGCAAACAGTTTTGCAGGACGGCAAGTTTAAGGATGTTTCTGGATGAAGTGACTGGATGGATGGTGATACCATTCATGGATATGGGGACACAGGAGAGAGAAGAAGCTTTACAAGGAAGAGAGTCGACTCAGTTTGGGGCATGGAGAATTTGCATGCTCTTGTGATCGAAAGATGACAGAAATAAAAGAGGGTGAAGGATATTGTGTCCAAAGAATTTGGAACTCAAATAAATGAGGGTAGAAGAAATAGTGATGACTCAGGAAAGCTGGTCTCTTTCCCTTGTCCCAGAGATGCAGGCAGGAAAGGGGATGTAGAAGAATGAACTCTTGGAAATAAAGTCACAAAAGAAAGTGGGTTCTTAGAGGAAAGACAACTTGCAGTTAGAGCCATGAGGAGAAGCAGATGGAAAAGGTGAAGGTGGAAGGGCCCTATTATCAACCAGGGGGTTTGCCTGGGGTTCTAAAGAGAATTTTACAAGAAGATGCCCAGGTACTTTGACCAAGCCTATCCCCAATTGATGGGAAAAGGAAAAGATAGACTGAGTGTATTTTCAACTCACTATGAACAAACAACACATTATTTTGTGCTCAAAGTAAGATAATGCCCCTCTTCAAACTTTCCTAAGTTGTGCTCTCTCCATCCTTTATAGGGAGGAACATCTGAAAAATATCTCTTAAGCTTTTAAATATTAGAGGTTGAAATAAAGATGATTTTATTAATTGGATATTTCTTAAAATTCTTATCCATCAAACTTTTTTTTCTTTATGTAAGTCACATGATGGACCATATTTCAGAATAACTATTGTTGGACCAGAAAGAAGGACACAGTGTATTTGTGAAGTATAGACTTGTTTTCTGGGGAGAGGTGGAACAGATAAAAGGAGCTTTTCATTCATAAGCCCCTCTAGGCATTTTGAAGAATGTAAAAGAAATTTCTACCCTTAGAATATTTGCTCACCCTCAGCTAGAGGATCATACTTGATTATAGTTTTGGGCAGCAAGGACTCTAAGACTTCATAAAGAAAAACATATGAATAATAAATGACATGGAGGAAAATCTTTGATAAAAGGAAGGAAATTACAGTAGTGGAGAAGAGTGAGTCAGGAGGTTATGTGTGGCAGGTGGACAGTGTGAACAGGGGCAAAGATGGGAATGATAAAGCATTCTTAGGGGAATGACAGAGTGTCCTGACAGAAGAGCACTGCGGATGAGATTAGAGAGATCTATTGGAGCAATTGACTAATGGCCTTGAATGCTGGGCTCAGAGAGCATATTTACCTGATAAGTAAGCAGAAGTTATTGTAAACTTTTTATGCAGACAATGGCAAGATGAGAGTGATGTTTGACAAATACTTGTGTGAGTTGTTAAAGAAGCCAGTTAAGATAGGATAGCATATTTGGGGCAATGACCCCTATGTTAATTGAATAATACCCCCCCCCCCAAAGATGTCCACATTCTAATCCCCAGAACCTGTGAATCTTGTCTTATATGGCAAAAGGGACTTTGCAAATGTGATTAAATTAAGGATCTTGGGAGGGGAAGAAAGAGTATCCTGGATTACTTGAGTGGGCCCAATATAATCATAAGAGTCCTTTTAAGAGGGAGGCAGCAGATCAGTATAAGTAATAGTAGATATGGCAACAGAAGCAAGAGGTTGGAAAGATGCAAGGAAGGGGCCACAAGCCACAGGGTGCAGGTGGGCTGTACAAACTAAGAAAAGGGCAAGGACATAGCAGCCTCCAGAAAGAATGAAACCCTGCCAACACTTTGATTTCAAACTTGTCACTTCCAGGACTATAAAAGAATAAATTCTTGTTTTTTTAGGCCGGTAAACTTTTGGTAATTTGTTTCAGTGGTAATGGCAAACCAATACATCTCCGTTTGGGAGACTGCTGAAAACTATTATTTTACATAGAAAAATGCACGTATGTCCGAAACCAACAGAATACACATTCTTTTCAAGTGCACATGGGACACTCTCCAGAATAGATCACATACTAGGTCACAAATCAGGCCCCAACAGATAAAAAAAGATTGAGATCATAATACCATGCCTATTTTCTGACCACAATGCTATGAATCTTGAATTCAAACACAAGAAAAAATTTGGAAAGACCCCAAATACATGGAGGCTAAACAACATGCTTCAAAAGAATGAATGGATCAAATAGGAAATCAAAGAAGAAATTAAAAAAAAAATACATGGAAACAAATGAAAGTGAAAACATGATGGTCCAAAACCTTTGGGATACAGTAAAGTGGTCATAAGTGGGAAGCAAATAACAATACAGACCTACCTCAAGAAGCAAGAAAAGTCTCAAATACACAACCTAACCTTCCACCTAAAAGAGCTACAAAAAAACCAACAAATGAAGCCTAAAACCAGCAGAAGAGAAATAATAAAGAGTGGAGCAGAAATAAATGATATAGAAACTAAAAACAAACAAACAAACCAACCCCACCAACCAACCAACAAACAAACAAAAAAAACCCCACAAAACAATAGAAATAGATCAATGAAACCAGGAGCTGGTTCTTTGAAAAAGAAATTAATAAAATTGATAAACCCCTAGCCAGATTTATCAAAAAGAAAAGAGAAAGGACCCAAATAAATGAAATCACAAATGACAGAGGAGAAATAACAACCAACACCACAGAAATACAAACAATTATAAGAGAATATTATGGAAAAATTATATGCCAACAAATTGGACAAACTGGAAGAAATGAATAAACTCCTAGAAACACGTAAGCTACCAAAACTAAAACAGGAAGAAATAGAAAACTTGAATAGATCAATAAACAGCAAAGAAATTGAATCAGTAATAAAAAATGTACCAACAGACAAAAGTCCAGGGCCAGATAGTTTCCCAGGGGAATTCTACCAAACATTTAAAGAAGAGTTAATACCTATTCTTCTCAAACTATTCCAAAAAATAGAAATAGAGGGAAAACTTCCAAATTCATTCTATGAGGCCAGCATTACCCTTATGCTAAAACCAGACAAAAACTCTACTAAGAAAGAGAACTATAGGCCAATATCCCTGATGAATATGGATGCAAAAATTCTCAATAAAATACTAGCAAATTGAATACAACAGTACATTAAAAGAATCAGTCATCACAATCAAGTGGGATTTATTCTTGGGCTGCAAGCGTGGTTCAATATTCACAAATCAATCAATGTGATATACCATATCAATAAAAGCAATGATAAAAACCATATGATTTTTTTCAATAGATGCAGAAAAAGCATTTGACAAAGTACAGCATTAATTCATGATAAAAAACTGTTAATAAAATAGGGCTAGACAGAATATACCTCAACATAACAAAAGCCATATACTAAAAACCCACAGCTAATATCATCCTCAATGGGAAAAAACTGAGAGCTTTTCCTCTAAAGTCAGGAACAAGACAGGGATGTCCACTTTCACCACTGTTATTTAACATAGTATTGGAAGTTCTAGCCTCAGTAATCAGATAATAAAAATAAATAAAACGCATCCAAATTCATAAGGAAGAAGTAAAATATTCACTATTTGCAGATGACATGATACTCTATATAGAAAATCCGAAAGACTCCACCAAAAAATTGCTAGACCTGATAACACAAATTCAGTAAAGTCTCAGGATGCAAAATCAATGTACAGAAATCTGTTTTATTTTTATACATCAATAATGAAGCAGCAGGAAGAGAAATTAAGGAATCAGTACCATTTGCAATTGCACCAAAAACCATAAGATACTCCTGAAATAAACCTAACCAAAGAGGTGAAAGATCTGTACTCTGAAAACTATAAAACACCAATGAAAGAAGTTGAAAATGACACAAAGAAATTGAAAAGCATTCCATGCTCATGATTGGAAGAACAAATATTGTTAAAATTTGTCAATATTACTCAAATCAATCTACACATTTTAATGTGTCTATCAAAATACCACCAGATGGGGCGCCTGGGTGGCGCAGTCGGTTAAGCGTCCGACTTCAGCCAGGTCACGATCTCGCGGTCCGTGAGTTCGAGCCCCGCGTCAGGCTCTGGGCTGATGGCTCGGAGCCTGGAGCCTGTTTCCGATTCTGTGTCTCCCTCTCTCTCTGCCCCTCCCCCGTTCATGCTCTGTCTCTCTCTGTCCCAAAAATAAATAAAAAACGTTGAAAAAAATATTTCAAAATACCACCAGCATTTTTCACAGAGCTGGAACAAAGAATCCTAAAATTTGTTTGGAACCACAAAAGACCCCGAATAGCTAAAGCAATCTTGAAAAAGAAAAGAAAAGCTGGAGGCATCACAATACTGGACTTCAAATTATATTACAAAGCTGTAATCATCAAGACTGTATGGTACTGGCATTAAAAAGACACAAAGATCAATAGAACAGAATAGAAAACCCAGAAATGAACCCACAACTCTATGGTCAATTAATCTTCAACAAAGCAGGAAAGAATATCCAATGGAAAAAAGACAGTCTTTTCAACAAATAAGTTGGGAAAACTGGACAGCAACAGGCAAAAGAATGAAACTGTCCACTCTCTTACACCATACACAAAAATAAATTCAAAATGGATGAAAGACCTAAGTGTGAAAAGGAAACTATCAAAATCCTAGAGGAGAACACAGATAGTAACCTCTTTGACGTTGGCCATAGCATCTTCTTACTAGATACGTCTCCTGAGGCAAGGGAAACAAAAGCAAAAATAAGCTATTAGGACTTCATCAAAGTAAAGAGCTTCTGCACAAGGAAGGAAACAATCAACAAAACTAAAAGGCAGCCAATAGAATGGAGAAGATATTTGCAAATGACATATCTGATAAAAGGTTAGTATCCAAAATGTGTATATTTTGTGTATATTGTGTGTGTGTGCGTGTGTGTGTGTGTGTGTGTGTGTGTGTGTGTAGAGTATAAAGAACTGATACAACTCCTCACCCAAACAACACACAAATAATCCAGGTAAAAAATGGCAGAAGACATGAATAGACATTTTTCCAAAGAAGACATACAGATGGCTAACAGACACATGAAAAGATGTTCAACATCATTCATCATCAGGTAAATACAAATCAAAACCACAATGAGGTATCACATCTGTCAGAATGACTAAAATTAACAACATAGGAAACAACAGGTGTTGGTGAGGATACAGGGAAAGGGGAACCCTCTTACAGTGTTGGTGAGAATGCAAAATGGTGCAGCCACTCTAGAAAATAGTATGGAGTTTGCTTAAAAAGTTAAAAATAGAGCTACCCCATGATCCAGTAATTGTGCTACTATGTGTTTAACCAATGGATACAAAAATACTGATTTGAACGGATACATGTACCCTGATGTTTATGGTAGCATTATCAACAATAGCCAAATTATGGAAAGAGCCCAAATGTCCATTGACTGATGAACAGATAAAAAAGACATGGTGTGTGTGTGTGTGTGTGTGTGTGTGTGTGTATATATATATATATATATATATATATATATATATATATATATAATGGAATATTACTGAGCCATCAAAAGAATGAAATCTTGCCACTTGCAATGATGTAGATGGAGCTAGAGAGTATTATGCTAAGTGAAAAATTCAGTCAGAGAAAGACAAATACCATCTGATTTCACTCATATGTGGAATTTAAGAAATAAAACAAATGAACATAGGGGAGGAAAAAAAGAGAAGCAAATCATGAAACAAACTCTTAACTACTATAGAGAAAAAACTGAAGGATACCAGAGGGGAAGTGGTTGGGGTAAAGGGTTAAACGGGTGATGGAGATTAAGGAGGGCACTTGTGATGAATACTAGGTGTTGTATGTAAGTGATGAATCACTAAATTATAAATCTGAAACTAATGTTACACTGTATGTTACATAAATGGAATTTAAGTAAAAACTTGGAAAAAAAAAAAGAAAAATGCATGTATGCACCCCAGCATATCAGTATTTTTAAAAAGAATTTCAGGGGTTTTACAGGCCCATTAAAGCTTGTGTATTACCATCTAGGGGGTGTTTGGTTCACAGGTTAAAAACTCTGGAGCTCACAGCTTATTTTAATACCTCATACATATAATAAAGAGGCTTAAGGCTATGACAGCGAGATAGAAAGATGGCATAAATGTAAGAGCAACTATGGTAGAAGACTAGGTGTGCAGCCTAAGGACAGACATACACCAAGGTGACTCCAAGACTGTGAATCTGAGATACCAAGAGAATGAAGATATGTTAACAAGAAATGGAGAAGGTGGAAAGACAAGAAAGTTTGCCAGGAAAGGTTATGGGGGAACACCCATGATACAGAGCCTGAAAGAGGACTTCACCTACCTCTATTTTGACCTCAGTCTGTACTTTCTAACTGATTAAGTTCTTCTTTCCAGCTTATCTCTTAACTCAGGCAAAAGACCCAGCTGACAGAGCATCCCATGAGGGGAACTGAAACTACCCCCTCAAGCAATAACAACTGCCCTGAGCCAGCAAGACCCAGCAAAATTGACCCCAAGACAATGATCCACCTGACCTGTAATGCCCACCTCCATGTTCCCACTGACCTCTGTCCCACATTCTCCTTACATAAACCTGGAAGTGTTCTCAGAACTTTGGAAACAGTCTTTGAGAAGCTAGTCCACTGTCTTCCCATTGTTGGCCTCACTGAAATAAATTCCTTTCTTGTTTCACCACCACTCAACTCTCTGCCTTTGGATTTTGTCAGTGGTGAGTGGTTGAACCTGGTCTCCTTGGGGGACCCCCAGAGCCAGGAACTCTTGCACCGTAGGGCCCCAGTTACAAGCCTGCCCCTGGGGCCAAAATCAAATTTCCTAGTTTATCTCAGGATTTAGGATCTACAAGGAGAGCATTTGTGGGTGAGGGAAACCCAGAAGCCAGACTCAGGCTCAAGGGAGCACCCAAAGGGTAGAGTTTTGGGGACTGTTTCCTCAGCCAGGAATTGAGTAGGGCTGGAGAAGGGATGGAATGATGACCATGGAAGCCACCATGGACGCCTCAGGTTGTGAGAATGGTGCCCTCAGTATACAGCCACCCATTCCTCTAATTGATACAATGACTGCTACCCGGGGGTCTGCAGGAGGAAATCTGTCTGCAGGAGGAAAAGAATTTAGAAATCTAGGTTAAGAATTCATTAACTCTAGGGGCGCCTGGGTGGCTCAGTTGGTTAAGCGTCCGGCTTCGGCTCAGGTCATGATCTCGCGGTCTGTGGGTTCGAGCCCCGCGTCAGGCTCTGTGCTGACAGCTCAGAGCCTGGAACCTGTTTCAGATTCTATGTCTCCCTCTTCCTCTGACCCTCCCCTGTTCATGCTCTCTCTCTCTCTCTCTCTGTCTCAAAAAAATAAATAAATATTTTTTTAAAAAATTAAAAAAAAAAAAAAGAATTCATTAACTCTACAATTAGTGAATTGGTTTTCAGTCAGAGGGCTAGTCCGACAGAAAAGTTCAATTCATTGGTTCCCATTAAGATAAGGAGTCCTGAATCAGTGCCAAAATAACAATACCACCAAGAGAAGCAAAACCAATAAACAAAATGCAGGATAGCCTAGCGCCAAAAGGTACAACCAGGGCTGTCCCAAGAAGATCTGGGTATCTGGCCTGAATTGATTATGGACAATGAAATCTGTGTCATTATTTGAGGAGTCTTTAAGAAGGTGCCCCTACACTATGCAGACAACTTAGGGAAAAGGTCACTCTGAATTTTATGAGGGAGACAATAGAGCATTCTGGAAAAAAGCATGGGTTCTGAAACTAGGAAGACTTTGGTTCATATCAGATCTCCTCCAGTTGCTGCCCATCCCAAGCAAATGTCCTAAAGCCATGAAGTCTAGTTTCCTCAACTTTTAGAACTACAAAAACAATATCTTTCTTTACAAGGATGTTGTCAACATTATGTGTGGTAATATTCATAAAGCAATTTGCATGGTGCCTGGCACATAAAAAGTGCTCAATAAGTGGTGACTGTTGTCACTGTGATTAGGCAGCTGCTAAGTTGGATACCCTGGAGATGGTATGCAGGAATGAATGTGCTATCTAATCTAATCTAGTCCTATATCAAATCAACAGAGTGTTACTTTGCAACTATAACCCACTCAATTGTATTGTGAAACATCTGAGGTCACTGTGCTGTCCTAAAGAAAAAAGGGGCTGCTTGGAATCTAGAAAAAGTATAGATAAAGAGTAGGGATAAGTGTTATGTGCTTACTGTGATCCATATGGATTGTGTTATATAAAATAATTCATTTATTCCTAGGAACAGCCTTATTATTATTGCCTTTCTACAAATAAGGACACTGAGGTGTAAAGCAGTTAATAACCTGCCCAAAGTTGGGGCGCCTGGGTGGCTCAGTCAGTTAAGCATCCAACTTCGGCCCAGGTGATGATGTCATAGTTTGTGGGTTCAAACCCCGTGTGCTGGCAGCTCAGAGCCTGGAGCCTACTTCGGATTCTGTGCCTCCTTCTCTCTCTGTCCCCCCCCCTGCTCATGCTGTCCCTCTCTCTCTCTCAAAAATAAACATTAAAAATAAATAGATTTAAAAAAATAACTTGCCCCAAGTTCCACAGCTGTTGAGTGATGACACGAAGATAGAAACTCAAGCTCCCTTAACTCCAGGGCCTACAAATTCAGCCCCACACTCTTCTGTCTCTCAAAAGAAGGAATGGTCTCCAGAACTGCTAATGGAGTCATAATCAATGGACAAATGTTCTAGTTCCTACCATGGATAGATCCCCATGGTAGAAATGAGTGAATCAGGTTACTTTTTGAATCCTCTCCAGGACAAAGTGATAAGGATGAGAGAGCTAGACTACTGGTTGGAGGAGGATTCTGGTTGCTGGAAGCAAGTCATCTGAAGGATAACTTTTTACTTTTCAAGAGTTTCTATACTTTTTCAAGAGTTATCTGAAGGACAGGAGCCAGGGGTGAAAGTCAGGTGGAACACCAGGGACCACCTAAGGAAATAGCAATCCCAAACCAGTTGAACTGAATGGTGAAAAGCTGGTTGAGGAAAACGGAGTATGAAAAGAAGCCAACAAGATGCAGTAATGAGATTCAGGTGGATTTGGAGCCTGCAGCGAGAATCCTTGAGTGTAGAATGGGAAGCAAATCGTTTTTTGAAGGGAACCAGCCTGCGGGTGGAGGAAGCAATTGTTAAGGTGGCCAGTTCCCCCTGTCCTGATACATATTTCCCCAAGTTGGCTTCTATGAAGACGTGACCACTGAAAAGATGTGTGCAGGTCAACCAAGAGGAGTAACGTGGTGGATTTCCACATCACAAACAGTAAACAGGCATGCCATTTATTAGTTAGCATCTCCTGCATTTGGTAACTTGAGTCAGGCTTCCAGGGCTTAGTCACATTTGGGAAACATAGTAAAATTAAGTTTTAGATCTATGAAGCTGAAGACAACATCCTGGGTCTCAGTTGATTCCATTCAAAAGACAATCTCCTTTCACAAGAGAGTCAGCCTTTCTCTTTAACATCTTTTTAGGGACAAGTAGTTCTAGGAATTCTACGCTCTTAGAGTTCACCCAGTTGGATCATTCATGCATTTATCAAATTTGCCAATAATCTATGTAGTTTCTTAATTATATTGAGATAATGTTGAAGGCCCAGGCTGCTTTCATTGATCTTCATGTGCCCAGCATGATCTTCATTGTACCTAGCACAATGGCAGGCACTTGTATACTCAAAAACTGTTTGCTGAACTGAGCTGACCCAATGTGGATAAGAACAATGTATCATACTATAGACAATACAGGCAATATGCCCAATATGTTTCAGACAGTGGATAGAAAGATATCACTTCACCTTTCTCCATGTACCAAATATAACATATATTTTAAATTATACATTAAATGCTCATTTGATAAATATTAAGTGACTGCCATTTTGTTTTAAACTAATTGTAATGTTTTCCTTCATCTTCTTTAGTAGCATACCAAATTTCAACAGTTAAACCCTTTGATATCATAGAACAAACACAAGTAAAAGTGACCTTGCTTTTAGTCAACACACTTTCCCTTAAACAAATTCTCCCTGAGCAAATGTTTGGGTAAACAGAAGATCAATGAACTCAGTTCACAGAGGTCATGAAAATCATGGAGTCAAAGATCCCCTCACTGATCACACATTAGTCATGACTATGTTCAATTCAGATGATTCAGTTCAAAATGGAGTTGACTTTAAATTTGTTTCTGTAATGCTTATGTGATTATTAATTAACTGGTTATTTTTACCAGTTCAACTGTTTAAGCACCTCGGCTACGTGGGGGTTTGATCAATTATTCAGAGATTAATCTGCAAAAGGTCTATATGGGTGGCCACTATCATAGTCTCCAAATTCTTTGTATTAAACTAAAAGATGTTTAGAGGTATTCTGAGACTGTATTTCCACTGAGAAATACAGTATGTCAAAACACACTCTTAACTTACTACCAAGGACAAAAGCTTTGCTACCAGTGACATATTTTGCAATGAGTTCCTAGATAATGATCTATTGGAAACTATAATTTATTTTAAAATTTCAAGAGATCATTATATTTTTCAGCAGCCAACAAGTTAAATTTTAAAAAATTTAAAAAATTTTGAAAATCCACCTTTACTGGATTCAGGACATGAGGGAAACTTACCTCCCATGTGTGCCTCAGTGGCTCATGGGAGTCTCCTATGGAGAGAGCTCCAGGATGTTCTTTAGCTTGGGGCACCACATATTCTCTGAGGGTCAGGTAAAGGTCACTCTCTACTTAAACCCTTTACTTAATCTCTTTACTGGGAAGTGCATCAGTGATCATTGCTGTTTCTCCCCATTGTGCTACAACAAATATAAAGTTAGAGGAGGATTACCCTGAAAAGAGCTCTGAAAACAGATATTTGTGTCCTCTGGCTTAATGGAACAGTTAGAATTAAAATTTGTGGAGAAGCTTCTGAAAGGAAAGTCCTCTGATGGAGCACTTCATACATATGACTGACAATATAACCAACTGAGAGAGTATTAGCTATGGGCTAGAACAAGAAGGAACATCCCAGGTTCTCAGGACTATATGGAGAGCACACTAGTCTATTAAGTAGCAACCAGTAGGCATTTGGGGGTGTCCACTGGTAGAGTTTGAAAAGCAGGCAATGGACTCCTATCCCAATTGCTGAGAGATTCGGGGGCTCTTCAATGTCTTTCTCAGGATATCGTGTCCAGCATCCTTGCTAGTGGGGGGTGAGGGCTGCACGGACTTCCAGGGGAATGGCATCTTTGTGGGACGTGTGACTCCTCACCCTGATCCCCAACTTGATGAAGAATTTAGGCTTCTGAAATACTAAAGTTGAGGGGCGCCTGGGTGGCGCAGTCGGTTAAGCGTCCGACTTCAGCCAGGTCACGATCTCGCGGTCCCTGAGTTCGAGCCCCGCGTCGGGCTCTGGGCCGATGGCTCGGAGCCTGGAGCCTGTTTCCGATTCTGTGTCTCCCTCTCTCTCTGCCCCTCCCCCGTTCATGCTCTGTCTCTCTCTGTCCCAAAAATAAAAAAATAAAAAATGTTGAAAAAAAAAAATTAATTGAAATACTAAAGTTGCAGTTATAATAGTGACAGAGCTATATACAGTTGTTGTTGCTAATGCACTTTCCGGAGGGCACCTGCTTTTGTTTTTGCGGTTCTGGAGATGAATTGGTACAAGATCATTCTCAGTCTTTGTGATCAGCTTTGTGTGATTGAGAGATGCATGTGGCTGCGGGGTGGAGTCCACCAGACCAAGTGCCACTTGCCAAGCCCTTGGCCTCAGCCTCATTCTCGCAGAGCTGCAACTCGACCCGAGAAACCTTTTCCCGATTATAGTGTGTTCATTCTATGAAATAGCATACTTGTAAAGAAGCTAGCAAAGGTTGAATAAAAACCTCCCCATAAGCCAAAATCTTTCCATTTGTGGCAAAATCAGATTTCTCTGTTGTGTCCAAGCAATGGCAGAAGTGCATTGGATCCAGAGTCCAAAGGTTCAGATTTGAATCCTCACTGTTTCACTAACTACATGGTTTGGGACAGGTCACTGCACTTTCTTGGGCTTCAGTTTCTTCAAATGAAAGTGAGGATTCTCTTCTCTCCCTAATTACACATGTGTTTATTCAAAGATTGCATGCCATAGGCATACCAGGTGCGGGGTATCTAACATAGCATAGTTTCTAACCTTCTAAGCATTGGCATAGTATGAGAGACAGGCCAAGTCACAAAAATTTGTAATTTATATTTTACTTTACATGCTGGTTTTGAGGTAAAAATAAATGATTTATGCAAATGCTTGATAAAATGTGAAAAGCTATTTTAAAAAAGGGCCAGCAACTTGCCCATACTACATTCTCCATAAATACTTATTAAATTTTACTTCTATGATGATCATTTTGTTGTGAGATAATTTGTGTGTCTGGTAAAGACAGACTTATAGGTTTTCCTGATTCATTAGACTTTACATTTTATATTTTACAGGACCACCTTGATGTGACTCTGTAATCTCTCTTATTCTTTGCCAAAGTCTCACCCACCTCTCATCAACCTCTAAGACACATAGTTCCTTACCTCACTCCTGAAGCCTCTTGACTAGGGGTCATAGATAGGGTGAGTCTCAGGACATGGGACAGGATAGGATAGAGGTTCTGTTGTGCACATTACTGGTCAATTTTAAGTTGAACATTTAAAAGTTTGTTTCTCTCCTGAAGCCAAGAGCACACCTTATACACTCTATGTTAGCTAACTTGACAATAAATTACATTAAAAAAGTAAAAATAAAAAAAAAATGAAATAAATAAAAGTTTTTCTTGGGTCCTGTGAAAATATCTCTGTACCATGGTGGCTGGATAAAAATGGCTCCATTGGAATGCCATTTAAGTGAGAATATTTCTGAAAGGAAGGAAGGACCACTGGGAAATTTAAATATCACAGCACACAATATAAGCTAGACACATTTCAACACATTAACATTGGAATTAATTTTGAAAACTGTTTCCAAGTTTTATTTTAGTGTGAAGCATTTTCAAAGCATTCCATGCCATGAAAAGCTTTTTGAAAAAGCATATTTATTTATATGACAAATGTTTACTATACTAAACCTTTTAGGCCATAGCAAGTAACAAAAAATAGTTGTTACTTTTGAAGAGTTTATCATCCATATGGGGAGGAAAAAAACACATGCATAAATACACATACACACACACACAGATAGGAAGGGTTAAGAAACTGTATATGTTTAAGACTGAAGTGAGCAATTTACACCACGAGTGGTAGAGGCATTTGACGATGGGATATTTCACTGTTCAGTGGAATTGTGAGGAAGCGTTCACAAATGAGTTAGAAAGAGGGCTTGACCTTCAAAAGAAGAGATGAGTAAGATTTGGACAAGAAGAGAGGCAGAGAATGGGCATTCCAGATGAAAGGATAGAACACAAGCAAGGACTCGTAGGCAGAAATAAACAAATCAATTAAAACTAACGACTCAGGAAGCAACAGATGTTGGCGAGGATGCAGAGAAGGGGAACACTTTTGCACTGTTGGGAATGCAAACTGGTGCAGCCACTCTGGGAAACAGTATGGAGGTTTCTCAAAAAATTAAGAATAAAACTACCTTACGACCCAGCAATTGCACTACTAGGTATTTATTCAAATACCTGGTTTGAAGGGGCACATGCACCCCAATGTTTATAGCAGCGCTATCAACAATAGCCAAATTATGAAAAGAGCTGAAATGTCCATTGACTGATGAATGGATAAAGAAGATGTGGTATTTATATATACATATACATACACACATATATATGTATATGTATTATATACATATATAAATATACGTATATGTATATATACATACACACACATACAGTGGAATATTACTTGGCAATAAAAATATGAAATCTTGCCATTTGACACAACATAGATATAACTAGAGTGGGTGGGGGGATGGGCTAAATGGGGGATGGGGATTAAGGAGGAGGACACTTGTGATGAGCACTGGATGTTATATGTAAGTGATGAATCACTGGGTTCTACACCCGAAACCAATACTACATTGTATGTTAACTATCTTGAATTTAAATAAATAAATTCAAAGAAAAGAAAGGAGCAATGCATTTTGTGGGAACTATATGGGCTCTCCTGGATAAAATGGAGTGAATCATGTTGGGGATATTGATGTATATATTTGGGCAGATGAAGACCTTAACTGTCAGTCTAGGGAGTTTGGATTTTACCCCTTAGAGAATGGGGAATCCATGAGTTTTAGGGAAGGGAATGTTGTAATGAAATCATGATTTTAAAAGATTCCTCTCTCAAGGATGTACAAGGTAAATCAGTGAGGAGAGGGAAGCAGGGAGCTCATTTTTTCTATTATTTTCAATGCTATTTTATTTTTTCTCTTTATTAATAAAACAGATATAAAGTATAAAAATCCATGATACAGTGAACATCTATGAAGCCACTTCCCAGTTTATGATGAGCAATAGGACCATCACCTGACAGTCCCTTGTGTGGTTCCTCACATCTGTCTGTTCTCCCACTGCTTGATAGGTAACCTGTATCTTGAGCTTGTTGTTTATCATCTCTTTACATTTCTTCACAGATCTACCGCCTAAGTTTGGTCCCTAAAAATATGTTGAACAATTTTGTATGAAAATGAAAATAAATTAATCAGTAAATCTAAAGAAATAAATAAGAACAGTAAAAGAAATTTATATAAATCAGGAGAAATATATGAAGAAAAATAAGAAACTTTTATTTTATTTATTAATTTATGTTGTTTTAATTTAAATTTTAGTTAATATACAGTGCAGAATTGGTTTCACAAGTATAATTCAGTGATTCACCACTTACTTAACACCCAGTGCTCATCACAAGTGCCCTCCTTAATACCCATCAGCCATCTAGCCCACCTCCGACCCAGCACTCCACCAGCAACTCTCAATTTGTTCTCTGTATTTAAGAGTCTCTTATGGTTTGCCTCCCTCTCTGTTTTTATCTCATTTTTCTTTCCCTTCCCCTATGTTCATCTGTTTTGTTTCTTAAATTCCACATATGAGTGAAATCAAATGATATTTGTCTTTCTCCGACTAACTTATTTTGCTTAGCATAATACATTCTAGCTCCATCCACATTGTTGCAAATGGCAAGATTTCATTCAGAAACTAGTTGAGTTTAAATAAAAGAAAATAATTGACAAACAAAATCAAGTCATGCTTCTTCAAATATAACAGTAAAAATAGTACACTTCTGGCAACTGAGACCAGTGAGAAAAGAGAAGAAAGTAAATAGTACTTGAAATGAAAAAAGATGCTTTAAAATTATATGATGTGTCTGTGTTAATTTTGAAAATCTATATTAAATAAAAGAATGTATAGAAAAGCATAACTGACCAAAACACTTAAGACATATAACAACAGTAACTGTGATAAATACTCAAAGATCTACTACCCAAAAAGGAGCTTGGCTCATATTTGTATATAAATGGAGCCTATCATTTTCCTAGGGAACAGATATCTATTGGATTATTTAAACAGTTTCATAGAATAGAGAAATATGGAAATCTTTCCAGTTTATTTGTTTATGGAGAGTATTAGTCTGATATAAAGTCTGACAAATAAAACACAAATCACCTATTTATCATTTTAATGGTGAATATCCAAGCCCAAAAGAGTAATCAAAACCTAAATTTTGGAAAATTAAATTTAGCAGTACATGTATATGTGTATCATGACAAGTAGGGGTCTTTAAGGAATGCAAGGTCGTTTTAACAGAACATTCAAAATATAGTATGATTAATTAAAAAAAAATTTTTTTTTAACGTTTATTTATTTTTTTGAGACAGAGAGAGACAGAGCATGAACAGGGGAGGGGCAGAGAGAGAGGGAGACACAGAATCTGAAACGGGCTCCAGGCTCTGGGCTGTCAGCACAGAGCCCAACGCGGGGCTCGAACCCACAGACCGTGAGATCATGACCTGAGCCAAAGTCGGACGCTTAACCGACTGAGCCACCCAGGCGCCCCAGTATGATTAATTAATGACATAATGATTAACAGAATAATTTTTTAAATGCAATTTCATCATTAAATATTCAGAAGACATTTGATGAAACCCATTATCCATTCCTGTTTTTAAAATAACATTTCTGGGGCGCCTGGGTGGCTCAGTCGGTTAAGCGTCCGACTTCGGCTCAGGTCACAATCTCACAGTTCGTGAGTTTGAGCCCCGCATCGGGCTCTGTGCTGACAGCTCAGAACCTGGAGCCTGCTTCACATTCTGTGTCTCCCTCTCTCTCTGCCCCTTCCCTGCTCATGCTGTGTCTCTCTCTGTCTCAAAAATAAATAAACATTAAAAAAAATTTTTTTTAATAACATTTCTTATTAAATTTTTAAGAAGTCCTAGTATGATAAATAAAGAACATGAAGCAATGAATGGTACAATCAAGGCATTGTCTTTAAACTTGGAAACAATATAAGGATGCCTGTTCTCATTATTTAAAAAAAAAATTTTTTTTAATGTTTATTTATTTTTGAGAGAGACAGAGACAGAATGCGAGTGCGTTAGGGGCAGAGAGAGAGGGAGACACAGAATCCAAAGCAGGCTCCAGGCTCTGAGCTGTCAGCACAGAGCCCGACAGGGGGTCGAACTCATGAGCTGTGAGATCATGACCTGAGCTGAAGTCGGATGCTCAACTGACCAAGCCACCCAGGCGCCCCTGCCTGTTCTCATTATTATGATTCAATATTTTTGCAATGACTTCTGCCCATACTATAAAGCAAGAAAAAGAAATAAATAGTAATATGAAAAAGGAAAAGAGTGAATGATGATTATTTATACTTCATTTATATTCTACCTGTTTAATTAGAAGCCTAGTTTCCCCAAAGATTATAGTATGGGTGTCTATAATATTTGGGGCTATAAGCTTCCCTGTTCATGTCCAAGAGATGATAGAGAACTGGGTAGAGAATTGGGCAGAGGATTCCTACAGCTTTCAAAGAATTGAGGAATTCCTTTCCAAAGCCCTAGAAAGCTTCCCCTCAAATTTTTTGGCCCAAATTAAATGACATTATTATTCCTGAACTAGGCATGTTTTTGAGGGTGGGAAAATGATTCTGATAGGCTTAGACGCATCAGTGTTTACCTTTAAACCCGAGTATAACTAATCTTTCACCCAGAGCCTATAATTGCATAGAATAAAAAGAAGATACCCAAATGAAAATCTGGTACTATTAGAAAAAGGATTTAATAGATGCCAAGTAGGCAACTAACAATTTTCACTACAATATCAACTAGAAACCTATGTAAAACTATAAGAAAGTTCATTAGGATAGACAGTTAAAAGATATATACACAGAAATAAAGTTTTGCTTGTAACGGTCAGTTAGAAAATAGAATAAAATAAGGGATTCCATCCTTACTCCAAAAATAAATATAACTAAGTATCAAATAAACTTAAGAATTTACAAGACCCTTGGGCGCCTGGGTGGCGCAGTCGGTTAAGCGTCCAACTTCAGCCAGGTCACGATCTCGCGGTCCGTGAGTTCGAGCCCTGCGTCGGGCTCTGGGCTGATGGCTCGGAGCCTGGAGCCTGTTTCCGATTCTGTGTCTCCCTCTCTCTCTGCCCCTCCCCCGGTCATGCTCTGTCTCTCTCTGTCCCAAAAAATAAATTAAAAAACGTTGAAAAAAAAAAATTAAAAAAAAAAGAATTTACAAGACCCAATGGAGAATGTGTACAATGTAATTTTGCTTGAGAACATAAAAAAGACGAATAGAGAGATGGGAGTTATATTTCTGAACAGGAAAATTCACATTATAACTTTATCTATAACGTTAATGCTTTCTCATTAATGGTGGGAGAAGATGGAACTTAAAAAATGATTCTAAATTATTCTAAAGTTCACCTAGCTAATAAATATTTGAAAATAATATTGAGGAGGGTAACTTCTCTAACCAGAAAAACATTAAAAGCATAGTAGGACTAGAGTAATTAAAAAATCACAATTTTATGTTAGGGAATTTTTTATATATAGATGAAGTTTCAAGTCAAATTGTGTTGGAAAACTTGTCAAAATAGTTGGGAAATATATTAGAGTCCTACCTTATGCTATACATCATAATCTAGAAAAATTTTAAATTTAAGTACGAAAAGAAAATCATGAAAATACTGGAAAAATATAGGACAAAGTTTAGTATTTTTGGAATTTTGGTGTAGATCAGGTCTTTATTAGAATAAATAACAAAGTTGGAAACCATACAGAAAAAGGTATATAGACTTGAGCATATAAATTTTCTAAACTATATAACAACCAAATACCATCATAAGTTAAAGATAAATGAGTAACTGGAAAATATATGTGGAAAATGATTTGCCACATATAATATATAAAATATTTATATCCTATATTGTAAAGAGTGACAAAAATTAATAAATAGCTGCACTTGAGTGGCTCAGTCAGTTAAGTGTACGACTCGACTTCGGCTTGAGTCATTGTTTCACAGTTGTGAGATTGAGTCCCATGTCGGACTTTGTGCTGAGCATGGAGCCTGCTTAGGATTCTCCCTCTCTCTACCCCTCTGCTGCTTGTTTTTTTTCTCTCTCTCTCTCAAAAATAAATAAATAAGCAGTTAAAAATTAATAAATAAAATTAAACATTATATTGAAAATTGGGTAGAGCACTTGTTGGGATGAGCACTGGGTGTTTCTGGAAACCAATGTGACAATAAATTATATTAAAAAAAGAAAATTGGGTAGAGGACAAAAATATAAAATTTATAAAAGATTAAGTACAAATAGCTAACACATGAAAGATGCTCGACCTCACCATTAACCAAATAAGTGCATATTAGTACAATACCATTTCTTAACTATTGGGAAAAGATTGAAAGGATTTATATTAACCAATATTGAAAAGAATGGGAGCAATCGGTACTTTTAAAACACTTGATATATGCATATTCTTTGATTAGTAAATAATTTAACTTCAAGGAAGTTGTACTAAGAGGTACATAAGTATTTACATAGGTATGTTCATTTAATGGGGGAAAATTGGAAACATCTGTCTATCAAAATATTATGTAGTCATTAAAAAGATGAGTTATACATTGGCATAGAAAGATGAGCAAAATATTGTAAGTGGAAAAAAGCCCTACAAACCTAGTATTAGGGAAAAAAAATTTATATATGTCTACTGAAAAAAAAATTCTGGAGAGATATAGTTTAACCTGCGGTTGAATATAACCATAGTGGTAATCTCTGAGGGCTGGGATTATGAGACATTTGTATGTTTTAATTTAAGTACTTCTGAATTAGTTTTATTTTTTCAATGTAACATGATTTTATGCTTGAGGGGAACTGGTTATTTCTTCCCCCAGATAGAAAAGAAAGAATGTGGAGAAAACCAATGAAATGGTTGCTGTGAACTGCTTGTTTACGTCTCCCCTGCCCCCACCCCACAAATTCATATGTTAAAGCCCTAGTCCTCAATGTGGTAGTATTCAGAGGTGGGGCCTTCAGGAGGAAGTTGATTTTGAATGAAGTCCTGGGAGTGGAGTTCTTATCATGGGATTGGTGCCCTAAAAAAGGGATAAAGAGGTAGGAGGTCTCTCTGCCATGCGTGGATGGATACAGCAAGAAGGTGGCTGTCTACAAACCTGAACATGTGTCCTCACCCAAACCCGACCATACCAGCACCCTAATTTCAGTCTTTCTGTAGTGGCTCCAACTAACTAAAAAAAGAATTTGAGGCAGAACAACTAGGAAGGGATGTTTTTCAGAATAGGTAAGACCGAAAGTTGTTTGTAGGCCCTGGGAAAGAAACTACTGGGGAAAAGAGATAGGGAGTGTGAGGAGATTATTAATCAACTGCCATCCTAGAGGGGCTAGAATAGCATAGCAACCTCCGGCTAACGGTAGAAAGAAGGAAAGGAAAAGAGGACAACACAAATAAAAGTAGGACAATTTTTTGAGGAGGAGAGGCACAAAAGGTATGATAGCTATTAAGCCCATTTTTCCCCCTCAATGGGTTGGGAGAAAAGTTTATCAGCTGAGCAGGAGGTTTGGGACAGCTAGTTGGAGGGGTGTAGAAAGTGTACTGCTGCTGCCTGAAATGAGGCAAGGTGTCTGAATCATCAGCTATATGTTTATGAGATTCCTGAACTCCATCCCAGATCTACCAAAGCATACTCTCTGAAGGTGGGTGATCCTAATGCACACTAAAATCTGGAACCTTTGAAATAAAAGGGCAACTAAGATTATGTACCCACCGCTGATGATAGATCACAATGATCTTAAATAGGGTCAATCAATACATTAATATGATGATCTCCAGCTTCATTCAGTAGCCTGGGAAGGGAGTACTTGAGAAAAACAGGTGGCTAGGTTATACTCAGAGTTGGGCTTTGGTAATGTGGATGTGGAAGAAAGTCAATGTGCCAGTGGAACCTGAGATACTGGTAAGGGCATTGTTAACCTGGATGATCATGAGGTTAAGAATGGGTGGAGAAGAAGGAGCTGAGGGACTGAGTCTATGAGGAGGATGTTGCACACATTTGTGAAAGACAGTGGGTGAACTGTGAGAACTGGAAGTTTTAGTCAGAGAGGTATGTCTTTGTGTGAAAGGTTCTGAAAGGGAAGATGGTAACACATCCCAACAATAGCCATCAAAGGGCTTCTCAACTAAAGTGGAGATAAAGTTGGTCAAGTAGAAGAGGTTGGGGAAGTGAGGTGAGAGTGTGAGATAATTTTCCTTATGAACACCACACTTGTTGAATCCCATCAGTGGAACCAAAATGGTTACTCAGGGTACAACCAGATAGGGAAGAAGAGAACGTTGGGGTCAGGGAGTGACAGAGTCAGGAGGATCTAAAAGAGCTGGGGAGGCTAGCCCTGGAGAGTCAGCATGGCAATGCATCTCAGGGATTATGATTCTAGAAGTCTTGGCAGAAGGAGGAGTCAATATGTTGGCAATGGATAGTGACCTCTCAGATGTCCATGGGGTGATAGCTGTAATTTTAGTTCAATGCTTTGCATATGCTCCTATTTTACTATATGATGTATTCACTTGGAAGTCTTTGTCACTTAGACTATACTAGAGATCTGTGTTCCTAATTTTTGAATCCCCTGTGCCTGACACATGGTATACTCAGTAAAACCAAATGAGTGAGTGAATGAATGAATGAAAACTAAGCAGCCACATATTTCTAATAGGAACTTTGGTGTGAGGCTGCAAACGGGAATGTGAGTTACGTTCACTGTGAAGTTAGTAGTTCTTGGTGATGAAAGTGAAAGTGTGGCTTTTCTGAAAGGAGAATAAAAGACATAACAAAGATTCCATTCTCCTCTCCCTGAGCATGAAGTGTTCAGCACCACAAACTCAGCCTCTGCTTTCTTCAAATTCTCCCCCTAGGCAACCTCACCTTATTCTTGGCTTCAATGATCACATCTATGAACACACAGACCTTTCCTCTGAACCAAACTATTTCCCACTTACCATCTTCTCTCCAAGGCACTAGAGAGCCCCTAAGGCTTAATCGGCACAAGCAGAAGTCATGATCTTCCATGGCAATCCTCGTCTTTTTCTAGTGTTTCCTCTCCCATTACTTAGCAACTCTTTCTCCAGCAAGCCAGGGACCCAATGATCAACTTTGCTGCATCCCTCTCCTCACCTTCCATATCCAAATCACCAAGTTCTTCCAATTTTAATATACAAAGAACTCTTGAATCCTTCCATGTCTCTCCCTGTCAAAGCCACCACCCAGTGCTGAAATTCTGTAATATCCCCCAGTGGGTCTACATATGACCACTTCAGGCACCCTCAAATCCCCTTTCCACCACATAACCTGGTTGATTTTTTTTTAAATGTTTATTCTTGAGAGACAGAGAGAGCACGCATGCATGAGCAGAGGAGGGGCAGAGAGAGAGGGAGACACAGAATCCAAAGCAGGCTCCAGGCTCTGAGCTGTCAGCACAGAGCCTGACACTCAAACTCACAAACTGTGAGATCATGACCTGAGCTGAAGTCAGACGCTCAACCAAAGGAGCCACCCAGGAGCCCCCAAGTTGATTTTTTTTTAAACTCAAATTTGGTGGTGTTGTGTTCTCACTTAAACCACCTTCATGGCTTATCATTGCTTTGCCCTGAATATGATTTATAGGGCTCAGGATGTATGGTCTGACTCCCACCTATGGCTTCAGGTTCTTTTTGCACCATGTTCCTTCATTGTCCCTGGGAGCCAGCTAGTAGGTTGGCCAGAACATCATACTGTTCCCACCCCCACTGCCCAAGGCCATTGAACATGCACTTCCCCCACTTCAGGTAGTGAAGCCCTACACTTCCTTCTGATCTCAGCTCGGACATGATTTCCTTAGAGAAGCCATCAGAGATACCTCCATTGAGGTGAAATCCCCCTCTTTTATTCACTCATAGAAGTATGTCTTATATCTTTATAGCATACACCTCAATTATGATTTCATATTTCTGTGTGTATGATTGTTTCACTATGCCTGTCTTCCTCATTAGACTCTAAGCTCTGTAAAGGACAAGAACTATGTGTGCTTTGCTAAATGCAGTGCTTGGCACATAATGAGTATGCTATAAATATTTCTTAGATGAGTGAATAAACAGACCAAAGAACACCCTTGTATCATATTAGTTGTAGTCACAGCAATAAAGTCCTGTTTCTCTGGTTCATCTACTGGGACTTTGGAATAGTGTGGTCACAAGTAATCCTTCTGGACAATGGTATCCATGATAACTTAACCAAGAATTAAAGCCAAAATGCTACATTCTTGTCCTGGCTCTGCAATGATGTGCCCTCAGGTAAGTTATAATTTCTTTAGGTCTAAACTCTACCTCACCTACAGATTAGGTATCTCCTTCTGTCCTTTGACTCTCAATAGCTGTTTTCTCCAGATCTCACCTGCCTGCCTCCTCAGTTGGAAATGACTGTAGGCCTCCTGCAAAGGTAGGGAAAGACCTGAAACAGAGCTGGCTTCTCTGTGGGAGGGTTGGGAGGCAGCACAAAGCGTGGGCACTAATTCCATGGGACTGCCTTGATATTCAAAAACAACTGATGCATTCTATCTCTTCAGACAAACTAGCTTTAAAAAACAAGGCTTAAATATTTGACATGACAGGAAGCTAGTCCTAAACAATTTGTTGCCTACAAGGATGATAATTCATCAAACTTAAATAGCATAACCTAGAAGGATTATTTAGATGTATTTAACTCCTTTCTTGTTTAACTGGCGTGGCATATACTCAGACTGATCTCTTTCTGGCTCAGTGACCTCCAACAGTTTCAAGCTGCTATTGTTTATTTTCTATGAATTTTGCTTAAATATTTCATGGTAAACAAAAGGGAGTAACTAGATTTTCAAACCAGAATCCTCCTTCAGAAGAAAGTCAACAAGTTGCTTTCTCCATCATTTTAATTCTTGGATCCCAGTCTATCCTCAGTAGATGAAACCCAGCCACAGTAACCAAGGAGGAGATCCATCCTGTCCTAAAGACTTGCAATGGTCTCTCTGTATGTTAGTTTCTCCATCTCTAGAATGGATGAAGTTGTTCTTACCACCCTGAGGAAGGTGTCATTAAATCACTGGAATTACATTGGAAGAAAACAAGAGGGATTAATCTTGCAGAACAATACATCTGTATTTGCTTTATATTCTCCAATGTGCATGAAAAGTTCCTTCAGAAGAGAATGTTTACACTGGATGTATCTGTACCTGATTTGACAATCCCAAACTACACCCCAACCACCCACTTCTGAACAGGGGAAAAAAAAAAAGAAAACAGAAGACTGCAATTGTGTAACATGCAAATCTTCTGGACGGGAGCCCATCGCTGTGGTTTGGCAACACAACCAGCACAACATCTCTTTTCTCATCTCTTGAAGAAAAAAACAAAACAAAACAAAACAAAAACCAACAGAGAAAAAAATACTTTGAGAATAAAGGTAATGATTAATCTATCAGGCACAAAAAGGATCGTTTGGGGGATTTCAGGTTCTAACCTGCTAATTCAAATAAACAACTGTGAACAGGAGATGACAATTTCACCAGAAGAGGATTAAGTCACGGGTTCTAATTGGCACAGTGTTTGTACAGTCAGAGAAGCTCACCAGACATCTCCAGGAATCTGTGAGCAGTTGTCAAAACTTCCATTTTCATGTGCGAGTGAAGTAGGGACCAGAAGAAGCAGGTATTGGTGGAGAGTGGTCCTTGGAGAAGACCCAAGATGCAGCCTGGGAAAGGACGAAAGGGGAAGAGCTTCAAGCAAAGACTGGTCTTGAAGAGCACCTTAGCTAAAGAAACAATCTCTGAGTTCTTGGGCACCTTTATAATGATCGTAAGTGTTTCCTGAATCCTGACCCAATTATGCCTTCCTTTCTACCCAGCTCGTAATGAATAGTTTTGTTTTCTTTTCTTTAAGTTTGTCGCTAGATTCATCTCTTCCAGGAAATAGGATGTTCCTTCCGGGCTGTTTGGCTCTGTACGGGCTACAAGGTTGGATTTCCATTTACACATTTCATTTATTCACAAGAGTTGATGGGGACAGGAGAGGGGGAGTGAACTACTTTCTTCACTTCAGCAATTTACTGAGATTCTGAGCTGGCTTTGATTAAAGTCAGTCATTAGTAATTTGTCTCATTGATTAATTGACTTATACCTTGTTTATTTCCCACAAATATTGAGGTGACTCAGTCACTTGAAGTAAGAACTGGCAGTCAATAAATATGAGTGGCAAGAAACATCTCAGTATTACAAGTGCTCGGCAAAGATTGTGTTGTCATATCATTTGACTTTTAACAAGTTAGAAATTGCACTAGATAGAAACATGCATTCTACAATCATCCATCTTTGGTTTTACCTCATTTTCCCCCTCTTTTTACCTGAAACTGATATCTAAAGATCTTCAATACAACAGTTATAAGAACCTTGTGTGTGTTTGTGTGTGTGTGTGTGTATAAACAGAAGGATTGATTCTAAGAACCACTCAAGGATTTTGTCCAGAGAACTGCACAGCTATTAAGGAAAGACTGGACAGTTTATGTAAGTGGCATGGGCTCTAAGCTTCCACCCTATTGCATGCTATAGCATTCTTTGGATCCTGAATTTTCAGCTGGAGCCAGAAAATTAAATTTTCAATTATTCTCATATGCAACAACCACTGACTTTAACTTGCTTTAAAAAAAATCCTCTCAAGGGGCTCTTGGGTGGCTTGGTTGGTTAAGCATCTGACTTCGGCTCAGGTCATGATTTCATGGCTCATGAGTTCGAGCCCCGTGTTGGACTCTGTGCTGACATCTCAGAGCCTGGAGCCTGCTTTGTATTTTGTGTCTCCCTCTCTCTTTGCCCTGCTAATGCTCTTTCTCTTTCTCTCTCTTTCTCAAAAATAAATAAATGTTAAAAAAAATTTATTTTTAAAAATCCACTCAAAGATTCCCTACTTCAGTATTAATAATTTCATTTTTCTTAAAGTTGTAGAGATTTGTCCATAAACTTACAAGTTCTTGCTGATGTACAGCATGATAACTACAGTTAATAATACTGTATTGCATATTTGAAAGTTGCTAAGAGCATAGATAAAGTTTGTTATCAGGAGAAAAAAATTTATAACTATGTTGTGATAAATGTTAACCAGACTTATTGTGGTTATCATTTCATAATATATGTAAATATTGAATTATTATATTGTACCCCTGAAGCTAATATAATGTTTATAAGTCAGCTATATCTCAGAATAAAGTTCTTTGCTTTGTATAAATACATAATTTAGGAGAATAAGCCAAGATCAAGAAACAAGTGTGAACTCAAAAAACTGAACTAGTGTAAATTGAGAGAAAGTCGTAAGTATTCTGGTCTCTGAGAACCTCTTTTTTCTGAATTCACTCAAGTATTCTTGAGGCAAATGGACAGCTATTTGCACTCTTTCTTGACTGTCCTCACTTGTGTTAAGAATGTGGATGGGAGGGTGGGTGGTTGGAGAAAAAGAGAGAAAATAAAAGCCAATGATTCTTCTTTAAAAAAAAATTTTTTTTTAATGTATATTTATTTTTGAAGGAGAGAGAGACAGAGTGTGAGCAGGGGTGGGGCAGAGAGAGAGGGAGACACAGAATCTAAAGTAGCTCCAGGCTCTGAGCTGTCAGCACAGAGCCCGATGCGGGGCTCAAACTCACGAGCTGTGAGAACATGACCTGATCCGAAGTCAGACACTTTAAGGGACTAAGCCACTCAGGTGTCCCAAGCCCATGATTCTTCTGATCTTACTCTGTGCTTACTGGAAAATCACCCTCAGCGAGACAAAAACTGTTCATGTTACTTGAAATTTGGTCCCAAAGAAGAGAGTGGATGTCACTACAGACTCGATGCAGCTCTATGGTGACCTGTGGTACTGAGAAGTAAAGCAAATTCAGTTACACTCTATAGTCGTCTGCAGAAAACACGGAGGAGGAAGTGAACTAAACAACCATTTTGCAACTGAAAAAGTTAAAAACCCTCCTTTTTTTTTTTTTAATTTAAACCCTCCTTTCTTAACAAGAAGCTGTTTCTTAATCTCATTCCCTCCGAGTTGAGTAAGTGAAAGTTACCGTCAGCCATTTACTCATACAATTAGTAGCATGTCTTCCCCTACCATTCACGGTAGGAGCTAAACACATATCTTCATACTGTATATTGAAAAATAAAACTTTGTGTCTTCTGGCCAAAGCCAATAATTTCCTAAATGATTCATTTCCATCTCCACTGTACATTAATTTTTTAAAGCAAACTCTTGTGGAATCCATAATTGTGATTATAATATTTTTATTAAGGCTTGGGGGTATATATGCCAGAAGTTTTCGTACAACACAATATTTTTTCTAACCAATTATGTGGCTTTGCTCAACTCTTAGCCAAAATAATTATTTCTGCTTTCTTAGAAAATGTGCATAATATGTTGCTTTGTATAGTAGAAAGCTTTGATTGTTGACAAGGTATGGGCAAAAGGGAACATTTAAAAAAAAAAAAAAGATGGCAGAGGATATGCAGGACTCATCAGTCCTTCAAATTTGGCTTTTCCCCCAGACCCTGAGAGTCTGGTGCCATTTTCCTCCTTACTCTCAAAAATCTGCCCTTAGAAGAAGTATCTTAAACTCATTTATACCATGGTGCAAATGACTAATAAGGCCCACTGGTAGCATTAAGGTCCATGAAAAATTCTTTGTAAACTATAACTAAAAACAGCAATAACTAGGTTATAAGCAAAGAATTAGCTCTAATTTGGGCTTACAGACCCAAATTAGAAAGGGATAGGTATACCTTTTCACCTTTGCTAGTGCCAGGGAGAGGGGTCACAGTGGATCTTCCCTAATACATAGAAGGGTTTCAAAGCCTTGAGCTGCAAACGTAGGGAGGGAGTATGTATTAAGTACCTACCATATGTTAGCTTCTTTACATACATTTGTTTAATCCTACAATAGCTGCATTGGGAAGGTTTTATTATTACTCATAAACAATTGAAGAAATGAGGACTCAAAGAGATGAAGTCACTGGCCGAAACCAGGAAAGCACTGAACTGGCATTCTTTCTAATTCTAGAGCCTACACTTCCCACCCATTGCTGGAGTTCCTTCCACAATGTCCTTGATAGATAGTAAATCAGACTCCCTCCACTTGAACGTCTCCATAGACTGGAGCCATGAGTTAGCTCTCTCATTTGCTTGCAGTCACGTGAGTTTAACTGGTGGGCACCTGATGAGGCCAGACCATGAGTTGTACCCCCAAAGCTTTCTGAAGCAGAAAACACTGCTCAACAAGGGTCACTGCTCAACAAGGGGAAGGGAGCGAGCAGGGGAATCCTTAGCCTTCTGCACATGGCTCAGGGCCTGGGGATTTCAAACTGCACATTACCCACTACACGTAAAGCTCCTGAGATAGGAACCGCTCATAAAATGCTGGCTCCCTTTCCCCATGCTCGCCCCTTCCCCTCTTCTACTTCAGAGTCTTTGTAGTACTTGAAAACAGCTTCTTTGTCTCCTTCTGGACATCTTGCAGCCTCCTTTCCCCAACATCTGCCACAGAACTCTGCACATACATAAATGGGACCCCATAAATGTGTGTTCAATTAAAATGTCTTTTGGTGGCTGAAATTCCCAGAATCTCTAGTCGTTTCTTGTAGCAGCTATGTTTACTCCTCACCACTCCATGCACCTTTTCCTGTCTTCAAATGTTTCCGGATTCTTTGATACAGAGTTCATCCTATTGAAGATGCTGAGGTGAACAGCCTGGCAAGCAGCTATATTTCCTCTTGTAGTGGAAGGGCATCCTTCCAGGGCAGAATTTATGAGTGGGTGATCATCTCCTTGTGTATTGGGAAAGACTCTAAATTCTTGTCTCACTCTGTCAAGGTTGCACATTAGAGATCTACCTTTTGGCATCTCCAAGATTGAAAAAATGTAAATACTTCTGCTAAAAGTAATAGCCTCGATCTGTGCCCTGAAGGTGAAATAGAATGAGCAGAGACCTGGGACACAGGATGTGGAGGGCATAAGGGAGTGGGCAGTGCAGGAGGGAGGGAGGAAGTGAGATGGATGGCACATGACAAATGTCAAACCCCACAGTGATTTCCATATCTGCTTCTGCCTTCCTCCGTGACTTCATGACCAAACTTCCCACCTTGCCAAAGTCACTGGGTTTGCCATTCTGTTCTTGGAGAGATACCAGATATGCTAACTATAGAAATTCTAGGTCTTTAAAATTATTATTACAAAGTGTGCTCAGATCTTAGAGTGGGTCTATTTCATACTGGAGAGCTTTTGAAACAAAAGAATATATGATTAGCATTTAGAGTAAAATAGGAAAATTCTTAAAACAAGCCAGTTCTTAAAATAAGTGCTTTGCAGGGCATAATTCAGGACATTTGGAACTGCTACATATTTAGAATTTCCAGGTACTAGTAGGACAGCTCTGAGAACCGGATGAGATAGATGTTGCTGGCCCTTCCTATTGATGGGGAAGCTGACACACAGATTGATGCAATCATATGTCCTTTGAGTCAGTGTGGAGCCCACACTGCCTTAAGCATAAACTTCTCTTGGTTTCCACTGCGTTTTCCCTCCAAGAGGCATAGAGTGCCTTCTCAGGTAGATTATTTCTTTCAATTTCATTTTGGTTAATATACAGTGTTATATTTCAGGTGTACAATGTAGAAATTCAACTAGTCTATATATTACTCAGTGCTCATCATGATAAGTGTACTTTTAATCCCCTTTACCTATTTCATCCAGCCCCCACCTACCTTCCCTCTGGTTACCAGTTTGTGCTCTAGAGAGTTTGTCTCTTTTTGTCTTTGCTTGTTTTGTTTATTAAATTCCACATATGAGTGAAATCGTGTGGTGTTTGTTTACTTAGCATTATACTCTCTAGATCCATCCATGTTGTTGCACATCTCATATAGATTCTTGTTTATTGTTATATTTATATCTTTCCTGGGGGGAAGGGAGAGAAAGAGAGAGGGAGAGGGAGAAAGAAAGAGATACAGAGAGAGAAAGATATCAACTCCATTTTGCCCGGTGGGAGAAATAGGTATAACATAATTAAGAGGTTCACCCAAGGTCACCCAGCCCATGAATGTGAGAGCTGGGCTTGATATCTTGGCTTTAGTTATTACTAATGTACCATTGTTTGGTGAGAATTAACTCCTTTCATGGGAAAGCTCAAGAGAACTTTACTAATTTTATAGCCTAAAATACATTAGATAGTAAAGGTACCAAAAGATGCTTATATAGAGCAGACATGATCCTGGCAGAGAAATTTTACAGAAGCTCTATTAGCATAGAGTTTATGGACCACTTCAGTATCTACAAACACACTCAAAGCTCTTGTAACACTAGGGTTCTGAGGTGGTTCAGTCATATCTTCATGTCCTTAATGAACACATTGACCATGCATTGCACTGTGTTTCCCCTAGAGCTTCTATTTTCTGGATTCTCCTTGAGGACACCTTGTGGCTCAGAGCAAGGGACCAATAGGCAAAGGGGAATAAAGGGACACCATAACTCTTCTCTCACACTTTCTTGCTCAACAGTCACCTGCCCTTTCTCTGTTTCCTCTCTGCTTGGTCTGGCTTATGACTTTGCAAAGACCTGTCCCCCTCCAGGCCTGGCTGCCAATGATGAGGGTCCCACTGAGCTAGAGCTGTCAGTCTGCCAACATATGATTGGGCAGAAGCCTCTGCTGTCAGCAGTGCCTGGCTGATTCTGGCCCCAAATGCCATGCCTCTGTGTCCTTCAGATGAAGAAACAGAGACCCACACACTCACAGGATTCTGTCAAATGCTTTTTCCACCACAGTCAATTCCACCTGATTCTTATTATTTACTTTTGATTTACATTTAGTTCTCAGCCTCTCATGGGTCTGTACTTCTGTACTGGGTGTTCTGTCACTTTAAGAAAGTCCCAGGTTCTAAATATGAAAGTGTGGAAGAACTAAGCATGTAGGGTTCTATGTGGGCCCTTGCCTTGTACCTTTAGCAGCTTTGAGAAGGCTGATGCAGAAGGTTCTCTGCCTTCCAGCATGGTGATGAGATGAGGACAAAAGACCAGGAAAGGGGTAAACATTTGTTGAACATACACTATACCCAGACAATCATTAGTTCTGGAAAAATCTCATAAGGTAAGGGAATTTTTCTTATTTTACAGATAAGGAAAGGAAGGCTTAGTATGATCGAGTAACTTGCCCACAGGCAAATATGTGGTGGAGCTGGGATTAGAATCAAATCTCTGGTTTTTCTTCACCATGCTGAAATTACCGTTCTCATGTATGCTTTTGAACTTCCACTGCTGTTGCCTGAAACAATATATGTTTTATATGTTTTCAAAATGTACATATATGGCTTCATAGTTTGTATGCCTTCTACGATTTGAAAATTTCCTCCCAAATACACTTTCTGAGATTTATCTATTTGGGGACATGTAGGTGTAGGCAATTCATTTTACTTTTGTAGTACGGTGGGTTTGTGTATCCATTCCCCTCTTGAACTGTTATGTGGTTTGCAACACATTACCAACACTGCTGCAGTGAACGTCTTTGTACGTGTCCTGTATGTGTGTCCCAGAGTTCTTCTGAGTACATACTTAGAAGTAGGTTTGGTGGCCCTAGGCATGTGCATCTTCAACTTCATGCATATTGTAAAATTGCTCTTTAAAGTGGTTTTAAATTTAAGTACCATCAGTAACATAGGAGTCCCCGTTTTCCATGTACTCACTGACCCTTGGTATTATCCAACTTTTAGATTTTTGTCCATTCGACATATAAGAAACCATGGTGCCTGGGTGGGTCAGTTGATTAAGTGTCTGACCTTTGATTTCGGCTCAGGTCATGATCTCATGGTTTGTGAGACTGAGCCCCGCGTTAGTCTTTGCGCTGACATGCGACAGTGCTGAGCCTGCTTGGGATTTTCTCTCTCCCTCTCTCAGTGCCTTTCCCTCGTGCGTTCTCTCTCTCTCTCTCTCTCTCTCTCTCTCTCTCTCTCTCTCTCTCTCCTCTCTCTCTCTCCCTCTCTCTCTCTCTCAAAATAAATAAATAAACTTAAAAAAAAAAGAAATAGAATTTCACTAGTAATTTTAATGAATTTCTAGTGCAATCCACAATCTTTTTCAGGTTTACTGAAGCTTTAGCTTTCCTATTCTTTAAATTGTCTGTTCATATCCTCTGCATTTTTAAACTTTTTCTTATTGATTATAATAGGATTTTGATATTTTGTGTTTTCTTATAGCTTAATGTCTTACTTTTCATAGTTAAGTCTTCAAATCATTAGAATTTATTCTGGTGTATGGTGCAGAGTAGGTGCCCTTTATCTGGTAAAATAGCCAATTGTTTCAGTAATGTATTTGACCAGTCTGTTCTGCTTCTACTGATTGTGATGATATCATATACCCGTTAGATAGATCATATATCAGTTCATATATGAAGGTGGTTGTATGTCAAAACTTTTTTTAGTTCTAGTGATTTCTCTGTCCAAACCAGCACCAATGCCATATATTTTTGTTATAATTACTTTCTTTTTTTTCTTCCAAGTTTTTATTTAAATTCAAATTAGTTAACCTATAGCGCAATATTGGTTTCAGGATTAGAACCCAGTAATTCATCACTTACATATAACACCCAGTGCTCCCACAACAAGTGCCCTTCTTAATGTGAAATGCTCTATTGGGTTGTGCTGGTACAAACAATTTTTTTTTTTCCTGAGAATATGAGAACTTTTATTTTCTTTCTTTCTAGACCTTAATATTTAATTTCTTCTTATTATCATGGTTAAAACCTTCCTAGTACAAGGTTATTAGAAGCTATCATTGTAGCATTGTTATTTTATTCCCAACTTTAAAGAATCTACTTCTCATGTTTTACCATTAAGTGTGATAGTTCCTATAGGCTTTGGGTAGGCATTCTTGATTTGAGTAAGGGAATTCCTATCTGCCCCTCATTTACTAAAGCTTTCATTAGGGATGTTTATTGAATTTTTTAAAAAGTATCTCTTCTATATTTATTGAGATAAGCATAGGGGTTACTCTTTTATCTGTTGATGAAGAAAATTACATTGACAATGTTTTTAGCATTAAACCATCCTTACATTTCTGAGATGAATTTCCACCTAATCATGTGGCATTTCAATTGCAATGTTTTATTAAGGAATTGGACTATAATTTCTTTTTATGTTGTCCTTTGTCTAATTTAATCACCAAGATTACATTAGCACCATGAAAAGTAGTTCTTTCCCTCTTTTTATATTTTCTATATTTTCTATTTTATATTTATATTTATATTTTCTGTGTTGCAAACCACATAACAGTTCACGAGGGGAATGGATACACAAACCCACCGTACTACAACACTTTGTATAAAGTAAGGATTACCTACTCCTTGAAGATTAGTTAGCATATGCACTAAAAAAAGAGCGAGAGAGAGAGAAGTGTACAAGAAGATTTCTCTAAAACTTATGTCTAATTGTCTAAGTTAGATTTTCCATTCTTTTTTTTTTAATTTCTTTAATGTTTATTTATTATTTTGAGAGAGAGAGCACAAGTTGGGGAGAGGCAGAGAGAGAGGGAGACACAGGATACGAAGCAGGCTCCAGGCTCCGAGCCGTCAACACGTGGCCTGATGCAGGGCTTGAACTGACAGAACTTGAGATCATGACCTGAGCCGAAGTCAGACACTCAGCCAAACCAACCGCGCCACCCAGGAGCCCCCAGATTTTCTATTCTTAATTACATTTTAGCAATTTATATTTTTTCTACATTGTACTTCATTTGTGTTTTCAAACATAGTTTTTCAAAATTGCTAATATTTTCAAAATCAATACAGTGAAAGCAATAATTGTGAAATAATTTTTCATAGTATTTCCATATGGCTCTTAATATCTCTACTGTACTTGTGATGATTCTCTCTAATTTTTAATGTGTTTTTTTTCACAGTAATTTCTGCTTTGATCTTTTTTTTTTTTTTAAGTTTCTTTTGAGAGAAAGAGAAGAGAGAGAGCATGAACAGGGAGAGGCACAGAGAGGGAGAGAGAGAATACCAAGCAGAGGCTCAATCTCATGAACGAACTGTGAGATCATGACCTGAGCAGAAATCAAGAGTCTGACCCTTAACTGACTGAACCACCCAGGTGCCCGGCCCCCCTTTTGAAGTGACCTTTCTTACATTTTTCCATCGAGTTGAACAGGTTTCTTTATTTCTCCCCTTTCTCCTGTGCTTGTTCTATTTTTAAGTATTTACCCTTTCATCTTTAGAAAATGTATTCTAGAGTTAACAAAATTTAAAGTGAATCAACTTCTTTCCTTCTGAACAACACAAAAACTTTTTAAAATCCTGATTGTAATCAACCACTCTATCTTACATGTCATTATTGTCTGATATTTAAATTCTACCTCCAATATTTTTATTATTGGTATTTTTAATGATGATTACTTATTTAAATTTACTACCACTTATCACTTTATTTGCTAATTACTTATACATCTATGCATTACTTTTAGGTGCATTTTCCTTCTTTGTGCAGTAAAAAAAACCTTTCCTTAGGAAATTTTCCAGAAAGGGTGTGTGAGGAATAAACTTTCTCTGTCTTTGTTTGCCTGAGTTTTTCTTTATTTCACTCTCAAGTTTCAATGATTGGCTGATGAATTTGAGGTTGACAACTGGTTTTGCTTGGCAATTCGCAGGTGTCCTTCCAATGTCTCTTATTGCTGTTGACAAGTCTAGTGTTCATCTAATTCTTGTCTTAATCTGAATTTCCCTAGTTTCTATTAAGAGTTTCTCTTTTTATGTGGCACACACACACGCGCGCACACACAAATATTATACAGCCATAAAAAAGGAGGAGATCTTGCCGTTTGCAACAACATGGACAGGCCTAGATAGAGGGGGTATTTAAGCCAGACTGAGAAAGACACATACCATGTGATTTCACTCAGATGTGGCATCTAAAAAAACATAATGAATGGATAAATAAACAAAATGCAGAATCAGGCCTATAAATACAGAGAACAAAATGATGGTCACCAGAGGGGAGAAGAATAAAGGAATGGGCAAAATGGGTGAAGGGGAGTGGGAGATACAGGCTTCCAGGAATAAAAGTCATAGCATAGGGAATCTAGTCAATGGTATTGTAATAGTGTTGTTTGGTGACAGAGGGTAACTGCATTGGAAAGGAGCAGAATATAACATATAGAGAAGTTGAATCACTATGTTGTACACCTAAAACTAATGTAACATTGTGTTTCAACTATACTGAAATTTTAAAAATTATAAAAGCAACAACAACAACAAAAAGACTTTCTCTTTTTTTTCCCTTGAAATTTCACTACAATATGACCAGGGCTTATTTTATCTTATACATAACACTCAGGATTCATTGTTTATCAGCATTTAAAGATTCACAATTTATACAGTTCTAGAAAATTCTTAATTTAATCGCCTTGCCTCTCCCCAGTGTCTCTGTTTTCTCCTTATAGAATTCCTATTAAATGTGCATATATGCCTGACCTTCTTACTTTTTTAATTTATGTCTCTACCCTTCTCTCATATTTGTATCTCTTAATCTCTCCATGATGAATTTTATGTAGTTGTCTCAAATCTATTTTCCAATGCACGAATTCCTCTCTGTTGTATCTAATCTTTTAATACATTCATTAAGTCTTTAGTTTCATTAATATGTTTTCATTTCTAGAAGTTCTATTTGGTTCTTTTCAAAAATTGCTTTTCTTTTCTCTTCTCATGTGTTTATTTCTTTTCTCTCTCTAACTCACTAAAGCCTAATGTACCGATGGTATTTTATGATTGTTCTGTTCATCTCAAATTTTGGGGGAACTAATAATCCTGTTTATTTTATGCACTCTCATTCACAAAAGAAAACTTCCTTTAGTGTTTTCTAAATTTGTAGTGTAAACTCTTCCAGCAGGGTTTGCTTTTCTCTGTGGGAATTCTGTACGGCCTGCACTGTGGGGTTGTTCTTCCACAGCAGTCTTACATTTGTTTCTGGGAGGTTGCTTGGGTATATCACCAACAAGAAATGATTGTTGTAAAGTGGAAAACTAGAAAAGGAAGACTGATGAATGTGCATACCCTGTTGAAGAGCACTCTCTCCAAAAAAGTGGCACTCTGCAGGGCATCTAGGTGGCTCAGTCTGTTAAGTGCCTGACTCTTGGTTTCTGCTCAGGTCATGATCTCACAGTTTTGTGGATTTGAGCCCCACATTAGGCTCTGCATTGACAGTACAGAGCCTTCTTGGGATTCTCTGTCTCCCTTTCTCTCTGTTCTCCCCACCCCCCTCGCTCACTCTCTCTCTCTCTCACTCAAAAATAAATGAATAAACATTAAAAATATTAAAAAAAAAAAAAAAAAAAAAGAATGTCTCTCTGCTCCCTTTCCCCCACATGAGATGTGTGACCATGAATGACTAACTAGGAAATCCCATGCTTTCTCCAAATGAAGCTGACTCTCTTCTAGTCCTTACAGCCTGAGTCAGGATCAGCTGAAGGAGGACTTTCCTATAGAGTTCCCCTTACCAACAGTGAACATGAAGGGCCAGACTGGCCTGGAAAATTTCAGAGTTCCAAAAGACCTGGGGAGAAAAGTCTGTTCTGGGTCATTGATCTAAAGGCTACAGATTCCTAAAGCCAAACAATTCTGCCAAACAGAACTCTGTTTTTGATCCCTGAGTTTGAATTTTGACTCAGAAAACTTGCTACATTCATTGACTTTCAAAGAGGAAGTATTTTTGTTTTCTACTTTCCAGAATGGGTTTGGTTCGTTTTTTTCTTTAGTGACAAAGCCCATTGCAACATGTTTCCATTACTTGACAAGAAAGGAGAACATAGAAATGAGAGCAGACGTTGTCTCCTCTTTACTCATCAACCTTATGATGAAGATACAGCATAAACTGAGGGACTGGGAGGAAGAGAAGCCTCATAAAAGAGAGGTAGCTGATAGGTCTGATCAAAATGCTAAAACAGCTCAGCAATGAAGTCTACTCCATACATGTAGTGGGCACCTTATTTCATGTCCTGGTAGGACTGCTGAGCTCACTGAACCCACCAAGCAAAGAAAATGCTTTAAGAGAAAATATGCCAGCAAAATGTGCCCCCCTCCTCCATCATGATGGATTGGCTGATCATGCTAAGACACACAGTCCCGGCATGACCAGCCAAGACCAAAAAAGATCTGAGGGCTTCACTTCTCTCCCAGCCTAGAATCAGCCCACACGCCTTAGTCTCTATTTCAAAGTTTAGATTTTCTAAGGAGGAAACCTCCTGAAAAACCCATGCCTCTATCAACAAATAAGTGGTTAAATAAATTGTGGTGCATCCTTACAATGAACTGCTATATACAAATTAGAGATAATGAGGCCAATTTTTATATGCTGTTATGAAAAGATTCATTAAGCTACCAACTTGAAAAAGTCAGCAGAAAATGGTATGTATAAAATACTCCTATTTGTATAAACACATACACACACACACACACACACACACACATTTTTACAGGATATATCAGGAAGTAGTGATATTAGTTACTGTAAAGAATAAAATATAAAATCTGGGATGGGAAAGAGACAAATTTCTTTTATTTTTTAAGTTTTTTTGCTTGAGAGAGAGTGCTTGTGAACAAGGGAGGAGCAGAGTGAGAGGGGGACAGAGGATCTGAAGCGAGGTCTGTGCTGATAGCAGAGAGCCCAATACAGGTGAGATCATGACCTGAGCCAAAGTCAGATGCTTAACTGAATGAGCCACCCACACAAACCAAGAGATAAATTTCTTATATTTTATTGTATACCCTTTGTATTTGAAAAAAATTTTACATATTCATGTACATTTTCTTCAATCCCCTGTTCCCCTAAAAGAGCTGACTCAGCAGATCTTCTCCCTTCAATGTGTTTTAGGGAGTTGCTCATAATGTGTTCTGAAGAATACTAGTTCCATGAAATGCAAATAAGGATTAAGTGAAAGAAAATATGCTGTCCATCCCAAATATGTTTGGAAAACACTGGGTTAAACCAAGTTAAGCAGTTTCTTCAACTATAGGACTTATCAGAGCTTTTAATGTTCACTATAAACTCTAAGAGGGAAATAGAATATATAGGCCCTGGACTTACTTGACCACAAATTCCTTTTTTATTTTATTAATGTGTATTTATTTTGAGAGAGAAAGAGAGAGAGAGAGAGAGAGAGAGAGAGAGAGAGAGAGAGAGAGAAAAGGCAGAGAGAGAGAGGGAAAGAGAGAGAATCCCAAGCAGGCTCCTCTCTATCAGCACAGAACCCGACTCAGCTTGATCTCACAAACCATGAGATCATGACTGGAGCCAAAACCAACAATCAGATGTGTAATCAACTGAGCCACCCAGTCACCCCAACAAATCCCTTTTTAAAATTTTAATTTCAGTATAGTTAATAGATAGTGCTATATTGATTTCAGGCATACAATATAGTGATTCAACAATTCTATACATTGCTCAATGCTCATCAGGATAAGTGTACTCTTAACCCTATTACCTATCTCACCCATCACCCACACCCACCTCCACTCTGGTAGCCATCAGTTTTCTATAGTTAAGAATCTGTTTCCTGGTCTGTCTCTATTTTTCCTTTGTTCATTTGCTTTGTTTCTTAAATTCCACACATGAGTGAGATCATATGGTATTTGTCTTTCTCTGACTGACTGATTTTGCTTAGCATTATACCCTCTAGATCCATCCATCACCTTGGAAATGGCAAGATTTCATTCCTTTTTATAACTGAATAATACTCCATTGTATGTATTTATACCACATCTTCCTTATCCATTCATGCATCATTGGACACTGGGGTGCTTCCATAATTTGACTATTTTAAATAATGCTGCAATAAACATAAAGGTGCATATATTTTTTGAATTAGTGTTTTCATATTCTTTGAGTAAATACCCACTAGTGTGATTACTGTATTATATGGTCATTCTATTTTCAATTTTTTGAGGAACATCCATACTGTTTTCCCCAGTGCTGCACTAGCTTGCATTCCTACAAATAGTGCATAAGGGTTCCTTTTTTCCACATCCTCGCCAACACTTGTTTCTTGTGTTTTTTATTTTAGACATTCTGACATGTGTGAAGTAATAGCTCATTGTAGTTTTGATTTGCACTACCTGATGATGAGTGATGTTGAGCATGTTTTCACGTGTCTGTTGGCCATCTGTATGTCTTCTTTGGAGAAAAATTAGAATAATACAGAGAAGATTAGCATGGCCCCTGCAAAGATCCTTTTTTTTTTTTTTTTTTTTTTTGAGGAGCATCTCATGGAACTGATGGTCTGTGGAACATACTGGGTCTGGAATGAATCTAAGAAACAAATTTGCCCCAGAATTCCTGTCTTCAGGTATCTTCCAGACTGAAGGTGACCCAAGGTGTTCTTAACATTGTTAGGTCACTTTGAATAAAGAGAGAGCTGTCCTTAGGGTACCTGGGTGGCCCCACTGGTTAAGCATCCGACTTGGGCTCAGGTCATGATCTCACGGTTTGTGCGTTCAAGCCCCACATCAAGTTTCTGCTGTTAGTGCAGAACCTACGTTGGATTCTCTGTATGTCTGTCCCTCCCCTGCTCACATGCTTTTTCTGTCTCTCCCAAACATAAATAAACATTTACCAAGAAAAGTGGGGGAGGGGGAGAGAGCTGTCCTCAGCAACCCTCCATCTATGTACAGCATCATCAGACCCATGTTTATCCTATTGAACACTCATACCTTAATAAATAAATGTTTAATTAGTTCCTAATTCTGACCCAGGGATTGTGATCAAGTTCTTGTCCAAGCAAGCATTATTTTGGATGAGTTGAGGGACATGAACACCTGATATAGGCCAGAAAAGGAGAGAATTGTTCTTTTCATCTTATGAGAAAGAATGACGTTTAATCACCTTATATTTCTGAGACCCAAGTTTGTGCTTCATCCTCTTTTCTACTTAGAGAGCACTGAGGTTGGCCATTCGCCCATTCACCTGGTTCTCAAATTTCAGATTCCTCTGTTTTTATGAGCTTGCCCTAACATCATCTCTTTTCAAGTACAGCTGGTTCTTGAGGGGTGACTGATCATATCCTGATATTTTCTCAGGCTACATACCATCAAATACTTTATTTTTAACCAGAAGGTCCAGGTTTCAGTCTTGGGTTTTTTTGTGACTATTTTTGTTATGACTGAGAACATTTTATTTTCCAGTTTGAAAACTAACTGACTAGAAAGCTGTGCATAAATATGCATTCTGTCCTAATAAAGGGAACAAACAGACCCACCAAAACAACAGCAGTTGGCACAGGAGGGACACAGAGCTAGGAATCAGAAGACCTGGTTCCAGACTCAAATTCTGCCACTTATTAGCTGTATGAATTCTGTCAGGTTATCCAGTCTTCCATTTTTTTAAAAAAAGTTTTTATGTTAATTCCAGTTAGTATACAGTGTAATATTAGTTTCAGGTGTACAATATAGTGATTCAACACTTCCATACAACACGCAGTGCTCAACACAAGTGCCCTCCTTAATCCCCATCACCTATTTCACCCATTACCCCGACCCCAACCATCAGTTTGCTCTCTATAGTTAAGAGTCTGTGTTGGTTTGTCTCTCTCCAGCCTTCCACTTTTTGTTCTATTTAAAAAACATTTTTTTTAACGTTTATTTATTTTTGAGAGAGAGAAACAGACTGAGAGCTGGGGAGGGGCAGAGACTGAGACAAAGAATTCAAAGCAGGCTCCAGGCTCTGAGCTGTCAGCACAGAGCCCAACCTGGGGCTCAAACCCACGAACCGTGAGATCATGACCTGAGCTGAAGTTGGACACTTACCCAACTGAACCACCCAGGTGCCCTGGCCTTCCAATTTTTAAATGCGGATTAAATGTTGGGAAGAATAATGGAAGCAATGTACATGACAGTATGATACATGTGCTATTAATGTTTGTTCATTCACCTATCCAGTAGTCAAAATCATGTGTAGTCAAACCTGGGCCCCATGTGTGTGAATGTGAGAAATTCTCTTAACCTCTCTAAACTTCATTCCCTTGTTCGTAAAATGGAGGAAGAGAGAGGACCTGACTCAAAGGGTTGATGTGAGGACCAATGGGCTAATGTATGGAAAGTACTTAACTCATAAAAAGCACTCAATAAAATGTTAGCTGTTGTTGTTGTTTCTATTATCATGACATGTTCCAGTGGATATAGTCACAAAAACTAAATAGATGTATGATAAGTAGGATGTGCGACTTATAGTAACATATACCTACAGCACAGGCTGAAGGGCCAAGGTTTGCAGAGAATGTATTGACAGATTGGCATTTGTTCTCCTTCCTCTCCAGTTACAAAAAACAAAATGTTTATAGGAGGAGGAGAACCTCTGGCAAAGGCCCAAAGTGACTCCCTTCTCAAGAATGGAGACTATACGGGGCACCCGGGTGGCTGAGTCACTTTAGCGTCTGACCCTTGATTTCGGCTCAAGTCATGATCTCACAGTTCATGAGTTCAAGCCCTGCATCAGGCTCTGCGCTGACAGTGTGGAGCCTGCGTGGGATTCTCTCTCTCTCCCTCTTTCTCTGTCCTTCCCCAACTCATGCATTCTCTCTCTCAAAATAAACTGTACAAAATAATAATGGAGACTGTGCTTTTGGTCTCCCTATCACTGCTACCTTAAAGTCTTGCCCATAGTCAGTCTTTCATTTGAAGGTAGCCACAGATTCTCTCTCCAGGAACTGAGAGTCTGTGCTGCATCTCATCTTGGGGCTGCTATCACCAGGATATCTGTGGGGTCAGGAAGTCACCAACACCAAAAGCTAAATGGATTTCTCCTCCCAGGACTTAAGATGGGAGTCAGTAGCCCCAAAGCTTATTGAGATGAGGCAGGTAACATATATGGATGAAGTGGACATGGCAGGGTTAAGAAGGAAGTGTTTGTCCTGTCTCAGGAGGCGTCTGCCACCCAGACTGTCTCCACTGTGGCCAAGTAGGAATGGGGTAGATTTTTATCAGACTTTCAAGTTTGAAAAAAAGAAAGGTCTATGTGTAATTTTTCTTTTTAAATACTGGCAACAAGGGTGCCTGGGTAGCTCAGTAGGTCAAGCTCAAACTCTTGATTTCAGCTCATATCATGATCTCATGGTTCATGAGATGGAGCCCTGCGTTGGATTCCATGCTGGGCATGGAGCCTGCTTTGGATTCTCTCTGCCCCTAACCCCTAAAACCAATAAATAACCATTAAAAAATAAGATTATATACTAGCGACAATTTCTAAAATTTAAAAAAAAAATCACCATGTAGGCCAAGCATATCTCTGAGTCAATCCCACTCATAGACTGTCTTCAGTCATGGACCACCAGTTTGTGACTGTGCTCTCAAGATGTCCTTAGCCACACTCTACAAACTATTCTCACCAGAAAAGGGCAAGTGGAGAGACTCTGAGGGCCTCAGCCTTCTATTCAATATCATCTGTTTATAAGAGGCCTGCTATTGGAAATCAAATTCCTTAGTGCAAGATTGTGATCCTTTTGTTTTCTCATCCTAACACCTGGCAAAATTGACTGAGGCAATCATGTGAAAACCATTTTTATTTCAGGCAGTACCAGAAGAGAAATCTTGATCTCATATAATTTTAATCAAGTTGCTCATTAGGCCAATCTGTTATGTGCATATATTAATACATCTCAGATTTAATAGTATTATTAAATACTATGATGATTCAATAATTTGGGGGTATTAATCAGATAATTCAAGAATTTGGGGAGACTGAAATGTCAAAACAGCTGTCACTTAGGTCGTAAGACTAAACTATAAAACCACATTTCCAGGTATACTTTCCCTAGCCATAAATGCTTAAGCCATTTACTAATAACAAGCTTAGTGGGGTGCCTGGGTGGCTCAGTCGGTTGAGAGTCCAACTTCAGTTCAGGTCATGATCTTGCGATTCGTGGGTCTGAGCCCTTCATTGGGCTCTGTGCTAACAGCTCAGGGCCTGGAGCCTGCTTCAGATTTTGTGTCTCCCTCTCCTGCCCTTCCCCCACTCACACTTTGTCTCTCTCTCTCTCTCTCTCTCTCTCTCTCAAACATAAATAGACATCAAAAAAAAATAACAAGCTTAGAATATTAAATAACAGCACCACACTTCATCCATATTTTTCTTACCGGTTCTCAGCTATCTTACCTCTCCCACTACTCTGTGAGCTCTTAGAGGACCTGTGTCTGAATTTTGTTTGCAACCCTGCTACCATGAGGCACCACATGTGCCGAATGTACATATGTATGGAAGAATAAATGACAAGAGGAAGGAATGGCTGAGTGAATGCCAGATCACAATTAGGGCTACTTGCAGATTTAGGGATCTTAGTTTACTATATTACATTTTTTGAAAGACAGACTTGTAAAGCACAAATCTGGACACACTACTTATTTTGTTCAGGTACAGTTGAGGGCAGTTTAGGGTAAGTGAAGAAACACAACCTTTGGACACAAATGTTAATTTTAGGTTCCAAAAAAATCTTTTCACTAGTTGTATGGCCTCCGGCAAATTACTTAATTTCTTTGTCCAAGGGTTTCTTTAGAAGAAAACAGCATTGTTTTCCTTCCCTGGAGTTATTATGGGGACTAAAAGAGAGTATTTGTAACATATATGTGTGTGTGTAAACAAATCAGTTCATTTAAATTACAAATGTTGCCACAGGCATACTCTTTGAATACTGACTTTTCTGTTTTATGAACATTTACATTAAATGACAAATTCTCCACTGAAGGATATTTTTCATTTAAAATATATTCCTCCCCTAAATTTCAAGAAGACCTGCACCAAGGTACAAGATAAACAGTCATACATGACTCACATTCTTGGCTCACATGGTTGCTTCCCACGTGAGACGTAACAAACATGTCCCAAACTGGCATTACTAAATTAAAGGAGGATATTCCCTTCTTAGAAAAGTTTTCAAGAGAATGGTAATAAATAAATACTAGCCAGGTGAGCTTGGAAAATGTTGGGGCATTTTACAATGGCCCCTTGGGTTACTTCTTGGGTCTGGTTAAAGGGGCAGGTGAGAGTTGGGGAATGGCTTCACTTCTTGGATCTTAGTGTTGAGAACAGATATGAGTGCTAATAAGTCCCCAGAATGCTGGCCAGTGCCATCTGTGTGGCTCGTGGGTGTGGTTCATCAGTACAGATAAAGGCCTTGCCCCACCATTATCTCAGCCCACTCACTTCCGGTACCAGGCAGGTTTGGTCAGCATTGGGCGCATGAGTGTACCTTCTCCTGATGACCACAAAGTTGCGAGACACCAAGAGGAAAGAAGACAGACAAAAGTGGAAGTTGCCTATGCAGGAGGAGCAAGAGAGCAAGCAAATGTTAATCAGTGAAACAGGTTTTGCATAAACTGAAAAGCTCTGCACTTAGTCACCAGCCTATCTCACTGGTCTCTGAGAAAGAAGGGAAATGGGCCTGAAAAGGATTTTTCGCTGGGTCACTAGAAGCTTTGGTGAAAATTCACAAGTGTCGGACCAAAGTGACCATGTTTGTTATCACCAGAAACGTCACGTGCCCTGGTACAGGAGCCCAAGAATTATAAGAAGAGTCCCCAAATGAGCATTCTCCTCAGGCCTTCAACCCCCTTGGACTGATATACCTGGTTTACAATGCAGTTGTTTGCACTGGGTAGATTGATAACAGATGGCTGCTATCATGGGTCTCCAAGTCCTTCAGCATTCCCAGACAGCCCTTCACTTGCAGTATGAGATAGGAAAACTGGTGCCCTGATCCCACACTGTGGGAGCCCAGCATTCTACCTGAATATTTCTATCAATTCTCGGGGGTGTTTGTTCCTTCTGATGACCTCTCACTCCACCCAATGTGTAATGGTTAAGAGCACAGGCCTCTGATTAGGACAGACCTGGGATCAAATCCAGGTTCTGTCTCTTTTATTTTTTATTATGTAACATTAGAGAAATTGCTTGGCCTCTCTCAGCCTCAATTTCTTCATCCATAAAAGGGAGATAATAATACCGTACTTTTCTCCTAGGGTGAACATAAGTTGATAATGATGAAGTAATACAGGTAAGGCACTTAGCAAGGAACCCGGCACAAAGAACACACCAAATAGATCGTAGCTGGTGTTTATATTTCTTTATCCATGCTACCCTAAACGGATGAGTAAAGATAGTAAGCATTTCATGAAGCCTTAACTCCAAAGTCCATGACAGTATTTCCCAAGAAGTCCTTTCAACTCTTCTTTCAGTATCTATTAATTCTGAAAATACTGAACTACAAAACGTAGATATGAGACATGGTTTTTTTTCCCCTTATTTGGACCATGTTTGATGCACACAAAGAATCACAGGCCCCTTATAATAATTACAAGTTTCCCTAGTGATCATTGGCCTCGTGTTGCAAGCATTTGCAAACATTTGTAAACATTTTGCTAAAGAATCCCTAGCCTTTATTAATGACTGCTTTTCTGAAAGGGCTCAATTTTTACCTACTTACTAAATAAATGTTTACTGAGTCTCTGTTTTACATACTGACTAAATAAATATTTGATGAGGGTCTATTATGCACTGTGTACTGTGTTGGGAATATCTTGGTTGGCACTGTAAAGAAGGGAATAGATACCTAAGAGTTTTGAGAATAGTAGGCTTATTATCCTTTCTCCTCATCTCCAGCATTTGTCTGTGATAATAACTTGATCTGTGTCCAGTAATCAGCTTGTCGTAGGGGTCATGGCTCAGTTGGGAACTTGCCAGCAGCCCAACTGATATTTCTTAGAAATCACACCTCCCACTTCTCACATCCCACCCTGAAATTGACTGTTTCTCTTGAAAAGACATTTACACAGGGTTTTATTTTCCCTGCTTATGTTTAGACATTTTAATATATTACATCAGATATTGTTTGAGCTGCTGTGGCAGACGCTACAGTCTTGGTGGGGTGACACAAGGCAAGGTGGAATATAATGAAATGACATCGTAAAGACATAGTAGAAGAAGCAGAAGAGGCCTCTGCAGGCTGAAGCTGTCAAAGAAAAACCCCACAGAGGAGGTAGGATTTTAGTTCAGTGTTAAGAATAGATTGGGTTTGGCTGGGGAAAGTGAAGAGAAGGGACATTTTGCTGGAAGGTATAGCATAAGCAGGTGTACAGGGTGGGAATGAGTGTCATGAGCTCAAAGGACTCAAGTGACTGGGACACCAGCCTGGCTGATGCAGATTTATGCTGAAGAATACCAGGCAGAAAGTGGATGAGTCACGAGGCAAGGCACCAGAGGGCCCTGAGGACCAGGTGGAGGTGTTTGTGCTGCTACTTCCTGAGTAATGGCATATAAGTTGTGCTTCATCTGGCATGGTCACTGAGTGGGGAGACACTGGGGGTGAGGACACTGGCTGGGGGCTGCAGAAGAAGACTCAGAAAATTTGAGAATGATTGGCTATGAATGGCAAAGGGAGAGAAGAGGAGGGAATACAAATGATTCCAGAATGTTTGGCCTGGGTGATTGAGAATGACTGGTCACCAGTCCAACTGCCTTTCAAATATCCTTCTTGCTTTCCCACTGAAATTCTTTCTCCCACTCCTGCCACATGTGGTGCCTGATAATAACAACAGTATTTACCCTCTCCCCTTTCTGTGTTGCTTTCCTACCAAAAGCACTAAAACCCCACCAAATATGAAAGGACCCATCTTTGGAGAGGAATCATAAATAGGCAAAACAATGTGAAGCTCTTGTCAGCTTCCCACTTTCTCTCTTCCGCAAATTTATCCCACTACTAGGAATGAAACAGCAACTATTTGTAATACATGTCATAGATGTGTTTCTCCCTGGTTTTATTACCCATGAGTGAGTCAGTGGTTAAGTTCATGAGTCCGTTTGTCTTAACTTACTCACCCAAAATGGGGGTTTTCTTTTTTAGTTTATATTAAAAGCAATAATATCCTGCACTTGTCATTGCCCTTTGTCATTTAAATAGTGCTTTCATTGTTGTTATCCCATTTGCACCTTTACTAAACAATCCTATGAAACAAGCCTGGCTGGTATTATTATTACGCTTTAATAGATAATCAAGCTGAGACTGAGAATTGACATGTTCATTTACACAGACACCGACAGTCGTACCTGGAAACAGCAGCTAAAATCTGTTTATTTAATTACCTCCAATATTCTAGATGCTGTTACAGAGACAAAGAAGTTTAACACATGATCTTGTATACCTTATAAAATTGGGAAAATCAGGCATAGATACGTGAACAGTTCAAGTACATCCTGTGCCTGAGTGTCCCACTAGATGGCAGTAGAAGCAATGAGCAGAGGGTATAGGATAAATTACCATGTCAGAACATGACACACAAATAAGGGAGGACTGTGTCCATTTCTGGGCCCTGTGTTTTAAGAGGAATGCTGACAACCCAGAGCTCAACCAGGTGAGACTCACTGGGAATCTGACTCTTAGGAATCAAAAATGAAGGGACAGGCATCCAGGAAAGGGAACTTAGAGAGGACCTTAGGCTCCCTCCATTTATTAGAAGCCCGGTATGTGAAAGAAGTTTATTCTTTATAGTCCCAAGAATGGGCCTAGAGCTAATAGACAGAAATTAGAGGAGAGAGGATTCCAACTTCATATAAGGAAGGACTCCCCAGCCAATGGAAAAATGAAAAAATATATAGCACAAACTGCCTGATGTGATAATGAGCTCCCTATGCCTCACAGTAATCCAACATGGACCAGATGAATACCTGTTTAGGATGTTGTTGGTGAAATGCCTATATAAGATCCAGTATGTGTGCCATTGAGTTCAGAACCAGCATGGTGCTAAGGCTGAGGAGAGAGCATCATGCAGGGTTTAAGACCCCAGGCTCTGGAGACTATGGTGCTCACACTGGGTTCCGAGCCACCATGTTGTAAAGAAGCCAGTCCACAAGGAGAGGCCATTTGTAGGTGTTTGGGCCAATGCTCCAGCTAAGGCATCAGCTGAGAGCCAATATCAACCACTAAACACGTGAATGTGTTAGCCTTTAGATAATTATAATCCTATCAACTTTGAACCATCATACTTGACACCAAATGGAGCAGAGTTGAAATGCCCTGACCAACCTTGCCCAAACTGCAGACTCACAAGCAAAATAAATGTTGTCATTTTAAGCCACTAAGTTCAGGGGTAGTTACATAGTGCTGGATAACGAACACAAATGTGATATTCTACATTGTCATTGAGCTTCAAGGCAACTTACAGGCACGGAGTAAGTAGAAGGTGGTGGTGTTTGCAGAAAGGAGGTTGGTGTATTGGCAGACGAGAGAAGAGAAAGCTTGGTGAAGCTATTGAGAGAATATGAATGAGAGATGAATGAGGAGCTTTAGGGGCACAACGAAGGACACAGTGAGGACCAGATCCATGACTTGTAATACCTTTCCTCCTCTACATGCTTTTGTGAGTTCTCTAACTCTCCTGGAGAAGGCAGTTAGACTGAGCAGTTGCTAGATCCTGACAAGAAGGTGGAACAGAACTTGAAGGTCTGTACATGGCCTCCTGTACAAGGAGGGGATGGTGGGCGTGGGAAACACAACACCTAAGGAAACAATAAAACAAAATAAACCAGCCTAGTGTTTGCTGTGGGTATGGAAAGGAATCTTAGAAATTGTTTTCTAGATAAGGAAACCAAGGTCCGGCATTTGGAAAACAACTAAGCACTAATTGTATAGTATGGACAGTACGATTGAATTTCAAAGAACAAAGGTTAGGTGTGGTGAGTTATGAATGGGTAATGGGTCCAAAACAGCTTTCCAGATAGGGAGACCAGAAAACTGAGACAAAGTGGATATGATAATAGGCTTTCTCTGTATCTAAGAAGGAGAATGGTAGGACAGGCTTTTCAAAGGTTAGGGCAGGGAGTTGGTTGGAAAATTTCTCAGTAATACCATGAAGGAAAGTTCTTTCATTTTGGAAGGAAAAAAACTACACTGGGCGCACAGAAGAAGGAAACCAGAGTGGGTGACCAGTTCCCTAGCAATCAGGCCGCGATACATTAGGATATCCAAGGACTGCTTCCCTGTGCAGTAAATTCAGGTGGGATGAGGCAGGCAAGGGGTGATACTAGAGGGTAGTTGCCTGACTTCCTCATTGCCTCTGAGACTATAATAAATGTATTTTAAAATTTAAAAGCAATGATGTAAATCTGGGCTGAAATCTGAGTGGCAATTTCTGATGGTCAGGGAAGTCCCCACACTGTTCATTTGTCCTCCTTCCTTTCCCACAGCACACAGCATCGATTATCCTCCTGAGGAAAGAACAAAAAAACCATTTCAGCATCTGGGGTGGAAAAGGAGAGTATTAATCATTATGAAATTTGACAGGGCAGAGGCCTCCCTGAATCCACTCAGGCCATTTAAAACTTTTCTGTCCCCTCTAGACTAGCACGAGTGCACGCGCATCAGACCATAAAAGCAGGAAGATGCTTATATGGAAAGCAGTAATATTTCAGGACTGGCCTGTGTCCGGATGTGTCTCATTACACCTCATTGTCTAAATCAAGTCATGGTAGTTGTCAGTAAACTTTTATTCTTGTTTTCTGAAGATGCTGCCAAAATGCCAGTTACTTTGGAAGTTGTGCACAGGGCAGTTAATTCAGTTTAAATTAAAAAGAAAGACACCAATGTGGTGGCGGTTTTAATAAAGAGAGTTATTATAATAGATAGAGATTCTGGGAAAAAAATAGGTCAAGTCTAAGTGAAATTGATAGGCTATGAAATGGACCCAGGGGATGTTTTTGAATAAGGAAAGGGGAACATGTTCCTATTACAACCTCACTTAGGATTCAGTGTAGGGTCTGGAGCCAAGCCAGTGCATGTGTGATGGGTAGCCCAAGGGTGTCCCTCAAGATATCAAGCCACCTACTTAACCCTACCATCCAGCAGTTAGAACTGAGGTGAGTCAATATGTCTTAGAATTGGGGATTACGGAGGCTATTGAAAGACCATCAAGATAATTTCTCTGCCTTCAGGGAGGAGTAAAACAAAAGCATTCTATATGTATGAAATTATTGTTTGTATATTATATTTCTATGAAAGACCTCACAAATGCACCCTGGGGGAGCGGTTTAGAATTAATCCATCACTGTCAAGAAATTGTTTATGTGCTACCTCTCCTACTTCAGGTTCACACTTCTCTTCTCATCCTTTTGTGAAGAGGCACATAGTGGCTGGTTATTATCTTCCTGATAAGAGGCATTCACATGTTTAATCTCTTTTTTCCTTGAGCATATTTATTTCTGAAACCTTTCCTCACGTGTCCTTAAATAATATTCTTTACTTGATACTGAGTCCTTCTTGAAGTTGTTGTTTCATTATGAAACCCAAGCTGAGCCATGTATTCTAGAAAAAGTTTGGCCAATTCAAAATATAAAGAGCAATGATTTAATGATCCTGCAGTCCAGAACTTATTCCTCCAGGAGCATACTAGCTGTTTAAACCACAGCATGAGGATGGCTGATGGCCACTTATTGTCTTGTTGCTTTTCTAACAGACTTACATGTAACTAATCTGTCTTTCCCAGTAACACTCCCTCATCAAATGTTTCCTTAATGGACCATGATTAAATGGTTTTAATTGTTCAGTGAAAATATAGGACTCATTTTTTAAAAATTAGGAAATGCATGATGCTACAAATATTTGTGTCCCCCCGCCCACCGCCAAATTCATTTGCTAAAAACCTAATGCCCACAGTGATGGTATTAGAGGTAGGGCCTTTGGGAGGTGATTAGATCACAAGGATGGAGCCCTCATGAATGGGATTAGTGCCCTTTTAAAAGACGTACGAGAGCTTGCTCAGTCCCTTCTGCTCTGCAGGATACAACAGAGAAGTCTGCAACCCAGAATAGGGCTTTCACCTGACCATATTGGCATCCTTATTTTGAACTTCCAGCCTCCAGAACTGTGAGAAATAAGTGTCTGTTGTTTATAAGCCACCCAGTCTGTGGTATTTTGTTATAGAGGTACAAACAAACTAAAACACATGGTTAAAAAAAAAAAAAAGTATGCAATGAAAATTTCTCTCCCAGTATCTGCACTGGCCATTTAGCTCCCCCCATGGAATCCAGTACCATCTCCTGATCCGTGTTCATAGAGATGGCTCATGAATGTAAAAAGAAATACATACACAGTAAAACCTTGGTTTGCAAGTATAATTAGTTCCAAAAACATGCTTGTAATCCAAAGCCCTTGTATATCAAAGCAAATTTTCCCTTAAGAAATAATGGAAACTCAGATGATTCATTCCACAACTCAAAAATATTCATGTAGAAATGATTACAGTCCTGTAATATAATACAAAATACTAAAGAAAATTAAAAAAAAATTTTTTTTACTTGCCTTTGAAAACCTTTGTGGCTGGCGTGAGGGAGACAAGAGAGAGAAGGGTTATTGTGTAGGACGACTTTCACAATCCCTTATGGAATCACTGCTATCTACTGACTCAATGGAATTTTTTCTGCATGGGGGCCATTGTATATGCTCATATGGATGTTGACTACAGTACAATATTAATAAACTTTTGTCATATACTGTATTTAATGTAATTGTCAATAAGGCAGCAGAAGAAGGGGTCTCCATCTGCAGGCAGTCTGACCTAGAATGAAGCAAAGCATTCTTTCCTAAGCTTACTTTTGTTTGGAAAAGCAGAGGACTGTCCATAGGTGCTCTGAAGTGACAAAAAATACACTAGTGTCAGTTGTGGGCACTTTCTAACATTCTGAAAAATCACTGATAACTGCCAAACACTGCAGCCTGAGACCGAGCATCTGGGCATGAGAAACAATCACCCACAATCCGAGAGAGAGAGAGAGAGAGAGAGAGAGAGAGAGAGAGAGAGAGAGAGGAAGAAAGAAAGAAAGAAAGAAAGAAAGAAAGAAAGAAAGAAAGAAAGAAAGAAAGGGAGAGAGAATCATTAACTTGGTTGTGATCATGTGATGTTAGGCATCACATACTACTCGTATTGCAAGACATCACTCATTTATCAACTGAAAATTTATTAGAAATGTTTGTTCACTTGTAGAACACTTGCAGAACAAGTTACTCACAATCCAAGGTTTTAATGTAATATATTTTGAATATGATTGGCAGTGTGCTTTAACACTGATCTATATCTTTTCTTAAAAGTTATTAATATAGGGGCGCCTGCATGGCTCAGTTGGTAGAGCGTCTGACTTCAACTCATGTCACGATCTCATGATTTATGAGTATGAGCCCTGTGTTGGGCTCGCTGCTGTCAGTGCAGGGCCTGCTTCAAATCCTCTGTCCCTCCCCTGCTTGTACTTTCTCTTCTCTCTCAAAAATAAATAAACATGAAAAAAAGTTAATAGTATATATTGGGAATCTTTCCGTACACACTGATCTGCTTCATTCTGTGATACAGCTGCATAGTACTCTGCTGAGTAGATGTACCATAATATATTTGTTCCAGACATTTCTGAATACTTATCCCATTCTCCAAAATACCCTCTAGAGCTGAAGACTATGGAAGATCCTACTTCATCTTTACTGTATAACTGTTTGTAGAGTGCTTCCTATAAGCACAGCTCTGTGCTTGGTGCCAGAGGGAATGCAAGAAGCAGTAAGTTTGGCAGCCCGGCTCCCTAAGAAAGTACAGCCTCATCAGGGAGAAAAGACATGGGGATGAGGAGAGCTAGATTGCCAATGCTATCCCCCTGCCACTTTTCCTTTGTTTTCTTGCACATCAGATGCCCTTTCCCATGGCTTTGTACATGGCACAAATGGCCTTTCCATTTGTCAGATGTGCATATGACTGTGAGCCTGAGATGGCTTACACTGGGAACTTCTAGAGCAGGGATTGCCAGCTCTCCTATAGGGGCCAGGAAGGAGACCTCCGTGAGTGGAGTGAAGTGAGTGAGCCGCTTGGGAGCATACAAGCTCTGTTTAAAGGGAGTGAGCAGCCTCCCCTCTCTCTGCCCCTCCCCTACTTAAGCTCTCTCTCTCTCAAAAATAAACATTAATTTAAAGGGAGTGACCAGCTGCTGCTCTGCTCCAGGAAATTATTTCCCTGTGGTTGCTAGATCTTCTGATTGATGAAAAGGAACCAGTGGTAAAAAGTACATGGGATCTTTCTGTGTTATTTCTTACAACCTCAAGGGAATCTACAACTGCCTCAAATAAAAAGTTTGATTTAAACTAAGAACAGAACCCTGGATCATGGTGTGAAATTACCCGATTTACAAGTATGGGGAAAATGTTAATGCTGCAGGCCCAGAAACCTCATCTGTAAGCCAGATACAGCTTCAGAACCACCATTTTGCTCTCTGTGCACAGCGGGATCATTACGATTTGATTTGCATGAAGCCTGAGGCAGCCCAATCTACATGTCTGCTTAAAACATCTTTCTTGTTCCTATGGCTTTCCATTGTCTTTGACAGTGGCCATCCCCACTTATGAAGCTTCCTCTCATTCCAGGTCCTTGGATGTGGCTCTGTTGCCCAAGCTATCCTCAGTCGTGGACACTTGGGAGGAATTGTCACTATCAATGTTGGATTTGCAATGGCAGTTGTAATGGCCATTTATGTGACTGGAGGTGTCTCTGGTAAGTAATAGAAATAATAACAGCTGCTGTTAATTCAACCATTCCAGTATGCTAGCCTAGTGTTGGATGCTTTACATACCTCAATTTATTTGGATCTCCACAACCCTGAAAGAATATGTATTTGATTCTATTTTTATAGAGGTTAAAATCAAAGGGGACAGCAAACGGTAAGTGACTTGTGCAAAGGCAACATTTAGCAAGAGAGGTGGGGTTAGGACTCAGAACTAGCTGACTCCTAAATCTAGTCACTACATTGTATTCTTCTTCCATCAATATGATCTTTTACCTTCTCTACCCCATGCCTGGAAGCCGTTCTCGGATACCCCATGCCGAGCCCAGTGAAGATCACTCCAAGAGAGAAAAATCCCTGGACCTTTACCCACAGCAATGAAAAAGTCTATGCCACTTGCAAAATGACTGGTGCTTTCATGGAAGTGCAGGTCTCATCAAGCAGATCATGAGCTAATTCTGCCCTGATTGGAAGCCACTCACAATGTTCTGAGAAGCAAAATGAAATGATGATATTTAACACAGACTGGGGACTTAGGAGAGCACTGTAGAAATGATCCAGTTCTCAAAGGCACTCAGAATCTTTCAGAATCCTTGTCAGAACACTAAGGCAGGACCACTGGGGATAAAGGAAGAAAGGGAAACACCACGTGCTGGGTGCTATCCTGGGGCTGTCCATACTTTATCTCTTTTCTCTACAGCAGCCCTCTGAGGCAGGCATTACTGCCTACATCCCACCAAGAAAAGTGGAGCGCCAAGATATTAAATAAATTGCTGGAGTTGCACAACTGGCAAAGAGCAGAGCAAAGATTTGACGCAGGTCTACATGACAGCAAACCTCATGTCCCCACGGTCACACAATATTCACAGTGGTCTATTATGGGAAGGGCGTTATAAGCAGGGCCTTTGGGCAGAGCAGGCCTGCCAGACAACCATGCTGGCCAGCTGGCCTGGTGACAGATACTGCCACTGGAGCCCTGAAGAATGGTTGCCTCGACCCTGGGGGAGCCTCCTTGAGCTGGGCACCTGGAACGGTCATTTGCTGGCTGGCACCCTTTCCATAGCACATGGACTCAGATCCTGGGGTGGTCCAGGTTAGAGATGCCTGTATGTGTGATTTGTTTGGCATGAGCAGTGTTTATGTTCACTCTCTCGTCAAGCCTTTGGTGTGATCCCAGGGCTGCACTGCCTACCTAAGCACAAGAGTACACAGGGGACCATCCTGACTGTGCCAAGGCCAAATTACAGTGCAGGCCTTGCCAGCAGGCACAGATCATAGTTGTGGCTTAAAACAAGCATGCAGGAGGCTCCACTGCTGCCCCCCAAGGCCCCCCTATGTTCACACAACAAGTGTGGTTTCCACAAACCGTGGGATATAAACATGAGTGCATTCTCAGCTGTTTTTTAGGTAGTGACACGGTTTGGGAATATTTCACCTGCATAACACCCTGAATTGAATTCTATTTATTTAGAAATATTGACCCCAGGCCCTAGGAGTGTAAGAAATTGCTTTCATCACCACTGCAGCCCATGTCTGTTTGTATCCATTGATATACTCAGGGATTTGGGCAGTCACCATAGGAAAAAAAGGGGCAGAAACTGGCAAGAAGAGGAAGAGAGGGTGAGGGATGGTGTGAAGTCTTCCCATCTGGCCCCTAGACCTGGGTTAAGCCCCTGTGGCCAGAGGGGTGAGAACCAGAGCTGATGGGACTGTTTCCACTAGAGGCTGTTTCTGGGTGAGGGTTGAGAGCTGACCAAGTTGTTCACGAGAGCCTGTGAGACCCCAAAATACAAGTACAGCAGTTTCTAAGCCCGGTTAATACAAGAAGGCATTGGGTTGAAAAGGAAGCTCATCTCCCCATCTCTGGAGAGGCTCCTTGAAGACTGGTGCGTTCCCACTGGTGGGAAGGTGCAGGGACAACACACCAGCCTACCACTGCCATCCACACAGACACCCATATTGGTTGTTTCAGCAGCCACGGGACAAGGATAGGAAGACTGTGGGGGAGATGACTTTCTCATGTGGCTACAGCTAACATACTGGTTTGTGGGCACATACGAGGCCCTCTTTGAGGATTCCAAAAATAACCAATGTGCACTGGGCATAAATATAAAAATAAGATCTCATTTGTGGTCACAGACTGGTGAGGTCAAACGACATCTGGTTTTGAAATAGAAAACATTACCTTACTGGAAGGAAGTTACCACACCCTGCTTCCTTGTGAACATGCCAGTGGTCTGCCATTCAAATCTGGCCAATCGGAACTCACAACTCCTCCATTAATTTTGCAACGTCCCCCGTGACAGTATTCACACTGCCTACTTTTACCTAGGCTATGCTGGTTGTTTTTGATGTAGCATTCTATAAGCTGTATAAATTCTTGAAAAAACAAAAGAGCTTTGTGTGATGACAAATAAAATATTAAGGTTGCCTCTATCACAGAATGGTCTCTGAGTGCGGGAAAGGGGGTCACTTGCCCAGAACAGCACCTTGAAAGGGTTCAATCTGCTCGCATAAGACTTCTGTCTTGGGCCTGGTGGGCTCCAGTTCCACCCCGGGCTCTTTGTATGAATCATCTGATCGTTACAACAACCTTGGCAGAGCCAAGACTTGAGGGCGGCACTCTCTGTCTCGCACTCATGTTCTTTCCACTACACCGCTCTGCTTTGTCCAGCAGTATTCCAGGCTGTGCGCTCGTCTCTGCCAGGAGAAATCACCTGTTGCTTTGCAAGGCACCATCCTGAACACACCCTCTCGAATTCCCAAACAACTTTCCCTCTCAGTACTTTTGCAGTCTGAACTACCTGAATAAAATCCTCTGACTATTTATTTATTCGACTTTCATATTTTGAACTCTTGCTCTGTGCCTTTCACTGTGTGAAGGCCAAGGTGAAGAATGAGGTCCCTGTCTCAGAGGGCTTATGAGGGTTCATTTCCCCTTAGACATCTCTTTTCCATCTTAAGATTGTTTGAGACCTTCTGGATGTGGACCAAGGAATTACTAGATGCAGATTTAAACCTTAAACAATATATTGTATAAATATATTGACTTAAAAATATATTGAAGTTATCAGTTTATATCAATCTCTTTGAGGTTGTTGTTTTATAGATAGATAAAGCCCAGTGGATGGATGATGGCTAGATGGTAGATTGATGATAGATACAGACAGAAAGGAAGCCTCGTGAGTACAAGTTTCTTTCTATATCTGACTCCCTTTTCAGAAAGCTTAACTCTCTAAACAGTGTCTAATGACACTTGCAGGTTACTAGTTCCCATTTCCTCCCCACTCAAACACAAACACACACACTTACACACATACTTACACTCACAAATGCTTAAGTCTCTGTCTCTTCACATATAGTTCTCTACCTAGAAGACTGAATTCTGCCTGGGATCTCTAGATAAGGCTTTCTTCATAATAATTCTCCCTGGCCTGCTGCTGACATCCCTAATCATCTTATCTTTCTTGTAGGTGGCCACATCAACCCAGCTGTGTCTTTTGCAATGTGTCTCTTTGGACGGATGAAATGGTTCAAATTTCCTTTTTATGTGGGAGCCCAGTTTTTGGGAGCCTTTGTAGGAGCTGCAGCCCTCTTTGGCATTTACTATGGTAAGTAGGACAGCTGGCCATGATTTTAAAGTCAGAATTACTTGGTAGGAAGAGATAAGATAAGGCAAGAGCAGAACATGTTCCGCAGTTGACAGGCAGTTCTAAGAATTCTAGGTTCTCAATAATGGGACCAACATTATCATTAGGACAAATTCATGAAGCCTGTTTAAGAAAATGGTCACAAGCTTAAACGGAGGGCAGAACTTGAAATCTATTTTTAGATCCAATCAGTACCACAATGTGAACATGCCCAAAATAAGCAATAAGCCAGTGGCTTCTCCACAAGCTTTCTCTGAGTTGGCTGGGAGAGGAGGTGTTGACTGGTAGGTAGCAAAGGATATGATGAGTAAGTATTTAGAGAAAGAATCTGGAACAAAGTCTTTGAGGGAAGAGGCATAGTTGAGAATAGGCTAGGTGGGGATCTCTTCTCCATTCCGTCCAACAACCAGGACTTCTGTTCTGCAACAGTCTTGGGGTGAAAACACAGCCCTGACGATTGAAGCCCCAGACTTTAACTCTGTGCTGTGTGAGTAAATAGCTGTGTGACTTAAGTAAGTCATCTGACTTTGTTGTTTCAGTTTCCTTCTCTGGAAAATGAGAGAATTGACTTCTAAGACTCTTCAAACTAAAAAATTTTGAGATTGTATGAAATTAACTGTTAAAATAGTTCCTCTGTCTAACCCAAGTTAAGTCTCCTACATTATGACTCTTGAATTGAAGCCCTTAGTAACTAGAATTTATGAAACCATGCCTTAGAGAAATACAACGTTGAAGGAGGCTTCTTCCCCCAGAGTGTCTTTCTGAGAAAGAGAGCCTAAGAGGAATGACAGAGAATTGCAGCCCAGATCAGAAACTTGGAGAGCCAGCTGCTGTGGCAGGAGGGACTGGGGCCAGCGCTGGCTGTGTCGAGGACTGCTGTCTCCCTTGTTCTGAGGGCATCTTCACTGTACCACAGCACACCCCCAATTTCTGGACTCATATTGGGGGTTACTGAGAACCCTCTGGGAATTATGAGTTCTGCCTACAGTACATCAAAGCTCCACTTTGGCATTTGGTTGATATAAAAAATTCCAAGAATGTCCCCCAGAGAATATTAGTTCCCCAGATCCAATGGCTAAGGATTTGGCTCAAGTTTGGAGTGAACCATAGAGGGCAACCAGGGCTTTCCATCTTTGACCTGGTATCCTGGAATTTATTTGGACATCTCTAAAACTACATGCTATGGGGGCTCCTGGGTGGCTCAGTCGATTAAGTGCCTGACTCTTGATTTCGGCTCAGGTCATGATCTCACAGTTTGTGGGTTTGGGCCCGTGTTGAGTTCTGCGCTGATGGTGCAGAGCCTGCTTGGGATTATCTCCCACTCTCTCTCTCTCCATGCCTCTCCTGCCCCTCAAAATAAATAAACTTAAAAAAAAAAAAAACTACCATGCTATGAAGTGAGGAGTGGCAAACAGTGTGGATCTGCCAAGCTGAACCTGAGTGATTATAGCTATTTAGCACAAACAGGACATAGGCTGCACTCAACTTTGCCAGGAGGACACTAATGTTCCAGAGCTCTGTCTTCCATAGATGGACTTATGTCCTTTGCTGGTGGAAAATTGCTCATCGTGGGAGAAAATGCAACAGCACACATTTTTGCGACATACCCAGCTCCATATCTGTCCCTGACAAATGCATTTGCAGACCAAGTAAGTGTACATTTAACAAAGATCTAACTCTGGTGAAAAGATATGATCTAGTAAGGGGAAAGCATAGTTGCATTATAGGCTAGCAGAAAGGAAAGGCTGTGTTTCCAAAGTCAGAGGTCATTAGGCATAACCCAAGCTTTTTGTTAACAAGTTTTTTCCTTTACCAAAGTTGACACTACTAAAAAAGTTTTCTGGTTCCTCTTTAATACATACACTTGTTTCACTTTGGTTGAGGTCTAGAAGAGAGCAGATGACTAGACATTTCAACCCCTAAAGGAGAAAATAGGGTTTGTTTCAGGATTACAGTCTCTTTTGTGATCTGAATGGGGAGGCCATAAGAAAAGACATTTCTATCTCAATTCAAGGACTGTGAAGTGTGGTAGTTGAGCCTAGAGTATCACTGATCCTCTGTGTGTCCTCATATGCACAGGTTTATCTAAACTCTCAAGGTAGCTAGAAGTGTCTCCACCTTATTCACATTTAAACAAGCTGCACCCACCATCTATGATATAGCCAAATGAACAGTTATTCTGGTCTATTTGTTGGAGGATCAACATTATCAACCTGATAGTCTCTTCCTCCCTTACTGTATCCCAGGAAGGTTGCTGGTCAACCTGGCAACCTGGTAGGAAGGAAGGAAGGAAGGAAGGAAGGAAGGAAGGAAGGAAGGGTAGGAGGAGAACAGGAGGGAGGGAGGGAGGGAGGAAAAAAGGGAGAGAGGACATCTCCAGCAACTCTAAGTTGTTCTCTTGTGATCAGGATTTATACGATGGGACAGGGAAGAGTGAGCATGTGTATAAAATGGATCTTCCAGTTTGCCAACTCTGTCCACCTCCATTTAAGATAGATGAAAGAAACTATGCCCTCATGTCCTGAGCCTTTTTCCTTCCCACTTTATCAATAAACCAAATAGGCAACAAGTCTTTCTTGAGCACTTTCTATATGCTCAGCCCTGTGTTGGAGCTGGAGGGACTGACAAGTAAACAGGAGTTGTAAAGATCCAAGATTTGGAGTCTGAGTACCTGACTTAAAATAACAGTTCTGTCCCAACTCCCTGAGTAGCCTTAGCTAAACTACTGAACTTTCAGGGTCTCAAGTTTTCATTTGTAAAGTGGGGATAGTAGTAGTACTTATCAGATTACTTGTAAGAATAAAATGAATAATATGAGGAAAATGTATTGTAAACAGTCTCTGCTCAGGAATTTAGAATCTAGTGAAAAACAAAATGATCACCTAAGAACAAGAGGAACATTGCAAAACTGAAGATAATTAGATGGGAAACTGGGCTGTAGGAGTCATATTAGTAATTTGGAACAGAGAGTCTAAGTGAGCTGGGATGATAAGAAAAGTTTTGGTGGAAAAGACACAGAGAGATATAGCTGCCATAAAAAGGAATGTTATCATAAGCTGAAAAAATAGAAGGATTGTATTCAAATGAAGTAGTTTAGGGTCTTACTCTATTTCCATACTTGGAGTATCAGACTCATCCAAATGTCACACTTCAAGAGGACATACTACTGAAAGAGAGGATCCAAAAAGGTCACACAGCAATGAGTGGAGAGTAGGGATGTTTTCTCTAGAGAAGGTGTGCGTGCAGGAGCTGGGGAGGATGTATGTGATCATCATGTACCAGTAGCTTTCAAAGATTTGAGGGAGTGTCAAGTGCAAAAAAAGTTAGACTTCGTGTGTATACCCTGCATGGAGATTTGGTGGAAATTAGTACATAGCAGGTACTCAATAAATATTTATTACTATACTTATATATTAAGTATGTAAAATTTGTACACCAGTATTTATATACTAATTATAAAATATTTAATCCCTACATGAATGAAATTATGGTGAGATCAAGTTATATTCAATAAAAGGAAGACTCTTCTAGCAATTGGGGCTGGGCTAAATATAGACCCTTTTGTCACAGGACAACAGTCATTAGGCCTGTCTAGTGGTAGGCCTGTCTGGGTAACCTACAGGGCCGGAAAGCTTGGATTCAGAGATTCAAACACCAGATGATGGACATTGTGGGATGTGTCCCCTTCAAGGTCCTTTCCAGCCTGGAGACTAAATTAGCCAGTTGGAAACTAGGAAAAACTGATGTCATCCGAAGGAAAGGAGCAGGAGGGAAGTTGTTTCATAAACTTGGGACAGCAACACAGAAAAAGACGGGAGGGGAGAGAACGCAGGATAGCTGGAAACAAGATGCTGGGCGTCCTTTACCCCTCTGGGCATCAGTCTCTATTAAGTGAGAGAGAATGGCTAGGTGATAATGGTTCAAAGTGCCCGGAGGACAGGGAGGGTGGGAACAGTTCACATTGACTGGCGCAGTTGCTGAGTCAGTAAGGGATGCAGGGGCTGCCTCAGAATGGACTCTGGGGATGCCAAACAGTTGGGTTTCTCAGGGATCCTACGTTCCATTAAATTCAGGCACAGTTTATCTTATAATGAAGAAGAGGGGAGCAGAGTCAAGAGCTGTTGAGGGACCTTTAGAGATGTCTCCTGTGATTTCAGGTCCTTTCCATTCGAGCTAAGAGAGAAAGAATACTGACTTTCTCTCTGAAACCCTGGCTTGCATTGAAAAGGGCAGTGGCTTCATTGCATACTTCATTCAGTGTGGTTTGCATACTTCATTTAGTGTGGTCACAGGGTTTCATCCCTGTGCTCTCAGGCTTTTCTGAGAATGTGAGGAGCAAAGTGAAGCCTCTAGCCCCACATATTTCCCCCTGAGTCCTGGTGCAATGCTGTCCTCCTTACTCCTCCTGAGAGTTAGCTGGGGCCAAGCCATCCCTGACACACTGCCACTCTGGGGGCAGGAGAGTGACACAAGCCTCCCTCAGAATTATGCAGTGTGCTGGGAGATGGGGCCCGGTCTTGCCTCTTTCCAAGCATCTGCCCTGAAACAAGTCACTCAGAACCTACTGAAGCCTCAGGTTCGTCTTCTGATAAATGGCATCAATAATACCTGCTTAATACATGGTAGGTAGCAATAAAATCCCTCAACAAGCAGTTATTTTTCAACCATTAGCCAGCCCTCTCTCCCTCCCAACCTTGTTCTTATAATGCAGTCCTATATCATGTTACATGCTCTTCCAATTCATATCTTCAAGATGTACCACTGAGTATCTTGGTGACAAGAAAATTGCTTGGTCTTCTGGTCAGTGGAGGTCCAGCCTCACTGAGGGTTGCCATCTCTTACCCGATGCTTATCCCCATATGATCTCCTAAGCCTCAGTCACTGTGTTCACTTCGTTCACCTTTTCTCAAAGTGAGTTGCCAGTTTCTCTAAGAGCCGTGGGTTTAAGCCAGCTATTATGTATAGCTAAGTAGAGAAATTGAATATTAGAAAACCCTGATGCTCCAACCATGGGCGACCCCTGAAGGTTCTGTATTCTTTAGGCTTTGCGGAGAGTTCCAGAGAGTACCAACTGTTAGTCAGTGGACACACAACAGAACTCTGGCCACCATGGCTGTATTTCTGGGTCAGTTTATCTCAAGAGCACAAAATTGTTTACCTCTAAGTATTGTTCAAGGATATTCCACAATTTAATTAATAAACAATCATTCATTCAGCCGATATTTGTTGGCATCTACTGAGCCAGATACAGCTCCATGGCTGTTCCTTCCTCAACCCTCAGGTTGAGGTGCCCAATCTGACAAGTAAGCAGATCCCTCTGTAGCAGGGTGATCATGATTGTGATAGGAGTAAAGTCGAATGTAATGGGAGTCCAGAGGTGGAAGCTTCTATCCTGCCTGGGAGAGTGGGAAAAGACTTTCCAGGGAAGAGCGCCCTTGGGGTAACATGATTCTTTGAATACAAATACTTTTAATCTTCTTGTGTTGGAAAACAGATGAAAGGATGAGGAACTCAAATTCTAAAATCAGTTGCCTGGTTCTCATCCTGATTCTTCTGCTTACGAGCTGTGTGTCCTTGGGCAAGTTTCTTAACCTGTTTCTCTGCAAGTTTCCTCATCTGTAAACTGAGAGTAATAGTGGGATTTGTCTTGGGGCAATTGGCTGGCTCAGTCAGTGGAGCATGCAACTCTTGATCTTGGAGTTGTGAATTCGAGCCCCAGGTTGGGTATAGAGATTACTTAAAATAATAATAATAATAATAATAATAATAATAATAATAGTACGATTTATCTGATGGTTATTAGTAAATGCTAATGAGATAAACATATGAAACACCTGGCACATAATAGGTATTCAGTGAATAGTGTCCATCAATTAGTGGTTAAGTAAGTAAAACAATAGTTTGGAAAATATAGAAAATAAATAGTGGGGAAAATACCAACTAGAATGCACCACTTCAGAATACCTATTATTGTATTTCTTACAATATTTCTTACAATGTTTTCTTACAGTATTTCTTTTATGCACATTTTTAAAATATGAAATACAACGTGCATATATTTTTTACTTAATATCATAAGCACTTTTAAATATTATCACATAGCTTTTATATTTATTATGTTTAATGGCTGTAGAGTAGACCATAAATAGACACTCCCATTATTTTTAGCTTTTTCCCTATTTAATATGTTTTTAGATCTCTTCCAATTTTTTAGCACTATAAATAATGCCGAAGTGAGCATGTTTGTTTTATGATTTTTTTTCATATTTTAGATTATTTCCAGGGTATGGTTTTCAGATACCTAGCTGGGTCGAACTGAATAGATAATTTTATGGATTTTTTAATGCATATTGCTAAATTACTGCTGAATTTCCTTTTGAGAGTGGTACATTTAGTTCTGCCAGAAGAGCCTGAGGAAACTGGTATCATTTCCCTAACGTTTAGTAGTGTTTGCATTTTTCCATTATGAATCAGATTTTCCCACTTATTGTTTCTTAATTCTGTTTTTCTTATGAATTTTCTGTTCATTTCCTTTACCCATTTATCTACTGGTGTCTTGCCAGTTTGACTGAGGGCCTTAGTTTATTGCTTAGCTAGCTGGGTAGTAGCTTAGCATAATGGTATAGTGAAGGTAAGAGTCACCAGAGCTGAACTCTCTGGGTCCACACCTGACTGCCACTCACTGAGTTTGACCTTGGCACGTAACGAATGTGTAAATGAGGATGACACTGGCACCCACATCTAGGATTGCTCACCAATGCATGTTAGTCATTACTAGGTTTGTTCTTTAACAAGAGGGGGTAAATTCTGCAGTGGGCAAATGAGTAGAATACAAGTTCAACCCCTTATGTATTTTCTCCTTCTGCAGGTAGTGGCCACCATGTTCCTCCTCATGATTGTCTTTGCCATTTTTGACTCCAGAAATTTGGGAGTGCCCAAAGGCCTAGAACCCATTGCCATCGGCCTCCTGATTATTGTCATTTCTTCCTCCTTGGGATTGAACAGTGGTTGTGCCATGAACCCAGCTCGAGACCTGAGTCCCAGGCTTTTCACTGCTTTGGCAGGATGGGGGTTTGAGGTCTTCACGTAAGTAACAGTGGTGTCGGGGGAGAGAGAAAGATTCATGCTATGCTTTACTGGGGAGAGCTGTGTTTGCACTATGGAAGTCAAAGAGAGTTCAGATGGGAGCACGGAGGTTAAGGGCACACTCTGGTCATCAGTATGGAATATTTCACTAGTGATTTGTGGTATGCAGTATGGTAGGGGATGGGTGGGGAAGACAGACATGGACACAGATAAAGAGAAAGAGAGAGAGAAAGAGACAGAGAGAGAAGCTCCAGGTAAATTCCAGAAGAGATAGCCTTGCCCTATATAATAATAATCAATCCTCAATTGATATATGGTTTTATGTGGATATTTTGGTTGTATAACTTCTCTGCAGATTCACTTTGATACAAAGTTGCGGCAAGAATTTACATATTCCGATACTACTACAGGGCTCTTTCTAGGGAATCATGCTATGTATGCTTCAGTCATTCAACCTATCTTTAGTGAACACTATCTGTGCTGTGGTCACTGTGCTAGGTAAGGAAATTTCAAAATCAGCTAAGACACTAGCCTTGAGCAACATAATAAGTGCTCTGGCAACTCCTAAAACTAAGTGCTAGACAAGAGAGTAACTAGCGGGGCGCCTGGGTGGCGCAGTCGGTTAAGCATGCAACTTCAGCCAGGTCACGATCTCGCGGTCCGTGAGTTCGAGCCCCGCGTCAGGCTCTGGGCTGATGGCTCGGAGCCTGGAGCCTGTTTCCGATTCTGTGTCTCCCTCTCTCTCTGCCCCTCCCCCGTTCATGCTCTGTCTCTCTCTGTCCCAAAAATAAAAAATAAAAAAAAACGTTGAAAAAAAAAAAAAGAGAGTAACTAGCTAGCTATGCCTGGGGAAATTGGAAAAGGCATCACTGAAGAAGTGAGAGCTGAGTTGGGTCTTGAGGTATGAGTAGGAAGTCCCTGGTAGAACAGACATAAAAGAGAGCCTGTGTATAAAAAAAGGCAAGATGCCAAGCTTTCTACCTCAGAATGTGCTGTGGAAACATGCCAACTGTCGGGACCAGTCTTCCAGGACAATCTGTACCCATTTCTTCCTTCCCACTTTTGCCCCATAAAATCACAGTGGCCTGTCCCCATCCATTTATCACATTTCTCTCTGGGAAAGGAACTCACTTGGTTCATCAGGAAACAGGGCTCTAATACAGAGAAAGAGAGGCAGGAGAGACATGTGTCAGGAAATGTTAGTTTGATATTTGCTATGAGAAAAGACTTGAGTGTTTCTAAACACTGACCTATACATATAGTCATATACATGTTATGACTTATTTAAGTGTAAGTTGGGTTGTCTTCTCCAATGTGAAAAACTAGCTATTGAAATAACTGATACCAGTCAGAATACCAGAGACAGGGTTGAGAGCTGTTAGAGTATAAGCATGCTGAGGACAGGGACCTGGCAGCTTCCTCACTGCTGCACTCCCAGTGACAAGACTCGGGCCTGTCATATACAGAGTCTCATAGAAGTTAATAAATGTCTGAACGAAATAATGGATAAACACTATATTCCAGACATGTCCTAAGAGATGAGGGATACAAAGAAAACCAAGCCACATCCCCTATCTTTAAGAAACTAGTAATGCAGTGAATTTTCTAGAGCAGTGGTTCTCAACCAGAGGTGATTTTTTTCCACCCAGAGATATTTAGCAATGCCCCTGGAGACATTTTTGGTTGTCCCAACTGGGGAGGGTGGAGATGAAAGTTGTTACTGGCATCTAGTGAGTAGAGGCCAGGGATAGTGCCAAACATCCTACAGTACCCACAACAGATCCCCACAACAAAGAATTATTCAGACAAATTGTTAAGAGTACCACAGGTGAAGGGCTCTTGTTCCAGAATGATTACCACTAGAACATGAAAAGGTTGAACAAAACGCCTCCAACTAGGAAGGATCTTTTGTATTCTTCCAACAGAGAATGAAAAACATATGTCAGAAAGATAATCAGAGCCCAGAATTAACCTATGAGTTTCGTTAATTCCACCTTCTTGAGCTTCGCTCTAGGAGACCACTGCCCCCATGACCAGGTCACCTCAGTTAGCTTCACACAGACCCTGAACAAAGATGCCTCAAAGGCCTCCCTTTGAGCCCTGCTTGGTGATTCATCCAAAGCTCTAAGAGTGATCGTGGTTCTAAGATAGGCAGAGATTTTCCCTACTCTCTCTTGGCTTTATTATGTATATGCAGGAGATCATGTCTGTGGCAAAGTGCTACAATCACCTAGTGCCAAATTGAGCTCCGTGTCCCTCTGTCAGGGTCTTCTCCCTTCATTCATTCATTTATTCATCCATGCAGCTACCTGAGCTCTCATTCAAGGAGCTGTGCTGGAGATGACAAAAACCAGTTACTGTCCTTCAGCTTTAATTGTGTTTTGTTTCAGAGGGGTTAGCATAGGCTCTTACACAAGTTGAAGTTGTCAAATGGCATTAAACAGATTTGACTCATTAAAACCAGCACTTGAACGGTTTTCAGCTTCAAATTTAGGAATTATAGGGGTGGAAGTAGGGACATTTTATAGTATTTGGACATGTTTAAACAGGGACAAAGAGAATATTTCAGGCAGAGATGCTGCTGTATACGAAGACAAATGTTCAAATGACATGTGATCTAGTCTATCTGGAAGGGTGCATGAAGAAGGCTGGAAATGACAACTCTTGTTAGATCACAGAGGATCTAAACTCCCAGAATGAAAAAATTGGGTTTTGGCCGCTCCCTATTGTGTAGATTATGGGAAGTAGCAAAAGATTTAGAGCAAAAGTTTGATGTGTTTAGAGCTCCAATTTAGCAAAATTAATCTGACATTACTACATAAAATGGATAAAAAGGAGAGTAGAGGATCAGAAACCAGTTAGGAAAGAGCTGGCTGGCCGATAATCGTCAAAAATTTCTGAGAAAACCTTTGAGGGATAACAGGTCTCCAAAGTATTCCCAGACTCTCCCATCCTTTCAGGATTCCCTATTCCTGATAAGCATCTCAGAAGATATCCCAGCTTGGATCTACACCCTCGGTCTCAGATAAAACCAAGACTGCCTTATTCTCAAGTCCTCACTTGCCCCTGTAAGACAGGCAGTGAGGATGATGGCGGAGTGGGGCACCAGAGGGTCCAACGAGGGCAAGTCAACAGACTCTAGCTGACTATTGCTTTTCCCTTAAATATTAGGATGTTTCCCATCTAAGCTCTCTCCACTAATTCATATTAAGTTGTTTATGACTTCATACATGAAGGATCTCAGGAGTATTGTTAATATTTTAAATAGTTTACCCAAAGGAATGAATCCCTGATGATGGTATGTACCTTAAGCAAATAACACAGACGTTTTCCTGGGATATCCCAATCACAGCGTACAAATGACACTGTGGACTTTTAAGACTGGGCCAAGAAGTATACCACATGTAAGGACCTTCATTTATGACTTGTGACCTTGGCACAACAGGTTCAGCCCTGACAGAAGGAAGAGCCCAGCCAGTGAAAAGAGGACATGTGTCCTGGCAGATATCTGGGACACTAATCTGTTAAATGACAGTGAGATTTGCCATTAAATCATGATGAACGAAAGAAAATGGTAGACAAATTAGATGGCTTAGACTTGCTTCATGTGTTTACCAAAGAGAAGTCTCCTAGCTCTTTAAAGCCCATGTGCCTCTCCTAGGAAAGTCCTTGGGGGCTTGTGAAGGGGCACTGAGAAAGCAGCGAGTGCAGCTTCCTCTCTCCCATGCCGTAAGAGTGACATCTGGTGGCTGCTGTGCTCACCCTCGGTGCTCTTCCCTCCAGCCTGCATTCCTAATCCAAGATTTTGGAGTGCTTGAATGATCCAGGTGGAAGAGACCACCATGCAGATGAAAGAACGAAGTTCAAGGGCAGGGCTTATTTCCTTTATTATCCTTTCTAATCAAACTGTGATAGAAATAAAAGGCCACATGGAACATATATGTAGTTATTAAGCAGAAGGATAAAAAGGACAGCCATCAACCTTTTCTAGGTAGGACAATGTGATGTCCTCAAGTATATGTGTGTGCTCTTGCTATTTCCCCTGCCTCCTCTGCATTATCCTGAATATTTGTGTTTACCATTCCCCTGCTTTAAAAAGTTTTATCTGAAATATATAGGTCATTGAACAATATATTGTACAGTTTTGCTTGCTTCTGAGGATCATGTTCCTTTCTATGGAGCTATTTAAATCAATTTCCTGTCTCTGAAAAAGATGGTGACAATTTACAAAGGCATCTGCTTTCTCCCATAACTATACTTTAATATAATGTACCGTCATTGAAGACTTCTTTAGAAGACAGAATCATGGCACAAAACCCTTATCAGAGAGGAACTTTAAGCTGTGACCTCAAAAAATAAGCATGTAACTAAATTATATTTAGTAGGTAATTCATATATCCACCTTTAATTTTTTAAAATTAATTCATTCATTGATAAACATTTCCTGATTGTTTATTTTGTGGTTGCCCTCATAGATGGATGATTTCCAGGAAGCCCTCCACACCTTTCCATTCATTATCCCCAGGATTCCTCATTTCAGGATACAAGAAAGGCAGTTCCTGAGTAATCAACCTGAACTATCCCTAGATGTCTTCAGTTTTGACAGTGGGTTCAGGGACTATATTTTCTGAAAGGAAAATAAATGGGGCATATTCTCTCAAGAGTACTCATAGGAAAATGGAATAGATCATCTGAAATCAGGTAAATGGAAAATCCAGGATGATGGTTGCCAAGCTACAGTGAGTGTCCTTATGCTTAGTTCTTGCTGAGTTAAAAGGGAACCATGAGCCTGAGAAAGACTGGCTTGTTTAGTGGATAACTAAACAATAATATCAGGAGAAAGGTCCAAGTGCAATATCATTAATTTCTTGTTTGATTTCAGAGCTGGAAATAACTTCTGGTGGATTCCTGTAGTGGGCCCTTTGGTTGGCGCTGTCATTGGAGGCCTCATCTATGTGCTTGTCATTGAAATCCACCACCCAGACCCTGACCCAGACTTCGAGACAGAACAAACTGAAGACAAAACAGATAAATATGAACTTAGTGTGATAATGTAGTAGTGTGCTCAGTTCTGGGTTTGCAATTGGCTGAACTAGTATTCTCTTCAGAAAAGATGGCATCCAGGCATCTGTGTTTTCATAAGACTAGGATGGAATCCATCCAATTTTCTCTGCTAGCCGTGTGAGGCACCTCACTGTAAAAGCATTCAAGTAAAAGCTTGCAAATGCCGACCTCTTCTCCACCAGCTTCCCCCAGAATAGCACTGAATATTCCCTGCTCTGTTTATTTTATCCTTTGATGGGAATCTTTATTAGTGGATGAGCACTAATCACTTAGAACTTTGACCATGGACTTATTTGGATGATCTTAGCTGCATTACTTGTATGAAATGACATTACAAAAGCCTTGTTTTCAAATTCCACAAAGATTACATTTTGAGTATCAACCAAAACTAAATTGAAAGACAAAATAGTGATTTCAGTTAATATGTCCACGGATTAGCATTAACTCTGTAGTTATGTTGTGCCACTATCTTTGTATGAATACAGATATTCCTCAAACCTCGGAATAAAGGAAACGTAGACTACAGCTGGAAAGCACAGGGGAAGGACATTGTGGCATTCAGAAACCTCAGGAGACAAGACAAATTTGGGAAACCAAATGGAATTTTTTAATGGAAACCATTTATCAGATTAATCTCTTGCTCTTTGCATTTTAGAGGGCACCAACTAATTTCCTTGTCTTTGGTATATAATAACCTAAAATACAACTGTAACCTCAGTCATGAAAAATACATCACTCTGTATTTTTAACTCAAATGTATTTTCCTAATTGTCCACTTGAGGATAGACGTTTGAAAAAAGATGTCAATGGCTGCACTCATCCATTATTCTTCACATGCCCTAGAAGTCAAAACTGAAAGCCACTGGAACCTGGACTAGAGGAATCTTCAGGATAGAAGGTCCCTGGAAAGATAGAATTACCTTATTGGGCTTTACAACTCACAAAACACTTCCATATTTATTATCTAATTTAATTCTCATGGTGATTGTTTGAGGTATATGCCATGCTTCCCATTTTCTCAGATAAAGAAACAGAAGCTCAGGGAAGTTAAGTGAGTTGCCGAAGGCCACGAGGAAAATTGAGCCTTGTCTAATGCATCCTACACCTTTCTGAAGATCAATAACTGGCCAAGATTCTTGGCTAGCCAGAAGACATGGATTGGCAGTTGCCAGAATGTGCACATCTTCTGGACATAATGTTCCTGGGATCCTAAAATATAAAGACCTTCATCATCTGGTTTTATTTTCACTGTTACTGAAGCACTAACAAAGGAAAGAGGTAGCAATTTGGTTGTACTTTTCATGTGCTGAAAAACGTTATCAGAAGGCCTCTCTTGCTTGCACTTGCTAAATCTTGCTCCTCTTCCCCCTCCTTCCTTCCCTGCCAATCACAAACATTACATTTGGGGAATTTCCTGTTGGTCAGGCTCTTCCCTGTGAAGTGCTCTAATTGATGCTGCTTTGGTGACAAGTTTACACAAGCTTGTAACTCACAAGCACCAGAGAAATTGCCCTACACCAAGTGATTCATTCTCAAACTGTTAAAAAGCCCAGCCTTCCCAGAGGTATCCACTTTCCCAATTGCTTTGTGATGATCGCAGAACAAAAAGTAAATGTGAAATGTTTCCAGTGGACTATGTTCTACCATCTACCAACCTGGAATTTTTTTTCCTTGCTCTGAAACTACCTGGATATTTCCTCTTTGAAATAAATTAGTGGTTTTTTTTTTTAAGTTTTTAGGAGTATTATGACTTCTAAGTACATATGTTCATCCTGTCTACAAATTGAGAACTCCTGGGGAGCTTTTAAAAACTACTAATACCCAGTTATTCTTTTGTAAATATCACAGTGATTCAAATGCATAGCCAGGGTTGAGAACATTGAGTTAGTTAAATTATATGTGTCTAAGCTTTCTTTGAGAACCATGTCTGGAGGTGGCCAGGTGATTCCTGGTAGCATTCACAGGCTTGGGATCCTCAGAGATTTGAGAGCAGTGGTTCTCAATAGGGGGCAGTTTTGCCCCCTTTCCATTCCCTTCCACCACCCCCTGCAAGGGGATATTTGGCAATGTCTGGAGAGGTTTTTGGATGTCATAATTGGGGCAGGAGAGTTACTGGCATCTAGAGGATAGAAGTCAGCATGCTGCTAAACATCCTACAAAGGACAAGACAGCCCCACCCCACCCCCCACATTAAAGAATTATTCAGCCCAAAATGGCAATAATGCAGAGGTTAAGAGACCCTGGATTTGGAAAAAAAAAGTGAGGTGAGGAATAAGAGAAGACACGAAACCCTGTGCCCTGGTTCAAGTTCTGCAAAAACAGAGATGCCAAACAAGTCAGGAACAGCCCCAGGGTAGATTATAATTATTAGAGGAAGAGGCAACGTAAAATTTTAGTTTTCAGGTTAAATTGTGTAATTTATGATCTATGCAGGTGCTCATTAAACACTACTTGGTGATTAATGACTGAAATTATAAAGAAGAAATGCACACTTATGGAAATCAACCCCAGGAAGGCTTTTTTTTTTAATGGAAAAAAAAGGTCCTCTTGTTCTAGGTGCTCACATTCTCTCTCTGGCCCAGTTTACAAGTGAGTTTGCCTGTGGCAGGTTCTTATGCAAGATAATGTCTTTTTGGTTGAATGATCAGTATCAGAAGTCAATTAGAGCCAAATAAACTATTTTTTAAATAGACCTTTTAGGAGCTGGAATTTTAACATCTCCCACCCTCCTTGTCAATCATGAAACTTAATAGAAAGTATTTATTTTAATGACAAACAGAATTTCTCTATGATTCTCCAACTTGTTGAGATCTCAAAGCATGTCAAATATTGTAGGACTTTTTTTTTTTAAGTTTATTTATTGGTAGGGAGAGGCAGAGAGACAAGGAGAGAGAGAATCCCAAGCAGGCTCTGCACTGTCATCACAGAGCCCAATGCGGAGTATGAACCCACAAACCATGAGTTCATGACCTGAGCCAAAACCAAGAGTCAGACGCTTAACCTAGTGAGCCATCAAGGCACCCCAGACTTTTCTAACTAGTAAGAACCAAGGTTAATACTCAGCTGTTGAACAGGATAAGCAAAGGATAAATGTCACATTTAAAAATCTGATCCTTAAGATATAAATTATTATTTCCTTTAAGTTGTTTACACACACACACACACACACACACACACACACACACGTCTTATATAAATGTTGTAGAATTTTTTTTTACCTCAATACCCGGGGTTTGTTGTCTTGCCACTTCAAAAAATGAAGAGGTGGACACAAAATGAGCAGCAGGCAGAAGTTTATTAGAGTATAAGACCAGAAAAGAATAGTATGAAAGCTCTCGTTACAGAGAGGGGGCATTCAAAAGCTAATGCCTGCAACTATAGGTAAGGGTCCTTGTTTTATAAGGTTCTGGTCAGCACCCATGTCCCTTCCCCCCTCATTCTTTCCCTTACTGGCTAGACAACTTTAGGTGCTGGGTTGTCAATTCCTAATTGGTTCGACTCCATTGTGTGAGGAGTCAGACTGGTCATACTGTCCTAAATAACACAAGTTTTATGGTTTAGCTAGGTATTTTTATCGTCAACACATTATACCAGAGGGACTAAACAGACCATTCCATCCAAAAGCAATAGAACATACATTCTTCTCAAGGACACATGGAAGATTTTCCAGGTTAGATCATGTGGTAGGCCACAAAATAAGTCTTAACAAATTTAAGAGGATTGAAATTGTATCAGGCATCTTTCTGATCACAATGGTATGAAACTAGAAATGAATTACATGAGGAATACTGGGAAATCCACCAATATGTGGAGACTAAACAACATGCTACTGAACAACCAGTGGGTCAAAGAAGAAATCAAAACAGAAATGAAAAAATACCATGGGGGTAAATATAAATGGAAATATACCAAAATTTGTGGGATGAAGCAAAAGCAGTTACAAGTGAGAAGTTCATAGTGAGCCTAAAATGTATATGCGAATGAAAAGGCACTAGAAGACCCAAAACAAATGAAAAAAGGAACAAAATTGGAGGACTTATACTCTCTGATTTCAGTACTTTCTATACAGCCAGGGACAGTGTGCTATTAACAGAGCATGTCCCTAAGGAGGGACAAATAGATTAATGAAACAAAATAGAGAATACAGACTTTGATCCACATTTATGCGGTAAATTGATTTTCAGTAAAGGAGTCCATGTAATCCTATAGAGAAAGGACACAGGTTTCAAAAAATAGTAATGAATAAAGGAATAGAAAAAAAGGAAATCTTGACTCCTACTTCATAGTAACATAATACACAAACATTAATTCAAGATGGATCGTAGGCTAAAGCTTCTAGAGGAAAACATGGGAGGATATATTTACAAATTTAGGATTAGAAGAATTCTTGTAAAAGAATATAAAACAATAAAAATAGGTTAATCAGACTTCTGCAATATGTAAAACCTCTACCCATTAAAAGGTACCATTAAGAAAAGGAATGTGCAAGCCACAGACTGGGAAAAAATATTTGTAATACATATACTTAACAAAGAACTTGTACCCAGAGTATCTAAAGTACTCCTTCAACTCAATAAAAAAGACAAACAGATGTTTTTAAAATGAGCTAAGGACTTAAATAGACACTTTATTAAGGAATATATATGAATGGCCAATAAGAATATGAATGAAGTTCAAATTAAAATCACAATAATGTATTAAATTACAGGCACTAAAATGGCTAATTCCAAAATAGACTTAGTAACAGTAGCTGAACTCATATTATCAGTGGAAGTGTAAAATGGTACTACTCTGTAAAAGTGTTTTTTTATAAAATTAAGCATACATATATTCCATGACCGTGCATTTTACTCTCAAGTATTGACCCAAGTAAAACAAAATATGTCTTCCAAAAAGCCTTATACAAGAATGTTCATAGCATCGTTATTCATTATAGTCCTCATTTGGAAAAAATCCAAATGCCCATCAATAAGAAAATGGATATATAATTTGTGGTATATTCTTACAACGAAACATTACTCAATAATCAAAAATAATATGCTAAAGGAGCACTTGGGTAGCAGAGTCAGTTAAATGTTCAACTCTTGGTTTTGGCTCAGGTCATGATCTCACAGTCCATGAGTTCAAGCCTTGCATTGGGCTCTGTACTGCCAGTGTGGAGCCTGCTTGGGATTCTCTCTCCCTCTCTCTCTGCCCCTCCCCCACTCATACTCTCTCAAATAAACAAACAAACAAACTTTAAAAATAACATGCTGGGGCGCCTGGGTGGCGCAGTCGGTTAAGCGTCCGACTTCAGCCAGGTCACGATCTCGCGGTCCGTGAGTTCGAGCCCCGCGTCAGGCTCTGGGCTGATGGCTTGGAGCCTGGAGCCTGTTTCCGATTCTGTGTCTCCCTCTCTCTCTGCCCCTCCCCCGTTCATGCTCTCTCTCTGTCCCAAAAATAAATAAAAAAATAAAAATAAAAAAATAAAAAATAACATGCTATTAATACATGCCATAACATGGATAAATCTTTAAAACATGCAGAGTAAAAGAAATCAGACATAAAAAGTACATACTGTATGGTTCAATTTTTAATGAGCTCAAAGGCAGGAAAAAGAAATCAGAGTATTATTTGCTGCAGAGGTGGGCAGCAGTATTGATTATAAAAGGACTAGAGAAAATTTTCTGGAAATAAAAGTTTTAAATTTCTTGATTGGGTTAAAGATTATATAAATGTATACACATGTCAAAACTTACACTGAAAAATCTGTGCAGTTCACTGTATGTAAATAGTACAAGAAATCTTTAAAAATATTAATATATGATTTCTCATTTGAAACTATAAAGGCCACAAGTCAGTGGGATAGTAAATTCAAAGTAATAAAAGAAAAAGACATCAATCAAGAATTCTATGTCCAGCAAAAATATGTCCAGCAAAACTACCCTTTAAAAAATAAAGGAAAAGTTAAGACTTTGCCAGAAAAACAAAAGCTGAGAGAGTTTGTCACCGATAGATCTGCACTGCTTGAAATACTAAAGGAAATCTCTCAGGGTGAAATTAAAGGACATTAGACAGTAATCAAATCCACATGAGAAATAGACTGATAAAAGTAACTACATAGGTAAATATCAAAGGCAGTAGACATGTCTTTTGTTTATAACTTTTTTTCACATGGCATATTTTAAAACATAACTGTATAACACTATAATTACATGGTTCTATTGATAGTTTTATAATGTATAAGTATGTAATTTGTGTGACAACAGCATGAAGTGAGGAGGGAATGAAGCTGTATAGGAGCTAGGTTTTTTTTACAATATTGAAATCAAGTGGCTATTTATCAGAACTAGGTTGCTATAAATTAATAAATTTATTGTAATTTCCAGGACAGCCACTAAGACAATAACTCAAAAAATAGTAAAAGAGACAAAGAATGAAAATACTGAACTACAAAATATGTTTAACACAAAAGCAGGCAATAATGGAGAAATAAAAAAATAAAAATACATAAGACATATAGAAAACAAATAACAAAATAGCAATTGTAAATTCTACCTTATTAATGATTACATTAAATGTAAATAGATTAAACACTTCAGTGAGAAGATGGAGATTGGCAGAATCAATCTGAAAATATCATCTAATTTTATACTGTCTACAAAAGATGCACTTTATACTGAAAGTCAAACATAGGTTGAAAGTAAAATGATGGAAAAGGATACATACCATGCAAATGGTAATCAAAAGAGAAGTGTCTACTAATATCAGAAAAATAGGTATTAATGAAAAACTGTTACTAGAAACCAAGAGAACATTTAAAAATGATAAAAGAGTGCATCAAGAAGACCTAAGGAGTGTAAACATACATGTACTTGAAAATAGAGTTCCAAAATACATGAAGCAGGACAAGTCTCCAGGACAGACTATAAGTAGGCCAACAAATCCCAATAAATTTAAAGGGATTGAAATCATACAGCAGTGCCTGATTGGCTCCATCAGTTAAGTGTTGGATTCTTGATTTCGGCTCAGGTCATGATCTCAAGGTCCTGAGATCAAGCTCCATGTGGGGCTCTAGACTGAGTGTGGAGCTTGCTTGGGATTGTCTCTCTCCTTCTTTCTCTGCCCCTCTCTTGCTTACACTCTCTCTCAAAATAAATAAATAAACATTTTAAAAAGGCAGTGAAATCATACAATATATGTTCTCTGACCACAATGAAATGAAAAATCAATAGCTACGAAATTTGGGAAATTCACTAGTACATGTAAATTAAACAACCACTATTAAATAATCAATGGGTCAAGGAAGAAATCCAAAGAAAACTAGAAAATACATTGAGATGAATGAAAATGAAAACATAACATATGGAAATTTATGGGATGCAGTGAAAGCAATGCTCAAAGGAAGATTTATAGCTATAAATGCATATGTTAAAAGAAAAAAAACTCCAATCAACAACCTAGTCTTCTGCCTTAAGACACTGAAAAAGAAGATCAAACTAAATTCGGAACAATTTTAACTACACTGGAATAAAAAAAAACACCTTAAGAGCAATCAAAAGGAATGAAATAATAAGGATTAAAGTAGGAATGAATGAAATAGGAAACAGGAAAACAGGGGTGCCTCTCTGGCTCAGTCAGAAAAGCATATGACTCTTGATCTCAGGGTCATGAGTTCAAGCCCCACATTGGGTACAGAGATTACCTAAATAAATAAAAACTTTCAAAACAAAAAGGAAACAGAAAAACAATAGGGAAAATTAACAAAATGAAAAAATGGGCTCTTTAAAAAATCAACAAAATGGACAAGACTTCAGCTAGATTAACCAAGAAAAAAGGAATACGATTCAAATTACTAAAATCAGGAATGAAAGAAGGAACATAACTACTGAACATACAGAAATAAAAAGATTTATAAAGGAATACTATGAACTTCTATATACCAACAAATTAAATAACTTTGAAAAAAAATTTCCTGAGAAGGACAAAAAGCATTCAAACTAACTCAAGAAGAAATAGAAAATCTGAACATACCTGTAATGAAAAGATTAAATTGATAATCAAAAGACCTCCCACAAAGAAAAACCCAAAACTAGATGGCTTGTCAGGTGAATTCCACGTCACATTTAAAGAAGAATTGGTACAAATTCTTCACAAACTCTTCCAAAAAATGCAAGAGGAGAAAACACTGCTCAACTCATTCTATGAGACCAGAATTATCCTGATACCAAAATTACACAAAGATATTACAATAAAACTACAGACTAAAATCTTTTATAAGTATTGATGCAAAAATACTCAAGAAAATACTAGCAAACTGAATCCAGCAACATATAAAAAGAATTATATTCCATGATCACAGAGATTTATCCTAAGGATGTAAGATTGGATCAATGTATGAAAAACAGTCAGTGTAATAAGCCATAATAGAATAAAAGGCAAAAATGACATGATCATTTTAGTAGAAGCCGAAAAATCAATTGACACAAATCTAAAACATTTTTATAATAAGAACACTCAATAAATTAGTGATAGGAGGGAGTTTCTTTAACCTGATAAAGGACATCTACAACAAACACACACCAACATCATACTTAATGATGGAAGACTGAAATCTTTCCCCCTAAGATCAGGAACAAGATAAGTTATGTCTACTCAGATACTTCAACATTTTACTTGAAATCCTAGCCAGTACAATTAGGCAAGAAAAAGAAGTAAAAGACATCAGATTGGAAAAGAAGAGGTAAAACTGTGTTTATTTCCAGATGACAGAATCATGTATGTAGAAAATCCTAAGGATTACACATACATACACACACACACACACACACACAGACACACACACACACACACACACACACACACACACACACACACAAATACTACTGGATATCATGGGCCTGGGTGGCTCAGTTAAGCCTCTGACTTCAGCTCAGGTCACAATCTCACAGTTCATGAGTTCAAGCCCCACGTCAGGCTCTGTACTGACAGCTCAGAGCCTGGAGCCTGCTTCAGATTCTGTGTCTCCCTCTCTCTCAGCCCCTCCCCTGCTCATATTCTGTCTCTCTCTGTCTCTCAAAAATAAATAAACATTAAAAATTTTTTAACTTAAAAAACACTATTGGATATAATAAATAAGTTCAGCAAAGGTGTAGGATAAAAGATCAAGAATCCAAAATCAGCTTTATGTCTATACACTAGCAACAAACCATCTGAAATGAAATTATAAAACAATTCCATTTATAATAGTATCAAAAAGGATAAAATTTACAAATAAATTTAACAAAATGCTTTCAAGCTTTGTACACTGAAAACTGTAAAACATTGTGAGAAGGAGATGTGACTGTAGAAGAAAGAGGAAGTGAGAGAATATCATGAGAAGGACTTGGCCTACCATTGTTGGCTTTGAAGATGGACAAGCATGTGATGAATCAAGGAATGAGGGTGGCCTCTGGTAGCTAAAAAAGAAAATAGATTATTCCCTGGAGCATCCAGGAAGGAATGCAATCCTGATTTGATTTCGGTGAATCCATGTGGGATTTCTGGGCTATGGAACTGTAAAATAACAAAATTGTGTTGTTTGAAGCCACTATGTGCCAATTTGTTATATATGCCATAGAAAACTAATACTAATGGTAACACTGTCAAACACTCCCGAAACAATCTTGAAAAAAACAAAGTTGAAGGACTTACACTGCATGATTTTACAACTTAGTACAAAGCTGAAGTAATCAGGACAGTATGGATAAGGATAGACATAGAACAATGGAATAGAATTGAAAGCCCAGGAACAAACCTTCACACTTATAGTCAATCCATTTTCAACAAAAGTTCCAAGACAATTCAATGGAGAAATAAGTTTCTTTCAACAAATGATAGTGAAACAACTGGATATACACCTGCAAAGGAAAGAATTTAGATCCATGTCTTACAACATATACAAAAATTAATCCATTATGAATCAAAGACTCTAAATGTAAAAGTTAAAACTATTGAACTCCTAAAGGAAAACATAGGCCTATATCTTTATGACCTTGGATTAGACAATGGGTTACACCAAAAGCATAAACAACAAAAGAAAAAAAATAAACTGGACTTCATCAAAATTAACTTGTGTTTCAAAGGACACCATCAAGAAAGTGAAAAGACAGTCTATAGAATAGGTGAAAATATTTGCACATCATATATCTGATAAGGAACTTATGTCCATAATATATAAAAAATTAACAGAAATCAATAATAAAAGGACAAATAACTAATTTAAAAGCAGACAAAGGATTTAAATATACATTTCTCCAAAGAAGATATATAAATGGCCAATAAGCACATAGAATACATAGAAAGCCCAATAAACACATAGAAATATGCTCAAAATAATTAATCATTATAGAGATTCAAGTCAAAACCACAATGAGATACTGCTTCCCACCTACTTGAATGGCTAGACAACAACAAGTGTTGGTTAGGATGTCTGGATACTGGACCCTTCATATATTGCTGGTGGAAATGTAAAATGATACGTTTGCTTCAGAAAAAGTTCCTCAGTGATTAAGGAGAGTTACCATATGACATAGCAAGTCCATTCTTAGGTCCATATTCAAGAGAATTGAAAATATTTACACAAAAATGTCTACACAAAAACTTGCACATGAATGTTCATAGACACTTACTCATTACATCAAATAGCAGCACAAACATCCATCAACTGATCAGTGGAAAAATAAAATGTGGTATGTCCATACAATTGAATATTATTCAGCCATAAAAGGCATGAAGTACTGATGCATGCTACAACATGGATGACCATTGAAAACAATTTGCTAAGTGAGAGAAACCAGACACAAAAGACCACACATAATATGATTCTATGTATACAAAATGTCCAGAACAGGAAAATCTATAGAGTCAGACAATAGGGTTTTCAGGACCTGGTTGCCATGGTCTGGAGGAAGAGGAAATGGAGAGTGATTGCAAATATATACCAGATTTCTTTTGGAAGTGCTACAAATGTTCTGGAATTAGATGCACAACTCTGTGAGTAATCTATAACCCCTGAATGGTATACCTTAAAAGAGCAAATTTTACAGGAAACACATTATCTCTCAATAAAAAAGAATGTTATGACCATTTAGATTAGCTTTTTCTTAGGTAAGCTCTACACCCAACATGGGGCTTGAACTCATAACCCCAAGATCAAGAGTCACATGCTCTACCAACTTGGCTAGCCAGGTACCCCTATCATGACCATTTAAAGAACAACCTAGAAGCATTTAGTTGTAGTAGGTACTTGTATTCCTGTGATTCAGCACCTCCCTCCTGTCCATATACTTCTGATAATCAGATCCATAGGGACATATGCATGGGGATGTTTACTGTGTTGTTTTTGACAGGGAAATGAAATGTGGTGGATGCATGTTATCAACCATCATGCAGCAGTTAGCAGCAATGAGCCAGATGGACATCTCGCACTTTAAATAGATCCTAGAAACAGTGTCAAGTTAAAAAATAAGAGAACAAGATCTATAGTAAGCACTATTTGTGTAAATTAAAAATGCATAAATATAACATATTCTTCAATGATATATGCAAATGCAAGAATATAGCATCTTAGAATGGCTACCCTTAGCGGGAGTGAGGACTGGGATAAAGACTCAGAATGAAGGGGGAAAATAATAAAATAAAATAGAAGCAAAGCCAAGGACATGCAAATGTTGATAATGTGCCGTGACTGAGAAGTGTGAATAACTCAACTCTCTGCCCTTGAGGTCTAAGGAGAGACAGAGAAGGAAGAGGATAAGAAAGAAGGACTAGGGAGGAGAGGAGGGCAGAGAGAAGCTAGCTCAAATACCTCCAATATGTTAAGAGATGTTATCTCTAGGAGGTGAGGTTTATTTCCCCATCTCTTTACTTCTCCACCTCTTTTAAAAACAATGGGAAGGGAATATTTTGTTTTGTTTTGTTTTAAAAGGTTAAGAAATGGGGGCGCCTGGGTGGCTCAGTCGGTTTGGTATCTGACTTCAGCTCAGGTCATGATCTCACAGTTCATGGGTTCAAACCCTGTGTCTGGCTCTATGCTGACAGCTCAGAGTCTGCATCCTGCTTCAGATTCTGTGTCTCCCTCTCTCTCTGCCCCTCCCCCATTCGCCCCCCCTCAAAAACAAACATTAAAAAAATTTTAAAAAAGATTAAGAAATGGCAAAAGTCTTAGATAGCTTTTGAGTGACATTTAAGGGCACCTTGATGCTGCAGACAGCCAAAGGATTATAACCAGTACCATTCCCTTAGGTTGTTAAAGTGGATTAAAAATGACTGCCCTGTGAAGTGTAACCCATCACTGCCTCTCTCCATTCTAATCAGATCTGTTCTAACATAAAATTGACATATTGAGTACTCAGAGAGTCACCAGTGACCTGGATCCCACTCAGCTGTAGTCAAATATTATCATCCTGCTGAAAGAAAGGTATCTGATAGGTTTCTATCTAGTCTTACAATATGGCAATGTTTCAAAAGTCTCAGAAATCAGTAAAAGAAAGGCTCTTCAAGATTTAATTCAAAACCAGCTGGAAGGACTGGATAGGATAAGCAAGTGTCAGGAATCTTGGAAATTCTCTTGGAGGACATCTCAGTATCTCACTTGGCTCTGTGCTGGGGCAGCACAGTAATTACCCCCACCACTGGATCCACCTAATCCTACTTACAGATTCAACTCAGACCTAAGATCTGATACCACCAGTTAAAAATTTTTTTTTAATTTTTTTGATGTTTATTTTTTTTTGAGAGAGGGCGAGAGAGCGAGGGAGCATGCAAGCAGGGGCAGGGAAGAGAGAGAGAAAGAGAGGGAGACAGAGACACAGAATCTGAAGCAGGCTCCAGGATCTGAGTTGTCAGCACAGAGCCCAACTCAGGGTTCGAATTCATAGGCCATAAGATCATGACCTGAGCCGAAGCCACACGCTTAACCGACACAGCCACCCAGGCGCCCTGATACCACCAGTTTTAGAGGGGAGATGTAAGGAACCCTGGATTTGATACTTTTTAGTATCTCACTATGTCAGCCTTGCGCCCCATCCTATGACTTGGTATCCAGGTCCTTGCTATTATAATTCTATTCCATTTCCCTTTCTGGTGCCCCAGTTCCCTCATGACCAGAGTGCTCTCTTGCTTCTCCAAGCCCTGCTCCCTAACCCGCGAGCAAATGACTTCTTAGTGTTGAGTGGCTTTCTACACCATTCTGGCAGAGCTTAATAACTTCTAGGTCTGGCCTAACCTACTCCTGAGTTGACAGAACTATGACAGGATAACAGACCTATGCAAAATATGAAAGAAGCAAAAGAGTGGCTCCAATGGGTCTGTCTGATGGAGGTTGGAGCCCCACATGAGTTGAACCATGTGAAACAGGTTAGGAACACAAAAGGTATGAGTTAGATGCAGGGCCGGGGGACTCATTTTAATCACTGTTTTGAGCAGAAAGAAAAAAAAAGCGATAGGCCTACAGCTTCGGGCAGATGGTTAATGTTAACAGATGGCAGATAAAAAGAAGTACTATTTTTATTTTTGCTATATTCTTCAACACAGTGCCATAAAACTAGGGATTGGCATATATTATTCAAATTTTCAGAAAAGTGAAAAGAAAGAGGTCAATTTCAGAAACCGCAGATTGAGGAACAACTTATTGTTACGATAATAAAACAGGAACAATAATGAAATGCAACATGTATTGAGAAATCACAAGAGGAGCATGGTACTAAATGTTTTCCACACATGATCTCATTTTAATCATCACATAAAACCCCTAAAGAAGGTATTATTATCCTCATTTGACAGATGAAACTGAGGCTCAGAGAAGCTGAATAACTTGATGTAGCTCACAATAAAAAGCTAGGATTTAAACCCAGGTGTGTTTAACTACCAGACCTGTGCAGTTCAGATTCCAAAACAAGTTGTTTATGATTGTGTAGAAAATAAAGTGGTATTTGTTAGGAGCCTACATGAGTTGATTAACAGCCCATCATGCCAGACTATATTTAAACCACTTTACTGGAAAGTTATACCCACAAAGTTCAGGGAAGGCAAATGCTGTACAATGTCACTGTAAAGAATAAAGAAGAAGAAAAACAGCTTGGTGGACAACAGACTAAACAGACTTGTAGCTGGAATGATCGTTTCCTAAAAGTGTTGCTCAAACAGTGGAACAAACCTACTCATCAGGAGGCCTCCAGTGCCCCGCTGAAGGACTCTGAATTTGCCTGGCCCAGTCAACGATTTTATCAGTGAATTGAATAAAATATGCATGGCATGTTTGTCAAATTGCAGAGGACAAAAGAGATAATTATTAGATAACAGTACAAAAAAATTTTTCTAAAAATCTCATCAGGTTGGAATGTTGAGTCACAGCAGACCAGATAAAAATTATGAAGAAAAAAGATACAGAATCTTTTATTTAGGTCCATAGTACCTTTAAGGAAGACACTGGAGAGAAGTAGGCACACAGCCATCCTGTGACAGATGCTAGAGATGTTAACTACACATTCAATCTGATGATATGATCGTTAAATGGAAAATAAGTCTGGGGCAGTGTCAATAGTGCCAGGATAAACAGACACTATTCTTTCCATCCTCAGCATTAGACATCCAATTTAGGTTCTGGAAATATTTTCTGAGTGGGTTGTTTCAGTTTTCTATTGGTATAAAACCACTCAAACTCGGTAGCTTAATACATTTTATTCTAATCTCTCATGATTCTGTGTGTTGGTTGGTCTCAGTCGTGTGTTTCATCTCTTGGTTTTGCTCAGAATCTCTCTTGCAGTTGCTCAGTTGACAGCTGGGGCTGAAGCACTCTGGAGGCCCTTGGGCAGGAACATTCAAGATGGCGTCTTCACTCACAGAGCTGACACCTCAGTTCTCCACACGCTATCTTATCCTCCCAGGCATTTCCTCCCCAGCAGGGCAGCTAAACTTTTTACATGTTGGCTTGTTTCCACGGAGCACAATGACTCGAAGTGTCAGACTTTCTCAAGGCTTAGGACCAAAACTGACACAGTCACTTCTGCCCATTCAGTGTAGGTCAAAGAACAGCCAAAATTCAGGATGGGAGGGACTACATAAGGACATAAATACTAGGAGGAATCATTCGTTGGAGCCCATCTTTGGAGTCCACTGCAGGAAGGCAATGAAGTTTATAATTAATTTTATTCTAAAATTTATATATAAGGTGATGGGGCACCTGGGTGGCTCAGTTGGTTAAGTGTCCGACTTCAGCTCAGGTCATCATCTCACAGTCTGAGAGTGTGAGCCCCACGTCAGGCTCTGTGCTGACAGCTCAGAGCCTGGAGCCTGCTTCAGATTCTGTGTCTCCCTCTCTCTCTGCCCCTCCCCTGTTCATGCTCTGTCTCTCTCTGTCTCAAAAATATATAAAAAAATTTAAAAAATTTTAAAAAATAAAATAAAATAAAAGTTATATATAAGGTGAAAGACAAATACATTTGGAGATTTTAGCACAGACATGATGTCTTATAGTTCACAAGAGTTTTCAAATTTTGGGAGGACTGTGTACAGAAGACAGCTTAAATATACCCTGTGTAGCTCCAGCGCACAAAATTAGGACTGGGGGTAGGTTTCAACTCAACTGCTATGTATCCAATTGTCAAGGGTGTGGAGAGAAGCTTCTGTCTGAACAGGAAGTCATACTGGATAGACTCCAAGGCGCCCTTCAACCTCAAAAACTAAGTTTCTAATTATACACCTCCTCCTGTTAATTATTCCTTGGTATATTCCATCTCCTCAGCCAGATTTTAAATTGAAGAAGCTGGACAAAACAAAATAAATACAAATATTTCTGGACAGCTTCTAGTGTTAGCTCTCCCAGCAGTCAGCTGCCATATAATTTTGGATAAATCACTTAATATCCCTGGGCCTCAATTTCTTCTGAAAAAGGAAGGGGTTGAATTGTAATTTCCCTCCCAGTACAAAGTGAGGATAATAAACAACAACTTTGATGGAATTACTTTAAGAATAAAATGGCAATGAAAGTAGATAAAGTACTTTAGATAGCAACTGGCCTATTCTCTGTGCTTAATAAATATTAGCTTTCATTATTCCCATGGTGACAATGATGATGTTTTCTGATTCTATGATTTCCATGTATATAATAAAATCTTGAATCACTTTAGACCTTCACTTCTTTTGCTCTTCTCAGCAGCAATCAGGAAGTAACTCATAATAATCGCTGGTCTAAGTTTTCTGACCAGGTAACCAGGTTCCCACCATGACCTTGTAAAGGGCAAACCCTCAATGAACAGTTGAATTAAATTTGAAATGGTTTGGGCAACAAATGTGTTCTCCTGCTCTATGTCAGCAGAGGGAGCCAAAGAAAAGGAACAAATCCTTTCTCTGATTAGGTACCAAAAAGAGCGAGACAGGTCGGGGGCTTTTAGAGGTATCCTTATTCACCCTTCTTACCCTCATTTTATAAATTACGAAACAGGCCAATGGAGGAAAGGAGATTTCCCAAGGTTACAAAATAATAAGTGGTAAGGTTATCTGAAAAGCAAGTCTGTCTCAATCCTGGTTCCTGGGTCTTTGACTCGTGGTCTTTCGTACGCTACTATAATTGCTTTCTTGTTCTTCAAGGAAATTAGCTGCAGATTATTCCAACTTCAATGTTCTCTTTTGCCTCACTTATCTGATAGCATAGTCTTTGGGTTTGAATCCTGGCTCTGCCTCTTACTAATTGTGTGACCATGGGCAAGTTACACAGCCTCTCCAAAATTCAGAATCCCATGGTGTTAAGTGGTTATAATAATTATACTTCAAAGGAGAAGCAAATGAAATAATGCAATATAAAATGTCTCGTAAGGCATTTCATGCCTTGAGCGCATGAGGTGCCTTAATAGATATAAATACCCATTTTTGTCAAAAGAAATTATTTTATCTAAATGAATTGAAAATAGATAACGTGGGTCTCAAACTCAGATGCTTACAGAAGCTAGCCATTTAAGTTAAGTTGTCTGGGGGTCACCAAGGGGGCTCAGTCGGTTAAGCATCTGACTTCAGCTCAGGTCATCATCTCAGCCATTCATGAGTTCGAGTCCTGCATTGGGCTCTGTGCTGACAGCTCAGAGCCTGCTTCTGATTCTGTGTCTCCCTCTCTCTCTGCCCCTCCCCCACTCACACTCTTTCTCTCAAAAATAAATAAACATTTAAAAAAATTAAATAAAATTGCCTGGGTATATAACAACAGGGACTTCTAGGGACTATGGCAAACCACAGAGTTCATGGCCAAGGGAGACAACCTTTACTGGGAAGAAATTTAAGCCCACTATTGTCAGATCTTCCAACATGTTGAGAGAAGTTGGGAATCTGGGCTTTTATGTGCAAATTTCTGATTTTCAAAAATGTTGCACAGACCAAATAAAATCCAGGCCAGCAGCTTGTTATTTTCAAGTTAATTTTAGAGTGCCATATGCAGCAGACACACAACACACTAGACTTGAGAAACTCAGCCCAATAAATTCAGGAAAAGATATTATGTCTCTCATTTGGAGTGCCAATAATATGAACCCACAGGAATGTTTTTCCAAGGACCTTACTCAGCAAACACACTGAACTCCTGAGGATTATTTTGCAATCTCTAGAATATCTTCCAGTTTTTCTTGGTGACTTTAGATTCTGCCCACTCCATGCCTGATGCCATTTGAGTTACCACAGTCTTCCAGCTTGACTATAAATTATACATTCCACACTGGTATGTTTTTTCTTTACAAGGTAGAAAATAACATTTCACAATTTTATACATAGCATTCATTTTTATTTAACAGCTACCTTCATTAGATATTCATTGAAAAGAGGTTCATTGTAAGCAACAACTAGGTGGGGGGGGGGAGGAGTTGGGTGTCTAGAATCTTCTATACCAAACTTCCAATACACATGAAGTATAACAATCACTTTGTTACAGTCAACCACACACACAAAAGTAAACTGTAGGCACATCCGAATGGGAAAGAGAAAACGTAATGATGAATGCAAATGAAAAAAGGGGAAGGTGTCAACTAGCAGAGTGGTTCAATCCAAACTTATTAAAGATCCTTGAGTGGTTTCTCCTTCTCCACCTTGGCAGGTGTAAGCCCCATGGTTTACGCTTCATTTCCAGAGAGTAGTATCTCCACCATCTCCCTTCCTACGGGAGAAGAAAGGCTGATTGGAAAATGTTTTGTTTTCATGATGTCACTAACTTGCAAAATGGTCTCAGCCTTGTAGTTGTATTTATAGGTAGGTGTGCTGCAGGCCACTTTTCTGGAAATGGTAGGAAGATATTGCCCTGAGTATAACCTTTTGTTTAAAACTGAGGTTTCCTATTAGCTTGGCCAAATGTGATTATGTTGACTTGGTTATATTAGCATTGTTTCAATACTTCAAAGAAGCTTTTTAAAAATCAGCCCAAGAATATTAAGAAACATGACTCAGCCAGGTCAGTGGGAGTGGCACCAAGTTAATGAAACAAGGAGGCTGGGAAACCCTGATAGCTGAGATGGGGGCTAAGTGAGACCATCTAGGAGACAGCCAGGGTGTCCTGTGATCCAGAGTCTCAGGTCTAGTAAGCAGTGGAAACCAGGGCCCTAGGGAGAGAGAGAGAGACAGGGCATGGATGTCACTGTGCCCTCCCCTCCCCAACTCATTTTAATATGGAAGCCAGTGCAATACAAGAAGAGATTAAAAAGAATTTTACATTAAAAGTGAGTATAATTTTCACAAGACAGCAAAGAGTAGTGGAGAATAACTGGAGGCTGAGCTGTCTTGCTTGCTGACTCTGGGGCCTTGGGCAAGCTGTTTTACCTCCTTGGGTTTTAATTTTACAATTCACAAACTGAAAGATTTAGAAGATAAAAATCGAAGGACTCTTCCAAGTCAGATGTTATACAGTCAGGCATTTTCCCCTGATGTTTTATTGGGAAAAAATTCAAGTCTATAGGAAAGAAATATACTCTTCATCTAGTTTCACCGATTGTGAACATTTTGCTGACTTTGCTTTAATTTTCTGTTTCTGTCTGTTCTCTCTGTCTGTCTGTCTGTCTGTCTATCTATCTATCTATCTATCTATCTCCTACAATCTACCAATCACCTATCCATCCATATAACCACAATATCATAATCACATCTTAGAAAATGACAATAACTCCATATACTCTAACATCCAGCTTGCATTCATATTTGTAATTGTACCAAATTCTTCCAGTCAATTAGGTTTTTAGACTTTAACATTTTAACATATTGGACAACACTTCTCTTTCTTTTCCTTCCTTTTTAAAAATTTATTTGCATTCACTTTCTGAGCAGTCCAGTTATTTTGTAGAACATTTCACACATTCTGGATATGGCTATTTCTCTGTCATAAAATCTTGCACACTCCTCCCTCTATATTTTCTGTACACTGAAAGTTAGGGCTGGTGACTTGTCACATTCAGGTTAAACACCTCGGACAAGAATGCTTCATGGGCAGTTTTTTCTTCTTCATGTTGCCTCCCACCAGGAGCAGGTTCATGTCAGGCTGCCCCAGTAGTTGTCAGGTTAAGTTTGACCCTTGGTTAAGGTGGTGACGACCAGATCTCTCCAAAGTAAAGATGCTGTTTCTCCTGCTTTGTCATTAGTAATCTGTGGGATAACACTTTGATGTCATACGAACGAACCTTTCACCTAAGTGTCTTAACACCATTGAGATCCTCACCTGAATTCATCATTACATTGGGTTTGCAGGGATTGCCTCATTTTATCCTCCCTTCTATATTTATTAGCTAACATTCTTCTGTAAAGATGAACTTTACTTTTTTATTTCTTCTCTCTCTTCCTCTGTCTCTCCCTGTGTCTCTCTCTCTTCCACTCTGCATGTGTGTGTTTCTCTGCCCGCCCCACCCCCTTTCCTTCTTCCTCTCCTTTATATTACTATGGTCTCATGAATTTCCTTTAAAATTTAATATGTATGGCTCAGAGCCTGGAGCCTGTTTCCGATTCTGTGTCTCCCTCTCTCTCTGCCCCTCCCCCATTCATGCTATGTCTCTCTCTGTCCCAAAAATAAATAAAAAACGTTGAAAAAAAAAAAAAATTAAAAAAAAAAAAAAAAAAAAAAGGGGCGCCTGGGTGGCGCAGTCGGTTGGGCGTCCGACTTCAGCCAGGTCACGATCTCGCGGTCCGTGAGTTTGAGCCCCGCGTCAGGCTCTGGGCTGATGGCTCAGAGCCTGGAGCCTGTTTCCGATTCTGTGTCTCCCTCTCTCTCTGCCCCTCCCCCATTCATGCTATGTCTCTCTCTGTCCCAAAAATAAATAAAAAACGTTGAAAAAAAAAAAATTAAAAAAAAAAATAAAATTTAATATGTAATCAGTTATTCTCTTTATTCTTTTTGATGTCCAAATGGTCCCAAATTTGGCTAGAGGGAGCCCCATTAAGGTGGATCTTGTATCTTTTTCATAAGAACACGTGGGTTTTTGAGTTCCTCCTTGCTATCTAGCAATATAAAATATTTCTGATTCACTTCACATTTGCCTTACCTGGATCTAAATTCAACCATTCTCCAAAGAGTCTTGTTTCCTTGTTTCCTTTTAATGCAGAATAATATTCACGTCAAGATCTGAGCAGTAAGTATGCTCATAGTAACTAAGTGTCATTACTTATAAGTGTTTTCAAGTGGGCAAAGATATAGATATAGATTCCAGAATTCATATATTCAAAGAATATATTTTCAAGAATTCATATATTCAAATTGAATATAGGTTTTTAAAAATTCTTTTATTTTCTATTTTCATTTATTTTATAGTAAACTTTTGATTCCTAATAATATTACTATGTCTACTTTTTTGCTTTTTCCTATATTATTTATAGTTTCAAAATTATAATGCTGACATTCCTAATACCCAATAAATAACTAAAAACTAAAGTTTTTAAATACAAAACTAAAGTTTTGGATGCCATTGAATTCTTTTTATTCTTAGAATACATCCTATTAACGGATGGTCAGCCAGGGTCCTCATATCAAAATTTACTTGAATCAGTTCTTTTATATATATATATATATATATATATATATATATATATATATATTTATTTATTTATTTTATTTAAATTTTATTTATTTATTTATTTAATTTTTATTTAAATTTTATTTTATTTATATATATTATATATTTATATATTTATTATATTTATAAATTATTTTATATATATGTATACATATATATATTATTTATTATCAAATTGTTTTCCATACAACACCCAGTGCTCATCCCAACAGTTGCCCTCCTCAATGAAATCAGTTCTTTTCTCTGTGTGGTTATTTTATTGATATTATATACAGCTAGATTCATTTTTTTAAACTGTATTACAATTTAGAGTTTGCTTCTTTCTGTCCCCTTCAATTTATTTTTTCAAGTATCTAAGACATACCTATTCCCTCCACTTCAGTTCTGGTTTATTCTTCCTGTGTTTCTTTTTGCAAAACACACGTGTGCACACATGCACACACACACACACACACACACACACACACACACACACACTTTCCCATCTTTCTGGGCAAAGAATATTGTACAATATACGTTGTCATACCTCACTTTTTTTACTCAACAATATGTCCCGAAAGCTACTCCAAATCAATTTGTAAATATCTTCCTCATTCTTTTTCATGTATCTCCAGGTCTTTTCAGAGGCATATTTATGAAACGAGACATCAGGAAGCAAGAGCCAGCAAGCACCTGACACCATGATGGAATATTTTAAAATTGAAAACTGTCTTTGAGATCCAGCGAACCAATTTCCCCACTTTATAATTGTGGGCACTGAGGCAAGGGGGGGGAAGTGACCTTCCCTCCATCCCATTCTACACTGTATTATGTGACCCAAATCAGAGTGGCTATCTTTTAAGGTGGCTATTTTAGCTGCAATGATTGGCCTGGGATTAACATATGACCTGATCCAAGCCACTTAGAGTCCCTTCTGGGGGCTGGAAAAGTTAGAACTAGGGGGAAAAAGTTAGCAAAGCTCTGAGTGTAAGAACCTACAGCTGCTGGTAGCCAGATCCCCTGCTGAAGAGAGAGATTTCATCTGTAATAGGAAAACATAAAGCCAATACATAATGGTCAAGAGAGGGACCTGATGATGCCTGAGTCCCTACGCATCATAGGCCAGCTCTATCTTTACCTTTTCCACAGTGGGAACTGAAAAATGACATGACTGTCAGTGGAGCAAACTTACTTCCCCAAAAGGTGGAGATGGTGATAACTGGAAATAGCTGTAGTGCCAAAAGAATGTAGACTTAGAAAATAGCAAAACACAAGAACAACAGGCAGAGGGGGTGTCAGGTTAAGAGTTTCTGCAATGTTCTGTAGTTCATTTGCAGGTTGTTAAAAATGAGAATGTAGCCGGAGAACATTTTCTCCTCCCCACTCCACCCCTGCCCTTACCAGCAACTCACATGATTCCAGAAAAGCCTTGGTCTCTCTCCCAGAAAGGCTATCCTTTCCCACCAGTTTCCCACCAGTTTTCCAACAGTTTCTCCTATCCAGTCTCCCAACTCTACTTCCTTTGTTACATACTTATCAAGAAGGCTTCAAAAGCCAGGAGGACTTTTATTGCCTATGCCCTTCAGAAGAGGGACCTTCAAGTTAGCAGAACTGCCTTTACTTGGTTGTCTACATAGTTTCATCAAACAATCGCAAATCTCCAGTTGCCTGCCCCCAGGACTGTGGGAAGTAAAGGTTTTATCTTTTACAAGCAAATGATATTGCTTTTCTTTCTTTTTCCAGAAGAGGGAGAAAGGTTAAGCCTAACCTTGAATACCAGAGGAAGAAGAGCTTTGTTTCAGTGGAATTCATTTGAAAAATCATCTCCCACTCCCCCATTTAGTCACCCAGTGGCGCTGTTCAAAAAAGATCCCACCAAAAACCCCACATATGGGATCTTTGTAGTTCTTACAGATGAAGGGTCTTCTGGTCATCAAACCCTGGTTCCTTGCACATGGGCATTTTCCTCGTGAGGAGACCTCAAAATTCTCCAGGGTCTGAGGTGAAATGTTGACTTCTGCCCACAGGAAGATCATAAAGAAATGGAAAATGCCACTTTAACCACCAAACACTAGATTATAATATTAATTTTCAAAACAAATCTCATGAGCTTCGATTTCTACATCCATAAGATGAAGAGAAATAATGCCTACCTCACATTGGTGTGTTGCTTAGGGAATGCTGATTAAGTAAGCAAATCACTAAACTACTTAATTTGGAAGAGAGGCATCAGCAGTCTTGGCTGCAAGCAATAGAAACTCAATATGATTTATTTAAAGAGAAAGAAAATCTACAGACAAGATACCAGGGAGCTCACAAAACTGGCTAGAAGCAAAAAAGCCAGCTTTTCTTTTTTGTTTTTTTTTAATGTTTGTTTGTTTATAAATATAATTTATTGTCAAGTTAGCTAACATACAGTGTGTACAGTGTGCTCTTGGCTATGGTAGTAGATTCCCATGATTCATCACTTACATACAACACCCAGCGTTCATCCAAACAAGTGCCCTCCTCAATACCCATCACCCATTTTCCCCTCTCCCCACACCCTCCATCAACCCTCAGTTTGTTCTCTGTATTTAAGAGTCTCTTATGGTTTGCCTCCCTCTCTGTTTGAAACTATTTTTTCCCCTTTCCTTCCCCCATGGTCTTCTGTTAAGTTTCTCAAATTCCACATATGAGTGAGAACATATGATATTTGTCTTTCTCTGACTGACTTATTTCACTTAGCATAACACCCTCCAGTTCCATCCACGTTGCTGCAAATGGCAAGATTTCATTATTTCTCATTGCCAAGTGGTATTCCACTGTATATATAAACCACATCTTCTTTATCCATTCATCAGTTGATGGACATTTGGGCTCTTTCCATAATTTGGAAAATATTGTTGATAGTGCTGCAATATACATTGGGGTATGTGTGCCCCTATGAATCAGCACTCCTGTATCCTTTGAATAAATTCCTAGTAGTTCTATTGCTGGGTCATAGGGTAATTTTATTTTTAATTTTTTGAAGAACCTCCACACTGTTTTCCAGAGCAGCTACACCAGTTTGCATTCCCACCAACAGTGCAAGAGGGTTCCTGTTTCTCCACATCCTCACCAACATCTGTTATTTCCTGAGTTGTTAATTTTAGCCACTCTGACCTATGTGAGGTATCTCAGTGTGGTTTTGATTTGTATTTCCCTGATGAGTGACGTGGAGCATCTTTTCAGGTGTCTGTTGGCCATCTGGATGTCTTCTTTGGAAAAGTGACTATTCATGTCTTCTGCCCATTTCTTCGCTGGATTATTTGTTTTTTGGTGTTGAATTTGGTAAATTCTTTATAGATTTTGGATACTAACCCTTTATTTGATATGTTACTTGCAAATATATTGTCCCATTCCATTGGTTGCCTTTTAGTTCTGTTGATTATTTCCTTTGCAGTGCAGAAGTTTTTTTTTATCTTGATGAGGTCCCAAAGTTCATTTTTCCTTTTATTTCCCTTGCCTTTGGAGACATGTCTAGTAAAGTTGCTGCAGCTGAGGTCAAAGAGGTCGTTGCCTGTTTTCTCCTCCAAGATTTCGATGGTTTCCTATCTCACATTAAGGTCTTCATCAATTTTGAGTTTATTTTTGTGAATGGTGTGAGAAAGTGGTCCAGTTTCATTCTTTTGCATGTTGTTGTCCAGTTCTCTCAGCACCATTTGCTAAAGACACTGTCTTTTTTCCATTGGATACTCTTTCCTGCTTTGTCAAAGATTAGTTGGCCATACATTTGTGGGTCCAATTCTGGGTTCTGTATTTTAATCCGTTGGTCTATGTGTCTGTTTTTGTTCCAATACTGTACTGTCTTGATGATTACAGCTTTGTAGTAGAAAAGCCAATTTTTCTAACCCCAAGAGCGTGGGTTAGAACTATGGCAGGAAAAGACAGTCAAGGTCTCACAAACAGAAATAGTCCCTTAGAATGTGGCTGCCGGCACCCTTACTCCCCCACCCCAGATATGCCCCACTGCTGCTGGCCCTGCAACACTGTACCCCCTCACTCACCCAGTGCAACACTCCTGTGGAAAAAAATCAAAATTGGTCCCATTCTACATTTGTGAGTCTCCTAGCTTCACCATGTAATGCTTGAAAAATGTTTGAATGTACTATGTGAAGAAATTTTGCAATTCTGAATTGGCCATTTCTTCCACATCTTGAGGAATTAGTTGCAAGTTTAGTCTGTACCCTCATATCTGCTTCTGCCAAGGACTTGAGCATTTTTACAGATTAAAACTCAATCCAAAAAAAAAAAAAAAGGTGGATGGAAGGACAGATATGTCAATGGACAAACAAGCAGATCATGTAATTTTAAAAACAGCTGAAGGAAAATATGTCTCAGCCACCTGACTTGAGCAAGTGAGGACATTTGGACAATGACTTTCACTCTAAGCTTTCTGACACCCAGGACTTGGAGGAAAATGTAATGGATTACATAGTTTTAATTTTCTTTTTCACACCAGAATTTTATCTAGAGAGACAAAATGTTTTCTGGCATTAATCTCCTGCAAAAGATTTTCCTTTGGGTTTTATATGAAAGGTGTTACATGAGCTAGTAGACAGTATCCCATTTATGGTTTCACAAACACAGAAAGGCTTTTTAAATGGGTAAACCTCACGTGAAATATTTTGTGAAGGCACACTGTATCTCAGGAATGTTTCTGCCAGCCACACTGGAGACAGGGCCCAGGTGCTCTGGCTCCTCCAATGTAGCCCCCCACCCCCCACAGCCTGGAGAGTCTGGACATACACCTGGCAGGTGCTTGCGGTGGGCCTTGCCTCTCCAATGTCAGATGTGCTAAAGCGAGGTTTGGCCGCAGGTTGTGCTTCCATGAAAGGATGAACCATTCTCCAAACATGGCCCCAGCAGGTCCTCCATGGGTTTAGGCCTCAGACTCCAGACAGGAGAGGGCAGACTGCCACTTTATTCTAGAAGGTTTGAAACCCAACATGTGCTCTTGCCCAGACAGCATGAGCCTCAGCAGCAGGAGGAGGATCTGCAGATGGAAATGCTGTTGTTGCTTCTCCTTCCTTCTCTGTCTCCTTCTCCTTCTCCTTCTCTTCTCCTCCTCCTCCCACTCCCCATCCCCCTCCCCGTCCCCCTCCTCCTTCTCCTTCAGAAACTGCATCACCAAGGGTGGGAATGGCACAGAAGCCAAGAAGTAAACCCTACATGGCTACATTACACAGAAGAGAGTTACAGGAGGCACTTAGAGCCTGCCAGCTGCAGTGAGTTTGAATGCTTATAAAAATGACCCAAATGCCAGAAACCTCAACTTCATTTCAAAAAAAGATTTGACAGGGTTTTGGGGTGTTTTTTTTTTCTATTTCATGAAGAAATCGAAAGGAAGGCAAAAATAAAACCAGGTTAGCGAGATGAGGCGTGTCGTCAAAGTGGTTCTCCAAAAATGCATGCCACACGATCCTGTGCTTGCCGGACGAGCCCTGCCAGTAAACAAGCCAACTGTCTGTGCCTCTGTGCAAAGGGGGGTGGGTTAGGGTGACATGTGGAGAGGGGCCCAGACACAGCTCAGAAGAGGGAATGGTGGAGGCTTAGATGGACAGGATAGCATTCGCCTTTCTTGGAAAGGACCATGTTTTCTCACATTCCATTTTTCAACTGACTGAACTCTACTTCCTCAGGAGTGGGTGCAAACCTTACCATCTGGGATTCTTTTCCTATTGCAGCCCCCCAAGCCCCCACCCCCCACTCAACTACCCCCAGCCTGGTCCTTCTGCGTTTCCAGAACACTTTCTCACATCTTTCATTCAGTGAAGCCAGAGGCCTGCCTCTTACTGAAGGAACATCAGGTTCTATCAGGAAGGAACATCACCTTCTACAAGCAGGTAGAAGATAGGATAGAGTGTTTATGCGTCCCGCCCCATTTTTTGTGATGGGGGAGAGGGGCAGGGAGATACAGGATTCTCCTCTCTCTGGAACAGATTGATCCTAAAATTAGACCTAAAGTTTAATTATTTTACTCATGTCAGAGGACTTAGATGGAAGGTGGGATGGGGGAGGACCACCCTTCTTTTCCCCATGCCCCGTACTTCCCCTATTTCCATTAGCTCTAGCTGCTCTTTCTGTGGCAACAAACCCTGGTGCCACCCACACCCACCGTGGCGGCCCCCACCCCACAGACTCCTCACCCAGTCCAGGCCCCGTGCCCCTTCTCCTCAGGCACAGGTGACTCTCATCTGGTGTGGGGGACAGAGAGGCTGGGGGGTATGAGCAGAGAGTGTGAGGGGCCTGTGGGAGGTGCTGGCAGGGATGAAGGCCAGCTCACTGAGAGGGAGTCAGGATTCCTGGCGATATTCCAGGGAGGCTCAGTCCTGGGATCTAAATAGAGAGCAAAAGGGGGCCAGGAGCTAGGAAGGAATAACTGGAAACATTGTCTTAAATTTACAAGTGATAATTGAGCCCCTGAGACTAACATCTGGATAACAGAGCACCTGTGTATGCCCACACACATGAGTATTTGACTTTTACACCAAGCTGATGACATACATAATTATCATCTCAACCTTACACACCTGGAAACCCAGCCCTAGGGAAGTGAAATGACTTCCCGCAAAGAATGAGGAATATGCACAAGTGAGGTTTGAGTCTTCTGCTTCCGCAAAGTATGCCAATGATAAAATAATCCATGAACTCTAGCAATTATTTCACATGCCGAAGAAGCAACAAAATAAGAAGAGAAAAATATTAAAAAGTGGGGGGTGGGGGGGAGATTTACCTGTGCAAAAGCAATTACAATCAAGTCCCCCAATGTGAACTGTCAAACTCAGTGTGATAATGGTTATGATGACCCATCTTTGATCAATTAATTTCTAACAAGTATTATTTGATTATTATAATTTAAGATCTACACACTTATAATAGTTTCACAAATTATGCACTTCCTAGTGTTAACTTATAATATTCTTATGCTGTCTAAGAGATTAAGGTAATCAATTATTTTATGAGGCTTCATGGGCTTATAGGACTTCACAGGAAGAGGTATAAAGCAAATAGAAAAACATAGTGTGTGCTCAACATTGACCCTGCATTCCAAACAGGAAGGACCATTGTATCATATGAGACAAATTGGTGTCTTTATAATTTGGTTTTTAAGATTCAATTCCTCAAAAGGAAGGCTCTCGGCATGTACAAAAAATGGAAGTTGGAGTGGTGGACAAGATTAATTTACGTACACTGCCACCAGGTGGAGGCAGAGTGCCACGGGTTGTAAAGTCTGCAAGGGTAGTTAGAGAATTTGTGAAAATTGCAGATTATGGTTCTGGGTTCAAGCCCTAAGACTTAAAATCACAAAATTTCCAATTTCTAATTTACTAGAAACATTTTCTAAAATAGAAAAATGCAAACAAGCTATTAACAAACATTTTGAATAGCTCTTTACAGGGGTTTTACAAATGAGAAGTGCAATTACATTTTCCCCTTTAATCTCTTAAGGTTCCTTTTCTCACAAATACTTTCCAAAAAAATTATTGGTACCTCCTTATGTTGCTTTCATGGGAAACCCCCTACACCTCTGGATTGTTTGGCCCAAAGCTCAGTTTTAGGCAGTGACCTATCTCCCTGCCTCTCCTCTCAGCTAGTCCAAGAACAAATGGTGAAGGGTGGATGAGGAAGGTGATGGAGAGTGACCAGCTGTCCTAGTTTGTCCTAAACTGTCCCAGGAAAACCCCCTTGGTCCCAAGAAAACCAAGAATATATATATCCAACTTTCCATTTCAGACTCTCTGCTTGAAGACCTTCATTTCTTTCCATGGGGGTGGGGGGGAGTGGGGAGGCAAAATATCCCCACCATTTGATGAACCCTGCAAATCCTCTGTATAAAAGCACTCCTTTAGCATAAGTCTTTGCTGCTAGGTCAGGGGTATGCTTTATGTTTCACATGAAGGCAGGATATATAGAGAAGTATAAATGTGTGTGGTGTGGTGGCAATGCAGAGCAAATGAGGCAACCACGTCATGTAAATAGAACCTTTAAGAAGCCTCTAAGTTCCAGGCACCTGGGTGGCTCAGTGGGTTGAGTGTCTGATTTCGGCTCAGGTCATGATCTCGTGGTTCATGAGTTCAAACCCCACCCTGGGCTGTCTGCTGTTAGCACAGAGCCCTTTTCGGATCCTCTGTGCCCCTCTCTCTGCCCCTCCCCCACTTGTGCTCTCCCCCCCCCCCCCCAAAAAAAAGAAGTCTCTCAGTTCATCATGCCAACCTCTGAGGCTGACCCTTGAGGCCCCTGATGAGGCAGCCCTGCCAGCTGGAAAGGAAGCAGGAAGGAAATCAACTCCAGCTGACAGAGGATGCCAACTCTGGAGTTACCGCTGGAGGCTCCCAGAAGGGATATATTTAGCTCCGCTCTGTTAATAGCTGACCCCCTTGGATCTCCTCAGGAATGTACCTAGGGGAGTTCTTGACAGAGAATCGGGAGTGAAATAACGCAGACAGGTTTATAACTTAAAAAGAAGAGTATCTTTAAGGAAATGACCTAAAAAAGGAGGATGATTCAATGGGGATTAGATGAAAACATTAATGTTATTTTGTGAATTGCTTTCCCGAGGAGTTTATATTCATTCTATTCATTTCCTGTGTTCTTTTGTGTAATTGGTTCAATCATAATTTAGCTTTTCTGTAGGACAAGTGTCCTCCATCAAGTTTGTGTCCTTGGGCACAAAGTACTAACAAATCCTTCTCCAGACACCTGTCACCTGTCAGCACCTGTTAATGATGAACCCCACGGGATGTGGTAATAATGTTCTTAAAAACTGAGATTTGGTAAGAATTACCTTCACACTCTCCAAAGAATAACCCAGACATGCTGGCTGTGGAGGCAGTGTCACAGTAGGATGGCAGGGCCATCTCGCCCCGGGGCCCCAAGTGTGTACAGACAATGAACAAAGGCGACACAATGGCACAAACACTATTAGAACAACACATTTATTTATGAAATCTGAGGTTGGGAAAGCGAAGACAGCTGAGAAATATGGTTGAGTTCCTAACTCGACAATGAATAAGCAGGCTCTAATTTACAACTGCACGGAGTGTGAGACTGCCATATGTTATGTAAATAGCTGTAGGTCCCTTTAAGACAAGAAATGGTGCGAAGACAAAGCCCTTTTGTACTGCTGAGTGAAGCCTACCTTGACCTTCCAAGTATCAAAGAAAGGCCACCTGGATACAGTTGCCAGATAAAATACAGGATGCCCAGTTACATTTAAATATCAGATAAACAACGAAAATACTGTGGTTATGAGTATGTCCCAAATATTGCACAGGACAGACTTAGACTAAAAGTACTATCCATTGTTTACCTGAAGTTCAAGTTTAACTGGAATTGTATTTGCTGCATCTGGGAACAAAAAGCAAAACCTGGTGAGATGGGAGGGGAGTGCTGTCACTAAGACAAAGGAACAGGAAGTTGGACAAGGATCAGCATACCCAAGGGGAGGAGAAGCTCCAACAGTGAGCAAGCCCAGGCTTATGGAGAAGAAATGTTGGATTCCACAACAGAAGCTCCCAAGAGCCCCTCCAAAAAGCTTCATTTTTGGCTCACCTTCTTTCTGCTGCAGTGAATGATCAGGCACTGAAAACTATTCTGTTGGTCATGTTGGGGCATATAATGTTCCCTTTTAAATGGTGGAAGACAGGCCTCTCAAAAGAGGTGACAGAGTTCTTCTGATTAAAGACCCATTCAAATGAAAGAAAAGGGGGTAGGGGAAAGGATGAAAGAACAGGAAGGCATAAAGGAAAGAGACTGCAGCTGATTTCTAGAAAGTGGGGAGCTGGTGAATGGAAAGCTCTTGGAACTTGTGGGGACCGTCAGTTCAGAGCAGCCAGGCATGCCAGAGGAATGGAAGCCGGCTTTGTCACCGAAGGTTGGAAAATGACAACCCCTAGCCCTTGCCAGCAGCTGGCAGAGTGGCCCTGGCAAGGGGACCTGTGCAGAAACTGAAAGGGAAAGGTATCAGTCTTAGAAACGGCAGGTACAAGTCATCTGGACTGAAAATAGTAGGAGTGATTGAAAGTCTGCAGATGGAGTGACTGAGGCCCAGGTGCCTTCCTCTGCCCTGGACACTGACTGCAGGCCCCATCCCAACCCCAGACAAGGGGAAGTTTCCTCCCCAGAGAAAGGGAATGGCCTCAGGGGAAGGACCCCCACATGCTGCCCTGGCTGTGCCCCTCTGCCCCATACACAAACGTAACTCACAGAACTTCCAATCAGTTTATTTATGCAACAGTCTTAAATATAAACCGACAACCAAGGATCATCAATCATTGGAGGAAATTCCCCGCTCTTCCCGGAAATCTCCCCTCCCCTCTTTGAAAATGACCAATATAGACAGGAAAAAAAAAACCTATATGAATAGGTAATGATGTGGTTTTGGAGTGGTGGGGGTCTGGAGCTGACAGCCAAGAAAGAATTCTTGAGATGTCTGAGATGTTTTTGGTGCAAAAAGGTGATTTATTAAAGCACAGGGACAGGACCAAAGGGCAGAAAGAGCTGCACTGGGGTTGTGACAGGGTGGGGGTGACTGTTTACAAACCTTCAGGTAGGGAAGGGGTTAGGGATACCGTAAACCTATAAGGAATTTTGGAAGCAAAATTTCCAGGACCTTGAGGGGCTAGCTGCTGTTAGGAAAAGGTCATTTATTATTGTTTAGTAAAAACTCAGTCCTGAGACCCTTCAGATGTATATCAGGGGGCCAAAAGCTTGAAGTATGATTGCCAACATATATCTTGGGTGGGGGGGTTGATATAAAGGAACTTTCCAGAGGAATTTTTATATGTTAAAGTAGACTTACTGGATCCTGGAGGTTGGGATAATGCTAAGCTAAGGTTCTCTTTTGCCCCTAGCAAAGTGTCATCATCGAGGCAGCTGAGCTCATAGAAGAATGTCAGTCTGCTTGTTTCAAGGACTTGTCAGTGGGCTGCAGGCAGTAAGGAAATTTAATTTTTCATTTGTCTTTGTTTCCCCTATCAATAATAATGTCAAATATGGGGGCGGGGGGGGGGAAACCTTTGAAACTTCTAATTAGATCCTTAAATATACAAGAAAACATTACATACTCTTCCTCCTGTTAAAAAAAAAAATCAGCCCCCAAATATAATAACTTATGCTAGGCCATGTCACCAAACTGGGGCTTAATAACTAACCTAATTACTGTTTCAGCCTCCCCCAGAAATGCAGTCTTAACCGGTCAGTCAGGAATTTTCTGGTCAGCAGCAATGAGGTAATCTGTCACATGGGCCTTCTCCATCCCCCAAAGGAAGATGAGGTAATCCACCTAATGAGACCCCAGTCCTTTCCCCTAAGGAAAGGTGACACAGACTGAAACAGTCCTTTCTTTTCTTTTGCTAATAACTTCTTGTCCCACCCTCTTTCCTGTGAAAGCCTTCACATTTGTGCAGTTCCTGGGAGCATCTCTGAGCTTGCTGGCTAGGATGCTGATCCATTCATGAATCACTTAAGAAAGCCAATTAGATCTTCAAATTTACTAGGGTTGAATTTTGTTGTTTTAACATCTCCCCAAAAGAAGAAAATATGATCAAAGTGAAACAATAGCAGAAGAAAATAATCTTGGAAATTTTAATCTGGTTTCCCAAATAAAACCTCAATAGAAGGCTTAAAATATAAAGAAAATGGTATCTCTCATAGAGTAGGACACGAAGATAAAGACATGGATAATATGACAGAAAATATAAAAGCCATAGAGAGAATTGATTCAGAAAGACCAATATTGACCTAAGAGATACTTTAGAAAACAGAGAACCAAGAAAAGAACTGTCAAAAAAATGATACTGAAAAATTCACATAACTGAACCACAATAGCTAACATTAATTGGGCGTTTGTTATGTGTTTTATAAGTTTTAACTCATTTACTCCTCCCAATAACCCTGTGAGGTAGCTACTGTTATTATCCCATTATAGAGATGAGGAAACTGAAGCACAAGAGAGGTTAAGTAACTGTCCAGTGCCTTGTGGTCAGCAGGGCCAGGACTAGGATTCAAACCCAGAGTCCAGCTCCAGAGCCCGTGCTCTTGAAATCAATGTGTCTTAGTCTGGGTTGCCTATGAAAGGCACCAGTTTACTTGCTAACTCTTCATCAGGAAGTGCAATTGCAGGAAAGAAAGAAAGGAGGGAAAAAAAGGAGGAAGGTAGGAAAGGAGGGGGAACAAATACAAGAGAAGGTGCCCCGAGGCTGGCCATGGATGGGTAACAAACACAGAAGATTGCTTTTTGGCCTCCTCACCTTCCAAACAGGAGGAAGTAGGAGACCTGATCTCCTGCCTCCCACTGTCATTGGTCAGATGGGATTTTTACCCTCCCTCCCCTGCACTTCTTGAGGCCTTGAGGCAGCTTCCAGAGGCCACCAAGGGATCCCACTGCAGTGGCAGGAGCAACATAGTGGCTGGGCAGGTGGGCGTGAGCCAGTGACACACCCATATGCTTGCGTGTCTGCTGCAGTGTCTCAGCTGGAAGCTAGCAGGCACACGTGGGTGCTGAGCGGACCCACAGTGTCTCATGCCTCAGTGGGAACAAGGAATTCCTAGGGCAGGTGGTGAAAGACAGGTGGCATGAGGAATTAGGAGAATCCCTGTTGAATCATGCCTGTCAGTGGCAGGAAGGATCCGAGCAGCTGCCACTGAAGGCTTGGTGTTGACAGAGACAGAAGTCAACAATGATCAAAACTTCTGCTGTGAGGCCTTGAAGAATGTTGGCCTGTGGTGCCAGTGATCCTCCTGGATGCAGCCATCAGTGAATGGCAGCTAGACCTATTGGGGGAGATACATAATAGAATACGACACACTTTCCTGTGCAGTCTAGAGAACTGAATGCTGGCAGTGACTGTTTCAATGCAGCAAAAACTTGTGCTGAGTTGCCACCTTGTGCCAGGATTACTCTAAATACTACATGTGTGTTATTTATTTTAATCCTCACAGCAATATCATGAGGCTCTTCATGATTTTACAAAGATACTAGCACAGAGAAGGCTGGTAACCTAACCGCACCATAGCTGGCACCTGCTGGAGCCAGGTTTTGAATCCAGGCCATCCGACTCTGGTGTCAGGACACTTAACCTTCTGAACGATCAGCTAACAAATGAAAAAGACTTCCCACAGTGTGAAAATTTGGAACACCAAGGATAAAAAGATGACTCCAGAATCTTCCAGGGGAACAAGTTACAACAGAATGAGAATCAGAATGGTGCTAGTCTTCTCAACAGCAACCATAAAAGCAAGGAAACAATGAAGCCACAACTTCAAAACTTTAAAGAAAATAAATTTCCAACCTAGGCTTCTACATCCAGACCGTCAATCAAGTGGGATGACAGAATTCGACTCAGAAAATGAAATTTTCTTTCTTAGAAAGTGACTAGAGGATACGCACCAGCAAGACCAATAAGTAAGTCAAGAAAGAGGAAGACGTGGCAACCTGGAAACAGTAAATCCAACCTAGAAAAGCCAATAAGAGAAGATGCCAGGTTGATGCCTGTGGGGCAGGCCTAGAGGGGCACAATTCCACAGTTAGAGCAGGAAAAGGCAGGGAGGTATGAAGGAGCATTCAGAAAAGAAGGGGACCCAGGCAAAGGGTGGTATGATAGATTACATGATGGAGCACGTGGTAAGAAGATGCAACCTGCAGTGAAGAGTATTTGCAGCTATAATCATGCAAATACTAACTACTGATATAATTAAAAGTATGATAAAATTTGGGGGAGAGGATGTGGAAAGAAAGTTGGAGATATTAAATCTTCATCTCTTGTAACATTTAAAAATTGTAATGTATGCCTATTCTTTAAACATGGGAAGGCAATTCCCAGAAAAACCAGATAAAATTTCAAAGCAGTTCCCTTTGGCAAAAGACTGGCAGCTGATGTAGGGTTGGGCAGGGAACTACTGTTTTATATCATAAGCATTTTAGCACTACTTGATTTTTTTTTAATTTTTTTAATTGTTTATTTACTTTTGAGGGGGAGAGAGACAGAGCATGAGTGGGGGAGGAGCAGAGAGAGAGGGAGACACAGAATCTGAAGCAGGCTTCAGGCTCTGAGCTATCAGCACAGAGCCCGATGCGCGGCTTGAACTCACAAGCCATGAGATCATGACCTGAGCCGAAGTCGGACACTTAATCAACTGAGCCACCCAGGCGCCCCAGATTTCTTAATTATATATATATTATATATTATATATATATATATAATATATATATAATATATATATATTATATATAATTACAAAATTAAAAAAAAAATACAGAAAACATATTTTTAAAAGAGGCAAGCCCGTGAGAGGAATCCATGCAGTTAAGAACACAGCTTATGGATCCCCCAGGATCTTTTCACAGTTCTGCTCCATGACACTTGACCAGCTCTTGGTGACTCCCCATGCTGACTGTTCACCTCCATCTCCTGTTTGCACTCCATCTTTAGTTTTGATCATCTGGTACCTTCCAGTTCCCCATTCTGACATCCACCAGCCACACAATGTTCCAATTCGCTTTCTGTCATTGACTTTGATATATCAAACTTTCTCTTCCTCCTCACAGTTTCCCCCAACTTACAACACAAGTGGCTCCAAAGTGCGGCTTTAATCAAACAATTACAGATATTCCCCACTTTTGGAAAGTTCACATTGCACCACTTTGCTTTTAAGAAAAACCAACACTGGAAATGGGCAGAAAACATGAATAGACACTTCTCTAAAGAAGACATCCGGATGGCCGACAGGCACATGAAAAGATGTTCAACGTCGCTCCTCATCAGGGAAATACAAATCAAAACCACACTCAGATATCACCTCACGCCAGTCAGAGTGGCTAAAATGAACAAATCAGGAGACTATAGATGCTGGAGAGGATGTGGAGAAACGGGAACCCTCTTGCATTGTTGGTGGGAATGCAAATTGGTGCAGCCGCTCTGGAAAGCAGTGTGGAGGTTCCTCAGAAAATTAAGAATAGATCTACCCTATGACCCAGCAATAGCACTGCTAGGAATTTACCTAAGGGATACAGGAGTACTGATGCATAGGGGCACTTGTACCCCAATGTTTATAGCAGCACTTTCAACAATAGCCAAATTATGGAAAGGGCCTAAATGTCCATCAACTGACGAATGGATAAAGAAGATGTGGTTTATATATACAATGGAATACTACTTGGCAATGATAAAGAATGAAATATGGCCATTTGTAGCAACGTGGATGGAACTGGAGAGTGTGATGCTAAGTGAAATAAGCCATACAGAGAAAGACAGATACCATATGGTTTCACTCTTATGTGGATCCTGAGAAACTTAACAGAAACCCATGGGGGAGGTGAAGAAAAAAAAAAAAAGAGGTTAGAGTGGGAGAGAACCAAAGCATAAGAGACTGTTAAAAACTGAGAACAAACTGAGGGTTGATGGGGGGTGGGAGGGAAGGGAGGGGGGGTGATGGGTATTGAGGAGGGCACCTTTTGGGATGAGCACTGGGTGTTGTATGGAAACCAATTTGACAATAAATTTCATATATAAAAAAAAAAGAAAGAAAGAAAGAAAGAAAGAAAGAAAGAAAGAAAGAAAGAAAGAAAGAAAGAAAAACCAACACTGGGGGTGCCTGAGTGGCTTAGTCAGTTAAGCAGCTGACTTCGGCTCAGGTCATGATCTCACAGTCCGTGAGTTCGAGCCCCGCTTTGGGCTCTGTGCTGACAGCTCAGAGTCTGGAGTCGGCTTCAGATTCTGTGGTCTCCCTCTCTCTCTGCCCCTCCCCTATTCATGCTCTGTCTCTCTCTGTCTCAAAAATAAAAAGCATTTAAAAAAATTTTTTTAAAAAAGAAAAACCAACATTGGTACCTGTTTTTGCTGACCAAAAGAAATATAAAGGGGATTTTGTTTCTACAGAAAAGGGGGGAAACGAAATTAGTGTTTAGTATTTGTTTTGCAGTGTGTCATTCCAGAGGTAGGGTGCGCTAGAGCAGAGAAAGAGAGTGGCGCCACCAAGCGCCTTCTCCGGGAACTACACTCAGCATGTCAGGGTCAAGCGGAGTATCTGTGCTTTATCTCAGTTATTTTGTGCTTCCCTTAGCAAAATGTGTCCTAAAGTATCAGAAAAGCCTAAAGGAGGTTAATTTTTAAGGCCTGGGAATGCTCAATTTTTCCATGTAAATTAATGGTAATTTCTTTCTTTCTTTCTTTCTTTCTTTCTTTCTTTTTTTTTTTTTTTGCTTTACACCACTTCTGCTTATGAAAGATTTCATAGGAAGGCTCTCTACTTTCACATAGCAGAGGAAAATTATAAGGAAACTTAATCTGTTGTAATTGTGTAACTCTGAATCACCTCACTTCTCACAGTTTCCTTATCTGTAAAGTAAGAGATTAAATCTAGATGATCTTAAATCTCCTTCCACCTCCAACATTTTATGGTTTGTACCTAATCATAAGGCTGAGTAGGCAGAGATGTATAAAAATAATTATAAAGGAAGTGATGTCATCTATTCTATGATCACATAAAATAATTCACTGAAAAGGCATATTGAATTCCATTCACTTAAAAAGAAATGTGAAACTCTACACTTGAAACTCAAAGAATCAATGGTCCAGATCTGAATCAAGCTAAAAGTGAGCTCAAATGGAGAGGAGAGAGCTCCAAAGTCATCGAACTAGACAGTCTTGATCAAACTTCTCTTATGAACGAACCCTTTTATGACAGTGGTTTTCAAACCTGTATCATAATGGCTCAAATGACCTCTTAATACAAAGGAGGGAGTTTGGTTTTAAATCCTCTAGCCCCTCAGGGAAGACAGATTTGCTAGAAATAGACAAGGCAGGGGTGCCTGGGTGGCTCAGTTGGTTAAGCAATCCGATCGACTCTTATATGGGCTCAGGTCATGATCTCACAGTTTGTGGGTTCGAGCCCCACGCTGGGCTCTGCACTGACAGTGTGGAGCCTGCCTGGGATTCTCTGTCTCCCTCTCTCTCTCTGTCTGTCCCCTGCTCTCTCTCTCAAATAAATACATAAGCATTAAAAGAAAAAAGAAAAAAAAAAAACAGATAAAGACAGAGCCTTCCATTAAGCAAGATGTGCCTGGGGGTGAGGAGGTGCCTGGCTGGCTCAGTTAGTAGACCATGCAACTCTTGATCTAGGGGTTACAAGTTTGAGCTCCATGCTGGGTGGAGAGATTATTTACAAATAAAAAATCTTAAAAAAAGAAAGATGGGTCCAGATGACAAAGAGATAAAATTAGAGCCCAACAATGCACAGATTTCCCTAGTTAGAGAAAAGAGGGATTTCACTGTTACAGACAGATGCCTGTCAGAAAGACCCAGTGAAAAAGATACTGTTCAAAACACTGTATTGTAGATTTGTCTACAGATTTTCCAAAATGAATAGTAAGAGAAGCAGAATCAAGAGGTTCCTTCATCTCCCTGGACCTAGAGACCCTTATGCTCAGCAAAGAGGTATGAATGTCTACCTGAAGCTGGTTTAGGCGTGGGTCTGATAGATGGGGTTGGGGCAATGGGGGAGGGTGGAGTCAAAGAAAGTCCCCACAAGCCCAAAAATGTGTTCGAAATCTCATATTTCATCTTTTAAAATCATGCTAATTTTTAATTTTCCCTGTAGTGAATCAGTCCTTGATTTAAGAAAAAAATTCCCTCCTGAAATATTCAGCAAATATGACCCTCCAGAGAGAGGCCCCATGATTATCTGAAAGCTTCGTGAAGCCCAGCTCAGACCCATATCTGATACGCCATGCATTTGTCCTTCAAATGAGAAGGAGGGCTGGTGGAAAGAGCACTGCCTGGGGAGGGGCCATATCCCACACACCCCAGTGCCTGGTAAGACGACAGTGCTCCAGACAAGCCAATGAAAAAAAATGAATGAGTCAATGAATGAGGTGATAACTCCTCATGCCTGTCTAAACCCCACTATAACCTGGATGTGAGCAGTTTTCACTGATACCCAAGGCACAAGCCAAACATGTGCACTTAAGGTAGACTTTCAGAACAGACCCCAGAGATACCAAAGGACAAATCTAGCAGGAATAATTAATCACCTGGGAAAAGAGAACCTGAATCGGAGAGACAGAGGAACTGACAAGAGGGGAATTCTCTATGGAAAACGATTAGACATGGGTGTTAAACATCCCTACCATCGATGGCAAGAGAATAAATCATGTTGCCAACAGCAATTTGCAGGTAAGGGAAGGTTAAGGAGAATGGAACAGGAGAGCTGGGACACACACAGAAAGGTCTCTCAGGTAGAAGGGGACTTCATACCTCCCAGGCCAGGACCCTCTGAACCCAGAGAGGGAGACACACTAGAGAATCTTAAGGCAGCCATGGTGACCTGGCTCAAACCCAAATGACAGGAGGGCTTACAGAGGGCACAAACAGAGAGGTCTTGTCTCTCAGAGTGCTCCAGGGTTGCCTGGAAGACTGGTATGGCAGAATAGCAAGTGTAACCATTTAAATTCGTTTATATGACAGCTAAAAAATTGCATGCCATTTTTTACTCGGATATGGAATAATATTTGCATTTTTGTGGGCTTTGAACAAGGATATACCATTTGAGCATTCTGTGTACTTTCAAAGCTAAAGAAGAAACAGTGTATAAAATTATGAAAAGGATTTGTAATCTCCCTTGATCCCTCAACTAGAGTTTGGTGTATGTGGATTTTAGAGTCTAAAACCCGGGGTCAGTTGTTATGACATGTCCAGAACAGGCAAGTCCATCCACAGAGACAGAAAGTAGATGAGTGTTTGCCTAGGGCCAGGAGGAGGAGGCAGGGGAAATGGGGAGTGACTGCTAATAGGTACAGGGTTTCTTTATGGGGTGATGAAAATTTTTAAAAATGTACTGATGATTACACAACTCTGTGAATATACTGAAAACCACTGGATTATGCACATTAAGTGGGTGAGTGTCTATAAATTATATTTGAATAACATTTTTAAAACAAAACAAGAAAAGGGGTGCCTGGGTGACTCAGTTGGTTAAGCGTCTAACTTCGGCTCAGGTCGTGATCTTGCAGTTCATGGGTTCGAGCCCCTCGTAGGGCTCTGTGCTGATAGCTCAGAGCCTGCAGCCTGCTTCAGACTCTGTGTCTCCCTCTCTTCCCTCTCTCTGCCCCTCCCCCACTCTCTCTCTCTCTCTCAAAAAATAAAGAAAAAACATTAAAAAACAAAACAAAACAAGAAAACCCCAGGTCAGTGTCCTAATTCTGCCACTTACTATTTGTATGGCCTTACCCTTACCTCAGTTTCCTCATCTGTGAAATAGGATGATATGATAGCACGACCTATTTCATAAAGATGATGTGAATTCTCAATGAGGTCACATACATAGGAGGGCCTAGCCCAATGTCCTGTCCATGGTAGAAATGCAATAAATGTCAGCTACCTGTCCATTTGTCCCAATATAACAAATACATGAATTTAGGAGTTTGAGGTTGGATTGATGGTCCCCATTAGAGGGCCTGCAGACCTCCAGAGAGCCTAGACAACAGTCATTGAGATGCCTTGGGCAATTTTTTGCCAGAAAGCCAGCCTACCTCAAGGTACATTTACTGGAGATCTGGTTGCCCCAGACTGCAAAAAACATTAAATTTCTTTGTTTGGGGCTGAAATTATATGAATTCAGCATGGTTATTTGCCAAGCGAAAGTTCAGTTGGCAATTATATAAGTCTGGGGTTAATTATTTTATTGTTACTTATTAAATGCTGTTCATCTGGGAGATGAAAACCTTTCAAAACACAGGGCCCATGAAGTAAAGCGATGGAAGGAATTTTCTTGGTGAAGGCATCAAGAACCATGGATCCAGGGCCTCTAAACTCCTCAGCTCTGCTGTTCAGGTTGAGTTTTGGAGGATGGGTGCATGTCAGAGACAGGGAAGAATGGCATTTTTTGCCATTCCTTTGTGCTGGAATGGCAGCACAAGTGGTGGCTTGGAGCATGAGAAGTCTGGAGGGTGTGGGGAAGAGAAGAAAGTTCTGTAACTCCTTTTGCTCCTTCTCAACTGCTAAGACCTTGTTGTGGCAGCAGGACTGAGGACATTTTGAAAGCTGCTCCAAGGTGATCCAGCCCACATTCCTGTCACTAAGGTTGTCTTCTATTTAGTGACACAGCTGGGGCCAAAGACATGGTTGTGGTCACTGTTGTTCCAGGACAATCGAAAGCTTGATGTGGCTTACTTCACTTCCCAAATCAATTCTTACAGGGCCCTTTGAGTCTCACACAGCATCTGCCAGGCTCAGCAGCAGAGTTCATTGAGAGAAGGGAAAGCTACCTGGGGACTTTTGTTGCAGGTGGGTCTGATCTTGTTCAAGGGTGTTCAATGTCTGTCCCTTGTCAGCAATGCATAGCACGTTGGCTGCTGGCCCTTCCCGGACTTGGGAGGTACCCCTTTGTCTCTATGTCAGCTGACAGAGAAAGGCTTCTGTCTACAGAAATTCAAGAAAAAGGCTGACAGTTGTCTTCTGAGAGGTTTCCAGTGTGGCAGTTATTCACTTAATGACCTGACTGTGGTCTATGATCTGACCTTTGGTGTTGAGTAGACACAGAGCAACTGATCATGGTCACATGGCCATGATGCCATTCTCTTCCTGAAGGTGGATCTGGAAGGGAAGCCCACTGGCTGTGGAAAGGTGTTTTGTGGCCCTGAGTCAGGACAGAGAGGAGTTAGGCAGGTGAAAGGTGGCAGCTGTTAAGACTGCCTGGGGCAACCACCTCTGCTTTAGAGTCTGACTTAACAGTAAGTTGGGAACCCTTAAAAGATGAGGGTTAATTCTCCAGGCACCACTACCAACCAAGACAGAGCTCAGATGGGCACTACCCACCTTTGTCCTGGGGCCTCTCCTTTTTCTTAGTTTCCATGGTGACTATGCCCTTGTGTTTGATTGACACCATCTATCTTTAAACACATTAAAATATTAAGTCAAAATAGTCAATTATCAGAGTCTTGAAAGCCACACATCTCTCAAATTTTGACGCAAACTGCTAGGATCTAGGGGTGCCTGGGTGGCTCAATCAGTTAAGCACCTGACTCTTGATTTTGACTCAGGTCACGATCTCACAGGTTCGTGGGTTCAAGCCCCGCGTTGGGCTCTGTGCTGACAGTGTGGAGCCTGCTTGGGATTCTCTCTCCCTCTCTCTGCCCCTCCCTGCTTACCTGCCCTCTCTCTCTCTCAAAATAATAAACTTAAAAAAAAATTTAAAAAACACACAAAATATAAAACTGTTGAGATCTACTTGGACACTGAAAAGATAATTTATCTCTCTATTCTTTTTTTTTTTTTTAACTAGGCTCCACACCCAGCATGGAGCCAAATGTGGGGCTTGAACTCATGACCTTGAGATCAAGAGTCAGACACCTAACCCACTGAGCCACCCTGGTGCCCCTTTACTCCCTATTCTTTGAGGGAATCTCACTGAGCATTAATAAGAGCAGACTAACATTTACTGAGTGTCTACACTGTGCCAGGCATAATGCTGAGAACTTGGTGTGTACTAACTCATGTCATCCTCACATATGAGGAGTGTTCTGGTATTATTACCATTTATAAACAAGGAGCCTGAGGCACAGAGAGGTTAAGAAACTGGCCAAAGAGCATGCAGCTCCTAAGTGGGCAAAGTGGTGTTTGAACCCAGGCAGTCCAGCTCCAAAGTCAATACCCTAACCCAGTGTGTCACAAACATTAAGAACAGTCACAACTTGAATGGTTCTCTTGGAGGAAAAGAAAATTAACTAGATTCCAAGCTGAAGTTTACTGGAGTTTTAAGAGTCTTGTTGGGTGTTGTATCTAGTCTTTATGAATAAGTAGAATAATGCAGTGGCCAGCCTGGAAAGGGGAAGGAGGAATAATAGCTAAGCCCCTTGTCCTGGGAGTGCCCTCCCCTCGGGTCTTGTCTGGACTCCCTGCTCTTGCAGCCACTCCCTTGACCTTTGACCTGTTGTATATTATTCATTCACTAGACTTGTATCGAGCACCTTCTATGCAGCTGACACTAGGGACACCACTGAAAGACACCTCTGTCACTGCCCCCCCAAGGGCCCCTCAAATATGGTAAGAGATTGCCATTTGTTTCTACCTAAATTATCTAGTTAAGCCTCAGAATCACCTCATGAAGTGAGGTGGAAATCGATATACCCATTTTATAATTGGGAATACTGAGGAACCGAGTAGCATGCCTCTGCCCCCACATCTCCACTCATCATACCCGCTTGAATTCCAAATGAAGCTCTATTTCAGTTGTTCTGTCTTCTTGCCTCCATATTATACAAAGAACACTTACATGGCTAGTCTGTTAGGAGGCTTTCGCTAGTCATCAATGAAATGATAAATAAAGATGATGGAGAGTTTTTTCATTGAACTAAATTTCTTCTATTTCAAGAACTATCCTCTATTCTGAAATTATGTTCTTCCTACCTTTCAGTATTAAAATACCCTTTTATAAATATTAGGTTTTTTTTAACTGCACTTTTATGGCAAAACAAAACATTGGTGATTCTATTATTTTCCAAACCTGTTTGCTGGTTTTTGAACCACTGCCCTTTTAAAATGCACATGACACCTGAAAGGCACTAAGTCCAGCCCACCACCCAGAGCCATTGGTGAGCCTCTTACCGCTGGCAGTACCTAAGGTGCCTGAGAGCATGACCTTGACTGGGAGGGCAGGAACGCTGGCAGGAGGCTTGAATAAAGAAAAACAAGGAGCAGGGAAGTGCTGCCATCCCTTTACTCTGATTTATACAAGACACATGATTTTCCACAGCCACGGCAACTAGCCAAAAATGATAAGGCTGATTAATTCCGCAAATGCATTATTCCCATGTCACCAAATATTGACTCTTACCCACCCCCTCCCCCGCAGCCATCTGCCCTGGTGTGTCAAATCAAAATAAATCAGCAAACAAAAAGTGGCAGGCAGAGGACACCCCAGGGATGCCACAGCCAATTGCGTAAGTCCCAGCACAAGCCTGAGTTCTGAGTGGCTGCCCCATTTCCCCATCTTTCTTCTTCCCCAGTGGCCAGGAGTGCACACGTCTGCATGCACACACACGTGCACGCACACAGGTTTTAGATGGTATGGGCATGTGGGGAGGAAAATGGTGGGGAGCAGCTAGAGTGAAAAAGACTTAAAAGATCCTAGGAAGTAATGCTCATAGTAGACCATTTGGTGATGAATTTATGTACCAGGCGTACAAATGCCAGAATGATGTTTGATCCTCACCACAACTCTTGGGACAGAGGAACTATCATTAGTCCTATTTTAAAGATGAAAAACTAAAACTCATTTGTGTTAATTAATTTGTCCAAAGCCAAACATGGAGCACCTCATGGTCTGACCTCAAAATTGATGCGTTCAATCCCTACATAGGCCAACCCTCCTTCACTGCCACCTGGACGTGTTTTTCAAGCTCTCTGTGCCTCTACTTCTGCATCTTGATCATGGGACAGTTATGGTACCCAGTTTACAGGGTTGTTGGGAGAAATCAAAGACCTACCACATGTAATGCACTGACAACAGTCTCAGCCCACATAAGTGCTCAATATGTGTTAGCTTTTATTACTGATATTGTTGTTATTTTTAAAAAAATTTTTTTAACGTTTATTTATTTTTTTTTCAACGTTTTTTTTTTTTTTTTTTTTTTTTTTTTTTTTAATTTTTGGGACAGAGAGAGACAGAGCATGAACGGGGAAGGGGCAGAGAGAGAGGGAGACACAGAATCGGAAACAGGCTCCAGGCTCTGAGCCATCAGCCCAGAGCCTGACGCGGGGCTCGAACTCACGGACCGCGAGATCGTGACCTGGCTGAAGTCGGACGCTTAACCGACTGCGCCACCCAGGCGCCCCAAACGTTTATTTATTTTTGAGACAGAGAGAGACAGAGCATGAACGGGGGAGGGGCAGAGAGAGAGGGAGACACAGAATCCGAAGCAGGCTCCAGGCTCCGAGCCATCAGCCCAGAGCCCGAGGCGGGACTCGAACTCACGGACCGTGAGATCGTGACCTGAGCTGAAGTCGGAAGCCCAACCGACTGAGCCACCCAGGCGCCCCTGATATTGTTGTTATTTTTATTGCACAATATTGCCTTCCTCAGCTTGGTGAAGGGAGTGTGGAGGACACAGAATTTACAAGCAGAGGATACACCTGGATGTGTGAGCATTCCTGGGGACCTAGTGCCAACAGAGCCACACTTCTATTCCCAGCAGAGGCTAAGTCATTTCCTCCTTACCTGCTCACACTGGGTTACACGTTTCTACGCCCTGTGGACTTCCTAAGCAGCTTGTTCTCGCTTCATTCTGTCTCCTCTCTTCTGACAGCTCTCTGGAGAGGCCACTCACCCCCTCTTCCATAGCCCTCTCTCTCTCCCTGAGTCACAAGCTGCTAGACTGTCTGGTGAGCAGTAGCTACGATGAATCTCCACACCCGCAGACCCCGCGGTGGTATGTGTGTACCACACCCACAGAAACTCCCCACAAAGCACAGAGGAAGGTCAGCTCAGTGCTCCAGCCTACTCAATTTTAAAAGCAATTTCCAGGGGCGCCTGGGTGGCTCAGTCGTTTGAGCGTCCAACTCTTGATTTCGGCCCAGGTCATGATCTCACGGGTTTGTGAGTTCAGGCCCGCGTTGGGCTCTGCGCCTACAGTACAGAGCCTACTTGGGATTCTCAGTCTTCCTCTCTCTCTGCCCCTGCCCTGCTCATATGCTTTCTCTCTCTCTCTCTCTCTCTCTCTCTCTCTCTTTCTAAAATAAATAAACTTTAAAAAAATTTTAAATAATAAATAAGTAAATAAAAGCAATTTCCAGCATTTTCCTCCCTCCATTGCTTTTCACCAAACTACAGGCAAACGTGAAAATTAATCCACTGAAGCATCACGAACAGCTGCTACCCATCTTCATGCGGAGCATTTAAATTTAGTCTTAAATTTTGTAACACGGAAAACACAACCAACAGCCCCTGTGAACGAGAGTTATTTCCATGAGTTTTCTTTTCCAGCGTCTGAAACCGATGACTAAAGTCCCAGTCACCAGCTTGAGTGTGTCACAAACATGCTTCTTTCCCCCATGACCTTTTCCCACCACTGACTGCATTTTCAAAAGTAGCCTGAGGCCAGAGAACAGCTGTTTGCTGGTTCCCTCAAGAGCAAGTAGCAAATGGCACATCATCGTTGGCTTGTGCTTTTTGCTTCTTTGAGGAACGCACTTGAACATGCCAAATGGAAGGGAGGAATCATAGAATGGATAATAGGATGTTAAAATTGGAAGTCGCTACTAGTCACTAAGATATACCAGATGTGAGTCAAAAGTAAAGTATAGATTAAAAAAAGAAGAGAGCGCCCGCATTATCACTCCTTGCACTGGATCGTTCCAGTGCCAACTCGTTTCCACTGGGTACTACATTTCCCAGAATCACCTTTACCGAATGTTCCAGATTTGCGTCTATCAGGTGTAATTTTTGTGGGATTTGGGAGGCAGAAGTGAGGCAGTGGCTCTTCCCCTCTGGTGGTTGCTGTGAATTAAAGGAGGTAAGAGAAATGCAGAGGTGCCCGTTCGCTTTCACTACTCCCCCCACCCCCAGTGCATCCACGCTCCTTCCCAGCTGCTGACCTGCCAACCAGCAGTGACCCCAGGCCGCCGCAGACACTTTGCCGTGAACCCCAAGGGAGCACCCATGATGAATGGACAACTTTGCACAGCCTGGTGCCTGCCCCTTGGCAGTCCTACCCCAGCAGCTGGAAGACGGGCTTCTAGCTGTCCCTGAGAGCTCTGAGGATTCGCCTCTGCCCCCACTGCTGTGCGACCTTTCTCCAACCTTCCTTTTCTTTTCTCACCCTCATTTCCCCAGTGCCTCTCACAGTTGTATGGTCTCGTTGCTGGAATATACTCCTTATTCATAATGCTTGAAAGGATTCTGCCTCCCCAACTGCACCTGGACTGATGTACTCCTGGACCCCTGAGCCAGATCAAGGATAAGGAGTGTGAAGAAAAGAGAATTATCAGGAAATTTCCCTGAGTGAACATCAGTCCGTAGAGCATGTGACTCTTGATTTCAGGGCTGTGAGTTCAAGTCCCACATTGGGTGTGGAGCCCACTTAAAGAAAATTTAAAAATTTCCTTGAGAGTTGCAACTGTGCCATGTCTGTCTCCACCTCCCCCTGTACTTCAAGTCTCGTGATGGGCCACCATGGGCCCCCTCAGAGAGCTTTGGTATATGCTCCCTGTGGCTAGATACAATGGCTGCCACCTAACTTGTGCCTCAGAAAGACAGAACCAATCAGAGACCCAAGGTGGCTGCCCTGGGTTCCTCTCACTGGTCAAGTTTGGAGATGGGTAGGGTGGGTATCAGGATTGTCCTGGGTCCTGACTGACAGGCTAGTGAGAGGGGCTGAGCAAATTCAACAGCAAGAAGCAGGAAGTAGATTCGAGACTCCTGTGGAGCAAACATCACCAGCAACCCAGGGAATGGAGATGCAGGTACCAGACCAAGGGATCTGCAGGAGAACTCAGTGATGAGAAACTTGAAGGCACCCTGGAATCACTTCACTGAAAAAGTGATGTTCAATACCTACTAATCCAGAGAGCATGAGGTCAGGGTCTGGCCCTGGTCAACACCTCATTTGTTATTCCTTCCTCCTTCCTCTCTGACCCTGAAGGGGTCACAAATTGCCTAGCAAGCTGAAATGGGAGGGGGACAGGAAAGGGGCAAATATTTGTCATAAAATTAAATTTAGAGGCACCTGGGTGGTTTAGTCTCCAACTCTTGATTTTGGCTCAGGTCATGATCTCATACTTCGTGGGTTCAAGTCCCACATCAGGCTTTGTGCTAACAGCACAGAGCCTGCTTGGGTTTCTCTCTCTCCCTTTCTCTCTGCCCCTCCCCTGCTCACTCACTCTGTCAAAATAAATAAGCATTTAAAATTAAATAAATAAAATTAAGTTCAGAGTTTTTGTTAATCCCTTTGAGTGGACATAATTGCACTGAGATCATGTTTTGTGACTCACAGTGACTACGTAAGTGAGAGTGAGCTGGAAATTACGGGCCTGCTGTGGTTTTTACCTAGGAGTGGAAGAGTATTTCTGTTTCATTTACTTTAAGGTGGGAAAGAAAAATGGAGTTTCAGTTACTGACACCCAGAGGCTGGGTATTGTGGATGCCAGTTACAAACGTTGAGGCAGGGGTGCCTGGGTGGCTCAGTTGGTTAAGCGTCTGAATTCAGCTCAGGTCATGATACCCCAGTTCGTGGATATGAGCCCCAAAACAGGCTCTGGGCTGACAGTTCAGAGCCTGGAGCCTGCTTTGAATTCTGTGTCTCTCTCTCTGCCCCTCCTCCCACTCACACTCTAACTCTCCCTGTCTCAAAAATAAGCATTTAAAAAACAAAAACAGATGTTGAGGCAGGGTCCAGGCCCTATGGGCCTCACTCTGTGCTTGTGGAGCGCTGAATTCCTCTAGTGAAGCCTCAGGACATGAGGGGGCACAGGGAAGCCTGAAAGTGTGGGATATGGAGGGCTGTCCCATCTTCAAACAAGAGTTTTTACACCTTTTTATACAGGATTTCCAAATAGGTTTTCATTTGAAGGCGGGATAGAATTCCACTACTTTAAAAAAGATCTTGAGGGGTGCCTGGGTGAGTCAGTCGGTTGTGCATCCCACTCTTGATTTCAGCTCAGGTCATGAGCCCATGATCATGGGATCAAGCCCCACGTGAGGCTCTGCGTGGAGCTTGGAACCTGCTTGGGACTCTCTCTCTCCCTCTCTGGCCCTCTCCCCTGCTTTCACACTTGCGCTCTTTCACTCTCTCTCTCTCTAATAAAATTAAAAATTAAGAACTAAAAATAAAATAAAAAGATCTTGAAACCTGCTTTCTGTCTAATCCCATTTAACCAACCAGGAAACAAGGGCCACAGAAGGGAAGCAATCGACCAAGGTAGAAGCAGGACCTGAACCAGTGTCCTGACTTCTAACTCTAAACCCTCTCCCCACCACCCACAGCTTCCAACCCCAACGTTCATATAAACATCTGCTGTTTGATTTAAAAAAATTTTTTTAATGTTTATTTATTTTTGAGAGAGAGAGAGAGACAGAGTGGGAGTGGGGGAGGGGCAGAGAGAGAGGGAGACAGAGGATCCAAAGCAAGCTCCAGGCTCCAAGCTGTCAGCACAGAGCCCGACATGAGGCTCGAACCCATGAACCATGAGATCACGACCTGAGCCAAAGTCTGGCACCCAACCGACTGAACCACCCACGCACCCCTACTGGTTGATTTTAGAGATCTCAACTCAGAAATAAATGTAAGGACAAGAAAAGTGAAACCAAGGATTAAAAACCAGATCAACAAGTGCAGGGTCAAGGAGGAGGAAGGCCTTGGTGAAGACACAAATTGCTGCTCAGGGGTTAAACTCAGCTCTGGGTCTTTCCTGACCTCAGCTGTGCCCTGTCAGCTGGGCACCTCTGAGAAAGCATATTCCCAATCCCCTGGCTTGTCCTGGGGCACAACCCTGAACCTGAATTTTAACAAATATTCCAGATGGTTTAATTGCCAGGGCAGGTTTTACTCCACCGCCTGGCTTCACACATCAGGCCCAGAATGCCAGCGCACAGTGGCAGCAAAGTCCTGGACACGGGCCCCGGATGCCTTCTCCCCACTGAAGCTTACTCAGAAGAGCACAACAGGACTGCCCGCCTGCTGGGTGGTGACTCAGGCGTGTGGGGAACTAAACAGGGCCATTTCTGGCCTGATGAAGGTACCCCCAAGGAGCAGCAGCTGCTGTTCTGGAAGCTTAGCCCAACAGAGGTGGGGCTTCTGGCTGCAGGAAAGATGGAACTTGAAGTGGAGCCAGAGGCAAGAGCTGGCCCAAATAGGTCCTGAGAGGTGGCTGTAAAGCCTGGGAGAAAGGAAAGGTCAAGGTTCTAGGCAGCAGGGGCCATCCTAAGCAATGAAGCCTCAAAGTATGAAGGAGGCCGTGCTAAACTGGCAAGAACTCTTTGGCCACAGAGCCTCATGGAAAGATTTGTGTTTTCATAACCAGTTGGAGCCCCAGAGCATCTGAAAATATGTCACTCTTACTCATTTACGACAGTGGGTCTCAACCAGAGGTGGTTTCGCCCCCACCTCCCCCCGGAACATTTGACACTATCTGGAGACATTCTGTTTACCACACCAGTGGGTAGAGGCCAGGGAAGCTGCTGGACACCCTGTAAAACCCGGGACATCCCCCACCACAAAGAACTACCCAGCCCAAAAGGTCAATAGAGCTGGGGTGGAGAAACCCTGCTCTGCGTGGCATCACTACAGGAATCCATCCTTTGGGGAAATCCTTATCTGAGATGCCCATGATATGCCCTGGTTTCTCTCCACTCACAGACAGGCACACACACGAGGCCCCCCTACCCACTCCAGAGGGCAGGTAGGCCTGGAACCGGGCACCAAGCATGCAAGCGTATGCCCACCACTATGTATCACAGAAAATTTTATTAAAAGAGAAGATAAACAGAAACATGTTTTATAATAGGCAACAACAGGCATTAAAGTCTGCTGGCTTCACACCCCTGTGTCCCCGCTGCACCCACACCCTGTACGGTCACTGCCCACAGTGATGGTTCTACACTGTCACAGGCATGGAACAAGCACCTTTACCACCATTACCTCCCACACCAGACACCAGGACTCCACTCATTCGATTTCCAGCAGGCAAATCTGATGTCTTTTGCAAACCAAGTGCCTCAAAGCAGGGGTTGGGCTGGGGGATTGGGGAGGGGGGGGGTCGTTGCTTCTCTCAGAGGAGCCAATTCACTTTCTTTCTGAGCTACTCACTTTGCAGAGAGGGCAGCTGGGCTCTCTCACCCTGATCCTGGTACATCTCATACCTCTCAGTAAGTGTGGGCATCTGTGCCCCCAACGCACTGCTCCAACCTGCTCAGAACAAGCACCCCACTTTCTCCCAACTCATCTCATTTATTCAGTTCACCGAGGCGCTCAAGAGCATCTCCCCTAGCATGTCAGGGGACATGGGTCCCCTACATCTCTCAAAGTGTCCTTTAAAGGGCATGGCAGGAATAGACAGGTGAAAGCTCAGAATCTTCACTCTCTCCGAGCAGGGCACTGCCAGCTTTCTTTCCTCACTTGAAACAACCCTATTTGTTATTTTGAGCCATGACTGGGATGACACTTATGACATATAGCAAAGCAGGAATTATCTTTGGGAGCAGAAAGACGAAGACATACTGTGAGTCTGATAAGATAAAAGCGGCCACAGATAAAAGCATTTATAAAGGAAAATGATGGCTATCTGCCATACAGGAGCAAGGAAACTCACCCACCAAACACAAAGAAATGAAAAGAAGTCAAGCCAAATTCTGTAACGGGCTGCATGCTAGCATCCTTCCCTGCAAGACAACTCAGCAATAGGAGAGAACATGGAAGGGGAGAGAACGTGGAAGGGGATGTTGGGTGATGGGGTCTGGGGACACTGTGTGACCTTGGACAGCAGCTTCCTGTGGAGAGAAAGGAAGGGAAGTCACTGGCGTACCTCTCAGCATCATGGTGATGTTTAGGTGAGTGGATGCAGGTCACAACGCTGGGCGTGCTGGGAAGCAACAGATATGTAAGGCATGGGTTCTCAGACGGTCACATACGGAAATTGCTTAGGAGAGCTGCTAAAAATACAGATTCTGGGCCCAAACTCCAGAGATGCTGATTTAGGAGGTTTGAGCTGGGGCCCAGGAATCTGGATTTTGGACAAGTGCTACAGATGATTCTGAAATAGGAGGCCTCTAACAACCCTATGAGGTAGATACTGTTACGATCTCCATTTTACACGTGAGGAAACTGAGGCAAAGCTAGTTTGTGGTAGAGCCAGCTCCCAAGAGATCTTGGACTCAAGAAATGAGAAAAGAGGTTATCCAGATCTGGGCTGGGACTCCCGTCCCTGCCCCCTCCTCTAAAGCAGCCAACAGAGTGGCAGCCCATTCCCAGAAAGATCAGAAATGCTGTTTCTCTGAATCTTTTGAGCTTCAAGCAAGCAAATATGCCTAAGACAGGTGTAAGCAGACACTCATGAATGATAGAGACAAAGGAAGAGGGAAGGAGGGAACGGCCACATTAAAAATTATAACCTACATCAAGTTTGTGCTTCTCTAGATCACTCTGAATATTCACTGGGATAAAATATGCTCTAAAATATGTCAATGCCAAGGTGATTAAAATGCCATTCTGTACCCATCAGTGTACAGAGAGGAGAGGGAACAGCAACCAGGATGTCAAGTTTTCAGAAAACAATACAAAATGAATAAGTAGAGTTACAAAACCCAGAATCATCAAATGTTAGAGTTGCACGTACCTCTGGGAGTTATCTTGATCCTCCCCTTTATTTGACTGATGAGAAAACAGAGATTTGGTGAGGGCAGGTGCTGTAGCTGGGCGTCAGAGGGCAGCCCCAAAGCCAGGTTTCTGACCTCTACTCTGGTTCTCATTTTGCTCTATATGCTGCCCTTGTGAAACTTGAAAGGAACCGAAGTCCTTAATGTAGCACTCCTTCCAAACTCCTTGAATGGCTCCAAAGCCAGGGTTGGTGCAGCAGCACCGGAAGGATGGAAGGGAGGTGAGAAGAGGCAGCCAGCCACAGACTCAGTAAATAAGAGTCTCAGACATAATCACTGTGCAGAGAAGTCCCAGCTCTCCAGCTCCCTCAGAGAGTCAGAAACAGAGAGGACAAGAGACTGAATGGAAGGGACCCTGAAGAAGGCTCCCTAGGAGGGGTCAGGGGGTGTGGGCATGTCAGCTCGCCTCTCACTGCCTTCCTGCCTTGGGTACCCAGGGACGCTACCAGAAAATAACTTCTTTGAGGCACAAGCTGCAGTGGCCGGAAGTAGAGGTGGAATTTCAGGCAGGATTCAGTTGTTATTTTTCCTCCAGCTCAAAACCTTCACAGGGGCCCTTGGCCAAGCATCCCAGATCCACCATGGTCTGCCTGTACCCTGCCCATCAATTTTATTTTCTACCACTGCCCTGATGTCAGCACCCATCCTATACTTTGGATTATTCTGCCCAACCGATAGATACCCTGGGAAAAGTGCCAGTGACAGCCCGAGAGGCCAGCCCAGACATAGTCCTTGGCAGTGGAGGAGGAAGAATTTCTGGGCTATAGGGAGCAGTCCTGCGGGGGAGGACAGGCCTGAGCAAGGAAGCATACACCAGGACTTCCAAATCCCATCAGCAGGCTCACCTCTACACATGACATCACCATGACAGTGACATCAACAAAGGAGAGGCATGGCCCAGCCCCCAGCTCTGAGCTCCCAATCCTCTAGTGACCAGAGTAGTCAAGGCCAGCTGGAGAGCAAGCATTGGCCTGAGCTGTGGCAAGAGCAGTGTCTGGCCGTAGAGGACAAGATGGAAGGACCAGAATTTCTGGTTTCCTTTCCACAAAGAGATTGGAACCAAGATTACTATCATAGAATGAGTAAACCCTGAGGCTTATCACAAGAATGAGGGATCCTGGGAGCAAAAACAGACATAATCTCAATAGTGGAAGATAAAAGAAATGTGAGCTTATCTTCTACTCAAACCGGTAACGCAGCCGGTGTCCCTGCCATTGAAGTTATAGCCACCCACTGGTTCTGGCTTTAACTTTGCTTAAACCAACTTGCAATAAACTGGAGATCATCAAGGTATTTACCAGGAAAATCATCCACTGGGTAACCTACTATGCATCAGGCTTACAAAATTGTCTTCATTTCCTGAACAGAACAGGATGTGTGAAGATACCAAAAAGAATGATCGCCCTGCCATTTCCAGTAAGTCCTGCAGAGCCTTTCAAAGTTCCTCGTGTTTTCCTATTTGTCTTGGTAATGAATTCTCTGAGTCTTTGACCTGGCAGTTCAGCTATCTTTCCTCATCTCTGATAAAAGCCTAACTGTGGGGAAAGATAATATTTTCTTAATCAAGTGAGTATCAGTGAGATCTATGCAGCAGCTTCTAACATTTTTTAAATGACTTGACTCTTCAGAAGCTTCTCTTAGGAGAAAGCCTTCGGGTATGATATGAATGTGAAGGAATATTCTAGATTTATTCAACTCATAATCGTTTTTAAACTTTTAGGGTTGGCTGCAGGAACTGTGGAACTTTCTAGCTTTTTCCACGCAGACAATGGAAAGGAGAGATGTGAGCAATTATTTAGAAGATTCGAAAGATTCAACTGCTAATCAGGATCTTCAGGCATAAATGCTTAGGGTTTTGAAAGACCTAGGCTAGAATGTTTTCTGAGTAGCTTTACCTCCCTCTGCTACAGTTTCCAAGCCTATGAAAAAGAGTTTATTATAGTACCTCCCTCATAGAGAGATAGGAAGATTATATAAAATAATGACTGTAAAACATTTAACACAGTTTGGCTCAGTAAATGTTTGGTTTTATTGCCAAAGGATTACATTGCCCCCCTCACAGCCCCCTCAGCTGTATTTTGCTCTCCTCAGTTTTAGTCACCCTTGGTCAACCTTTCCCTGGAAGCAGATGATTCTCCTAAAATATTGTTATAAGGTCAGTAGTAGCCTAATGCTACGTTGCAATGCCTATGTCATTTACCTCACTTTGCATCATCATGTAGGCATTTTATCATCTCATATCATCACTAGAAGGATGAGTGTGCTATAATAAGATATTTTGAGAGAAAGACACCACATTCACATAACTTCTATTACGTATATTGTTATAATTGTTCTATTTTATTATTATTGTTAGTTTCTTACTGTGCCTAATTTATAAGTTAAACTTTATCATAGGTATGTACATATAGGGGGAGACATCATGTATATGGGGTTCAGTACTATCTGTAGTTTCAGACATCCACTGGGGATCTTGGAACATACCCCCCGTGGATAAGGGGGGACCGCTGTAATTTCCATATCCAGTTGATTTTGCCTTTGTGGACACAGCCTATAAACATTCTGAATGTCACAGGGACTGTTCTAACAGTGAACAAATAGTCTAAGTAAAATGTAGTTAATGCAATCTGTTTGACTTTACTACTTGGAAAAAAATTGGCGAAAGCTTTACCATATTTGTTTCCTAGGGCTGGTACCACAATGCACCACAAAGTGGGTGGCTTAAAACACACACACACACACACACACACACACACACACACACACACACACAAAACAAAACAGAAACTCATTCTCTCATAACAGTAAGGTCCAGAAGTCCAAAATCAAGGTATCATCAGCAGGGTAGATTCCTTGTGGAGGTTCCGAGAGACAATGGATTCCAAATGTCTCCCTGCTTCTGGCAGCTTCAGGCAGTCCTGGCATTCCTTGGCCTGTGTCTGTCTTCCAGTCTCTGCTGCCATCTTTATATGGCTTTTCTCTCTGTGCTTCAAATTTCCCTCTTCTTTTTCTTACAAGGACACCAGTCACTAGATTTTCCTAAATCTAGGATGATCTCATCTTAAGATCTTTAACTTAATATATCTGCCAAGACCCCATGTCCAAATAAGTTCACATTCATAGGGAGTGGGGGTTAGGATTCAGACATATCTTTTGGGGAGACACTATTCAACCCACTAAAATTTTAAGTTCTTCAAACAAAAGCTTTTCCACTACCTTGTTGCAGGAATGAAATGACTTCAGAGCAAGTATTGCCCATTTTCTATACATCTTTGGAAACTCATACAAAACATTTAAGACATGTGGATTACATGGGAAGTTTAAGTTTCTTTTAAATCTGGAGTCATGTTAAGTCTTTTTGTTGTTGTTGTTAAGTCTTTTTAAAAAAATTTTTTTTATTTTTTATTTTAAAGAAGGAGAGTACATAGGCGGGGGGAGAGGGGCAGACAGACAGAGAGAGAGAGAGAGAGAGAATCATAAGCACGCTCCATGCTAAACTTGGAACTTGATGCAGGGCTTGATTCCATGACCCCAGGATCATGATCTGAGCTGAAATCAAGAGTCAGATGCTCAACTGACTGAGCCACCCAGACACCCCCTAAATAAATATATATATATATATATATATATATATATATATATATATATATATATTCATACTTAAGGAGTCATGTTAAGTCTTGATAGAAGATGGTGGCAAGCTCAATTTCAAATTTCTAAGTTTCAGTTAATGATGCTGCCATAGGCAGATTAAGTCTCCCTGCCTCACCAAATTCCCATGCCCTAATCTCTGGCACCTGTGAATATGTCACCTTATGTGAGAAAGAGGGTTACAGTTGCAGAGGGAATTGCTAATCTGCTAACTTCCAAATAGGAAAATTATTCTGGATTATCCAGGTGGGCTCAATGTAATCACAAGAGTCCTTAAGGGTAGAAGAGGGAGACAGAAGAGGAGGTGTTCATGATGCCATGTGGAAAATCTTGACCCGTTGTTACTGACTTTGAAGGTGGAGGAAGGGTCCACAATCCAAAGAATGCAGGCAGCTTCAAGAAGTTAGAATAAGGCAAGAAAACACCATCTTTCATTCAAAACTCCCAGAAGGAAATGCAGCCCAGTCAACATCTCAGCCTAGTAAGACTCATGTTGGACTTCTACTCACCAGAATGATAATAAATTTTTTTTGAGCCACTAAATTTGTGGTAATTTGTCATGTAGCAATAAGAAACACATACAGATACACTTTAAACAAATACAGTTGTCTTTCCTACTTACACCCCACTAAAAGGATGGGAGAAGCAGGCATGAACTCACAAGAACTAAGTACAGAGAAGAGGAGAAAAGTACAGAAAAAGGTTTTGTGAAGCTAGAAAACAAATGCACAGGTGGTACCTGACCTAACTGCCCTGAGAAAGCTGAATCAGAAGCCAGTGCTGTGAAGACAAGAAGCAGCCCAATATATTGTGCAGAACCCTCCAAAGGCCCCAGAAGTGGTGGCACCAGGTATATCTAGAAGTAGGGGGTAAAGCAGAAGTTAAAAACAAAAGGATTGGGGGGGGGGGCGCCTAGGCAGCTCAGTCAGTTGAGCGTCTGACTCTTGTTTTCAGCTCAGGTCGTGATCTCACGGTTCATGGGTTCGAGACCCGCATTGGGCTCTGTGCTGATAGTGTGGAGCCTGCTTGGGATTCTCTCTCTCTCTCCCTCTTTCTCCGCCCCTCCCCCACTTTCTCTCTCTCTCTAAAAAGAAATAAACTTTAAAAGAAACAATCCTTTACCAGAAGGATTGGTAAATTCTTTTCAAGGAGCAGTCAGAGCCCCAGATCTCATTTCCCTCCCTTACCAGCCTCACAACTTCTCCTCTCCAGCCCCAGCAGAAGACTATAGGCTCTGTCCCCTTAGAGGGAATAACACACAATCTCTAGAATGATACACATGGCATCAAGCAAATGTTCATTGAATTAAATTGAGTTTAATTGAAAATGAATTAAATTGGATAGTACTAGTGATATAAAATGTATGTCACATATCATTTATCCATTCAATAGTCAACATACAAAAATTAATAACTAAGACACTACCTTTCCACAAAGAGTTCTGGTGTGGAACCTAGACAATTATGTGGGCCATTACAATAGAGTGTGGTGAGGGTGATGCCAGAGGTGAACCAGTGGCACTCTCAAAGTACTGAGGAACAGCGCCCCTCTCTTAGTGGGTGGGACAGACCTGCATTCCCAGATACCGAGATGCCTGACCTTGATCGCTGATCAACCTTTTTTATTGACCAATAGCACAGTGTACCAAAAACAAAGTTCTGCCATGGGAAAATCATGATGTGAAGTAACTAGGGTTATTTTGTGGTATTCTGAGGCCCTAGCCAATAGTATCACCATAAAGCCATGGATCTCAATGTCTGATGCAATGAAGGGTCCCCTGCGTATAGAACAGAGTAACAAGTATTTTATTTAGCTACATCATTTCTACCCTCAGAATACTCCTGCCAGACAGGAATTGCAATTCTTTATTTAGCAGGTTAGGAAAGCCGAGACTCAGAAAGTTTAAGTTGCCCAAGATAATCTACTTGGGGCTTCCAAGTCAGACTGTGCTCAAAGTCCACACTTGCTTTATGCCGCCACACTGCCCTGGATAGACAGGTCCCCGGGGAAGTAGCTCTGGAGACGTGTCAGCTAACTGAGCTCAGAGCTCAGGTGTGGCCTGAAGGTGAAGCCATCCACCCCGTTGTGTACCCTTAGGACTAGATAAATTGTCCTCAGGACAATACAACAGCGAACTGTACTCCTTAGTTTATGACACACCTTCACCAGGAGTCTATTCAAAGCCTCTCTTTATTTTTTCCCCCTTTGCTCATCCATTCAACAACTGTTGAGAGCGTCTACAATGCTTTACCCCTACTGAGAATAAAACAGTTAAAGTGTTTGCTCTTACAGAGCTTATTCTAATCATGGAAATAGATAAACAAGTAAACAATAGATATGTATCAACAGGTGCATGAGTGTTATGAAGAGAAACTAAGGCAGAGTAAGAAAATGAGAAGCAGAAGAGTAACAGGATCTGACTAACATTTTAAAAAAGATACTCCACGGGGCGCCTGGGTGGCTCAGCCAGTTAAGCATCCAACTGCCACTCAGGTCATGATCTCACAGTTTGTGAGTTTGAGCCCCGTGTCGGGCTCTGTGCTGACAGGTCAGAGCCTGAAGCCTGCTTCAGATTATGTGTCCCCTCTCTCTCTACTGCTCCCCTGCTCATGCTCTGTGTCTCTGTGTCTCTCTGTCTCTCAATAATAAACGTTAAAAAAATTAAAAAATAGATAAATAAATAAAAATAAATAAAAAAGATACTCTGGCTGGTGTGTAGACAGTAAAGAAACAAGGAAGTAAGCCAAGGGACCCATGAGGAGTCCTGGTGGCTTCAGTGAGGCTGGCTGGGAGCCACAGACGTAGCAGAAGTGGGTCCATTCCAGATACTTTGACAGTTGAATCAACATTATTTTCTAGGGACTGGGTGAGAGGTGTGAAAGAAAAACAGTAAAGGCCCTTATCATAGGCTGAAAAATGACTTCCCAGAAGATATCCACTTCCCGATCCTTAAAACCTGTGAATGTCACCTTACATGGCAAAAGGAGGGTAGTCTTTGCTTACAAGATTGAGGAGTTTAAAGCTTATTTACTCAGAGAGAGGGGGATGGAGAGAACCCCAAGCAGGCTCCATGCTGTCAGCACAGACTCAGACGTGGGGCTAGATGTCACAAACTGGGATATTATGACATGAGCTGAGATCAAGAGTTGGGCGTTCAACCAACTAAACCACCCAGGCACCCAGAGATTGAGGAGTTTAAAATAGGGAGATTATATCTGGCATCATGTGGTTGGGCCTTAAATATGATCACACATACCGTTATGAGAGGGCAGCAGAGGGAGACCTGATGCACAGAGAAGGTGCTGTGATGATGAAGAGACCTGGAGATGCTGGCCTTCAAGACTGGAATGATGTGGCCACCAGCCAAGGAGTGCCAGCAGCCACCAGACGCTGGAGGGGGCTGAGTGGATTCTCCTCTAGGGTCTCCAGAGCAGCCAGCACCTTGCCTTCAGCATGGTCATACTGACTTTGGACTCCTGGCCTCCAGAATGGTCAGAGAATATGTGTGTGTTGCCCAAAGCTGTCTAGTTTGTGAGAACTGGTTACAGTAGCCTCAGGAAACTAGTACAAACCCCCACTCCAATTTCCTTCCCCATACTAGACGTCTGCTCTTACGTGCTTAATACATGGCCTGATACAAGCATGTATACTTGAACAACATGGATTGTTGTTTTGAAGACTGTAGGTGTTTTTGAACAATATTTATGCTCTAGATCTTACTCTTCTGTATTCAACTCTGTATATGTAAGGTCTTTCCAAACTCTTGGATGTATGCACACCTGGCTGGGTGTGTGCATCTGCCACAGAACATTCTGCACGTCTCCACCGGATACCCCTTTTCCATTCTTGGACAGAGGGACATATACATTGCTCCCAGCTTACCAGTCACATTATGACAGTTTAAAAATTTGCTCATCAAGAGCCAGATACTTGCTGATGTGATCTTTCAGGACCAGGGGAAAAGAACGGATACTGTAGATGGACTCAAACTACAAGAGGATAAACTGTCAGCTCTGCATTTGAGTGACAAGTATGATTCTTGAGTTCCCTTGGCCCAACCTTTCCTCTCGGGTCCTACTGCCCCGGCCTTCCCCCTCCCCAAGAGATCTCCGGAAATTGAAAGGCCAAACAATTCCAGCTGCCTTGCTTGACAAATTGAAATGGAAGTTGGCGGCCGTTTTCCCTCCAGCATCCTCTGGGAAATCTACCCAACTACGTGTTCCCAGTCTGCCCCTGCTTTCAGAGCTGTAAGGTTCAATACCAAGCGGCAAGTGCCATGTACAGGACATTAGTGTGGAGAAGCAGTGCAAGGCCTGGCAGGGGCAGAAACAGCCCCTGGGGGGAAAAGAAGCCATAGCTATTTAGCTAGAAGAAATGTGGATGGGATGAGTTCAGCTGGCTCCAAGTGTATAAACAACAACGCTAAACAATTGTGCTTCTACTGAGTTGAAGAACAGACACAGTGGACCTGAGGTGATAAGAAACACCTGGGTTAGACCTTAAGAACGCCTTTTTAACAAGTGACGTTAGAGGCAACAATCACACAGCTTCAAAGCTGGAAGATGTAGACTCGAATGAGCTTCTGTCAGAGCAAACACTTTGTCTGGAAGGGACCCTACCAATCTATTTTAGCTCTGTCATCAGTTTGCTTTAGAAGCTGAGCTAAGCCCCTTTGCTTCGGTCTCCTCATCTGTCAAGAGAAGGGTCCAAAAGATGTGGCTGAGCAAAATTAACTCAAAACGCACCACAGAATTAAATGTAAGCGCTAAAATCACAAAACTCCAAGAAGAAAACATAGATGGAAATCTTTATTATCTTGAATTTGACAAACACTTCTCACATATGACACCAAAAGCATGATGCATAAAAGAAAGCAATTGATATACGGACTTCTCCAAAAAAAAAAAAATTGTTCTTCCAAAGATACTATTAAGAAAACTAAAATATAAGCCAAAGACTGAGAGAAAATATTTGCAATTTAGATATTTAGAAATTGCCTAAGAATGATGATCCAGGAGGTGGTGGATTTGTGAAACTTTACACAGAATCAAGTGGCCTGGGTTAACAGCTAACTATGTAAAGTAGGTGGCTTTGTCTCTTTTCTGTTAAATGTCCTCCCCTCTAGATAAGCATTTCTGGCCACCACATTTTATCCTGCCTGTTACCCCTTGTCCTCAAGTAGATAAGAGTTAGACAGACTTGTGTTCAAATGGGCAAGTGCCTTCGACTCTGAAGAGATAGGTCCTTCCTCTGTAAAGTGGGGGTAATCAAACCAAGCTCATAATGCCAACGGGCAACCTGAGCCCACACAGAGGAGCTGTCTGCTGTTAGCTTCTCTCTCCAATCTCCATCCCCAAACCTGCTTCCAGGAAAAGAAGGTGCTATTAGTCACTAGCACCTCACTGAAGAATACACTGTATTTAATCCTTTTTTTTCATTGGGAATTATCCTTTTCAGAGTGGAAGAAAGACTTTTTCTGCACTGAGGGGAAAAACAGCCTCATCCAGCCTGAAGCCCTTCCTAAACTCTGGAAATCTCACTCTCTCGTCTCCTTGCTTGGTTTCCTTTTCAAGAACTCTGGGAAGAAGTCAGTTTTTGACATCTGAAAACCATGCACTTCCCATCTTCAAGTGCTGTGCTGTCACATGGTCCCAAGGAGTGTAGGGCCTTACAGATTACATCAGCAGACACACCCAGTATGCCAAGGACACAGCTACAGTTACCTGAATGCTGAGTGCTTGCTAAGTCCTTACTCAGAACACTGGTGTAGAGCAGAGCTGGGACCGGGGTGCAGTGAGGAGGAGTTTAGGGTGTAACATTTAAGGAGGCACTCACGTCCAGGTGTCCGCTCTGGAATTGCATGACCCTGACGAGTGCCTCCTTAAGAGTGGGCCCCTTAGGGCACAACCTTTCCAACGCCAGCATCCTCAGGATGTAAAGGATGCCCCAGAGAGTAGATTCCTTCAGTGTTGCACCCTAGGCACCTCACTTGCCTCATTCAGCAGCAGCCCTACTGGAGAGGGTATGGACCCACGTCCACATGCTGAAGTTAGAGCACCAGTGAGCCATGGGACCCTAGGCCGGTCTACATCTCCATTTTCCTGACTGTTTCCGATCTATGATTCTAGAGTTACTTGGCTTCTCTCTGCAATAAAGCAAAAACAATTATGAAAGTCTGCATTACCTTGGTCTAATAGATGCCGGCTTAGATTTCCTATCTTCACAGAAGCATTCCCTGACCCTGTAGGCTACTCTCTGTCATGTTATATTAGCAACTTGTTAATTTTATTCACAGCAGTTATCACAATTGATAATATTTTATTTTATTGTTTTGCATGAGACAGGATAGTCTAGATTACATTTCAGTAATAAAACGACCCACACCTCAGGAGTTTACAACAGTTTATTGCTTTCTCACTCCACATTATGTTAGGGGGCCGCTGGGAGGCTCAGCTCAGGCCCGGCTGATGAGGCAGCCACCATATGGACGCTTCACTGGTCATTGTGTCAGAGGGCAGAGAGCTCCAGGGAGCATCACATTAACTGCTTAGCCCAGAAAGGACGTGCAATCACTTCTAGTCACAACCCATTGGCCAGAACTAGTCAACGTCCCCACCCACTCACAAGGGACCCTACCACTGTACTTGTACCCCAAAGGCAGAAAGCCACAAAGGTTTGATGAGCAGCTCTAATGACTCCTGCATTATTTATTTGATTTTGTCTCGATCCTCTGACCAGAATGGTCCATAAGGGCAGGATGGTCTGTCTTGTTCATTCATTTTATCCCCGGTTGCTGGTATCTTGTTGGTGCTTAATAACCATCCGTTGACTAACTTAATGTCTCTGGTAGTTTAGGATTGGTGACCAAGACTGTCAGGTGTCAGCCCCCACAAACTTGGAATCTGGAGGACCATGTTAACTACACCCTCCTGAAAGGGGAAAGGTACTCTAACTGCTGCTTTCATTAATTTTCTCCTTGAGTGTCTAACTGGCCAATGAATAAGAATGTCTGGGAATCTGAAAGCATATTCTAAAGTGGGTGAGCTATAATTTGAGATCTCTTCGTAATTTTATTCTTCATCTTCAAAGCCCATGTGAATTTTATATTTTGCTCCATGGTCATAAAAAATGTTTTAAAACATTTCCCGGGGGAAAATGAGTGCTTTGCAAACATGTGTCAAGCTTATTTCATGGTTTCAAGGCCCCACTAACGGCTCGCCCACCCCTGAATTCCCAGGTTGGTATGCCCCAAGCCAGAGAACACAGCTCTAAGCCTCCTTAGGTGGCTGCTGGTGTCTTAAGGCTTAAGTTTAAAACATTAAGAACATCCTGGAGGCGCCTGGGTGGCTCAGTCGGTTAAGCGTCCAGCTTCAACTCAGGTCACTATCTCGCAGTCCGTGAGTTCGAGCCCCGTGGCGGGCTCTGGGCTGATGGCTCAGAGCCTGGAGCCTGCTTCCGATTCTGTGTCTCCCTCTCTCTTTGCCCCTCCCCTGTTCATGCTCTGTCTCTCTCTGTCTCAAAAATAAATAAACTTGGGGCGCCTGGGTGGCTCAGTCGGTTAAGCATCCGACTTCGGCTCAGGTCATGATCTCATGGCTCATGAGTTCGAGCCCCGCGTCGGGCTCTGTGCTGACAGCTCAGAGCCTGGAACCTGTTTCAGATTCTGTGTCTCCCTCTCTCTCTCTCTCTCTGACCCTCCCCCGTTCATCCTCTGTCTCTCTCTGTCTCAAAAGTAAATAAACGTTAAAAAATAAATAAATAAATAAAAATTTTTTAAAAAGCTGCTGAGGATTCAACTCAGTTTTTAAAAAAAGAACATCCTGTATGCTTTGTTTCCTTTCTGTGGTGCCTTTTTCCCCAATGGGGAATTTGTAATGAAGATTGTATGTGGGAATTTGCTTTTGTCTAATGAAATACAGAAAAGGGTGATAGAGGCCTCATTTTCTTTCCCACAAGTTGATGGGCATAATTGTTCTAAAACTAGTGTTTTTTCAAACTCTTTTTTGTTTGTTTTTACCCTGAACCACACTTAGAAATACATTTTATAAAACTTCCTGGAATGGACACTGTTGGTAACCCCATGCAGGCTGGTGTACCCATTCCCCAGCTCTCAAGACCATTGCCTCCTCCTCTGGGAATTAATCTGAGCTGAGTAGGAGCTGCCTTTCTGGAGGTTATGTACCTCTGTTCCTCAGAGAAGACAATAGCCAGTGTTGACAGGGGATTCACAAGGCACTACCTGCTTGTCTCAGGCATCACCAGCTCTGGTACAATTCAAACCATGGGATTAGGCGTGAGTACACCCTTGCTCAGCTGTTCCCCTGCCCGCTCCAGTTCCCTCCTCATTTTTCTGTCCTAAAGACATCACAGACACCCATATTCTTTTCTTGAGCTCTGCTTCCAAGGAATCTGAGTTAAGACAATATCCAACACACACACACACACACACACACACACACACACACACCCTTGAAATAAAATTGCAACATTTACCCTTCACGTGACATGCTCTGATACTTGCAGTATTGTTCTGTTTGATTTTTTTAATTGCTCATTTGTGATCTTTTAATTTGATTTCATAACCCACTAATAGGTCACAGCCCTGCAGTTTGAAAAACACAGCACTAAAACTTTCCAAGTTAACCTTCCAAGCTGACCTTCCAGAGGCTGATGTTTAGTACCTGGGTAGGTTAAAGAGAAGGTGAAGCGAAGGCCATCTGCTCCAATATGCACGGCATTGAGAGTTGAGAGGCTCAAGTAGTTGATTCTAATAGGACTGAGCATCTCAAGGGAGCACCACGTGTTCCTTCCAGCCACTGACCTGCTCTACATTCCCCAGGCTGGTTTTCCTTCCTGGCAGGAATGCACATTTGATAGGAAATGTGGGTTCCAAGGAAATAAAGCAGATTTTGACCTCCACAAATGCACAGAGATGGACATGTGAGAACATTTATTCCGGCATTGTCTGTGATGGCCAAGATGAAAATATTACAAATAGCCATCCCTAAGTGAACTGCAGTAGAATGTATCCAGTAATAATAATGTGGGTATCTAACTACAGAAAGATTTCCATGACAAACTAAGTGCAAAACTCAACAGCCCTTCAGTTCACCAATAAAATTCCATTTTTTATTTTTTAAAAATGAGTATGTGTATAAATGCATAAAATATGGAAAACTATACTCAAAACTATCTTCAGGGAAATGATTATTGGAGACTTATTTTCTAAGTCATATATTTCCACAGCATTGGAACTTTTTCCCAAGAGTACAATTTACTTTTGAAATAGGAAAAAACAATAATTTTTTGCTTTAAAACAGTAAAACACAAAAGGAAGCTATTTATAAGGTGGCAGCATGTGTTCCTTTGAAGTCACAATAGCGGCCCTCCAGCAGGTGATGTGTGCTTTCAACAGTCTGAGATAGAAACATTTTTAGAAGTTTGTGCTCTGAGGCAACATCTCAACATATAGAAATGATGAAATACAAGTCAAGAAAATGTATAAACCACAGGAAGTCTCGGAAACTAGATAAATGTCCCTATACCCTAGAAACAGAAGAGAAACCCCTCATCAGGGAAGAAGACTGAGGCCAGGGTGCCCAGGCCCAGGTTCTGGGAGCAGATACAGGTGGCTGAGTTTGGCTCCCACAAAGTCCAGGGAACTAAAAAAAGGTAGGAAGAGGACAGAGTAACCTCAACTACTGGACATGGGGACTGGAGGCCAGCTCCCCAGCTGGTGAAGAAAGCCTGGAAAAAGCTGTCTGTCTGGGGTGTTTGTTCATTCTCACTTTTTAAATCGGGTTTTTACTCTGGCTACATTTTAAAATCACCTGGGGACTTAAAAAAAAAAATACACACACACACACACACACACACACACACACACACACACACACACTGTTGCCCTGGAAATTCTGATTTAATTTTTAAATTCTTTCTTTCTCTTCTTTTTTGAATTAGTTTTGGTGTTTATTTATTTTTGAGAGAGAGAGACACACACAGCATGAGCAAGGGAGGGACAGAAAGAGAGGGAGACACAGAATCTGAAGCAGGCTCCAGGCTCTGAGCTGTCAGCACAGAGCCAGATGCAGGGCTCGAACTCATGAATGGTGAGATCATGACATGAGCCAAAGTTGGACGCTCAACCAACTGAGCCACCCAGGTGCCCTTCTCTTCCTTTTTTTGAAAGGCTTTTTTAGAAATTCTAATACATGTCCTAGATTGACATCTCATTGAACCTTTGGGCTTAGGTAGGGCTCAAAGTATCAGACATGACCTCTGTCCAGGTACTCAGTCAAGGAAGCAGCCAGCTTAGAGATGAGATCTGGGATTTTCCCATTCTGACCTCAGAGCAGACATTTCTGATCATCTGAGGCTTGCTTTGGGACTGGTGGCCCTTGGCAGGAGGCCTAACACAGCTGGTCAGGGTGGGATAAAGAGACAGAGAGACAGACACACAGGAAAAAAATGTCTATTCATAGGTAAATGGATGAATCTATGATCTACGTGATATATTCATAGAATAGAATATAACAGTGAAATTTAAAAACCCAGCATTAATATGACATAAACAGAGCAGTGAGTTATAAAAGCAACTTGCAGCATGGCAAGTACATTACAACATCATTTATTTAAATTTTAAGTTATAGGAAACAGGAAGTATATATTTTGTGGCTAAATCTGTATACACTATAACTATAAAAATAGTCATAAGAATTAAATACTATTTAAGGGCCGTGGTTGCCTTTGGAGAGGATTTGGAGGGGCATACAGGGAACAACAGACACAAACTCAGATGAGCCTCAAAGGCATCATGCTGCATGTACGAAGCCCATGTTGAGAGGTCACATCCTTGGGGTGTCTGGGTGGCAGACAGGGGGTTAAGCATCTGACTTTGATTCAAGCCATGCTCTTGTGGTCTGTGGTCCCTGTGTTTCAACTCCGTGGGTTCGGACCCTGTGTCTGACAGCTCAGAGCCTAGAGCCTGCTTCAGATTCTGTGTGCCCCTCTGTCTCTGCCCCCCCCCCCCCTTGCTCCTGCTCTGTCTCTCTCTCACACAAAATAATAAGTAAACATTAAAAAGAATTTTTTTAAGAAGTCACATCCTTATAATTCCATTTATCATATTGGAGGAAAAAATGGTAGAGAACAGATTAGTGGTTGCCAGGGGCTAAGGGACACTGTGGTTATAGAAGGAGGTTTTGGGGGAGATGTGTCCTTACTGTAACAGTATTATCAATCTACAATGTACTAAAATATATGGGGATGGAATTCACAAAAATAGTAGAATGGTGGCTTCCAAGGGCTGGGGGAGGAGAGAATGGGAGTCATTGTTTAATGGGGAGGGAATTTCTGTTTGGGAAGATGAAGAAAGTTCGGGAGGTGGATGGTGGTGATGGTTGAAGGACAATGTAACTTCAAAATGGTTAGAATGGCAAACATTTGTTACGTATACTTTACTACAAAATTTTAATGAAAAAAATTAATATGATTGTGTACCAGAAGAAGGAAAAAAGCCATTTTATTGAATTTTATTACATGGCCATTAAAAAAAAAAAAAACTAAAAAAAAAAAAAAAAGAAAATCCAAAGCAAATATTGCAAAAATGTTAAGATTTCTTAAAGTGACATGATAAATACATTCGTGCCTGGTAACTGAATTTTCTTCACTTCTCTGCATGTTTAAAATACCCTAATAAGTTTGTAATAGTTCCAGGTCGAATCAGATTTTTAGGGCTGCAGGAAGCTTTTGAGATCATTCTTCACATTCCTTCCCTGAACAGAGAAAAGAAACTGAGTTTTCACAGCTGAAACTCCTGACTGTTTTATCCATGCTGATTATTTGGAATTGAAGTTTCTAACTGATAACAGAATTAGGCTTCTGGAATTTTGAAGAGCTTAAGAAATTCAAAAAACACACAAAGAGTGTGCTCAACTTTCCCTATTCCACAGGAAACAATCCCTACATTATCAGAACATCCAACTAAGGACTCTCAAGGACAGAATTAAAATGTAATCAGCAGCTTTCTTCAAAAGAATTGTTAAAATAATTTTAAAACAAAAAAAGTTGCAAAAAAGTGTTGATTTTACACTGAGATACTCAAATTGATCTCATGAGGCATTTTAACTTGTTTCATCTTGTCTTTGCTTCTTCCTGTCTTTGTTCTCACCCCACTCTCCTCCTCTCTAAATACAACATCATACTGAATAGCTTCTGTGACCACCTCTCACCCACGTCTAGAGTCAGAGTGGCTCAAATTAGAACAGACTTTCTTTAGAAAGTAGTACTCTGCAAAATTCTTGGCCAAAAAACAATCTTCTGCCATTGCATGTGCAAGGTTCTTGGTTGCAAGCATTGGAACTGACTCAGGAAGCTAGGAAACCCAGGCCTGCACAGGGCAGGATGTGAGGGAGGAAGCCCAGTCAGGGACCCCTTGACCCCCAACAGGAAGATTGTGCCTGAGACAGTGCCTTTGATATCATTGCCACCAGCAAGATTCTCCTCTAGCTGCAGCCATCATGAAGAATTTCTCAGGTGGTGGGATGTCTTCTATGAATCACTCCATCAAAACTGAAAGCTTCAGGTGTGGGCATCCAGTTGGCTGAGCCTAGTCCCCAGCCTATTCTCTAGCTGCCAGGAGTTTCTTTAAAGGGAGTCCAGCTTTGCAATTCAACAACCCCCACACAGTGAAGGACTCTCCCGAATAGGGAGGGAATTCATGCTGGTTAGCAAAATAAGCAAGATCTGTCTCTTCTCTTGGGTTTCCATAGCCTTCCCAGCATCCACAAGATGTGCTTCTTGCCTTTTTAAATCCCCCTCACTGCTCCCACTCCATGCTTCCACTAAAGCCTCCACCAGTTACCTTTGTACAACTAAAAACACACACCCCCTCCCGAGGGGAAGCACAGTTCTGGCATCTCTGACTCCTGCTCCTACTCTCACCCCCAGTCACTTCTCATCCCAGCAGCCAGCATTATCCCCTTAAAGCCTAAGGCACATCTTGTCACTGCTCTGCTCAAAGTCCTCCAATGGCTCCCCTGTCACTCTGAGAAAAAGCTAAATCTTCACAGTGGCTCCTGACTCTAAGTCATTACCTCCTCCCCACCCGCCTGAGCCTCCTCTTCCTCCCTCTGCTCCAGCCACCCTGACCTCCTCCCTATTTCTGTCACTTCCCTAGCTTGTGTTCACCATGGAGCTCTACTCTTCCTTCCACCAGATAGACACACAACTTGCTCCCTGTACAATTGTTATCTTCTCAGCTCCCTCTAAGTAAAATAGCACCCCATGGCTCTACTCTATCCTACCTGTATCCTACTTTACTTTTCTTTATATTATCGTACCTGGCATCCCATGCAGTTATCTATTTGTTCATCATCTATCTCCTTCCATTAGAACATAAACCTTATGAGTCAGGGATTTGTTTTTCCATCATGGCATCCCCAGAGCCTCGATCAGGGCCTGGTTGAGAGTAGGTGCTCACTAAACATGAATGGTTGCTGAAGTAGGAAGTGAAGTCTTCTGCTGAGAATAAAGGGCAGGGAGAGGAACAAGGGTGTCTTCCACTGAGGAGTGTAGATAAGGCCTGAGAAGGCTTCTTTGGTAAAGTGGAGAGAGCTGACCAGGAAATGAAGAGGTTTGTGCTAACAGTGATGGAGACATGGGTAAGGATGGGAACTATGTAATAGGAGCAAGGATCTGTGGTTGAGTAACTGCTTTTTTTTCAGCCCCACTCAGCAGCCTGGAGGTAGGTGTAGAGAAGCACAGTTGAATTTATTCAGCAACAGGGTTGGCCGTGTGGGTAGGGCCAAGGGGACAGGGAGAAAGGACAATGGGGTTCATTGGCAAAAAGCACTTGTGGGAATGGGCTTTGGACTCTAAGCTGCATGGTGAGGGAAGTTAAGAAGGGCAAGGAAGTGGTATAGAATACACAGATGAGAGACAGAATGCTGTCAGAAGGAGGCTAATGGGTGGAACCATCCAGGAGGATTGTTTCTGAGGAGTGGATAGCCAGGCCAGGAGGCTAGGAAGGGAGGAAAGTCAATGGACAAGGAGTGTGGGAGGGAAGGTACATGGAGTCTGAGATCTTTGAGCAAATCACTGTCAGGCGATGTGTGCAGCCAGACTAACAGAGGCACATGTACAATAGAATTTGATCTTTGTGAATTTTTAAGATCATAATCTCTTCAGTTGCAAAAGTATTTCTTCATTTTTATTGTCACTCTAGATATCCCAAGGATACTTAAAGATCCTTATTGTTATTGAACTACTCAGGTATTAATATATGAAAGGATCTAATGTAAAACATGATGACTGTAGTTGACAATACTGCATTGTATAAATGAAATTTGCTGAGTAGAACTTAAATGTTCTCACCAAAAATAAAATGAAATAAAATAAAATAAAATAAAATAAAATAAAATAAAATAAAATAAATAGTGAGGTGATGGATGTGTTAATTAACTAGATGTGGGGGGGGGTTCTTTTCACAATGTGTACATACATCTAATCACCATGACATAGATTTTAAATACTTTACATACAATTTTATCACTTACACTTCAATAAAGCTAAAATTTTAAAAATATGAGAGCTATTTTAACAAAAAGGTTTACAGTAATCTTTAATTATGCTGTTATTCCAAGGACAGAGACCAAATCTGACTCCCTTGAATAGAACAATTGTCAGGATATTGGGTAGCTTTCTTAGATTAATAGAAAAAAACTAGAAAGATAGGCCAGAGAGGCAAAGCAGCAGGGAATGCAACCAGAAAGCCAAATAATGTTTACTGGGGTCATTTTAGAAGGTGTCATTAAGCTAGCAAAGATGATCCATTGAAGAGTCCGATCTGTCCACAGTGGCTACCCACGAAATCTCGCACTACCCACGAAATCTCTGGTAACAGCCCACTTCTCCAGTCTCATCCCCCATGGCCCTGTGATGTCACCTTCAGAAATCTTGTTCCAGTGCAGTCCTCACTGATCCCCAGAAGACACCGTCCCTCATACCTCAGCCTTCCACATGGCCTAAAATGCCCTCTGTACACTGAGCCTTATCAGCCTGATGAGCTCCTATGCACCCTTCAAGACCCTATTAAATATCACCTGTGTGAAGCCTTTCCCTATTCTCCAGGTACACTGTATTCCCACAGCACTCAGATGATATCTCTAGTATAGCCCTGATTGTGTTATTTTTATATTATCTGTTTTCCTGTCTGTCTGCTCTAGTGGACTGTTACCTTGCACCAGTCAAGGTCTGTGTCTAATTGATCTTAATTAGTTAATTAACTGGGTTACTCTAATTAACCTAAAGGGCAGGGTCTGATTATTTGCGTCAATGCAAAGTACAATGCCTGGCACATTTGCATGTTTCATAAATGCTGAATAAATAAATGAAGTAATTAATGATGACCCAGAAAGCTGGGAAGTACCTCATGATGCCACTTAATGGATTCCTCTTCTTCCGCGCAGTGTCTGCTGAAATCTGATCAATGCTTTCCTTAAACCTGAGAACCTGGGGGTGCCCTGTTGGCTCAGTCGATTAAGCATCTAACTTCAACTCAGGTCATGATCTCTCGGTTTGTGAGTTCAAGCCCCACATCTGGCCCTGCATTGGGCTCTCTGCTGTCAGTGCAGAGCCCACTTCAGATCCTCTGTCTCTCCCTCTCTGCCTCTCCTCACCTTTCACATGCTCTCTCTCTAAAATAAATAAATATATATAAAAAAAACAAACCCTGAGAAGACTTTGGCGAGACATTCTAATACTACATCTCCTACATATGGGGATGTGTTTTTTATGCCTATTGTAAAATCCTCTCTAGGGCATTTTTACCAATTCTCTTGAGTCTTCCAATCAGTGGAAAGAGAAGAGCTCTTTACCATCACTTGTACAACAGCCTTAATATATACAAAAGTAGGTGGAGACGGCCACATCGGCCAGCCTATAAAGCCTTCTCTATTATCTGGTAGGGCTTCCATAACACAATTCCATAGACTGGGTGACTTAAACAACAGAAATTTATCTTCTCACAGTTCTGGACACTGAAAGTTCAAGATCAAGGCCTTGTGAGGGTTGGTTTCCCCAGAAGCCCTCTCTCCTTGGCTTGAGATGGCCCTTTCTTGCTACCTCTTCACATGGTCATTCTTCTGTGCACATGTGCCCCTGGTGGCTTTCAGTGTGTCCTAATCTCCTCCTCTTATAAGGACATGAGTCAGATTGGATTAGGCACCACTCTAATGCTTTTATTTTAACTTAATTACCTCTTGAAAAAAACTGTCTCCAAATACAGTCACACTCTGAGATTCTAGAGATTAGGACTTCAACATATGAAATGAGGTAGGAGAGGAAACACAATTCACCCCAGAACACTTTCTCAGCAAGCATTCCATCTGGAGAAAAGCTGGCTTGTGGGAAACTGTGGTGCCCCTCCCTAATTCATTCTTACATCCGTTTTCATTCCACCAATATTTAATGAGAGCCATTTATATAATGACATCATCTACATAAAACTGACAGAGTGATCTTTCCAAAACACATGTCTGATTATGTCTCCCTTCAGACGGAAACTCCTGAATGGTTTCCATGCCCTTAGGAAAATCCCAAAATCCTAGGGTGTACAAGACATTTCAAAATCTGAGTTCTGCTTACCCTCACAGCTACAATTCCATCATATCCCTTTTGTTGCAAAGTACAGAAGTTGTTTCCCAAACAAGTTATGCTGAGTTATTGCTCACTACATGAACCCAGGAGAATATTTATTCAACAAATATTTATCATCTCCTTTCTGGAGTTGTGCTAGGCCCTGGGGCAGTTAACAAAATCCCATCCTCAAAGATCTCCTAATATGGAGGAAATATCAGACAAGTAAACTAGATATATGCAAAAATGTGTCAGGAGTCCAGAGAATAAACTTCTTAAATTTATAGAGCAATAATTCCTCCAGTAAAATAACACACCAATCTCAAAAATTAGACTTAGGAGAAGGCCAATTTATAGCACAATGGTCTATGTTGTGCTAATACATTGCTGAAATACATCAGAAATGTGGTTCCAGTTATTACGAATAAGTGACATCTTCCATTACCAATGAAATTGAAATTGGTTACACACTCACCAAAGTATGCATGGCCTTCAGGTAGAAACTGAAATCCCGGGACCTTGCTGCCACAAATGCATCTTTGCGGTGTTTTTCAAATGCACACATGAAAATAATGTTGGTCAACCACTGTACAAGCCACTCCACCAAGCCTGAGGTGGTTTAGCTCCATCATGCAATTTGTAGTAAGGGTTATTTTATTTATGTTTAAAACCCTCCAGCATGGTTCTCAAGAAGTTACCTAGTCTAGAAAGTTACAAAAGAAAATGTAAGAGAGAACAAGAACGGGTATTAAGCTGCCAAAGTAATACACACAGAAAACCTTCCCTCTAAGACCACTTAGAGACGCTGGGGGCAACAGAGTGCCTCTTCCGTTGTAAGGCCTAACTGAGTTCACAACCACAAAGGGAAATTCCCCAGTGATTATAACAAAGAGAGAACCTAAACAAAACTAGTCAGCAATGAGCTGACAGAGCAGCTACTCAATTGGATGAGGTAGCATTGATATCAGTTTCCATGGAGTTCTGGTTTCAATGCCCACCTAGAAGCAAGGAGTCCTTGAGTCCACCTGTGGTGGGGGGTGGGAAGAAGACCCCCCACCTTCACAAAGCCAGAACTTTCAAAGGGAGACACCTTCAGAGAAAGGTAGACAAACAATAATGTGCTTACTGGCCCACAGATCAAGGAAGTGCGTCTCCACTCATGTTCTGGATAAGAAAAATGTCAATTCTGATGGGGTGTTAGTCAATTCATTGCCTTTCAGTTACAAATTCACTTTTCAGTACCTGGTCATGATCATGAATTGGATGCCTTAAGCATTTTCCTTGGCAGTTAAGCATGATACTATGCTTTGTCAGCAGAGGGCGATGGAGGAACATTGCAGGAGGATGGCGTCTCTCTTCTTGGCTCCCGTGTGCTAGGTTTGGCTTTTTCTTGCTCTTGCTGCATGTTTGGTGTGCAGTGCAAATATGTAGGACATCCAGTCGTGTACTGTGCAGTACAGTCCTTCAGTGACCTCTGTGCCCCAGCCCAGGCCTGGTGACTACTTTTCCTGGCTCTCCTAATACAGATACCACGTGCTCCACACTTCAAGCCCACAGTGGCATCTCAAATTCCTGTGTGCACACACATAACAGCTGTGGCATGCCTGCACCCTCAAAGTTGTTTCCTGCCTGCCCAGCAAGTGTGAACCCGCTCAAGTCTAGGCAGCTGAATAAGCTTCTCTGCCTTCCTGTGAGCTGAACCACACCCCAGTCAGGTCTGACCCTAGCCTTGGGGAAACCCCCCATTCCAAGTTTTTCCTTCCTTTTAACATCCTCTTTATAGATTTTTATACACTTTTACCATAGATTAACAATCCCTTATATTACACTTAAATTTAATTTAAATTATTCTGTGGCTTCTGTCTCCTGATTAGGCCTATAGTAATATAACCGAGAAATCAAAACCCTTGGCCTATGTCTTATTAAGGCTTCAAATTTACATTACAAAAACATTGGGAAGAAATAGTTCCTCAATCTAGTTTGCACAGCATTCTCACAAATAAAGCATGCTGAATATGAATTCACAATTCAAAAATTTAAAACTCAAAACTCACAAAAAATGTAATCCTTCTTCACGAAGTGTTATCAAATATAATAATTATGGGGCTTAGAACTATAATAAATCAAAAATCTAAAAAGATTATTTAACTATGCTTCAAAAATTCGCAACATAGAAGAAATTACTAAATGTAAATGGACTAAATAATTCAGCTAAAATACAAAGATTATGAAATCTTTGTTTTATTGCCTGATTTGGATGGTGTCACATGGATTTGTTTATACTGTGAACATTTTATACAGCCACCTTTTTATGGTTATACACTTTTCTGAATGTATCATCTATTTCCTATGTTTGTTTATAAAAATATATATACTTATACATAATTTGTAGGTCAAAGTAATAAATCACTAAATAAAATATAGCATATCAAAATTTGGGAGATAGAGATAAAGCAGTATTTATAGAAAAGAAACTTATGACTTTAAATAGCCTTATTAATTAAAAAAAAGTCTAAGAAATTAGACAAAGAAATTAGACAAAATAGAATAAATTCAAAGAGCATGGAAGGAAGGAAATCAAAAGGCATGTTAGGAAAAACATGCCTGAGAAATTGCAAATATTAATTGCTTTTCCAGTTTTAGTTTGTCCTTGCCTTCATGGAAAGTCCATCTATGTAAGTAGGACACCTGAGCATTACAACTACTTTTGCCCTGAGGGCTTTTGCTGATCTAGGCAAACTTGGACTTCAGTTTTGGTGTTCTCATGGAGTAAGAAAAACAAGAAGTAAGTGCCCCGAGTTTACTCTGATACTGGCAATCTAATAGGACACCCTCTTTCATATCAAGCTTGTCCCAAAAGACCACACCCTCAGAATAAAGCAAACCAGAAGTATATCTGCCCCTAACCCAACCCAGGGCACTACAGTAAAGGTCACCTCTGTGCTGAGCGCAGGTGGTGTTAAACTTGCTTGTCTGGTTCCTTCTTTCCCTTAAATTCTAGCCTGATAGTGGTTTTTTTCTTTTTTAAAATATAATTTTGTCAGTTCTTTAACACTTTTACTAGATTTTAAAATATAGCCTAGAAAAAAATCTCTATATATACTTTAGACAGCATTTAGGTATATATATCACAAGGAAGGCTTGAATTATCTAGCCCAGCATTGTCAGAAACCAAGCTTCTATATGTGGTAAAAGTATAAAAATCCATGTAGGAGTTACATACACCAACTTCAGGATAATGGTTAGTTCTGGAGTGGAAAGGAGGGAAAAGTGATGCAGATAGGCCTTTAGTTTTATTGTCATAGTTTATGTCTTTAAAAGAAAAAGATCTGAAGCAAATTTTCAGAATATTAACATCTCTCTCTCTCTGTCTCTCTCTCTCTCTCTCTCTTTTTAAATATTAACATCTCTTAAATCCTAGTAGTAGGTAACAGCAGACATTGGTGGGTTGTTTGCCCAATATCTATTATCTCTTTCTTTCTTATTAATGGAACTCCAATTTTGATGAGACTGGTTATGTTACTTTGTCAAAGCCCCTTGTGGCCTTGGAATGGCGTTATGAACATAGTTCTGGCCAAAGCAAGGTATGCAGAAGTCCCAGGGAAGGACTTCCTGACACAATAAAACAAAAAGACAACCAAGTTCTGTGTCCTTGCTGCCTGAGATGAAAAAAGGTGGTGGTGGCAATGACCATCTTCACATCATGAGGACGGAAGTCACCCAAGATGGTGCTAAAGGTGGAGAAGGAGCAAGAAAAAAGGATGGTCGCTGCAGACATCTCTAAGATACTGTATTAGCTTTGGACTGCCTACATTCAAACTTCTTATGGTCAAAAAATAAACATTTTTAAGCCACTAATCTTCATTTTTTTGTTACAAGCTCCTGAACCTATTCCTATTAATACACTAGTACATGGATTTTGTTATTTTCTTTATGTGGAAATATCTCATAAATTATTTAAGAATTTTAAAATGATAGCAGAAAATACAGGAAAATAGAAACAGTTTTACCACATGAGTGTAGCTTCTCTGGTCCATTTAGGTTGGCTGAAGGGAACAAATGGCTGTACAATGTCATTCCTTCTATTTAGAAAACGTCTCTTATGCAGAATCTCTTTCCATTTCCAAGTTTATAAAAGAAATCACAGCAAAGTAGTGTTCAGTTCTACTATATCAAATAACTTCTTCTATGGTTCTAAACACAGTGGAGAGAAAGACTGTCCTCTTGTCTGCTTAATACTACAATTCCAGCTTGTTGAATAAGTGGGTTTGACCAATGTCACCGACATCACTTAACTGTAACATGTTCAGTGGCCTGTGACCCTCAGTCATATTGTATCATAAGGGGAATTACATTTGGGTAGTTTGTTAGCAAACAACAGAAAATAACTCTGTAGTCTTGGCAGAAAGAGACTTTCTGAGAAGGAAGTTTCCATGGCTCGAGCTGACCAAGGAAATCAAGTGAGGAAGAGGCAGAAATAGATATATTCAAAGATGTCAGTGGCAGGACAGCTCAGAGACCTTGGCAGATCATCAACTGACTAAATGACTCCAATTATTTATCTCTTCTTTGTGACAAATTCAAAGGGGTGTGTGTGAGTGAGTGCATGTGTGTGTGTGTGTGTGCATGTGTATGAGAGAAAGAGACAGAAAGAGAGAGAGAAGGTGAGACAGAGACATAAAGGGAAAGAGGCTTAATAACTAAGCATAAGCCTAAGGCCTTCTTACTGCTACCAAGATTTGGACTTGAAGACTCTGACAGACAGAGCCCTTAGATTCCGAAAGGATGTGCATCCACTGATGTGCCATTGCCCTGCACATAGTAAAGAACGCTGCTGCTCTGAAAGAAATTTGAGCCACTATAAGGAGGGGTGTGGGTGCCAGGAGGCTAAAGCAATGATGAATACCTGCTGCTGACGTACAAGCGCAGAAGGAAGGGACGTGGTCCTAGAGACTCTCTTAACCACTATTTCCCTACAGCATTGAACTACACAAACTGCTAGTGGAGAATCCCATTTTTGCAGATACTGTTGAAAGTATATTTCTAAGTGTTTTTGTCAAGTGAATATATGAGTATTATTATCAGCTGAAAAGGATACTGCCCAAAGCATGGGCTTGCTAGACATTAAAAACAAAAAAAGAGCAACTTTGAAACTTATTTTCAAGAAGGCTTTTAAACTATTGCCATGTAAGTAGCCCATCGCCTCTGTGAATAGAGTGGTTAATATTCCAAAAACTCAAATACTATTTCAAAATAGAATGTCGTTACCTCATGGCATCATTTATTCAAATGATCAAATAAGTACGTAGACAATGACCCCTTTCATACAATAAGCTAGACTTACTTTTGAAAAAAGCTTTGAAAATCTTTGGAAGTTACTTTCTGAAAGTGTTAAATATTCTTTTTTCATCATTTTGAACTTCATTAACTAAATGACAATTTTGTTTTCCTTAGAACTTATCTTGACATTTCTATTTTCTTTTCATCTCTTTTTTTACTGTGCAGTTAAAACCACCAATGAACAAAGCAGAGCATATTTAAATCTTAAGTTTAAAAAACCTGTTCTGCTTTGCAGTTCAGAATAATGCATGAACACACACACACTTATCTCCTCTTTTTCCAGAGCCTACGTGAACATGAAACTAAAGGAATAAAAAGGGACAAAATCAACAACACTGTAGAATATTAGAAGGGCCAATGGGTGGAGGTGAAATGTTAGCACACATATACAGGATGACAGTGGATAGACTTCCACTCTGGGAGCATAGTGGGCTGAATATTCTGAAGGGTCCAGCTGCTAAAAACTAAGTCTCATATAAGTTGCAACAAACATGATTTCAAATGCAATGCTCAGATCACAAGAAAGTGAAGGAAGTCTCTAAAAACCAAAAGTCCAAGAGGAAAAAAAAAAAAGGAATAGAGGGAAAAGAGAGAAAAGGAGACAGAGAGGAGCAAAGGAAAATGATAAGTGAGCCAGACCCATGGGAGGGAGCAGCGACCAGTATAACATAACTTCATGTTTCATGCCCTATATATGCCTGCATTATTTTCACCAAGCTATGGAACTTTGCATAATAAAATGAACAGGACACACAGGAAATCTAGGATTGGGGAAACACTCCAAAGCTGTACATAAAAAATTCACTGAAATTTAATAATAAAAGTAAATAAATGCATACATAATGCTATTGCCACTTTGTTTTCTAATAAATAAATATTATCATAGTCATAGACAAAACATATCTGTTTGTTTGCTGTGGTGAACTGTAGCTTCCAAGACATGGAGAAGAGGTGGAAGGAAGAATAAGGTTCTTAGGCTGAAATGTTGCCACAGCAGAGATGGAGGGTTCCGGTTCATTGTCTGTTTTCCTTTCTTTTGCTCTGGCTTAAAATAGAAACCCTACCTTTGTTGTTTCCCAGTTTTCTTCTTTCACAAAGAAGCTGCACACACAGCTCAATGCGGCCAGACACAGAGTGCCATCCTGCTGCTCTGAGCACTGTACTGTCTGCTCCAATCCTCACAAACGCTTCCCAGTCCCAATTAGCACAGATGATAACTGGGATGTGTCTATCTCTCCTCTCCTTTATTTTTGTCACAGTGCTGTCTCTGATAGAATGCAATGTGGACTCCTTATTTCTTGGATATCACATGTTCATATGTTTCTTTTAAAATCATAATTCCAAACTTCCTCTCAATACTTTAAGTCTGTTTTGTTGTTGTTGTTCACGACTTGGATTCATATAACCAGAATGTTTACTTGTGCTTGAAATGCCATCTTAAATATTTATATTAAAAAGAATACACAAGCTTTGGAGAACAGTGCAATACATACTTGCAGGTTATATTAGTAAATCGAGGAAAGAGAGAGAAATTGAAGGGTATGTACATGCATGTGTGTGTGTGTCTGTGTGTGCGTGCTGAGTAGCCTTGCATGAGATGCTATGTTTGGCAGTGTGGCCTTTTTTTTTTTTTTTAATCTGATGTTTGGCTACAGCATAAGCATAGTCAAAATCTGAAAAACTGTGGAAAGGCTAACACAATTTCTAGCTTTGGTGATTTTATTCCTTGCTTATTTATCTTGAATATATAAATGTACCCATTACAAAACAAAAACAAAAACAAAAGAGATGGTAATGAGGCAAAAGGCAAGATTGACCCAGAGGCAAATGTTGATAACACCTCTGCAATCTGAAGACTAACTCTTGGGCCCAAGGCAAAGTGTGTGAGCTTAATCTGAAATTCATCCATTAATATAAGACTTTTAAAGGGGGCTGAAGTATTCTTGGTAGCACCACTAATTCTTGGGTGCTACCAGGACCAGAAACAAATGCCCAGACTCTCTGGATGAAAGTAACCAAATTTAGGCTCTCAGGATTCCCACAGGCTAATCGTCTTCATGAACACAAAAGCACAAATTTTAAACAAATTATTAACAAAGCAAATCCAGTGCTATATAAAGGAATTATACAGCACAATCCAATAGGGTTTTTCTAACAATTCAAGGGTAACTTAATATTTGTGAATCAGTTCATGTATTTCACTACATTAACAACAAAAAAGGTAGGAGATAGAACATACAGTCATCTCAATAGGTAGAGTTAAACCTTCTGATAATTTACTCTTAGCAGATTAGGAATAGAAGTAAATTTCCTTAATCTGATAGAGTGTCCATACAAAAATCTACTGCAAATACCTTTATGATGAAATATTGTAGACATCCCCTAGAGATGAGAAATGAAACAAGGATGTCTTTTTTTTTTTTTTTAACAAGATGCCTTCTATATTCACTTTCATTCATCATTGTACTGGTTGTAGCCAATGCAATAAGGCAAGAAAAGAGATCACAAAGATTGGGAAGAAAGAAATAATACTGATTTATTCACAAATGATATGGTTATGTAGATAAAAACGTAAAAACATAAAAACATCAAAAGGTAACTGGCCAAATGCAGGGCCAGATGTGGGGCTTGAACTCACAAACCATGAAATCATGACTTCAGCCAAAGTCAGACACTCAACCAACTGAGCCACCCAGGCACCAGCATACTGAATACCATGTACTGACCATGTACTGAATACATGTTTTCAGTATTTTAAAACAGCAATCATTTGTTATGTCTCATGATTCTGTGGAGTTCCTCCATTGATTTTTCTTGGGCTCACCCTAGGCTATATTCTCCTCAAAAAACAGCTGGGCTGGCCAGTACAAGGTGGCCCTACCTGAACATCTGGCTCTTAATGCCAGCTGTCTACTGGGGTTCATCATTTCTCATCTACATGACGTCTCACTCTTCTGTAGGCTAGATCAATGTCCTTAAATGACAGTCTCAGGACAGCATTCCAAAAGGCCAAAAGAATAAGGTTAAAGGTCCATTGAGGCCTAGCCTTAGATTTTGCAAAATGTCACTTCTGCCTTATGCTACTGGACACAGGAAGTCCCAGGGCCAACCCAGAATCAAGGCGGGGGGTGGGGGTGGGGGTGGAAATAGACCTTGCCTTTGATGGAAGGGGCTGCAAAGTCACCTTGCAAAGGGGTGAACATAACAGGATAGGAGGAATTTGTGACTATTATTCACAATGCTACTCTCTGCCCTCTGCCCACCGTTATTTACGTGTCCATCATGTGCAGAAGAAATGAAAACAAAACACTAAAATTGATTGCCTCTGAGAAGGAGAATAGTGGGTAAGGAAGAGTGGGACAAAGGTTTTTTCATTCTAGGCCCTTCCATACTCTTCTTTTTAAACACATGCACGCTCTATAAAAACAAAGGTTTCTGATGTTCTATAAGGTGCATATAAATCCCTTGCTTTAAAAAGAAAAACTGGAAGGATAGTTTCTCCTATCCTCATCAAATAAATGATGAACAATATTTACTGAATAGGTATTCTAAGAACTGCAAGATTCTTAAACTACTCAGATTCAACCTTGTTCAGTTTTATTCTGCCTCCTAAGAATTCAATTAAAAAATGTGATTGTGTGTATGAAAAATGCTTCCTAAGTTATAAATGTTTTATAACTCACTATACATTATCCACTGCAACTGTTCCTACGTTGTGCCCAGCACTGTATTAAGCTGTGCAGAGGCCACAAAAGGACCAGAAAATAAGTTTTCTGCCAGCAAGAAATTAACAGTCTAGGTGAAGAGACCAGATGATACCCACAAACCAATTATAGTACATTATGCTAGACTGTATGGGTCTGTGCAGACAGTACTCTTTGCTCATTGCAGCCTCATCAGGACCCCACATACAATAAGACCTTGATAAATATGCATTGATGGAGGGATGGATCAATTACCTGGCAGCCTATAACTCAGAGCCTGGTCACAGTACCAATTGTGAGTGCTGGAGACATCTGAGAAGCAGCGATCAGAGGAGTTGGTTGTACTCAGCCAGGCACCCAGGCTGGGCTTTATTTCCAACCAGGATATGACAAAAAGAAAAGACTCAGAGATGGGAAGGAGGTCAAACCAGGGAAGTGGTAAGAGGGCTATAAGATCTCCCAGAGCACCCACCTTCTGCCCTTGCAGCAGGCATCTGGCCAGACAGGAAGCAGGGCTGGGGAGGAGTGGACAGGATGGGCTGGCAAGGGACAGGAAGCACTTGGAGCACCAGGGAGGAAGGGAGGGGACAAATCCCACCACCTAGCAGACCACAGGAAAGCCCCAATCATGGGCACTTCTGGCCTTCCCCACAGAAGAATCCTGCCTTTTCCTCCATACTGAAATTGGCAGCAGAAACAAAGGTGAATTGGACATTCTCCCACTCACCAGGATATTAGTGCCTCTTACAGGGGGACAAACACCAGTGATATAAATAATCAAGGGCCTTGAAGCATCCCGAATGACAGCAAGCCAGGACTCTGAGATGGAAGTAGGCACACCGGAGTTCCTATCCTGATTCCAGGCCCAAGATCCTAAGGTAAGTTAACCTTTGTACACCTCAGTTTTGTTACCTGAGACTAGTCCCTGCCTCACAGGTTGTGAGGATGAAATAAGGTCCCCCCCCCCCGCCCCGGTAAAGCTCTCAGAGGACTCCTTGAGCCTTAGTATTGTTGGAGAGAGCCACAGCTATGGGACCTGGGAGGCTCGGAGGAGGTGCTGGGGACTTGAAAATGAGCAGAATTTAGACCAGCAGAGATGGGGGAGCCAGGGCATCCCAGGTGAGGGCAGGAATCAAGCCCCAGCACAGGAAACTAGGGTGTGGGGGTAGCCGTGAAGTTTTCCCTTTGACTGGCTGTGGGGAGGGGAGCAAGGGAACTACCTCTGGAAGGGCAGACGGGGTATTCTGGGGATACTGGCATGTCCAGAGCAAGAAACCAGACCTTGTTCTGGAGTCAACTGGGAGCTGTGAAGTGTTTGAACAGGGTGACCAGTTGAGCAGTGGGAGGTGGGATAGGAGGCGGATGAGGTGGACTAGTGCAGGGAGGTCATGGGGCCCAGGCACAGCTCTTGGAGAGGGGTGGGAATGTGGCTGCCTTTCAAATAGATCAACTCTGACACATTCTGGGAAGGACCTAGGGTGGAGATAGAATTCTAATTCTTAGGACTCTATCTCTTTCACAACTACCTTCAAAGGGGAGAAGGCTGGGTGACAAGGGAGGAGATAAAGGGCCACGTTAATGATTGGAGAGGCCATATGGTGTAGGAAAACATCGATACATCTCGTCTAATCATTCACAAAGAAAGTGGCTGCAAGAGAGGAGTGAGAAATGAACAGCTCTGCAGCCTGACCAGCGAGCTGTAGTCCAGATGTGGTCTGGCCTTGGGCGACATGAAAAATGGATTGCTTCCTCAATCTCCCTGAAATGTCTTTACGGTCCCGTTGCCCTATTAGGACTACCCTTTCCCTCAATTGCCCAGACCTCATGGCCACACCCAAATACACTATGTTTCCATGTGAGGGTGTGGTGTAGACATCTGAAAGCCCACAGTGCTACTCCCCACCTATGGCACTTCGGACAGATGACTTATATTGGGCCCTTGAGACCTCTGTAGTAAATTGAGATGCAGATGAATCCTTCAGCAGTGGACTTAACTACTTGGAACCTCAGTCTCAGAAATCTGTTGAAACTCTGACCTCAACTGACTGCTGAGTGTACCTTGAGAGAGTTCATGTGTTTCCCTTTCAAGTTGACCCCTAAGTCCACAGATGTTGTTTGCTCTTAATACGAAGATATGTCCCAATCTGTGAGAACATCTGAATTTGCGATAAACTTAGAGTCAGGTGCCAGGGTACATGTTCCAGAGACTTGTAGGTGTTCTAAGCCCAAATTTTTTTTTCTGAAGAAATTATGTGAAGTATTGACACTGGTGAAACATTTCCAAAATGCAACCCGATTCAGTACATCTTCCTGAAGAGAAATGGCAGGAAAACCGAAGGCTACACAAGAAGGCAGTAATCCAAATGTAGAAAAAATTAAAATGTCATATGATTTTAAGCAACTGATATATTGAAAGAAAAGAAAGACCATTTGACCTTGACTTTATGGTGACTCTTTCCCCTTTGAGTAGCTCACAGGTCCTGACATTGGATCCGTAGAGAGGACCATGTGATCCCAGCATATTGTCCCTCCCTGTGGTGGGAAATAATGAACTGATGGTAATAACACAAGTGCATTTTTTATGGGTTATAACTTTTTAAATCAACCATAGAGAAAGCCTTTATTACAATTGAAGAACTGAACAGAGAGCTTGTGAATGTTAACAACATTAAAAATCAAAGTGTCACTGTCAAAGGGGCTCCAGACTAATTCAGTGGGTTGGCTTGCATCCTCTAGAAAAGTGAAATTACTGAGGAGGAATCCAAAGCAATCACATCAACATGAAATGCCCAAATCCTACATTTGGTAAATTTGGCAGATTTGTTATTCATCAAACTGCATTTTAGAGAATTGGGCTGCTTCTTACAGAAGGTAGGAGATGAAAGACGAAGAGTGACCTTGCCTTTCAGAGAGGGAAGTAAATTACTGACCGAAGATGAATAGAACAAAAAAATAGAGGTTCAAGAATAATATTTAAAGTTAAAAATATCAGCAATTGAGGAATTTTTAGGAAATAATAATTATCAAACCTTAGGAAAAGAAGAGGTAGGGGAAGTACAGAATCATGTGACCTAAATCCTCATCGTATTTTCATAACAAGGAGTCAAAAGACTGTTGTAAAGCTGAGGAAATTAAGAAACACTGGTATAAGCTTGTTGTTTTGGGGGGCCTTGATTTCAGCTCAGATCAAGACCTCACAGTTCATGGGATGGAGCCCCGTGTCGGGCTCTGCACTGAGACTGCAGAGCCTGCTTGGGATTCTCTCTGTTCCTCTTTCTCTGCCCCTCCCATGCTTGTGGTGTCTCTCAAAATAAATAAATAAACTTAAAAAAAATAAGCTTATTGTTTTGAATTATGGAATAAACCACAGAAGAATGAAAAAGAGAAACAGGAGAACAGGACTATGTTTGGGGCACATAAACCAGGAGAAAATTGCTTTGCATTGCAAGCTTTCTTTTGCTATTTTGTTTTTTACCAGGTACATCAATGTGTCAATAATATGTTTAGGGTGTGTGTGCGTGTGTGTGTGTGTGTGTGTCTGTGTGTTTCCCTTATAGGCAAGGACCATGACATAGCCATCTTTTTTTTTTTCCTATGTCTACCCTTGTAACTGGCACAATAGCAATAAATTAATAACAATAATAGGAAAACCATCTGTTAGTTAAGTGCCTACCATGCCCAGAGGCTGAGCCAAGCGCTTCACAAATATATTGTTATTCCTTACACAGCCCTGCAAGATAAACATTCTGTCCATCCAATGAGGAAGTGGATGTAAAGGAGTTCAAGAAGAAGAAGAAGAAGAAGAAGAAGAAGAAAAAGAAAGAAAGAAAGAAAGAAAGAAAGAAAGAAAGAAAGAAAGAAAGAAAGAAAGAAAAGAAAGAAAAGAAAAAAGAAAACAGAAACAGAATTGTCCAAGGAAACACAACTGATTAATGACAGGATTTGAGCCCAGGTCCTGAAATCTAGCAGGATTTAAAACTAAGTCTGACTATCTCTAAGACCTGGGGATTTTGTTTGTTTGTTCTTTTTAAAACTAAACCACCATTTGAATGAATAATTGTGAATAAATGATGGTGAATAAGTCAATGCATATGAAACTTAAAATGATGTCAGTTATGTAGTTCCATGCCTCAAGAATATTCTATCAAGTATCACTATCTAGGTCCAAAAAGCTTTAGACTCATAAACTTACTATGCCTGAAATAACTGGAAGAGAGTATTGTAAAGTCATAAATAAGGCCTGGTAGAAGCCAGAGGGAAAATTTAGATTCTTAAAGTAAGTGGCGAGATTTTGTCCAGTAATGGAACAAATTGAAGTAATCCAGGCTGAAAGAACACTGGGTAGTAAATATACATTGAATCAACCTCAACACTTACAGCTTTCTGGACTAAAATATTATTTTCATGCAGATTTAAATGGCTTAGGCATTAGGGCTTACTGCAAAATTAGTTTAAGTGGCTATGTCTTTGAGCCCAAACAAGGTCATACAGATGCAAGAGTGTGTTCAGCCTTAGAAGAAAGAAACAGAATGTCCTCATATGGGTATCTACAAATTATATTCTGATATACTGGATTAAGATACACATTATAGCACATGCATAAAAATAGGAAACATAAAAGGATGAACTGAATACTGCATATAAACACAAGTTCTACTTTTTCTTCTTACTCCCCAATTGGTAGTCTTATACAACCCCAGCTACAGTCCACTCAAAAGAATACTGGTATATGGGGTGGATTATCATATACTGAGCAAGAAATGATGGAGAATAAATGGTCTATAGGAGGAAATAAAAGTATTATAATTAGAGTCAACATTTATCAAGAACTTACCCTGTACTAGGCACTGTTCTAAGCAGTTTGTATTAACTCATGGAATCCTTATAACAACCCTACGGGCAGGTTGTATGGTTAATCTCCATTTCACAAGAGACGAGACTGAGGCCCTGAAAGATTAAATAATTTACCTGAGGTCACACAGCTAGTGAGTGTTGGAACTAAAAGGCCTTTTTAAAATAAAACACTTGATTTTGGAATAATGTTTGATTTACAGAAAAATTGCAAAGATAGCACAAAGAACTCCCGTATACCTGTCAAACAGCCTCCCCATGGTTAACATCTCATCTCACCATGGGGTACTGGCACACTAAGAAACCAACATTAGTACATTACTATTAACTAAACTCCAGGTTTATTTGGATTTCAACAGTGTTCTCACTAATGTTCTCTTTCTGTTCCAGGATCAAATTTGGATATCTCGTTGAATCTAACTGTCCTGTCTCCTAAGCCTCCTCTGGTCTTTGACAGTTTCTTAGTCTTTCTTTGTTGTTGTTGTTGTTGTTGTTGTTGTTTTTAATGGCATTAACATCTATGGGAATATCAGACAGGTATTTTGTAGAATGTCTCTCAATTTGGGTTTGTTTGATGTTTTTCTTATGATTGGCCTGGAGTTATGAGCTTTTGGAAAGAAGACCACAAAAATGAAGTGTACTTCTCATTATATTATGTCAGGGGACACAGGATATCAACATGACATCACCATTGATGCTACCTTTCATCACGTGATTAAGGTGGTGTTTGCCAGTTTTTTCTCCGGGTAAAGTTACCATTTTTCCCATTCTATACTCTGTACTTTGGAAGCAAGTCAATAAGCCTAACCTACCCTGGGGAGGGGGAGGAGATTAAGCTCCACATTCTAGAGTGAGGAGTATCTACATCTACATATATTATTTGGAATTCTGTAAGGAAATTCTGTCCCTTCTCCCTTATTTATGTATTTATTCATTCATTCATTTACAATAATATGGATGCATATGCCTCTATTTTATAGTTGGGGTTATACTGCAGTACTATGTTAATTGTTTTGTTGTTTAAATTATTTCAGTGTTAGCCATTGGGTATTCTTTCAGGCTGGCTCCTGTGTCTCTTTGACATAGCCCCCATCAGTGTAGTTGGGTTTATTATTTGTTTTGCTCTAGCTCTTTCTTATTCTCTGGTGCTACAAGATACTCCAAACTCATCTTGTATATTTCTTGCCCTAATCCAAGAATTAGTCATTTCTCCAAAGAGCCCTGGTTCCTTTCATTGGAAAATAATATTAGAAATCAAGATCTGGGTGCTAGGTGCTCATTGCTACCAGGGCATCATTGCTTCTAGGTCCTGTCAGCGAACAGAGCAAGGAAATACACATATGTATATACACATCTCAACAATTGTTCCTGTGTCTGTCCGTCTATCATCTATCTACCTACCTACCTACCTACCTACTTACCTACCTACCTATCTAAACATGAGTTCATATTGATGGCTTTAAACTCTAATTCAGTACCACAGAGTTTGTTTTAGCTTCTTTTTTGATTACCTGTAACTTCCTTCCCTGACAATGAGAAACCAGGCTCCCACCATCTGCCACCCATTACTTATTTGTTAAACCCTGGTCTACAATAAAGCAGTTTCAGAACTGTTAGCCTGTACCCTGTGAGAAACAACTTTACTAAGTGGAATACAGTGTTTTTGTGCACTTTCTTTGCCTTTAGCTCGACAGTTTCTGGTTAAAATAACTTTTTCTAGAATTACTTAGTTCAGCTTCTTTGGTCCCCACCCACTTCAGTGCTATTATATCATCATTTTGCATCAGTCAGGGTTCTGTCAGAGAAATTGAGTCACAGTAGGATATGGAGATGGCTACACATATGGTGCTCCTTTGCTTGTAGGTGACTATCTCCTCTCTGAATCTGCACATCATCATCCTTCTATACGTGTCCATGTGTCTAAATTTCCCCCTTTAAAAAGACACAGTCATATTGGATTAGGGCCCACCCTAGAACCTCATCTTAACTTAATCATCAGCAAAGATCCGATTTCCAAGGAAGATCACAATAACAGGTACAGGGGTGACAACTCCAACATCTTTGGGGAAGGGGGGGCACAATTCAACCCATAACTCTAGGCACATCTGAAATCCACAGGGCAGACCATCAGAAGGGCAGGCTGGAAACTCTCAGGCAGAGACTGAGCTGCTAACCACAGGCAGAATCTTCACCTCTGCTCTGAGATCCTTCAGCTGATTGAATGAGGCTCATCCAGATTATCTAGGATAATCATCTTCCTCATTTAAAGTAAACTTATTATGGACTTTAATCACATCTACAGAACACCTCTGCAACCAAATCTAGCTTAGGTGTTTGATTGAATAAGTAGGAACTGTAGCAAAGCCAAACTGACCATCCCACATTGTGATGTGTTTATATTCATTTGCCATAGTCTGCATTCCACAGGATGCCTCCTGAGGTCAGAGAATATCCAAACCAAACCCAGAAACTGCTGTAACTATGAACCCAAGTGGGATTACATTTTATACCTCTCACTACTTTATACATGTTTAAACAGAAAAGGACTTTTTTTTGTTAATTATTTTTTAATTATCTTAGAGTGTGAGAGAGAGAGAGAGAGAGAGAGCAAGTGGGGGAGAGGGGCAGAGGGAGAGAGAATCCCAAGCAAGCTCTATACTCAGCGCAGAGCCGGGCATGGGGCTCAATTCCATGACTCTGAGATCATGACCTGAGTAGAAATCAAGAGTCAGACGCTCAACGAACTGAGCCATCCAGGCATCCTGGGGCTTTTTTTTTTTTTTTTTTTTAAAGGGTTACAAGATCGTTTCCCTAAAATAGCAGCAAAGCCAGGAGCAGATTCTTGGGGCAGCAGAAGGAGCTTCCAAATGCACAGTTGCCCACCTGCAGCCCTCACCAGCTCACTTGGAGCTCTGACGTGCAGGTTGGAGGCCGACATCAAGACACAGGTAACATTTTCAGGAAAGAACGAGCAATTTCACAACCCTGGAAATCAGTTCAGTCTACTCCAAGTTGCCCACACAACCTACTCCACCCCCCAACAGATGAGACCCAACGCTTTACCCCCGACAAGTTCCACGGCTACTTCTCAAAGGCCACTGTGAACAATAGTGACCCAAAAGGACCCCTGGCACCCTTGGGCATCTTTGGGAAATCCTCTCTTTCTTTCTAGCCAGAATCTCAGATCCGTGTGAGAAGGGCAGAATCAAACTTTACCCTCCCCTGCTGAAGGAGGTAGCCTGGAGTCAAGGGTGTTACAATGTGAGGCTAATTACTGTAGCCTTTTAATATTCTCTTCTCTGAGGCCCTCCCGGGAAGGATAAAATAAAACTCTGCATAATAATAGGTGAAATGAACGATGGACTGGGAACCTTCAGTAGCTGTGTGACCTTGGACAAAGCAGTTGACCCAGACTGGCTATCTCATTAACACAAAGGGAAAGAGAGTGAGAGAAAAGGCCCCTTCTCCTTGCCAGGGCAAGGAGGATCAGGCTGGAGCCAGAGCATGTCAGAGAGAACACTCCTCTCTAAAATAGACCCAGGGAGGCAGTGCTGCCTTGTGGGAGACACGGTGCCTAGTTCCTCGCCTGGGGTCTTCTGTTATATCGCCCCACAATTTTTGTCCAATTGACAGTCTCAGTTGTATTTGCCCAACAGCTTTTGTTTTGTTTTGTTTTCATCACGCACTGTATCATATACACGGAAGGATATAAAAAAGCTTCTGCACAGTTTGGAAAGTAATAATAACATAACACCAGTGTATTCACCATTCAGGAAAAGAAATAGAATCTTACCAAACCTGAAAATCCTCATGTGCCACCTCCAGGTCACTTTTTCCTCCTTTCTCCCACCCAGCCAGCTAAACTTCCTAGCCTGATTTTTGTGCTAACAGCCTCTCCTGCCTTTTCTTATCACCTAGAAATGTGACCTCTAAAAATTAATTTTGTTTTTGACATTTATATCAAGAGTCCAGACTGTTACGAGTTAAACTGTGATTTTCTCCTTGTGTTTGGTTTTATGTTTTTAAGACTCCTTCATGTTGCGGCCCCTGGGTGCCTCAGTTAAGTGTCCGACTCATGATTTCAGCTCAGGTCATGATCTCACCTGAGATCGAGCCCCTGCATCCAGCTCCACACTGACAGGGTGGAGCCTGCTTGAGATTCTTTCTCTGCCCCTTCTGCACATGCTCTCTCTCTCTCTCTCTCTCTCTCAGAATAAATAAATAAACTTAAAACAAAAACAAAAAAACTCAGAGGAGCCAAGGTGGCAGAACAGCATGTGTCTCCCGTGCATAAAATACAGCCAGACCAACACTAAACCATCCTGCCCACCTAGAAAACTGATCTGAGGATTAACACAACAATCTGCACAACCTGAACCACAGAATTCAGCAGGTGTGCGGTGCGGAGAGGTGAAGTGGGGGAGACAGAAGCTGCAGGGGGCAGGGGAGCCACGTTTGCATGTGGAGAGAGGACAGAGACGGGGTGGGGGTGGGGAGAATACGGGAAAAGCACCCCCTTCCCCAAAAAGCAGCTGGAGAGAAAGTGGAGAAGTGGAAACAGCCGCAGGGACTGAACTAAAAAGGGAGAAACGAGAGGGTTTAAATTCCATTAAGACTATCAACAGGGGAAGCGCGGAGTCTGAAACTCCGCAGCTCAATACCTGGTGGTGCTCTGGTGGGAAGGGCGAATCCCCGGGAGCAGAGTGGGGTCCGGAGGTCTTCAGGCCACACGGAGAGAGGCGGTTCCCCTGCTGGGAGAACACCTGGTAGAAGCTGTGTGGGTCCCCCAAAGGCAAGGCCCCAGTGGACCTGGGAGAACCACCACATTCGCTGGTACTGGAACAAGGTCGTTAAGGGTGAAGCCTGGTGCCAGATGTGTGTTGTGATTTTCCATAGTCCCTGAGGCGCTGCTGCTACACTATCTCGCGAACTTTTTCTGGGGCGGGCTGGCACCTGGCCTCACTCTCTGGGCATCGGCAGCAGCAGGGTCCAGCAAGCGTTGCTGGCACCCCGCCATTGCTCGGCGAGACCCTCCTGCAGACGGGAAGAACAGGTCAAAGCCACAGTCCCTCACAAGCAAGGGGTCAGGAAAAACAGCCGCATCTGAGACCAAACTCAGGAGGGAGGTGCTGCCTGGGGCTTGGTCACGAACTGTGTAAAAGCGGGGAGTGGATGGAAGCCGAAGACGAAGGACGGGTGCGCGATTGCTGATCGGGGAGAACAGCTCTGACACTAGAGGTTGAGTAGTTGGGTGACGCCATTTTTGCCGCTCCTGCGCATGCGCATACGCACCTACAGGCGCCAGAACAATCCATCCCAGTAAGCTAAGCAGCGCCATCTAGTGGAGAATGGAGCCATTACACTAAGCCCCGCCCAGCTGGGCCAACCTCGCTCTTCGGGAACACAAGTCTTTCCGCCTGCTTAGTTTATGGACTATAAAGCGCTTCCTAATTTGACTTCTAGGGGAAAACGAAGTCATTTCACTCGTATTTCAGTCTGTTCGCTGGTCCATCTATTCAATTTTCTTTCTTTTTTCTTTTTTCTCTTCTTTGTTTCTTTTCTCTTTCTTGAATACAGAAAGAGAAAAAATTCATTTTTACTTTCAATTTTTATGCAAAATATTTTTCTTTAATTTTTTTCTACCATATTTTCTACTGTTGTGTAAATCTTTTCAAATTCTATTTTACTTCCATCATTTCATTTTAGTCTGCTTCAGGGTATTCATTTTTTCAAATTTTCAAACGATTTCCTTTCTTTTTCTTTCCCCTCTTTTCTCTAATCTATCAAGCCCCTTTCAACACCCAGACCAAAACACACCCAGGATCTAGCATCATTTGTTGCAATTTGTGTGTGTGTGTGTGTGTTTGTTTTTAATTTTTTAATTTTAGTATTTTAAATTTTTTGATTTAAATTTTTTTAATTTTAATTTTTTTAACCTCATTAATTCCTCTTCTCCCTTCAAAATGACAAAACGAAGGAATTCACCCCAAAATAAACAGTACGAAGAAACGACAGCCAGGGACTTAACCAACACAGATACAAGCAAAGTGTCTGAACCAGACTTTAGAATCACGATAATAAGAGTACTAGCTGGAGTCAAAAATAGATTTTAATCCCTTTCTGTGGAGATAAGGGCGGCAAGGATGGATGAGGCAGAACAGAGAATCAGCGATATAGAGGACAAACTTATAGAGAATAATGAAGCAGAAAAAAAGAGGGAGATTAAGGCAAAAGAGCACAATTTAAGAATTAGAGAAATCAGTGACTCTTTAAAAAGGAACAACATCAGGGGGCACCTGGGGGCTCAGTTAGTTAAGCGGCCGACTTCAGCTCAGTTCATGATCTCACAGTTTGTGAGTTCAAGCCTTGCATCGGGCTCTGTGCTAACAGCTTGGAGCCTGGAGCTTGCTTCGGATTCTGCATCTCCCTCCCTCTCTGTTCCTTCCCTGCTCTCACTCTGTCTCTCTCTCAAAAATAAAGATTTAAAAAAAAATTTTTTTTAAAAAGGAACAACATCAGAATTATAGGGGTCCCAGAAGAGGAGGAGAGAGAAATAAGGATAGAAGGGTTATGTGAGTAAATCATAGCAGAAAACTTTCCTAACCTGGGGAAAGACACAGACATCAAAATCCAGGAAGCACAGAGGACTCCCATTAGATCCAACCAAAACCGACCATCAACAAGGCATATCATAGTCAAATTCACAAAATACTCAGGCAAGGAAGGAATCATGAAAGCAGCAAGGGAAAAAAAGTCCTTAACCTATAAGGGATGATAGATCAGGTTTGCAGCAGACCTATCCAGAGAAACTTGGCAGGCCAGAAAGGAGTGGCAGGATACATTCAATTTGCTGAATCAGAAAAATATGCAGCCAAGAATTCTTTATCCAGAAAGGCTGTCATCCAAAATAGAAGAAGAGATAAAAAGTTTCCCAGACAAACAAGAATTAAAGGAGTTTGTGACCACTAAACCAGCCCTGGAAGAAATTTTAAAGGGGACTCTCTGAGGGGAGAAAAGATGAAAAAAAAAAACAAAAAACCAAATAAATAAAGACCAAAAGCAACAAAGACTAGAAAGGACCAGAGAGCCCTACCAGAAACTCCAGCTCTACAAGCAACATGATGGCAATAAATTCATATCTTTCACTACTCACTCTAAACGTCATTGGACTAAATGCTCCAATCAAAAGACATAGGGTAGCATAATGGATAAGAAAACAAGATCCATCTATATGCTATTTACAAGAGACTGATTTTAGACATAAAGACACCTTCAGGTTGAAAGTAAGGGGATGGAGAACCATCTACCAAACTAATGGTCAACAAATGAAAGCCAGAGTAGCCATACTTATATCAGACAATCTAGACTTTAAAATAAAGACTGTAACAAGAGATTAAGAAGGGCATTATATCATAATTAAGGGGTCTATCCATCAAGAAGACCTAACAATTGTAAACATTTATGTGCCAAATGTGGATGCACCCAAATATAGAAATCAATTAATCACAAACATAAAGAAACTCATTGATAGTAATACCATAATAGTAGGGGACTTAAACACCCCACTCACAGCAATGGACAGATTATCTAATCAAAAAATCAAGTAGGAAACAATGGCTTTGAATGACACACTGGACCAGATGGACTTAACAGATACATTCAGAACATTTCATCCTAAAGCAGCGGAATATACATTCTTCTCCAGTACACATGGAACATTCTCCAGAATAGACCACATACTCAAACACAAATCAGCTCTCAACAGGTACAAAAAGATCAAGATCATACCATGCATATTTTCAGACCACAACACTATGAAACTCGAAATCAACCGCAAGAAAAAATTTGGAAAGGTAACAAATACTTGGAGACTAAAGAACATCCTACTAAAGAATGAATGGGCTAACCAAGAAGTTAAAGAGGAAGTTAAAAAGTTCATGGAAGCCAATAAAAATGATAACACCACAATCCAAAATCTCTGGGACACAGGAAAGGCAGTCATAAGAGGAAAGTATATAGTAATCCAGGCCTTCCTAAAGAAGGAAGAAAGATCTCAGGTACACAACCTAACCTTATGCCTTAAAGAGCTGGAAAAAGAACAGCAAATAAAACCCCAAAACAGCAGACAGGAAATAATAAAGATTAGAGCTGAAATTAATGCTATCAAAACCAAAAAAAAAAACAGTAGAACAGATCAATGAAACCAGAAGCTGGTTCTTTGAAAGAATTAACAAAATTGATAAACCACTAGCCAGTTTGATCAAAAAGAAAAAGGAAAGGACCCAAATAAATAAAATCAGAATGAGAGAGGAGAGATCACAACCAACACAGCAGAAATAAAAACAATAATAAGAGAATATTATGAGCAATTATATGCCAATAAAATGGGCAATCTGGAAGAAATGGACAAATTCCTAGAAACATATACACTACCAAAACTGAAACAGGAAGAAATAGAAAATTTGAACAGACCCATAACCAGTAAAGAAATCAAATTAGTAATCAAAAATCTGCCAAAAAAAACAAGAGTCCAGGGCCAGATGGCTTTCCAGAGGAATTCTACCAAACATTTAAGGAAGAGTTAACACCTATTCTCTTGAAGCTGTTCCAAAAAGAAGAAATGTAAGGAAAAGTTCCAAACTCTTTCTATGAAGCCAGCATTACCTTGATTCCAAAACCAGACAGAGACCCCACTAAAAAGGAGAACTATACACCAATTTCCCTGATGAATATGGATGCAAAAATCCTCAACAAGATACTAGCCAACCAGATCCATGAATAATTCTTCTTCCACGAAGAATTATTCACCACAACCAAGTGGGATTTATACCTGGGATACAGGGCTGGTTCAATATCCACAAAACAATCAATGTGATGCATTACATCAATAAAGAAAGAGAAAAGAACCACATGATCCTCTCAATAGATGTAGAGAAAGCATTTGACAAAATACAGGACCCTTTCTCCATAAAAACTCTCAAGAAAGTAGGGATAGAAGGATCATACCTCAAGATCATAAAAGCCATATATGAAAGACCCAACGCTAATATCATCCTCAATGGGGAAAAACTGAAAGCTTTTATCCTAAGGTCAGGAACAAGAAAGGGATGTCCACTCTATGTTATCCAACATAGTATTGGAAGTCTTAGCCTCTGCCATCAGACAACACAAAGAAATAAAAGGCATCCAAATCGGCCAGGAGGAGGTCAAACTTTCACTCTTCGCAGACGACATGGTACTCTATATGGAAAGCCCAAAAGATTCCACCAAAAAACTGTTAGAACTGATCCATGAATTCAGCAAAGTGGCAGGATATAAAATCAATGCACAAAAATCAGTTGCATTCCTATACACCAACAACGAAGCAACAGAAAGAGAAATTAAGGAATCGATCCCATTAATAATTGCACCAAAACCCATAAAATATCTAGGAATAAATCTAACCAAAGAGGTGAAAAGTCTACACACTGAAAACTACAGAAAGCTTATTAAAGAAATTGAAGAAGACACAAAAATGGGAAAAGATTTCATGCTCCTGGATAGGAAGAACAAATATTGTTAAAATGTTGATATTACCCAAAGCAATCTACATACTCAATGCAATCCCTATCAAACTAACACCAGCATTCTTCACAGAGCTAGAACAAATAATCCTATAATTTGTGTGGAACCATAAAAGACCCCGAACAGTGCTCGCTTCGGCAGCACATATACTAAAAAGACCCCGAACAGCCAAAGCAATCTTGAAAAAGAAAACCAAAGCAGGAGACATCACAATCCCAGACTTCAAGATGTATTACAAAGTTGTAATCATCAAGAAAAAGTGGTTTTGGCACAAAAACACTCAGATCAATGGAACAGAATAGAGAACCCAGAAATGGGCCCACAAACGTATGGCCAAGTAATCTTTGACTAAGCAGGAAAGAACATACAATGGAATAAAGACAGTCTCTTCAGCAAGTGGTGCTGGAAAACTGGACAGCGACATGCAGAAGAATGAACCTAGATCACTTTCTTACACCATACACAAAAATAAAATGGACGAAAGACCTCATGTAAGATGGGAAGCCATCAAAATCCTCAAGGAGAAAGCAGGCTAAAACCTCTTTGACCTTGGCCACAGCAACTTCTTACTCAACACGTCTCTGAAGGCAAGGGAAACAAAAGCAAAAATGAACTATGGGGACCTCATCAAAATAAAAAGCTTCTGCACAGCGAAGGAAACAATCAGCAAAACTAAAAGGCAACTGATGGAATGGGAGAAGATACTTGTAAATAACATATCACATAAAGGGTTAGTATCCAAAATCTATAGAGAACTTATCAAACTCAACACCTAAAAAACAAATAATCCAGTGAAGAAATGGGCAAAAGACATGAATAGACACTTCTCCAAAGAAGACATTCAGATGGCCAACCAACACATGAAAAAAAAGGTACACATCACTCATCGTCAGGGAAATACAAATCAAAACCACCATGAGATACCACCTTACACCTGTCAGAATTAACATTAACAACTAACATTAACAACTCAGGCAACAACAGATGTTGGCGACGATGCAGAGAAAGAGGATCTCTTTTGCATTGCTGGTAGGAATGCAAGCTGGTGCAGCCACTCTGGAAACCAGTATGGAGGTTCCTCAAAAAATTAAAAATAGAACTATCCTACAACCCAGTAATTGCACTACTAGGTATTTATCCAAGGGATACAGGTATGCTGTTTCGAAGGGACACATGCACCCCCATGTTTATAGCAGCACTATCAACAATAGCCAAAGTATGGAAAGAGCCCAAATGTCCATGGATGGATGGATGAATGAATAAAGATGTGGTATATATATATATATATATACACACACACAAACACACACATATACATATATATACATATACATATATATGTGTATATATACACACACACACACACACACACACACAATGGAGTATTACTTGACAATCAAAAAGAATGAAATCTTGCCATGTGCAACTACGTGGATGGAACTGGAGGGTATTATGCTAAGCGAAATTAGAGAAAGACAAATATCATATGGCTTCACTCATATGAGGACTTTAAGACACAGAACAGTTGAACATAAGGGAAGGGAAGCAAAAATAATATAAAAACAAAGAGGGGGACAAAACATAAGAGACTCTTGAATATGGAGAACAAACAGAGGGTTACTGGGAGGGTTGTGGGAGGGGGGATGGGCTAAATGGGTAAGGGGCATTAAGGAATCTACTCCTGAAATGGCTGTTGCACTATATACTAACTAATTTGGATGTAAATTAAAAAAATAAAATTAAAAAAAATAAAACTCCTTCATGTTACTGAAGGCAGCTGTGTGGGGTTTGATGAAGTTTTGGGGTGATGGTGGGTGGTCCAGAGCCAACAACCAAGAAAGAATTCTTGAAGACATCTTTGCTGCAAAAAGGTGATTTTATTAAAACATAGGGACAGGACCCATTGGGCAGGAATAGCTGCACTGGGGTTGTGACAGGTAACTCATTACATACCCTCAGGGTGGGAGGGGGTCAGGGATAAAGTAAGTCTCTAAGGTATTTTGAAAGCAAGGTTTCCAGGACTTTGAGAGGCTAACTGTTGGTAGGGAAATGCCACTTATTACCATTTAATAAAACCTCAGTCGTGAGACCCTTCAGATGTATATTGGGGGGCCATAAGCTTGGAGTATGGTTGCCAGCATATATCTTGGGGCAGTTAAGATAAAGGAAGTAGACTTACAGGATCCTCCAGATGGGGATAAGGTTAAGCTAAGGTTCTCTTTTTCCCCTAGAAAAGTGTCATCATTGAGGCAGCTGAGCTCCTAGAGGTAGGTCACTCTGCCTGTGACTTGTCAATGGGTTTTGGGCAGTGAGGGAATTTAATTTTTCATTTGCCTTAGTTTCCCACATTACCATGGCAAGCACTTAAACCCCTTTCCTTTGTTCTTGGGTAGCCAGGAATGTCCGAGGAATATCACACATAATCCACCTGGGCCAGGGGGAGGGGTACCAGTCTGTAATTTGCCCTCAGTTTGCCCCATGCTCCCTCATCAGGGTTCATTCATTTTCATGGCTGTGTGGTGTTTCTTCATGCACTGAATCACATCTGCCACAGTTCATTCATTCTACTGTGGATGAGCACTCACGTTGTTTCGAGTTTGGAGCCATTAAGAACAATGCAGCTGTGAAGGTTCTTGCACGTGCCTCCTGCACATGCATGTGATAGTTTCTTCAGACGGGAGTCAGCCTTACAGGGTCATATTCCTTAACACCACACTGTTTTTCAAAGTGGTTGTACCAACTTAGACTCCCACTAGCAGCTCGTGTGATTTCCTCAGCTCCCCTCTACAACACTGTAAATCATCAACCTTGCTGTTTTTGCTAATTTGGTGGTATAAAATGGTTTTACACTATAGTTTTAATGCATAATTCCCTCATTAATAATGAGATTGGGCATCTTTTCATGCGAGTATGAGTCAGATGTGTATTCCCCTTCTGTCAAATGCCTGTTCGTGTCTTGCCCACTGTTCTACTGATTTATTTGTTTTCTTCTTATTGCTTCATGAAAGTTGGTGTATATTCTGGAAGGCTTTTATTGTTATAGATTGCAAATCTCTCTCCCCATTTGTGCTATTTGTATCATCTGTTTACTGTCTTAAAGTTGTCTTCTGGAAAGAAAAAAGTTCTTAGGTTGAACATAGCTGAATTTGCAATGATTTATCAGAAGCTTTGATCTGTAGTACGCATAGTCCCACCACCTGCTGTTGCTTCTTCAACATTGTCTTGACCACCCTTGGACTTTTGATCTTCTATACAAATTTAAGAATCTGCCAGTTATGTTTTATCAAACAATTTAAAAACACAAACTCCTACTGGAATTTCACTAAATCTATAGATCACAAAAGGAGAAATTTACATCTTTATAATATTGCTTTCCTATTCAAAATGTAAGCTTGGTGTATGCCATGGTTTTAGGACTAATTTAAAGTTTTTCAGTAAAATTTTAGAGTTTTATCTATAAAGACTTACATCTCTTTTATAAATGTCCTACTAAGTGCTTCCTATTTTTTGTTGCTAATGTAAATAGTTTCTTTTAAAATTGTATATTTCTAACTAATTGCCTCTGCTATATAGAAATGCAACTGATTTCTATATTAATTTTATGTGCAGTCATCTGTCTAAACTCTTAACCCTAATAATAAAGATACAGATTGTCTTGGACTTTCTAGATCTGAAAACAGTTTTTTGCTTCCTTTCCAATTCTTATACTTTTCGTTTATTTTCCTTGTTTTACTGTCCTAGCTATGACCTCAAATACATTGTTGAATAGGAATATAGGAAGTGGGCATTTCGATCTTATCCTTTGAATTTAAACTTTTGACTATTAATGATATTTGTTGTAGGTTTTTAAGAGGTCCTTTTTCAGATGAACAAATATCTGTTCTATTCCTAGTTTGCTTTAATTGCATTCCAGAAGTTTCAAAACAATATTTTCATCATATTCACTTTATGTATTTTTAAATTTCCATTATGATATTTCCTTTGATCTGTGAGTTGTTAAAGCATGTTTTCCATTTCCAAATGTAAGGGGTTTTTTTTGCATTATAATTTTTGTTACTGATTTCCAGCTTAATTACATTTGAAATTTATTCATAGAAAATTCCATTTATGCTTAAAAAGAAGTAATAATCTCCAACTGCGGAGTGCAATGTTCTCTATATTCCCCTTTATCAAGCTTATTAATGTAGTCTTTAAATCTTCTATATCCTTAATGATATTTATCTGCTGAATCTATGAGCCACTGACAGAGATGTGTAAATTCTCCTACTAGCACAATGGATTGGTCTAGCTTCCCTTGTAGTGCTGTCATTTGCTTTATGTATTTTGAGCATAAATAGAAAATGATAGACAGATAGATAGATAGACAGATAGTCTTACAAGTTTGAAATTGTTTCACGTGTTTGGGATATTAAGCATTTTACCACAGTGCAGTGACCTCTTTATCACTCATAAAACTATTTACCTTAAAATCTGTTTTTTTTTTTTTCTGGGGGCGCCTAGGTGGCTCAGCCAGTTAAGCATCTGACTTCAGCTCAGGTCATGATCTCATGGCCTGTGAGTTCGAGCCCTGTGCCAGACTCTGTGCTGACAGCTGGGAGCCTGGAGCCTGCTTCAGATACTGTGTCTCTCTCTCTGCCCCCACCCCCTACTTGCATTCTGTCTCTCCCTCTCTCTCTCAAAAAATAAAAATAAATATGTTTTTTTCTGATACTATATTTTCCAGCTTTCTTTTAATTAGTATTTGCCTATTGTATCTTTCTCACTCTTTTAACTTCCAATATTTCTACATACTTATGTTTGAAATGTGTCTCATGTAAGTAGCATATGCTAGATTATATTTTTTTATCCAGGCTATCAATTTTTGTCTGTTTTCCCCCCCAAGTTTTTATTTAAATTCAAGCTAATATATAATGTAGTATTGGTTTCAGGAGTAGAATTCAATGATTCATAGCTCACATATTACAACCAGGGCTCATCACATATGCCCTCCTTAATACCCATCACCCATCTCTAACACATCCTACACCCACCTCCCTCTGTCAACCCTCAGTTTGTTTTCTATCGTTAAGAGTCTTTTATGGTTTGTTTCCCTCTCTTTCTCTTTTTTTTCTTTCCCCTATGTTTATCTGTTTTGCATCTTAAATTCCACATATGAGTGAAATCATATGGTATTTGTCTTTCTCTGACTGACTTATTTTGCTTAGCATAGTACTCCCTAACTCCATCCACATTGTTGAAAATGGCAAGATGTCTTTCCTTTTGATGGCTGAGTAATATTCCATTGTATATGTGTACCACATCTGCTTTATCCATCCATTAGTTGATGGATGCTTGAACTCTTCCATAATTTGGCTATTGTTGATTCAATTTTTGTCTTTTAACTGAGGAGTTTAGTCCTGTTATATTTATCATAATTACTAATATATTTGAATTTATTTCTACAACCCTACTATGTGTTTTACATTTGTCTAACTTTTTCTGTTTTCCCACCTCCCTTCCTTGCAAATTAATTGAGGTTTTTTTTTATTTATTCACTTGTATATCATTGTTTTTCCCCTTCTTTGGCTTCCTTTTGTTTGGAAGTGACATTGTCCACATCTTTTCTTCTTGTGATTGCCCTAAAATTTTTAAGATGCATTTTTAATAATTCTAAAATTAATATTCTTAACCTCCTCCTGAAAAATTCATGGTCTTTAAGTTTTTTTTTAAATTCTAGTTATTCCCTCACTCAGTGGGGGAACATTCATTTGTCTGATATCTTACTTCCCTATGTTTTTCCACTGGAAATTTGATATTATTATCATTTTATATAGTTAAGGTTTATTTAGATTTAAGGTTTATTCATGCTTGTCCACATACTATTCCTTCTCGTATCACACTTTCTCCCTCTTGGATCATTTTCTCCCACCTATATTGTGTAGAATTTCATTTAGTGGAGATGTTCTGGTGGTAAATATCTGTTTTATTTCTTTTATGCTAAATATCTTTACTTTGCCCTCATTTTTAAAAAATCATATGGCCAGACATAGAATTTTTGTTACCAGCTAGTTTTTGTCAGCACATTATGCCTTTTGGCTTCCATTATAGTGAAAAGAAGTCAGAAATAACACTAATTGCCATGATTTTGTAGAAGACCCATCTTTCCTCTCTGGCTGCTTTCAACATCCTCTTCTTCTTTATTCTGTAGTTAATATGTCTAGGAGTGTGTTTCCTTTTATTCATCCTCATTTGGATTTGTTGAAAATTAATGTCTTCCAAGAGTTCTCGAAAATTCTCAGCCATCATCTGTTGGAATGAAATCCTCTCCCCATATCTGACAGAGACATCTCATTTGGTTCTCTCTCTCTTTTTATCACTTTTGCCTTTTCTTAATATTGCTTAACTTCTCAAATTTATATCCATGATAATGTCATTGCATCCATCTTCATTATTTCTCTCCAACTGTATCTAATCTTCTGGTTATTCCATCGTTTGAGGTTTTAATTTCAATTATTAATTTTTCATATTCGGTTGTTATCTTTGGTTGGTTCTTTTTCAAATCTACTTGCTCCCTGCTCGATCTTTCAAGATTCATTTACCTCCCAGAGTTCTTGGTTTCAGTCTGTGTGGGAACTGAGAGAATTTCTTATTTCCATGTCAGCTCAGAGATACATTTGTAAAGATTAAAAAAAAAAACAACAAAAAACTCTATCCAGCATTTCAGTTGTTTTGGATGGGAAAAGTGTTCTGGCTACCTAATCCACTCTATTGCTGGAAACAGAAATGATCAAGCTGTTTTATTTTTAGCCAAAGCTAATTTCCAGATCACTCTGCACCTGTAAACCTAAAACAATCTGTATGAATGCTCCTTCCTTTTTTAGCTAAAAAGAATTTCCAAAGATGATAACCAATAAACTTCAGTTAGAGGAAAACATACCAGTCTATCTGTCCCAGAGGCTCCCAGAATGGCATTTCTTTTTTTTTTTTTTTTAATTTTTTTTTTTTTTTTAATTTTTTTTTTTTTCAACGTTTTTTATTTACTTTTTGGGACAGAGAGAGACAGAGCATGAACGGGGGAGGGGCAGAGAGAGAGGGAGACACAGAATCGGAAACAGGCTCCAGGCTCCGAGCCATCAGCCCAGAGCCTGACGCGGGGCTCGAACTCACGGGCCGCGAGATCGTGACCTGGCTGAAGTCGGACGCTTAACCGACTGCGCCACCCAGGCGCCCCAATTTTTTTTTTTTAATGTTTTTTATTTATTTTTGGGACAGACAGAGACAGAGCATGAACGGGGGAGGGGCAGAGAGAGAGGGAGAACAGAATCGGAAACAGGCTCCAGGCTCCGAGCCATCAGCCCAGAGCCTGACGCGGGGCTCGAACTCACGGACCGCGAGATCGTGACCTGGCTGAAGTCGGACGCTTAACCGACTGCGCCACCCAGGCGCCCCCAGAATGGCATTTCTAACTCGCATTTGAAACCATCATGTCAAATGTACTAATAAATTATTATTAGCTAGTTCATCAGAGTAAGGCTTATTATTGTTTGCCAAACATACACGAATTATATGTATTATAATTTTGCCACCACCTTCTGAGGTAGTTATTACTAGTTCCATTTTACAGATGAGAAACTGAGGGGAGAAATGGTTACATATATTGCCCAAAGAACATGGTGGAAGTGGGAAGCAGTTGGGCTCCAGAGTGCATACTTACTCTCAGCTTCCATGCTCTGCTATCTCTGTTAGAAGATGAGCAGTCAGTGGATAACTAGCTGCCTGAGAAATATGGCCCATATTGGCTTGTTCAGGAGAAATTATCCCTCTAACACCACGGTTCTTAACCTGCACAGCCCATCAGAAGCACCCAGAGAGTGTGTTCAAAATACACTTGGCACCTCCCAAGCAGAGATTCTAACTGAGTTGGTTGGGGTGGGGCCGCATGCCAGGTCTCCCCCGCAGTTCCGTGGACCCCCTTCTTGATCAGAACCACTCCTCTGTGGGTTTTCCAGGGCTTCCCCCCTTGTTCCCATGTTAGAATGCGTTACCAGGTTTCAGCTTCCCGGAAACATGGACGTTGGGCAAGAAAGAGAGCTGTCATCTCCCCCGTCACCATCTGATTGTCCTTGAGCAATTCCCTCCCCCAGATCTGAGCCTCAGCTTCTTCCGGTGTAAATGAGAGACTGTTTTCAGGCTAACATTTAAGGTTCTCAGTCACTGATAAGTCCTGTCTCTTTTGGATGAGCACTGTGTAGCAGGAGGTCAGGGCTCGGAGAAGGGCAGTTCTGGCTTAAATTAGGCCTGGGGATTATTGATGGATTTCATATATCCATTGCTCCGTATGCATGGATGTTTGGGAGTGAGAGTCCCCACTGGATGCTGCCACCTAGGTGATCCTGAATGATTTCTAGCACAGAAGACCCTTGCTGAAATCCTGTGCTCTCTCCTCGCTAGTTAAGTGCTAGAAAAGCACCAAGTACAATTTAACTGGGGAAGAGTCACTAAGGGACAAAGTCCTAAAAAAAGATGGGGAGGCCCAGACTGAGAATGCCACCCACCGCCACACACACACACACACACACACACACACACACCCTTCTGTCAAGGCTGCTGAACCATCTGGTCAGAAAGAAGCTGCTTTTAAGGAATTTGGCTTTGTTGGGCCTGCATATAAAATTCCAACACAGATGTTCCTTGGCACCCAAGCACCTGACTTCTCTGGACCGACATGGCCACAACTCTCCCTTTCTGGCTGCTTCTGGCCCCAAGTTAGTCCTTCCATTCTGTGCCTCTGGCCTGAGCCCTCCTAACTGCGCTATATCTCTCCCCAAAGGCAACCAAATATTTCCCCACAGGGTTGAGCCGACATGTCCTCCTCCCCAATGCTCCCCACCCTGTGCTCTATAGGATTTAATGTCTCTGCTTTGTCCACTCACAGTACTCCCAACCCCAGAAGTCCAGGAGAAGTCCCTCCATGTGTAGTTAGACATGTGAAGGTTATATGCTGAGCTTTCTGAGGACCCCAAGCAGCCATGGGTGTTGATTCATAACTCAGCCTCACTCATTTGGGTGGAACTGCCCTGAGAGATGACCTGGCTTCCTTGCCAGCCCCCAGCCTGTCTCTGGATCACCACCTAAGCCTGGTCCTATCTCCTAGACACCCTTGGCCTCCTGTAGTTGCCTCTGAAAATCCCAGGTGAGATGTCAGACAGGTCATCAGTTCCTAAGGAGAGGGGTTAGGCCTCCATTCTGCTTCCCTCACAGAGGTTGCTTAGAAAGGCCACTTGGCAGGGGGTTGACAGAGAGCGTGGTGGCAGGAATGGAGGCCCCGGGGCCCCGGTTCTGTATCAAATAAGGTAATGTGTTTAGTGAGTTACCTGGAGTACAGGAGGGGCTCACTATACACCAACTATTATTAGAACGCCAAGCAGGTGGCAGATCTTCCAGATACCATTTGAAGAACTCTGCGTATATTCCTTCAGGGAATAAACCCTAATAAATAACCACAAACCCTAATAGATTTCCTTCAGGGTATTACTATTTTCACGATGTTATAGCTGAAAAAACAGAAGTTCAGAGAAGTTAATTAATTTGTCCAATGTCAAACAGCTAGCAGCAGTCTGGATTCAGATGCAAAAGAGTCCAACTCCAAAATCTGGACACACTATTCTAGGCTGTCTTAACTCCCCTACAAAATGGCAAGCTTCTCAATGCATTTGTTTCTCTTTTTTTCTAAGTTTATTTATTTATTTTGAGAGAGAGAGTGCACACAGAAGGGGCAGAGAGAGAGGGAAAGAGAGAGAATCCCAAGCAGGCTCCATGCTGTCAGCGCAGAATGCAACACGGGCCTCAATCCCACAGACCATGAGATCATGACCGAGCCGAGATCAAGAGTCAGACGCGTAACCAGCTGAGCCACCCAGGCGCCCCTGTCCTAAGTTATTTTGATTTTAAGGAAGATAGCCGGGAGGAAAGTCTCTCTGGGAGCAATGCCATGGAGTGATGAAGGAGGCAGACTCTCGTGACGTATCCGTCAGGGTTCTCCAGAGAAACAGAGCCAGTAGAGGCAGGAGTTGATGCTGCAGTCTTGAGGCAGAATTTCTTTTCCAGGAAATTTCAGCTTTTGCTTTTAAGGTCTTCAACTGATTGGATGAGGCCTACCCACGTTATTGAGAGGAATCCTCTTAACTTAAAATCAACTGATTGTAGATGTTAACTACATCTACAAAATGTCTTCACGGCAAAACTTTGATTAGTATTTGATTAAATAATGGGTAGTATAGCCTCGCCAAGTTGCCGTAAAACTAATCATCACACATGCATATCCAGGAACAGGAACTTCCTATCATGGCCTCATGAAGCCAGAACAAAGAACTGTTCTGGATCTAACTAGTACCCAGAAATTAATGCGATTCAGCCACTTCTTCCCAATCTCTTCTACTCCCAAATGGCACATTCTTTTTGTATGTTCAGTTCAGATTTCTAAGAGAGTAAACATATTGATTCAGGACATTTTTTTCCCCAGGCCATGTTAAGGCCAGTGTGAGGATTGGTTGTCCTGGAGTCAGGTGATCTCCCCATGGCCCAGTGACTCTTTGACCCTGTGCACATGCCAGCAAGGGGTCTGTCTCAGAGGAGGGAGGAGGGCTGTGAGCCAAGGAGCTTCAGCTCAGTGAGAATGTGGAGCACAGCAGGACCCCTGAATACACACCTACACCACGCCCTTCTACCTTCACAGCACCAACCCCTTGTATCCTAATCACACACATCCCTGCACACCACTCACCTCTCCCAGCAAAGAGACAACCAAAGGTGCTTGTCCAGGAGGCAGTGTGTGCAGTGGCCGTGTTGGGTGAGTCTCAACATTATTTCTCAGCATCAAGTCCACAATCCCCTGATGAGACTCACTCCTTCCATGTTCCCTCTGCAACCTTTTCTGGGGGTTATTCCTTACCCTTTTGCAAATGAAAGGCACGTGGTGAACGTGACCACTGCCAGCATACTTAATAACTATGATGGAAGGAAAACAGAACATTCTTAAGTTGCAATAACTGAAGTAATGACATCCACTTTAAAAACAAAAAAGCAGAGGGGCTCCTGGGTGGCTCAGTCAGTTGAACGTCTGACTCTTCATTTCTGCTCAGGTCATGATCTCAGATTTGTCAGACTGAGACCCATCTCGGACTCTGTGCTGACTGCACAGAGGCTGCTTAAGATTTTTTTGTCTCCCTCTCTCTGCCCCTCCCCTGCTTTCTCTCTCTCTCTCTCTCTTTCAAAATAAATAAACAGAGGAGAATATGGTATAATTACCCAATTTTCAGATACTTTGGCAGGGAGGGGAAAATAACCCTGAAAAAATGGAAGGTACCATGCCCTTAATTCTAGACTTTGTCCCAAGGCTGTAACTAACGTTCCCTTCCTTGCTTCATCCATGTGGCCTTTGCTTTTTGTTCAATGGAGCTGTCTAACTTTTGCTATCAGAAAGTCTTTTGGCTGCAAATAATAGAAAATCCAACTAATAGTGGCTTAAATAAATAGGGATTTGTTTTTTTCATATAACAAGATGCAGAAAGCAACTTCTAGTGTTGGCTTAGCAATAATGTCAGGAATCTAGGGGCCACATCTCCGTTCCGCTGTCACTCTGCCTTCTGATTGCAAGATGCCACTGTGGGGTCCTGGCCATGTTCAAGGCGGGACGACTAGAAAGGGATTGACACCGGGTGCATCTTGACTTTTTGTCAGCAAAGCCAAAGCTTTTCTAGGAGCATCCAGCAGGGCGCTCCTTCTGTCTTCTTGGCCAGAACTCCATCACAAGACCACTCATAGCAACACTCGAGGCTATGAAACCAAATATCTAGCAAAGATATGAGATAAAGAAATGTCATAACAGACTTAAAGCAAATATGATTTTTTGACTGGGTCATGGCAGATTACCTTCCTCCAAACAAAATGAGCAAGAAAGAGGTAGGAAAATGGCTGTGTAGTTGGTGCATTTGCTTACATGACATAGTCACAGTGTTCTGCTACCTTTTATAGTCCCCTCTACCCTATTTGACAGTAACAGCTTCCCTGGATAATCAACATCAAGCTCCTTTGCCAGTGTCCTGTAGCCCCAGCATTTATGAAACCCCCAGTGGCAGACCTAGTTCCATAGGGTTTTTATCATGATCCTCAGTGGAAGTATCTCTCCCATGGGTAGTGAAACTTCAAGACCAGTAGAGTCCAGCTGCAATGGTAAAAATGCATCCTCAGGTTTAAGCATGAGTGGATCCCCACCTCCACCTAGAGACTCCTAGCTCTTTGTTCCTGGCTGTGGGTGGAAATGGAGCCATATGAAGGAACTTAAAATTGTTAATGAATTCAGAGTTGCTTTTTCTCATTGTATCTTTTCTCAACCACTCATTAGCAGACAAGAATGATATGAGTGTCTGTGAAATGGTTTTGACTTTCAAAAGGGTTCCTTATGCTTGAAGGAAGACAGAGGCCCACTGGTCCAGTGGGAAGATGTCCAGGAGTTAGGAGCATTTTGTGCTAAGTCTGGGTCTGCAGCTACCTGCCCAGCTGTGCTTCCTTGGAGAGACCATCTCCCCTGCCAGGACCTCAGTGGCATGCCCTGTAAGATCAGCAGGATGGACTAGATAATGACAAAAGTCCCTTCCAGCTTGCAACATCTTCTAATTTATTAGGATTAGGATTAATATATTACGATTTTCAATTTATTAGGAAATTTACTAGGATTATAAATTAGGATCTATTAATATATCTTGCAATTCTAAAGTCTTATGAGCCTATTACTTCTAGGGTTGAACTTCGTTGCTGTTCTCAGTTTGCCTTCATTTCAGAAGATAGACATCTTCTCTTTTCGCCTGAAGGGAATGGGCTTTCTCTCTAGATTCACCATCTAGAGTTACTGCCACAGCATGTAGGAGGACTTCCAGTGGTCATTGGCTATACTGTATTATTCACAACTTCTATTTTCAACAATAAGAAAAAAGAAAAGAAGGAAGGAGTTCAGTTCAATAACTATTACATCCCCTGAAAGAAAAATAAAACAAATTGAAACTGTCTGGATATTATTGGGGCCTTTCACCTTCTAGGCTAATTGGCAATGCATCAAAAGTAACACAAGGTTCCAACAGAATTCATTAATGCCAAAGTTCATTTATTCACACTTGGTACAGAAATGACGGTGTACCAGGGTGAAATAAATCTTCATTTAAAAAATAAATGTCAAGGAAGTTTAAAGAGTTTTTGAAAATTGTTTGAGTTTTGGGGTGCCTGGGTGGCTCAGTCCAGGAAGCATCTGATTCTTTATTTTGGCTTAGGTCACAATCTCATGGTGTGTGAGTTCGAGCCCTGAATCGGGCTCTGCCCTGACAGCATGGAGCTTGCTTGGGATTCTCGCTCTCTCTCTCTCTCTCTCTCTCCCCGCTCCCCTCCCCTACTCACTCACTCTCTCACTCTCACTCTCAAAAAAAAAAAAAAATTAAAAAACACATTAAAAAGCTTAATTAAAATTAAAATTGTTTAAGTTTTTATGCCTTTTTTTCTCACCCATAAATAATTATGTTGTGTGCTATGGGGCACACGGAGCCAGGAATCAGTTATCAAAAACCATTGGCTACAGTAACTGTGTGATCTTAACCAAGTCCTTTTAAATTCTTTAGCTTCAAAAGAGAAATGATAATAATTAACACTAAAGGCTTTGGTGAGCATCAAATCATACCAGAAGCAATACAGTAATATATACCAAAGTCTTTGTAAGCTATAAAATGACATAATTAAAAATAAAGATACCTGTGAGATAATGTGGAGATGATTTCAAAATAATGGAAAATATATAATTTGTGATTAATAATTTTGTTTGATGTTCAAAAGATCTTCTACATCTGAGATTTTTTTTAGGTATATTTGCCCAAATTCAAAGCAGCTGAACTCCTATAGATACACATACACACATGCACACTCTCTTCTTTAGTAGGATTTTAGAAATTTATTTTCATTTATTCAGAAAAAAAGAAAAACAAAACATTTCCAATACCCTAAATGTGGTTATTGTTTTATAGATGTATACATGTCAAACCTTATCAAATTGCACACTTCAAATACATACAATTTATTATATATCAATTATATCTTAATAAGATATTAAGATATATTTATATTAAAATAATACTATTTTGTAAATAATATTTCATATTTTAATGTTTTATTTTAGAAATATATAAATATATTATTATAAAATTATGTTTTATGTTTTATAAATATATAAATGTTTGTATTTATACATACAAAAATATTTATATTTTATAAATAATAAAAATATTAATTCTAAAAGGTCATTTAACATGGAAGATTATATTCTGGGTGACTCACTCTTCTGGCTTCCTTGTCCTGCGTTTTCCTTCATTCCTGGAAATGTCCCGGGAGAAAACAGCACACATTCCTAGCATTAAGCTACTTACAGTTGGAGTTAACACTTCAAGACTTCCTACCACCTCTGGCAGTCAGGAGGCAGAAACTGAAGACCAGGACTCTGGAAGAAATCTCTGTCCCTGGCAGGAGCCAAGCTTTAAGGTAGCGGGTGGGGGTAGAACCAGCCACTGCCCCTTCCTGGCATTCCACACCCAACTGCCTGGCTTATCTTTCTCTGGAATTCAGCACTGAAGGGCAAGCTCATTAGCTCATTCCCCAGGGAAATAAATGGAAGAGGAGGGACAGAGAGACAAAGAGACAGACAGACAGACAGACAGAGGAAGAGGAAGAATGACCAGGCCTGAGGTTTGAGTCCAATGCAAAAGCAAGGAAAGTATGGTTGCCTTGAGACAACTAGCCCCCCAGCATCCTTCCCTTTCCCCTAATGTGTGCCTGCAGAACACATTTAGGGGAGGCCACACATGAGAACAGATTCTACTGAAGTCATTTCACCCAACACAGAGACTTCTTTTCTTTTCTTTTCTTTTCTTTTCTTTTTTCTTTTCTCTTCTCTTCTCTTCTCTTCTCTTCTCTTCTCTTCTCTTTTCCTTTGAGAGAGAGGGAGCAAGTGAGCGAGGGCAAGACAGAGAGGGAGAGAGAGGGAGAGAGAGAAGCTCACCCAAAGTGGGGCTCAAACTCATGAACCATGAGATCATGACCCGAGACGAAGTCAGATGCTTAACCGACTGAGCCACCCAGGTGCCCCAACCCAACACAGATTTCTAAACAGAGAGACCATTTTAGGTTTAATACAGGGACAGAAGAGAGACAGGACATTTGCAAAATGACAGAAGTTTCGACAGAGATGCTAAAGAGAAAGCTACTCTGCCCAAATTGAGTCCTTTCCTACCAGCAGCAGTTAGTGATTTATTCCTTTGCTTTAAGGTTTTGACTTTTATACAAAGTAAATTCTCTCAGAAGTGCACTGCTCAGATAATATTTTTATTCTCAGAGGGGTTTGATGAGGGTCAGAAAGCCCTAGCAGAGGTTCTCAGGATTGCTTGCTGGTTGAAATTACCTTATTAGGTTATTAAACTACTGATATCAATCTCTCACCTCCACAGATTCTGATTTCAGTGGCTTGGGCTTGAGTAGAGGGATTTTTTTAAGTCCCCCAAATGATTTTAATGTGCAACCAAGGTTGAACACCACCTCTCTTGGGCAGTGTACCCACACACCCGGCTGATAATCAGATCCCCTAGGAGCCTGGTAAACATACAGTTGTGTGGACCCTCCGCAGAGCTTCTGCCTCGGAATCTCAGGTAGTTTACGCCACAGCCATCCACTGGTGCTGGTGCTAAGACCTCCAAGGAAGTACCCACATCCACTGCCACCCACTCTCCCTCCACCTACAGGGTAAGGCCAAAGCAGTGCTTCTCAAATGTGCATACTGATTACCTGATGATCTTATCAAAATGCAGATTCTGGGGCACCTGGGTGATTCAGTCGGTTAAACCTCCGACTTCGACTCAGGTCATGATATAGCTCAAGAGTTCAAGCCCTGCATCAGGCTCTGTGTTGACAGCTCAGAGCCTGGAGGCTGCTTCGGATTCTGTGTCTCCCTCTCTCTCTGCCCCTCTCCTGCTCTCTCTCTCTCTTTCTCTGTCCCTCAAAAATAAATAAACATCAGGGTGCCTGGGTGGCTCAGTCTGTTAAGTGTCTGACTTTGCCTCAGGTCATGATCTCATGGTTCGTGGGTTTGAGCCCCAGGTGGGGCTCTGTGGTGACAGCTCAGAGCCTGGAGTGTGCTTCTGATTCTGTGTCTCCCACTCTCTCTGCCCCTCTCCTGCGTTCTCTTTCTCTCTCTCTTTCTCTCTCTCTCACAAACAAATAAACATTAAAAAAATTGTAATAAAAATGCAGATTATGATTCATAAGGAAGGAGTCTGGGACTCTGCATTTCTTTTTAATTTTCTTTTAATGTTTGTTTATTTTTGAGAGAGAGACAGAGACAGAGTGTGAGCTGGAGAGGGGCAGAGATAGAGACACAGAATCCAAAGCAGGCTCCAGGCTCTGAGCTGTCAGCACACAGTCCGATGCAGGGCTCGAACTCACAGACCACAAGATCATGATGTGAGCCAAAGTCGGCTACTTAACTCACTACCCACCCAGGCACCCCATGAGACTCTGCATTTCTAACTAGCTCCCCGCTGATGCCCAAGCTGCTGGTCTGCGGACCCTATTTTAAGGAGCAAGGGCCTACAGCAATGTTTTTCAACCCTGGCTACGAGCTGAAAATACTGATGTCTGATGCAATTGGCCTGGGGTTCAGCCATACTGTGATTGCTTTTAAGGTGCTCCAGGCGATTCTTAGGTGCAACCAAGGTTGAGAACCACAAATAAGCAAAACCAGAAAACTATGTTAAAAGTACACCTGCTGTAGGATTTTGTGATGCTTTATTTTATGAGAGGACAAAAATGTTAAAATAATAGTATGTGTGATTTCTCTGTAGACAACGGATGTTGAGAAAGAGCTTTTTGTTTGCTGAAGAGAGGGCACAAATGCAGAAGCTGATAGTGGAAAGCGAACCCTTTCTACCTAAGAAAGCGCACAGATCTCTGAGGGAAAATGATACACTGAGAGAGATAAAAAGCAGCGGCTGGAGGATGGAACTTGGGTAAGAGGAAGAAATGTCTATAGAGAAATTTAAGACCCTTTCACTGTGCGTAGGGCCGTGTAACCTCCTCCCTCAGTGTCCAGGAACCTTCAACAAAGATCTAGTCCAAATCATATTCAGACTCCCCATCTGTGGTGGATTTTGTTTGTTTTTTTTTTTTACGTGAGTCACTGTACCTAGCAGGGTTCTCCTAACAATCCTATTATTGCCTTTAGAGAAGGTGAACGATATGCCCCACATCTCGTGACAGCCAGGCAGAGCCAGAGCTAAAACCTGAGTGTGGCAGAGGGAATCAACCAGACAGCCCAGGCTCTGACCTGCCAGGGAGAGACTGAGGCCTGGTCTTGACTTGCATGGGAAGGGACAAGGCCTCCAGGAAGAGAAAATAAGGAGCTGGATGGAGAGATGAGGCTTTTGCTGAAGGCGGGAAGGCAGCCGGCTCAGCACCAACCTGCCACTCAGACCCCACTCCAGGCCTGAACCCCAGAGAAAGACAGGGGCGGGGGAGAGGACTCAGGAAGTGAGAAGCATAAGGGCTTCTTCAGGCATCTCTCTGAAGAGCTGGGGGCCCAAGATAGCCTCAAGAACCAAATAACAGGGAAACACAGAGGTAGGCCAGGGGTTCTTCTGCTTTAGCAGGAAACATGGCTTCAGGAACTCTATGGAAGACAGCATTCAGTCAACAAAACATTTATTTGGCTCCTACTGTGTGCCCAGTGTTGAGGCTTCCATAATGAGCAAGTCTAGTGCTAGAATGAAGATGTTCCTCCAAAGATGTAAAGCTCACCAGATGCTTGTGCCCAGTTCACTGAGGGCAGAGGTGCCCTTTCCGTATGTTTTTCTGCCTACCCACACATCTTGAACATTGCTCATTTCTCCAGTGAAAAATTATTTCTTTTTTGGGGGGGAGGGGCAGAGAGAGACAGAGGCAGAGACAGAGACAGAGACAGAGAGAGAGAGAATCTTAAGCAGGCTCTACACTCAGTGCAAAGCCCAATACGGGCCTCTATCTCACGACCCTGAGATCATGACCTGAGCCGAAATCAAGAGTTGGACGCTTAACCGACAGAGCCACCCAGGCTCCCCTAAAGGAATAATTCTCACATTGGGGGTGGGGGGTGGAGTGTTGAGATTCCCCTCCAGAATCTGAAGAAGGCTGTGGAATGTATCTCTGGGAGAAAAGAGACGTTTTGCGCAAGCACACAAAACACTCCTAGGATTCCAGTTCCCGGCCCCCCTGAATCCCCATCACAGACCTGCTAGGATCCGTGAGACCTGAATTGAGCATGCCCAACCTGGAGGAAAGGGTGGACAGCACACTCTTCGGGGCACCCTTTGTACCCATTCTTGTAACTGGGCTCTAGAGAAAAATGAGGCAGCCATGATTTTAAGGCCATGTTTTCAACAAGAGGCTGAAGTAGCTGCCACTCCACAGTGACATCATAAACACAGGAAACTCATCATGACTTCTCTGGCCCATCTAACTCCTGCAGTTGAAACCCCCACCTCCTCAGTTTACCTCACTTCAGGTGGTTTTGAAGAGGCATCATCTTAAATAACCCACCTGAGACAGAAATGACTAATAGCCCCAAACCCATCCGGGGATATTTCCACTTCAAAAAGTGGCTGTGTTTACCCATATGGTGACATGTCAGAATAAGTGACAAAGGAAAATAATTCCAGAAGGACAAAAGAAGGAAAATTAAAAAATGAGTGCCTAATACACATCAGGCACCTCACATATTCATCTGATTTTCCCAGTGTTGTTGTCCACTCTTTGCCAAGAAGGAAGCTGATGCCCAAAAGACAAAATAACTTAATTCCATAGAGCAAGGTTCTCAACGTGTGTGCACGTTGGAATCACCTGGGGAGCTTCAAAGACACTGGGTCCCACCCCAGAGATTGTAGCCTTGGCTTTGGTATTTTTAAAAGATGCTCTGAGGATTCAACTATGCAGACAGTTTGGGAGCCACTGTCAGAGACTAGATGGTGGAGATGTTAATTGTCCCAGTTTTTTCTTACTTCAGGGCATATATTCTGCTAGATACATCCACACAGACACCCAAGTTATATAAATTTTGAACTAGTTTTGTATCAGTTGTTACCTAGCTGTCGACTCAAGCTCCTCTCGTCCACCATTACCCCCATCCTTGCTCTGTCTTCCTGGTACTCTCTGTGCTTGTTTGGAGTTGGAAAGCTCTGCGAGGAATGTTGTCAAATATCTTGGAGATCATCCCTGGCAGTTTCCGTGCTGTATATGTAAGGTCAGAAATAAAATTTGGGGTAGTTTTCTGGGCATTAGTTGCACAAAGCTGAAAATCCCTACCCCACCTGTTCACCATATTGATGCTAACTGGAAATACCAACAGCAAATCCGGACCTTTGCTCAGTTTTTGCAAAAAACAGCTCAGGGCTCTGAAGTCAAAACATGTTTTGTTCTCAAATGTACCAGATCCATTGTCAGGTGGTCTCCTCGAGTTGTCCAGAAAATAAGAGATACTAAGAAAGAAAAAAGGCTCAGGAAATGATCTCAGACTTCCCAGCTGACTACACTTTCCTGTGATACAAACAGCAGGCCAGGCAAATATGAGGTTTGAGCAAGAAATTCCTGTCTTTTGGGGCAAAGAGCAGGCGAGTACAGCTTTCCATCATTAACCAGGGTAAACCACATTAAGTGGGACAGTCAGGCAGCAGGCAAAAACGAGCTGGAAGCATCCAGCCTCTATTTATCTGGTCAGAGACAGTAAATACAGAAAATGAAAACAATACATGTCACAATTAGTTCAATTCCTTTCATAATTAACTGCAGAAGAACATAAGTAGTGATAAAGATCTTTATCTTACATCTCTCTGTGCACCCCCACTTTAGTGCCTGTAATAAGCGTGCCCTTCTTTTTTCATTTAACAAACATCAGTAGAGCGGCCACTATCTGCCAGGACTTCTGCTAGGAGATAGTGTGGAGTGTAAGCCTGAGTAAGACATGATATTGGCTCTCAGGAACCCACAATCCAGCAGAAACACACACAAATTATTATAATGTGCTCTGAGAAAAAGTAGTAACCAATGTTCATGCAAGGTGCATGGGAGCTGAGAGCAAGGAGTGATTATTTTGGCTGCTGGGTTAGGAAAGAACTCATGGGGATGCCATATCTGACATGATACTACAGACGAATGGGTCCAGTTGATTCCTACTGTTTATTCCAACCCTCTCTTCAGATTTTATAAAAGAAGAGAGACAGACACACTGGGAGCAGTCCCGGATCAAGCATGAATAAAGCCCAGAACAAAGGTTGAAAACATCTTATGCATCGCTGAGGCCCCTAAGAGTGGCCTGTTAATATCTGCTGGATCTTGAAAAATGTCAGACTAAGGTACGACTTGGAGATTATGTCATGACATTTAATTGCCTTTAAGTAAGAAAATGACATATCCTTTCACTATGAATCATGCCTTTCCCAGAAGCCTCTGATTCCCTGAAATCTCCTTTGGGGCTCCTCACATGAAGTAACGAGCACCATTTTTGATCATGTTTGTCTTGTCGTTCCAGTAAGGAAAACTGGGCTTAATCTTTCACATTGAAGACTTGGTTGGGCTTCATTTCTTCACTTCCTCGCCTGCTGCTTCTTTTTATGGGCTGGCTTGGAGTGGTGACTTAAAATAAAATTTAAGAAGAAACTCCTGAAATTCCTAAACAGAGGCTTTCGGGAAAACTCGACAACGCCTTGGAAGTATAAATGGAGTCACTGAACGCTAAAGAAAAGCCTTCTTTCAACGCCCACTGTCTGGAAGCTGAAGGCATGTCAGGGCAGGGGAGGAGAGAAATTTATTCCAAAAGTAAATCTGAAAGCAAAAGATTTGAGCAAAATGAGCCAAAATGACCCCTCTCATTCCCATCCAACAATCACTGCAGGTAGGGGCTTTTCCCATAAACATGGTTGGTATGTTCATCATTGTATTTACTGAGCATCTATACAACTCAGGAACTGGAGGTGAGGAATTGGAATTATAGGGTGAACGACAATGCTCTCAAAGGATTATATACTTTAATTACACAAATGTACAGTGATTTTATTTTTTAAAAATCTTGAACAAATAGAGCATGGTGCTGAGTGTGGAAGTGGCCAGTCTCAGCCTCTAGCCTAGAATCAACACTTTTTTCATTATCTTATGGCATTTTTTCTTGCAAAATCTATATAGTTACAATCATTTTGAATACATAATTTGAAGGGGTTTTTAAAGTTTATTTTATTTATTTTAAGAGCGAGAGAGAGAGCGCGCAAAAGGATGTGCATGAGCAGGGGAGAGGCAGAGAGAGAATCCTAAGCAGGCTCTGCACTATAAGCATTGAGCCCAATGTGGGGCTCGATCTCATGAACCATAAGATCATGATCTGAACCAAGATCAAGAGTGGGACACTTAACCAACTGAGCCATTCAGGCATCCCTAGAGTGTTTTCTTAGGTTTATATGAAAAAAAAACATGTCCCCTATCATGAAAACATCCTAGTCAATATCATTTTTAAGTAATTTCCTGGTATTACATTGCATGGGTGTACTATAATTCATACAACTTCCACGGTTGGGCATTTAGGTTGCTTTGGCAAAAAAAAATAACACTGTGATTAACATCTGTGCCCATACATCTTTGTCTGCATTTCTGATTATTTCTCTAAAAGATTCCCAGAAAAGGAATTACTAAGTAAAGAGTATGAATATTTAAGGCTTCTTCAAGCCCATTGCCAAATTGCTTTCCTGTACATAGGGAGCCATGCTTTTCTCCCCACACACTCACCAGCCTTGAGTTGTGCCATAGTCCTAACCTTGCATGATGCAGCAAGGGGCAAATAGTATTTTATTGTTGTGACTTGCATTTCTGTGATTACCAGTAAAGCTGAATGTTTTCCCATATATTTGTAAGCTGCTTTTATTTCCTTATCTGTGAACTGTCTGTTCACACTATCTACCTACTTTCCTATATTAATGTTTTGGTGTTTTTCTTATCAAAGTAAAAACTGTTTAAAGACTGAGGCTATTAACTCCTTTTCTACCACATTTGTAATAAATACTTATTTTTAGTTGGTTTTTAATTATTTTGTGTTTTTTTTAAACTTGCACTTACCATATATCCTAGTCCAATTCATTTCCTTCGCATTCTCATCAATTTTCCTATGCCTAGTAACTCAGGGTGGTGTATTCTAGAGAGGCCACCATGTGAGCAATAGCCTGGACTCTGGAGAAAGATGATAAGGCCAGGAAAGAGGGGCTGGAAGAACAGGGCTCTGCTGGGGAGAAGGTAGGATATACAGCTAAATGTATGAGGAGGAAATAAACAGGTAAGATGAAGCAAAGGGAAAATGAAGGTGGGAACATAAACAGAGCCAAGAATGAAGCCTATTCAGAAATGCATGCCAAGTTCCACACTCTTGTTATGGGTTGGCTCTCTCAACCTTTTAGCATCGAAGACTGAAAAGGTGTGAAAAGCTGTGGTCAGTCAGAGAAACACCGTGGGAGAGAGTTGAGGTACATATGGAAGGAACCAGAAAACAGAGAGGGAAAAAAGGCAGAGTGCCCATGATAGATGTTTACTAAAGCTCAGTCACCTTCAGACGAGGGTGCTGTGATATTATAGACTCAGTGTGTGAAACACAACAACTTCACCATCTCTCGATGGTGACGTATTAGGTTGGCCACAGAGAAGTGCTAAGATTGATAACATCTGACATTTATACAAAGTCTGGGAGACTTTCTGCAGAGTGAAACACATACCTCTGCAAATGGCACTGAGCTCTCCAGAAACCAAGGTGCCAAAACTACCAGGGTGGGAAGCATGAAGATCACCACAGCCTACAAGCGTGGGCGCAACATGGACTGAGAGCTGTTGGATCAAACACAGATGGCACCGTAGCATGGAGCTTCCTCTCTACACTGGGAAAAGCATTGCTTGGATTTTTCAGGTTCAAGTAATGGCGTACTAGGTAATTTAGACCAACCTCCCATCAAAGATAATTTAATGGAGGACAGCGAAATGATCTATGCAAAAACCCGACAGAATACAAATGGTTGTAGGACACAAAATAAATATGCAAAAGTCAATTTTGTCTCTATATACACTAGTCACAATCAGAAATTGCAATTATTAGACAAAACAGACTTTAAGTGGAAAAACTCCCACAGAAGACGAAGAAGGACATTATGTAATGATCAAAGACTCAATCCACCAGTAAGCTCTAACAACTGTAAGTATATATGCACCCCAGATCAGATTATCTAAACATACAAAACAAACGTTAACAGGACTGAAGGGTGAACTAGAAAATGATAACAGTAAGACTTTTCAATACTCCATTTTCAATAATGAAAAATCAACCAGACAGAGTATCAACAAAGAATGGACTTAAAGAATATCATAGGCAAAATGGACTAAACAGAAATATACAGAATGTTCAACCCATCAGTAGCAGAATATATATTCTTCTCAAGCACATAAGGAATATTCTCCAGAAGAAATCACAGGTCACAAAACAAGTCTTAACAAATTTAAGAAGTTGAAATCTTATAAAGTATCTCCTCTGACCACAAAAGAAGTTGCAATTAAAAACCAGTACCATTTACAACAGCATCAAAAAATGAAATAGGAGTAAATCTGAAAAAATGATGTGAAAGACCCAAACACTGAAAGCTATAAAATAGTACTGAAATAAATGGAAGAAGACCTAAACAAATAGAGAAACAGATCTAGTTCATGGATTGGAAAGTTCAATATTGTTAAGAAGTCAGTTTTCCTCAAACTGTTGTACAGATTCAAAACTATCCCAATAAAAATCCTAGATGGCAATTTTAAAGAAATTAATAAGCTGGTTCAAAAAAAACCTTGAATAACTAAAACAAATCTGAAAGAGAACGAAGTTGAATGGCTAATGCTACCTAGTTTCAAAAATTATTACAAAGCTATAGCAATCCAAACAATTTGGTATTTACATAAAGACAGACAGACAGATCACTGGAACAGAAGAGGATTCAGAGATAAACCTGCATATATGCAGACAACTAATTTTTGACAAAGTCTCAAAGGCAACATAGTCCAGAAACAATAGCTTTTTCAACAAATCACAGTGAGATACCACTTCACACCCAACAAGACGGCTTCTAACAAAAACACTTTAAAAATTAACAAAATAATAATAATAAGCATTGGTGAGGATGTGGAGAAATTGGAACTTTGTGCATTGTTGGTGGAAATATAAAATGGTGTAGTTGCTATGTAAAACAATATGACATTCCCTCAAAAAATGAACAATAGAACTACCATTTGATTCAGCAAGTCCAGTTATGGGTCTAGACCCAAAAGAATTGCATTCAGGATCTCAAGGAGTTATTTGTACACCCATGTTCACAGCAGCATTACTCACAATACTCAAGAGGCAGAAGTCACTCAACTGTCCATCAACAGATGAATGGATAAACAAAATGTGGCCTATACATAGAATATTATTCAGCTTTAAAAAGGAAAGCAGGGGCGCCTGGGTGGCTCAGTCGGTTAAGCATCCGACTTCAGCTCAGGTCACGATCTCGCGGTCCGTGAGTTTGAGCCCCGCGTCGGGCTCTGGGCTGACAGCTCAGAGCCTGGAGCCTGTTTCAGATTCTGTGTCTCCTTCTCTCTCTGCCCCACCCCCGTTCATGCTCTGTCTCTCTCTGTCTCAAAAATAAATAAAACGTTAAAAAAAAAAATTTGTTTTTTAAATAAAAAGGAAAGAAATTCTGGGAACGCCTGGATGGTTTAGTCGGTTAACCATCTGACTCTTGATTCTAGCTCAGGTCTTGACCTCAGGGTCATGAGTTCAAGCCCTAAGTTGGGTTCCATACTGGGCGTGAAACCTACTGAAAAAAAAAAAAAAAAAAAAAAAAAAAAGGAAGGAGATTCTGACGTATGCCACCCATGATTCACATGGGTGAATCTTGAGGACATTACAGTAAGTGAAAGAAGCTAGTCACCAAGAAAAAATATTATATAGTTCCACTTATGGAGGTAACTAGAAGAGTCAATAGTGGGTTGGGGAAGAGGATGAGATTCCACTTTGGATGTCTGAGTTTGAGATGCCTGCAAAGTTCAAGTGTCAAATTTGCTTTGGCAGTTGAAAATATAGATCTGAAGCTAACAAGAGTCTTTCAAAGCTAGAGATACATCAAAGTATCTTTTTAAATAATAGGCGTGACTGAAAAACTGGAGTGGGTGGGGGGGAGGCAATTGTTTTGAGAAAAGAAATGAGCCCTGAGGGGTTGTTGGTAAGTTGAAGTCCGGAAGAGAGAAGGTAGTACCACCCCATTTTATAAATGAGGAAGAGGAGAAGGTTCGGAGAAGAGTAGGCAGCTTGCCCCAAATCACACAAGTCAGGAAGGGGCACGGCCTGGATTTGGACTTGTTATCCACCCTTGGCCACTATCCTCCTCCCACCATAAAACAAAACAAAACAAAACTCACCCAAGCAGGAGAGCGCGCCTTGCCAACAGCTGCCTCCTGGGGTGAGGCCCCCTTGCCAGCTGAGACCTGGTGTCCTCGCCTGCAAAATGGAGAAAATATGACCTCTCTTTCCTAGTGCACAGGGCTGTGGCGAGAGCCAGGTGAATCACAGATACAGACAACTGTCAACAGTGAAATGTTCGGTGGGGCTACAGCCTCTGTGCACCGGTCTCTGAACAAGGGAAGACCCTCCTCACAGCTGTCCTGCAGTAACCTTAAAGGCAGAGGTCAGAATCTTCCCACGAATCTAGACGAATAGCCGCCCAGTTAATGAGTTCGACCTCAGACCCACTGCCTCATGTTTACCTTTCTCTGGGAACCATCAGACCCAGCCCGGTTCCCAGGCTCTGCCAGACCTGTTCTATGCCAAGCTGGGGCCACCCAATCCCCACCTATGGGCCCAGCCCCCTCTCTGCAGACTGGCCCTGACCAAATGCCCAGTGCAGGAAATTGAACGCTTATCCTGTTCTAACACTTTGAGACTAGAAACTGCCTTGTTTTTGGCAGGGCCCCACCTCAGTGCCAGGACTGGAACCTGGGTAAAGGCAGGAGTCTGCAGGCGGATGGTGCTGTCTAGCTAGGACTCCTGAGAAACCTGAGGCTAAGAACTGCTGGCCACTGGCCCCTGCCCACTGCCCACTTTGTGGCCTCAGGCTCATGGCCTGCTTGGACCATACCCTTGTCTTAGAGTCACAAACATACTGGCTGCTGTGTGTGTGTGCCGCTCACCAGGCTACCCATTCTTTCAGCAGCCTCCATGGGGCCCCCACCCTTTACCCAGCATCCCCATCCACCAGTGCCTATCCCCTTCGTGGCCTCCATGGCCTTTTTTTTCCTGTACCCCTCACCCCCAAATGTGCATGTTTCCCAAGATTTTGTCCCGATGTAAATTTTCTTCTCTGGATTTATTGTCCTTTGACAATCTTACCTACTCCTGGGGTTTTAACTAGCACCCCCAAGTGGAAGAGGCCCAAGGATATAAAAGTCATTTTCAAATTAGAATGACCAGGGCCCAAGCCTGATTGATGGGGGAGGAAGAAAAAGGGTGAGAGTCAAGGGGGAGGCTGGGTCCCAAGAAGGATGGCGCTTCACCGTAGCAGTGGAGGGAAAAAGCCAGGTCCCTGTGTTCTCTGAATCCTCCAGGCCTGGCACAGTTCCAGGCATAGATGGGTACAGAGTGTCTGCTGGATGGATGAATGAATGAATGAATGAACAAGTTGGTGCTTCCCTCTCTGGGTCCTAGTGCATTTTCTGGGGCCAACCTTGCTCTGGATAGGAGGCATACACAAAGCCAGGAGAGGAAGTAAGGAGGCAGCCAAGGAGAGAGAGGAAACATTAGTCCCTATGAGATCTGCCCAGGAAAAGGAGACCAAGAGAGAAATAGAATGGGCACCCAGCACCCCAGCGCCTACTGTCTCCCTACAAAACTTGGGTCCCGCAGGCTTTTGTTTTCTCTGAACCACACCATTGCTGGGGTTACTGGCAGGCCCTGTGTTGATTAAGCCCCGACTGCTTTTATCTTGTTGAATCCTCCCAAAGACCTTCTGAGGTAGGTACTATTATTTTCTCCACTTTACAGATGAGAATATAGAGGCAGGAGGTCCAGTAACCTGACTGAGATCCCACAGCTTACAAAAGTAACAGACCTGGGATTTTTTTTTTTCTTTTTACTGCAATGGTGCTATTTCGTCTTTAAACTACCAGCAATTTGTCCACATGCTCGGCTTTGCTAGGATGTGTTATTTTCAGACCCAGCAATGAACTACAGCATGGTAGAAGTGGAAAAGCCTTTGAGATGAATTAGTCCAGGCCAGAGCTGGGGAGAAAGGGGGAGGAGGGCTGAGCATACAGGCTGCGCATCCTCCCCTCCCTCTTCCTTCAGCTCCTAAAATAAAACAGAACAAAAGCCTGGAAAGTTACCGGATTCGAGAATTCAGCATCTCCCTCCTAACTCCCTGTGATTTTTATTATTCAGGATAGCAAGTAGGACCCACTTCCCAGAGCAAGATAGAAGCTACGATGTCTCTGCTGGTGGATGTGATTTTGAAAGTGCAAAAGGGCAGGAGCGTCTGGGTCCCTGCTTCCAGGGGAGGGCCTCCTGCTAGAGCCCTCTCCGGGATGCTGGGAAGCTGCAGACAGCAAATCCAGGGCCTGAGGCCTCCCCAGGAAGTCAGCCCTGTCCTTCCACAAGCCCTCCCCTCCCCTCTGCATCCCTAATTGGCGTCTTCTGGTGACTTCATTTTTCACTCTTGGCTAAAATGGGCCTCTGATGATTTATTCTATCCTAGGTGTTGACAAGCTCAAGAAGTTGTGCGGGGCCTGCTGCCAGGCACTGGTGGTGACAAAGCGTGACTCACCACTCCCAGGTCAGCGGTGGGGGGGGGGGGGGGCGGGTAGGAGGCAGGGGAGCCAGCTGACAGCGCTCCCTGCATCGCTGGATCGCTGGGCCTTCTGCCCTCTTGCGAGGCAGCTCCACTCCTGGATGGGAAACAGACACCCCAGAACCCTGTGACGGAGACGGGACTGGCAGCCCACAGGTCTGTCACATCCCAAGGCTGCTTCTCTGTGTTGTTTCCCACCCCCAGTGCCAAATGCTAAACTGCCTTTCAGAGAGAGCTCTAACAGAGAAGTATCAGCCAGCCCCTTCCTTGAGTCCCCTCAATCACATGTTCACAGAACATGAGCAGTGGGGAGGGGGAGGCCAAAGACTTACAGGTCATTTAACTCAATCTTTTTATTTTGTGAGAAAGAATTTGTGGCCCAAAGGGGCACCTGGGTAGCTCAGTCTGTTACGCATCTGATTCTTGATTTCACTCACGTCATGATCTCAGTTTCATGAGTTCGAGCCCCACGTTGGGCTCTGTGCTGACTCTGCAGAGCCTGCTTGGGATTCTCTCTCTCTGCCCCTCCCCAGATGGCACTCTCTCTGTCTCTCTCAAAATAAATAAATGAATTTAGAAAAAATTATTAAAAAAAAAAAAAAAAGAATTTGAGGCCTTGACTTTGAGAGGTCAAGCAATTTGACCAAGGTCACAAAGTGAGTTCAAGGTGGAGCTAGGACTAGAACCCGGGTGTTTGTTCCAGCCTTGTGCTCTCTTGTCAACCAAGATGTTAGGAGAATGTCACCAGCGCTCCTTGGGGGAAAGGAGGCTGGCTCTCCTCCAGGAAAAGGGGCAAGACACTTGCCCAAGGCGAGATGAGCTGGCTGGACTTCGGCTTTTCCCTCTGATCCTCTCTGATGGGCTCTGTGCTTTCCTGGCTTATGGGGAACCCAGAGTCCTTGGTGCTCTGGGCTGAGCATCCCCTCTCCCAGGGATGACGCTTCGCTCACAGGAACGTGCCAACGGCGGGTGATCCACAGACTGTTCCTTGGCTTAGCCAAGAGCAAGTTGCCCTCATAAGACTCTGTTGCATCAGGCTGCTAAATGACCTCACTTCTCTTTTTCTGTCTACTGACCTTTTCTGGGTAAACAGTTTGTGAGTTCAGGGGAGACTTAAATTCATGGAGCCAGTAAATGAAAAGGGGCCACACAATTACTCTGGTCTGTACCAGCTACACTCAATCCAGGGACCGCCTCCACAACACCCCAGGCTGACACTACCCTCAGCTTGAACACTTCTCAGGACAAACCATTCTGCCGTCCTCACTCCCGGCTCCTCTGTGGCTGGGCAGACCCAAGTGATAGAGATGACTCTCTAGTCCTGCCTGGACTCAGCCACACTGTGATGTCCCTTAGGTTGATACGAACAGAGTGAGTGTTTACCCTTCTTGGACTACAGCTTGTGTCTGTGTTCATGACTTATAGGGATGAGCCCAAACAGATAGAACCGTTCTTGGTCCTCTAAGCCTCAGTGTCTGTTTGGTGGGCTAGATAGGGTTCTCACTGCCCATCTGATCTCCAGGAATAAAAAAAAAAAAAGAAAGAAAGAAAGAGAAAAATAAAAAGAAAGCTTACCCACCTCCCCTAGAGAAACTGAATGTAAGAAGAAAAGATAAATGCCAAACTTGTCCATTTGCATCTTGCTAGCAATTCTGCTGGAAAGTCTGACTCAGGAGGAGGTTGGCCCCACCCAGGGTAAGATGCCAGTCATCTGTTCTCTGAAATTAACCTCCTTCTTCCTCTTTCTCTCACAGTTGAAGAAGACCATGAAAAGTATTATTATTGTTCTAACTTCCTTATTCCATTCCTTTTAGAAACTACATTAGAGTTTCATCCAGTGAAAAAACTCAATTATTATATACCAGGCAGCATTCCAGGGGATATACTAGTGAATGAAGCAAAGTTCCTGACCCCCATGAAACTTACTACTCCAGCAGACAAGGCAAGATAGTGATAGTTAAACACTGTAACATTATAAACATTGTAACAGGGGTTAACATGCACTACAAAGGAAGACAAACCAACATAAAGGCAAGAGGTGATGTTATTTTGGGTAAGAGGGTGGGGGCAGGCCTGGGAGGTGATGTTGGAGCAGAGGCTGGAGTGGAGGAAGGGATCCCTCCTTGGGAATATCTGGGGGAACTGTTCTAAGATGAAAGAACTGTAAGAACCAAAATAAACCCCATATCAGTGTACAACTGGGATCAACTAGAATGGGTTCCAACTAAGGTTTCATAGGTGGAAATCATTTATTTGCAAGCCACATTTTGCCAATAGCTGAAAAATTCAACATGACATGACTTGCACTTAGAAGCCTCTAGTATTCATGACCCGATTTCCGGCAGGTGGGACCGTCAGTATCTGAGTGAAGTGATCAAACAGTCTTACCTCTGTGGAAAGCTCTATCACATACCATCTTTTTAAATAATCACAACAACCCCACAAAGTAGATATTATAATTGGCAACAGTGTCACAGATGGGGAAACTGAGGCTCTGCAGTAAAGTATCACACGCATGGCAGAACCAAGACTAACAATCTGGTGTCTTGACTCCAGTCCCGACCCAGGCCATCAGTATGTAGAAGGGCCCCATTTCTAAAGGAACCTAACCTGTTTCACTGAAACACGAAGTATGGAGAAAAGTTCAAGAACATCTGGGCTTGTAAATTTAACTTCAAATCAGCACAAGAACTGATATTGGAGATCAATATCTCTGTGGCAGTGTGGCTGTGCACCACCACTCGGCTCTCCTTCAAGGTGACCTGCCAAGGAGAGCAGAGTTCCTGATGGCCCCCGTGAATGTCCTGTGGGCCTGGAAGTGTCAAGGCCACCCTTCTCCCAGCTGATCCCAGCCATTGGCTGAGCATGGCGTGGGATTCAGGGCAGGCCCATCCTGCTTGCCTCACGTCGCCTCCAAAGGCAGCTTTTGAGCTCTGGGACTACTGCTGGACTGCCTGAGCCCCTGTCAGAAATGGACTGCATACTGGGGGCACCCAGGCGGCTCAGTCGGTTGAGCGACAGACTTCGGCTCAGGTCATGATCTCACAGTTCGTGAGTTCAAGCCCCACGTCGGGCTCTGTGCTGACAGCTCAGAGCCTGGGGCCTGCTTCGGATTCTGTGTATCCCTCACTCTCTATTCCTCCCCCACTCATGTTCTCTCTCTCTCTCTCTCTCTCTCACTTTCAAAAACAAAAATTTAAAAAAACATTTAAAAATTAAAAAAAAAAAGGGGGCGCCTGGGTGGCGCAGTCGGTTAAGCGTCCGACTTCAGCCAGGTCACGATCTCGCGGTCTGTGAGTTCGAGCCCCGCGTCAGGCTCTGGGCTGATGGCTCGGAGCCTGGAGCCTGTTTCCGATTCTGTGTCTCCCTCTCTCTCTGCCCCTCCCCCGTTCATGCTCTGTCTCTCTCTGTCCCAAAAATAAATAAAAAAAAAACATTGAAAAAAAAAATTAAAAAAAAAAAGATGGCAGACTGAAAATCTACCTAATTCTTCCTTCCCTCTTTCCTCTCACAGTGCCAGACCTGCATTACAGTATGCAGGCTCCCTCATCATCTCCTGAGAACACCCTCTCCTCCCTCATAGACATTTCTCCCGGTAAACCCACTGCCTGCCCAAGCTCATCACCCGGTATCTGCTACCCAGAGGATCCACACTGACATCATTTCTAATCTCAATAGCTTTATTTTACCTCTTTATAAAAGGACTGTATTATTAGTTCATTTTATCTTTGTCTTTCTGAACCTAAAAACACATAAGAGAAAAAAAGTATTTTGTCAACTACCAGTGTCAGACTTTTGGCCTCATTAATGGTCCATTTTCACCAAAATGTAAGGGGGAATTCTGGAATTTTACTGGTGTTAACTGAGGTGAGGTTTTGGCCTGAGTTCCACCAACAGCCTTTTACCTTAGCAGCCTCCAATCTGCTTGCACAGGTCCTGCCGAAGAACATTTCACTGCTTTGTTTCCAGGCTGTGAACTCCAGCTCAGAGCTAATATGGGCTGTCAGTGCATATTCCAAAGTCTCTAAGTGGTTACAGGCGGTCACAGGAAGTGCTGTAGGCAGACGCAGGGGTCTGAACCAGCACTGTCCAAAGGAAATACAGTGTGAGCCACATATGTAATTTCCATTTTCTAGTAGTCACATTTGAAAGGAGAAAGAAACAAGTAAAATTAATTATAATAATATGTTTTGTTTAACCCGGGTGCATCTAAATTATTACCATATCAACCTGGAATCGTACTTAAACATTATTGATGAGATAATTTATATTTTTGCCACACTAGGTCTTTAGATGAGGCACATTTCAAGTGCTCAATAGACACCATATACAGCTGGTGGCTCCCATACCGTATGGTGCAGGTCTAAGAACTTTTGATTCTGAGAAAGAATATTTGAATTTGGAGAAGCTGACAGCTCTTTTCTTAGTGTTCCTCTAAACCACTTATAGATCCCCAACCCACTGAGGAATTTTCAAATCATCACCCAAGGGGATTTTTATTCAGAACTTTTTTTGTTGTTGGCTAGGAAATAGAAAATATTCATTCTGATGTAAAATATAAAATGAGACGGATTGAGTTCTTAGGCATGTATAAGATATCAGCTCCCACAATTATTTTAAATAAATCTTTGTAGCTGGAGAATCCAGAGTGCAAACGTTAAGAAGCTATTTCCTTTTCCCAAAAGTGTCTGAGTCTAGCAGCTTTCAAAGGTCCCATTCTGTGACTGATTTCTTTGGCCTCATCCCCAAAGTAGCCACCTCTTGCCCACCCCCCACAATGTACACCCCCAGCACAGACCACCAATCATACTGTTACTGTTACAAGAAAACACCGATACCTCAATTTTTTAAGCCAGAATCATACATTTAAAAGCCACTCCAGGGGCGTCTGGGTAGCTCAGTCGGTTGAGCACTCGACTCTTGATTTCGGCTGAGGTCATGATCCCAGGGTCATTCGATCAAGCCCCACATCAGGCTCTGGGCTGAGCAAAGAGCCTGCTTCAGATTCTCTCTCTCCCTCTCTCTCTCTGCCCCTTCCCCACTTGCGTGTGCTCGCTCTCTCTCTCTCAAATTAAAAAAAAATTAAAAGCTACTTTACACGAGGCAAGTATTTGTGTTGTCATTTGCTGACTTATTTTTCAACTTTATATTTTTCTCTCCATTTTACTGTTTGAAGAAATCAAGTTTCAGAAAGTTAAGTAACTTGCCTGATGCCACATTACTAATCATTCTACAACCCTTTAAAAGTTGGCACTGGGACACTGACATCCTGAACCAATTTACAATGTTGACGGTGTTGTAAATTGGTTCAATCTTTTCTGAGATTAACTTGGCAATGCTTAACAAGTTGTAAAATGGTCCATGCCTTTTTATACAATGAAGTTGGAATTTACACTAAGGTAATACATAAAATATATATGGACACCCACATCAGCTTGTGCAGAGAGATTTATGACAGAAAACCTATGTAATTAAAAAAAATTTTTAGATATCCCAATTTGATATTCATTTAGCAAACATTTCTTGTCTACCATGGGCCAAGCACATGCCAAGGATTCAGCAGTGGGGGAAAAAAAAAAGGACAACCATGATCCCTGTTTTGATGGAGAAGCTTATACATAAAGATCATAGGGGTATAAAAGAATGGATAATGAGAGCCACATACATGATTTTAAGTTGTCTAGTAGCCATATTAAAAAGGTAAAAAGAAACAGGAGAAATTATTCTTTTTTTTTTTTTTTTTTAATTTTTTTTTCAACGTTTTTTATTTATTTTTGGGACAGAGAGAGACAGAGCATGAACGGGGGAGGGGCAGAGAGAGAGGGAGACACAGAATCGGAAACAGGCTCCAGGCTCCGAGCCATCAGCCCAGAGCCTGACGCGGGGCTCGAACTCACGGACCGCGAGATCGTGACCTGGCTGAAGTCGGACGCTTAACCGACTGCGCCACCCAGGCGCCCCAGGAGAAATTATTCTTAAAAAAAAATTTTTTTAACGTTTATTTATTTTTGAGACAGAGAGAGACAGAGCATGAACGGGGGAGGGGCAGAGAGAGAGGGAGACACAGAATCGGAAGCTGGCTCCAGGCTCTGAGCCATCAGCCCAGAGCCTGACGCGGGGCTCGAACTCACGGACCGCGAGATCGTGACCTGAGCTGAAGTCGGACGCTTAACCGACTGAGCCACCCAGGTGCCCCAGGAGAAATTATTCTTAATAACATATTTTATTTACCTCAATGTATCCAAAATATTATTCCAACATGTAATCAACACAAGAAACTAATAAGATATTTTGCATTCTTTTTTCATACTGTCTCCAAAATCCAGTGCGTATTTTATACCTCTAGCACATCTCTGAACAACAAATTTTCTTCAGAATTACTAGATTTGTATTTAGATGTCATAAAACTCACCATTAAAAAATTAGATTCACACAACCAAGGTGTTCCAAACGTACTTAAAGATTCCCAATAATTCAGTTGAATATCAAAAATAATTTTCTGTCAATATTTGTATCCATATCGACCAAGAGAGTTCAATTTTAGAAGGAATGATTTGACTTCTGAGCAAAAGCATGACCACTTTCAAAACAATTTTTGCCCAAGTTAGGTAAATTCAGTACTTCTTGGGTTGGCTCAGTCTTACTGACACAAATTCAAAAGGATATTATATAAACTGAAAAGCAACTCTAAGTTTATCAAAAGCAACAAAGTGTTCTTCAAGTTCTTCTTGCAATATTTTCAGCCAAACTGTATAACACTGTTGATTATGACTGAAATCTTCTGCAATTGATTCACATTAGAAAAAAAATTAATAAAATTGTTCTCATTGATTTGTATTATAAAAAGTTTCAGTTTCAATACAGGTTCTTGTGCCTACCTTGCCAGGTCACAAATAAGCTTTTTCTTTACTTGGAACTTCAAATTTACCTTGTCCTTTTACAGTGTAATATCAGCGAGAAAACAAATCACACTGCCATTTTGTCTTTGTTTATTGACCACTTGGCAACTATTTCTTTTGTTTCAAGGGGGAAAAAATGAACTTACTAGTGCAGTAAATCTTTGTAAAATTTTCCCACAATTCAAACAATCAGTAATGGCAAAGAGCATTGAATTCATTACATCCATTGTCTTCTTTTTTTTTTTTCAACAGCTCTGTAAACTGGGGGTGATTCATAGCATTTCTATGTGTATACTGAATAGTCTTAACAATTTCACCCACAACACCTTTCTTAGAGTCTCCTTCAGAAAACGGAGTTCAAATATTGCCAGAAAGTATCACATAGAGTGGGATGAAGCAATCAGAAAAAGTCTCTCATTAAAAAAAAAAAAAAAGAAAGAAAAAGTCTCTCATTTCAAAATTCCAATAAATCTGGATATTTAAAGCAATAGACCTAGATCACAGTACATCGTGATAGAAACGACTTTCAGTAAATTCTTAAAAGATAGAATAAAACATCCTACTATAACAACAATGTTATGTTTAACAGAATAATATTTTATACCGCTGAAACTTTTGAGTTAAATTAGATTCATTTAAATTAGATTAATAATTCCATCCCTCAGTCACTTTGTCCACATTTCAAGGGTCAGGTAGCAACAGGTGACTGGTATTGGACAGGGAAGAAGCTAGTGGAAGACAGGAAGAGACTCCAGATCACCGGACTTCTTCAGAGCTGCCTGGGGTTGCCTTGCGGTTCCATGAGTTTGGAGGAGAGAGACAAAGCCCTGGGTGGGCTCCCAGGCACTCCCTTCACTTCAACCAAGATGGCTACCCTTCCACTTATTTTATTTACTGAATCTTCACATTAAGATTTGGCTGGGAAAAGGGTCTCAGTGTTTTTCATCAAGACTTTGGACACTTTGGTCCTCTACTTCCTTGCTTCTCAAAGTGGTGGATCTAGCGTTGGCATCCCCGGAGAGCTGGGGGGATATGCATGTTCTCAGGCCCCACTCCAGATGATACACGTGCACATTACAGTTTAAGAAGCAGTGGGCTACGTGGTTTTTTCAGCCCCATGATCTCCTTTCCCTGTGAATCACACACACACACACACACACACACACACACACACACACACACACAGGCATGCATGCATGCGCAGTGTGTTTTAATGAGGAATTTGCCCATCATGAAACCATAGCCAAACTGCAGCATTTTAGACACAATCACAGGTCAGGGAATATAGCCCTTAGCACCTCCTTTCCCCAGCTGTGACCTGTGTGGAGCTCCTGGATTCTGAGTGACTGTCCCAGCACTTCTATCCCACCCCAGATGTTGCTGTCCCTGATGGAGCCCCCAGGAGCACTGTTACTGTAGGAGACACTTCACTGACATGGTGGAGAAGATATGCTTAGTAGTGAACGAACTCTGGAGCCAAACTGAGTGGATTTAAATCCCAAATTCTATCACTCTCTAGCTCTGCAACCTTGAGAAAATGTCCTTGGATGATGATGATGATGTGTCAGCGTAGGTTCATCAGTTGCAACAAAAGTATCACTCTGGTGGGGGATGGTGACGGTGGGGGAGGCTATACATGTGGGCGGTGGGTGGGGAGGACATGGGAAATCTCTGTAACTTCCTCTTAATTTTACTGTGAACCTAAATTTGCTTGAAAAAAAACTGTCTTTTTCTAAAAAGCCATTCAAGTACTCATTTGGTGGTGGACACTGTGATAAGCCCCCAGATGAGAATAGAAGCTGGAATTGACATCTGCTCCCAGTTCCGTGGTTGAAGTTATAAAGATGATGGCGAGAAGGCCCTTGTGTTGGACTGTCACTATTTGGAGGATGAGGTTGGACAAGACGAAGAGAACAAGAGTGACATTTTCTCCATCGGGGAAGTGAGGTTTCAGTCCATTGGAGAATTGGAATGGAAGAACATGTATTAAATACTCAACACAGATTCTCTGGACTGGGCCTTGTATGATCGCCTAACGGATTTCCTTGTGGACCAAGGGGTGGAGGACACTTTTTCAGATGAGCTCAGCATGGCCCTGGGTCACCAGGAGAACAAAGCTTTTCTCAGAGACCTCAAAGGTTTTGTCAAGAGCTAGTAGAACAGACAAGATGCTGACTACCTTGATTTTAAGGCATGCTTTGGCCAATGAACAAAACCTACTCTGAAGCCAGACACGTGTGCTTTGAAATGGTTTTCATCCTAATATCATAGAAAATAATTCAAATTCGTTTCGGTTGCCTTCCTATTTACTATTCCTTTGTTTCTTCTCTGCAAATCCCTTATTTTCAGAAATTTGTGTAACATAGTGATAGACAATAAAATTGGTTTACCCACCCCCTCCAAAAAAAGAGAAAGGAACGAAGGACTTCCCTCAGCTGTGGAGGACAACACTCCATGGTCAGCAGCTTGGGAACTGCCTCAGCTGAATGAAGAGTCACTTCCCCAAGGTCATCTGGCATTTATGATTGATACAGAGATAGAAATACCCAGCTCTCCTGTCTCAACTCAGGACTGTTCTGAAGGATCATCCATCTTTAGAACTGCCCTCAGGGCCACTGTCGCAGCTTCTCTTGAGACTCCATCACAGCCAGACTACGTACTCTGCCGAATCAACTCCCTTACCAAGGACATCCCTGGTAAACATCCCACATGCTGAGCTCTCAGAGTCTGCTTTCTGGGGAACCCAGAAATGAGCTGTCCATTTTCAAAGAAAGGAAGTCACACACACAGTATTCATTCAGAGTTTCTAACTTACAGACATGTAAGTTAACTTCATGACATAAAGTTCCTTTGATTTTGGCTAATTTCCCTATTTGATACCTCCCACAGATGAGAACCTACTCATTTATACTTCTATATTTATAGAGAGGTGTATATGTTTATTAGATGATAATTATACCTTCCCCGGGATAGTGTTGCTCATCATTACTAGAAAAGAAAGTTGAAAGAAGTAGATAATTCACCAGAACTCTTTTTAGTTTTTGTCAATTATTAAGTGAAAAACTGGTGATCACCTTGTTCTTTTAATTGGCATTGCCCCAACCAGTGAGGTTGAGAACATCTGCAGGTGTTTATTAGGCAGGTAAATTCCTCTCCTGTGAATTGTCTATTCATACACTTTTGCCCATTTTTCTTTTTGTTTCGCTTGTGTTTTCCATAATAATTGGTAATACATTGTTGGATATATGTTGCTTTCTTGGCTTTCTTGAATGGTGGCTTTCATCACTTATTAATGTGTTGGTTTGGGGAGGGTTATTTTTGTTTTGGTTTTAAAAGCCCATATATACAGAAGTAGTATATAATAAATGAAATAACTATCTTAGTCCATTCCTGCTGCTATAACAAAAATAGCTTATAAACAACAGAAGTGTATTTCTCACAGTTCTAGAGACTGAGAAGTCCAAGATCAAGGCACCCACAGACTCGGTGTCTGCTGAGGGCTTGCTTCCTTGTTCCTAGATGACTATCTTTTTGCTGTGTCCTCACATGGTCAAAGTAGCAAAGGATCTTTCTGGGGTCCCTTATATAAGGCACGAATTCCATTCATAAGAGCTTTGCCCTCATGACTTGAGTACCTCCCAAATGCCTCATATCCAAGTACCATCACACTGAGGATTAGGTTCCAATATATGAAATTGGTGGGATAGGGTGCACAAACATTCTGTCTATAGCAGCAATAATCACTTAAAATTTCTCCACTTAAAGAAATTACTTTGAAATTTTTCATTTTTTCTTGAAATTTTTCCATGCCCAGTTTTCAAAGTGAAATAATATATTAAACTTCATATGTAGTTTTGAATTTTTTTCATCTAATATAACCCAACCATTTCCCCAGGTCATTAAAGCCTTAATAAACATCATTTAAACCGCTGTCTAATAGTTTATCAAATGGATAAATCGTCATTTGATGTAATCCCTTCAGAAATGTTAGATGTGTGGATCATTTCCAATTCCTCACTACAAATAATACTGTGATGAGCCTATGCAGAAGTATCTGTTTGTATTTCATATTACCTCTTTATTTATTTATTTATTTTTTTTAAATTTTTTTTTTCAACGTTTTTTATTTATTTTTGGGACAGAGAGAGACAGAGCATGAACGGGGGAGGGGCAGAGAGAGAGGGAGACACAGAATTGGAAACAGGCTCCAGGCTCCGAGCCATCGGCCCAGAGCCTGACGCGGGGCTCGAACTCACGGACCGTGAGATCGTGACCTGGCTGAAGTCGGACGCTTAACCGACTGCGCCACCCAGGCGCCCCCATATTACCTCTTTAAATACATTCTCTAGATTGGAAGTGAGTAAAAAATAAAAGCATGTAAGGGCTCTTGTTATATATCTCAGTTCGTTTTTGAGGAGTCATTTGCAAACCAATGTTTTACTGCAGAGAAATACTGCAATGAAAACATTACATTCAAACTTAGCCCAAGCATTGGAGGCCCCAGCCTTCAATCGCATTTGATCAAGCAAATGTATCTTACACCTTCTACTTACGAGCAACTGTTTTAGGCACTAGAGGGATGCCAATAATGTTGAGCAGGATCCTGACTGCTGTCAAAGAGCAAAGAGTCTGAGAAAAAAATGAGCAATAATTGATTAACCATAACACAAGAAAGCATGAAACAAATCTTTAACAAAATGGTAAGTCAGTGCAGGTGGAGGATATGGTGAAACAGTGAGGCCAGGAAGATAAGTTGTTATACTATGGTCTCATAAACACCCTTGAGGGCACTGGGACCTTCATAGATTCAATACTGGAAGTACATGAATGTCCAGTCTAGGATTTGGAATGTGGATTCAGGATTTTGCATAATGACATAGCTAATGATTTTTACAGCTTTGCTTTTATGATCTGCTATTGGTCAACACTATGACTTTCTTGAAACCAGGTTACTGGCATTCAGCCTCCATGTTTTTCCTAGAGAGTTACATCCTCCAGAAGCCCACTCTGCACCGTGGGCTTAAAGACTGCAGGGTGTCTTCAAAGCAAAGACCACTTGTATTCCTGGATGGTTCAGTATATGTGCTGCTCAGCCCTGGGAGGCCCCGATAGGTGGAGATAGACCTGATGGCTCCCAGCAGAGTGTGCCTTCTCTACTGCTCTGAAGCTGACAGAACCCCACACACCATATCTCAACCTGAATGACCTAAAGGCAACATGGTGGATGGCCATGGAGGTAGAGTTCTGAATTTGACCTTTGCTTTTCTCACTTAGCAACCCTCTGACCTGGACAACCAATTTAAACCCCTCATCTTTCTTTCCTCAACCATAAAACAGAGCCAAGAGTGGTCATGAAAAGACAGAAAGATAATGGATGTGAGAGCACTTAAAAGGAGGAAACTGTCTTTGAAATATCAGCATTTATTATGTTTTGCGAAATCTAAACAAAAGATTTTCTAGTCCCTCTTCTCTGAACAAATGTTGATGTCCACGGGGATGTAGAGCCAGGAGCTGTAGTTCACTGATTTATTCTTTGTTAATTGTTAAAAGGCATGCCTTAAAGCAATGTGACAGAAGAACTCTTTTACTGGCTTTGCTATATCACTAGAGACTCAGACTTTGGCTAGCTGAGAACACATTTTTGTGTGCATGTAGGGTTTTGAAAGTTAAGAGGGGAGTCTCGTAGAGGGTTAAGTGAGAAAGTTTCTTTAGGGCCTACAGGCTGATTTCAGGCTCTACCCCATAACCATGCAGACTCTGCACAGTCAGGACTTACCTTCCACTCCATCATGTATGAAGGGGCCCCTTGGGAAGCAGATTGTAACATGATGGGGGAGATTTAGCCAATCTCCTGGACAAGAGAAGCTCAAAGGATTTTCAGAGAAGCACCTCCACTCTGTGAGCTTATGAGGAAACCTGCAGAATTGTTGTGTATCCCACTTTTGTTGGGTGGAGAAAATATACAACTTCTTTAAGAGCCTACCCACAAAGCGAAGGAAACATTACCGAGTGGTGTAGTTAGACACACAGAGAGGCCAACTCAAAGGGGCTATACCTTCATTCAGAGATGCTCAGGAGACAGACAGAAGTGACCAGACCATGCTCCCCAATATATCTACCCATCCCCTCGACAGCCAGCCATGTAACAGCCCCTGGAGAGCAGGACTAAGGCATCCCTCCGCACTCAGCCCCCAATTTCCATCTTCACTGGCACGTGGACATGGACAGAGTCCAGGCAGACAAGGAACTGGCCTTCTGCTGGCCACCCTTCTGCTTTCCCAGACTGCCTTCAAGGACCCTCTTCTGTCCCTGAAACGTCCCAAAGCGCCTCCCTCTCCAGGTGAAACCCAGGCCCTCACGACTGATGTCTCCCATGGCCTCTCTCCAGCCACTGGGCAAGGTCACCCCATTTTCCTCTGCTTCAGGCTTCCATCTCATCACTGTTCCCTAAGGATCCCCTTTCTACTCTCTGCTCTGAGATCCCCATGCAGGCCTGTGCTTGAAAGAGGGTCCAGAAAATCCCCAGGACACTCTAAATATAACTCAGCTCCTGTCCTATGAATTCTCAGCTCCAGGCAGAAACATGTGGAGCCTTGCCTCATATCCCCACCCTGGAGAAGTGGTATTTTTAGAGGCAATGCTGATGGGAGAGAGTCAGCCCAAGTGAAAGGGCAGGTCTGCTGAATAGAAACATCTCTTAGAGAATAGTAATCCTAAGAGTAAGAGCTATCATCTTCTGAGACACTTTCCTGTTTACTTGTGTGCTCATAGCCACCTTCTGGACTCCTCAGCATCACTCAGTGAAGAAGACGAGCAGGTGTACTGGCTCTGATTTACAGGCGAGGAATTGTAAAGGCGAGAGCAGGTACCTTAGCGACTACAGCAGAACCTCAGACTTGGGGGTTGTTGATATTGGAGCCCCTCCAACTTTGGTAATGGAGATAGAGCACAGGGGAGCAGGGAGGCCAGTGGTGTACCCCTGGTCTCTGGCAACCAACCGCCCTGCCCGGCAGCACCTACTCCCCCGGTGAGCAGCAAGGAACCTGGGCCCATCCAGCCAAGACCTACCAGGAGTGGAGCATGCTGCCCTGGGGAGAGGGAGTTGGGCCTGGCGTCCCGACGACAGCCTCCTGTCAAAGCCTGGTTGCGACTGTCAAGCAGCAGCCACAGAGGCTAAGTTCCCAGAGCTATAAACCTCCATCGTCACGTGAAGCAGGAAAACCACACTCCAGACTGGGCTTAACAGTCCATGGCTGATTCTATCACAAGACAAACTCCACAGCACATCCTCCCATCGCACTCCCCACGGCTCCCCTGTGGCACCCTCAGGGGTGGGTTTGGCTGCGTGCGGGTTGTTCTTTCTTCCAACAAGTGGGCAGAACCTGGTCTGGAAGGCATCTTCTGCCAAGAGCAGACACGGTTCAAGGGCCTGAGGCTGAAAGGGGTCCCAGAAGTTGTGTCCCCTACCAGGGGCAGGCTCCTGGTCCCAGTGCTGGGCAGTCTTTCTCCTGAGATGGGGGACCCAGGGAGGGTCCCCCCTCCAGCTCCCCACCTCGTGCAACCCTCCACCCCCTCCAGGCAGTTGGAGGTGGCTCTGAGGCTGCCCCAGCCTGTGTGGACACGGAGGTGATTTCTTCTCCACCACACATGAGCCAGAATATGAGGATCCACTTTTCAGGGTCATGTTGCTGTTTCTCCTGCTCTTTCTACCTCCAAAGCTCTGTTCCTTCCCTTAAGAACTCACTTCTCCTACCAGGAAGAAAAAGGTAGGTACTCATCAAAGAAGAAGTCCCCTGAGATGTTAAGGACACAAAAATATTAGGTGCTTTTGCAAACATTGGCTCATCTAAGCATTGGGGAGCCCTGAGGAATAAATGGAAAGGCTGGTATTTGTTAGTATTGGTATTAGTAATAGTGTTAGTATCATTCTTCTTATGCCTGCTGCTATTGTCGTTCATATTAGCATTTGTATTTATATTAGAAGTTGTATTCATAATGTTATTCATATTCCTATTGGTACCCATATTGGTATAAGTATCAGTATTAGTATTTTCCAAGGAAGAATGGTGGGTGCACAAACAACTAGAAAGCCCAGTGCTGTCACACACATCTTGCCTTCTATTCTCCATAAACACCAGAGATTGCCTTTGACAATAATGACAAGTATAAAGGCTCTTGAGTTCTGGGACGGGAATGGGGTGGCTGTGGTCCTTCCAGGGCTCTGAGCAAAGAGAAATTACACAAGTAAGGTCTTAAGCATGCCCCCACCCCAATACTACAAATGAGGGCAGTGCTATAGCAAGGCAGTGGGAAATTATGCTGGAAACGAGGACAAGAGGGCAAATTCTGATATTATGATGACATTATAGGTAATGATAAGGGATTTGTCCTACTACAAAAATATGGCACCAGTGAGGTGCCAAAGGCTCTCCTAAGTTCCAAGACCCAGAGTTAGAACTCCTTCCCTATCCAACACACCAAATACAACTCCTACACACACACACACACACACACACACCCCATATCACATGCACCCCCAACATGCATACACCCCAATACTCACCCTCCAACACACCACAACATACCCTCAACACACCACACACACACACCCCACACATACACACATCACATGCACCCCACATACTCACCCTCACATACACACCCCACACATACATACCACACACACCACACCCATCACACACACATATCACACATACATACTATATACTCACCACACCACACCACATACACACACACACACACATACACACACACCATACACTCTGCACAGAGCCTCTGACTGTCCCCATGTCCATACGTGGCTCTGTTGCTTTGAAAACCCTCACAGAGCACAGTCAAGCTTGTTACTCTAGCTAGAGTAAGTTTGAGGCTTGTTCCACAGATGTCAGCCCCAGGGTGACTGGTGATAGCTGTTATTCACAGACAGTCTACACCATCTCAGCACTTCTTTGTGACAGGTAACCAAATCACCAATAGGCCTGCTCTTTCTGGTAGCATCCAGCCTGTGGTCACACCCTGAGATACAGAGGCTTTTGTGGGGAACAGGGCTCAAGGTGCCTCAGTTACCTTCTGTCTCAAATGTCCTTCCAGAAAAGGCCAGCACCTCACATCCTATACTTCCTTCATATCACGTCCTGCTGTGGGAGGACACAGTACGATACTGCACATCTCTGGGACTTTCCACCACAGGAAGCCAATACAAAGCCATGGGTTTCCTCTTATCATGTTATTTCATGACATAAAAGAAAGCACCCACCTGGAGAGCTAGAGTCTGAAAAATATGCACATTCCCTTACATTAGCATCCCTTTGATGTATAGGGACAGCAGAGGGAGGCACACTAAACTAGACTATAGGGACTGTATCCTTCCCTGTTCATCTATTACCTTCCCTCCCACTTTAGGGGCAGCGAGCCTCATATGTGCCTGGAAACCAGGTAAATGTCTGGGCCAGTGAAATGCACAACTTCCTGAAGCACACTGACAGTCAGTCAGGCATCAGAGTTAAACCTTTAACTTCCCAAATGCAAACTTCTTATACTTTCATTTCTCACCACTGGAAAGAATTCTAAACCATTCCAACTGAAAAATACCAGAGAGCTCATCTAACTTCATCGTTCCACAGATGAGGAAATTTAGGGAGGATCCATTTCTCCAGGTGTGATCCTCTGACCAGCTGCACCAGAATCACCTGGGGGCATATCCCTTAGGTCCTTCCCCAGATTTGCTGAATTAAGATTTGCAGTAGAAAAGTCTAGGAACCTGCCTTTTAAGCAGACTCTTTAGGAAATCACATACCTCAGAATGTTCTAGATGTGCAGCTGGTTGATACAGCTCAGGCCATAACAGCAACAACAATAATAGTAACTACAATATTGAGGAGTGGTAAATCAGGGGAGCCTCAGAGATTCATCTCATCTCCACTTTGGAGCTTAGCAAGTGCTGGCTCAGCAGTCTGAGCAAACCAAGAGAGAACTCTGTCCCCAGTCACAGAACTCCCAAGGTTCCCCATTTCCAACTAGCCTATTTCCTCAACCAGGAAGCCCACTGATCCATAAGTGTCCCTTACTCTTCTGTCCTGTAATGAGGCAAGGTCATCCTCCTGGAGCTCTTTCCATGGTATTAACAGTCCTGCCAGGTCCAGCCCAAATATGCCTCTCATATTATTGATTCCATAAACATCTATTGAAGGAGCTCTGTGCCACACACATTTGCTAGGTACCAACAATATGATGATGAAAAAAATGAGTATGGCAACCAAACGTGGGTCTCTACAGAGAATAGGCTAAGAACTACTCCTCTATCCTTCATTTAGAGATTAGGTGGGAAAAGCCTTCAGATTTGGGTTAAGGAATTCCTTCTTTCCAGACAGAAGGCAGAAAAGAAGAGCTTCCTTCCAGGGTGGCTCTGAAGGGACACCAAAGAACATACCCTTAAAATGGTCCCAAAATGTACCTCTTGACCTTCTGTGCCACGTCAGTCTCACACAGGAAATTGCATAGAAAACAGCTGCCAGAGCCGCTCTGGAAAGCAGTGTGGAGGTTCCTCAGAAAATTAAAAATAGACCTACCCTATGACCCAGCAATAGCACTGCTAGGAATTAATCCAAGGGATACAGGAGTACTGATGCATAGGGGCACTTGTACCCCAATGTTTATAGCAGCACTCTCAACAATAGCCAAATTATGGAAAGAGCCTAAATGTCCATCAATTGATGAATGGATAAAGAAATTGTGGTTTATATACACAATGGAATACTATGTGGCAATGAGAAAAAATGAAATATGGCCTTTTGTAGCAACGTGGATGGAACTGGAGAGTGTGATGCTAAGTGAAATAAGCCATACAGAGAAAGACAGATACCATATGGTTTCACTCTTATGTGGATCCTGAGAAACGTAACAGAAACCCATGGGGGAGGGGAAGGAAAAAAAAAAAAAAGAGGTTAGAGTGGGAGAGAGCCAAAGCATAAGAGACTGTTAAAAACTGAGAACAAACTGAGGGTTGATGGGGGGGTGGGGGAGGGAGGGCAGGGTGGGTGATGGGTATTGAGGAGGGCACCTTTTGGGATGAGCACTGGGTGTTGTATGGAAACCAATTTGACAGTAAATTTCATATATTAGAAAAAAAAAATGGAGCCATGATTAAAAAAAAAAAAAAGAGTTCAGAGACTATTTCCAATATGCAAATGACTCTTAACTAATTATAGTGGATTAGTTTTAGTTTAAAAATATCTCTATGCCTTCTTTTTTAATTTTATCACCATGTAAAAATAATGTTCAATATTTTAATAAATATAAGATTTGGGTTTAAAAATATTAAAAAAAAAAAAAAAAAAAGAAAACAGCTGCCAGTTTGGAAGTTCAACTGTGCCCACTTATCTGCACCTGCCAGCCACGAAGCAGCCATCTTGTGACATAATCTCTTTCCACACGTTTTCCCTAGAGTTCAGGGCAGGTCCACTGGGACTATGCACTTGCATCGAGCTGTCAGCCTTAGGCAACTTCATAATAACACACACACACACACACACACACACACACACACACACACACACACACACACCTTGATGACCCAGAGCTCGTTGCTGCTGTGCTGATGCAGCAAGGGCTCCTGCATAGTCCTCCAGTGTTCCTTCTCCCCCAGCCCAGTTGGGTAAGTTAGGTTTCTTTCCAGAGTGACTCCTCTGGGAGTGTGCCCTGATGAGTGGGCTCTGTCAACGCCCTTCTCTAGGGTCTAGATTCCTAACCCCAAGCTGCTGATTGGGGCCTGCTCCCCAGGTGACTCTGGCCCCAGCTGACTGCTCTGGCTAGTAAAATGAGATCAAGGGTTGACTCCAAAGTCAGATAGGGCTGAACTACAATCCCAAATCCACCATTTCCTAGCTGTGTTACCCTTAGTATTTCCTTAATCTCCCTAAGCCTCAATTTCCACATCTGTAACAGAAAAATAAGACCTCCCTCTCAGGTTGTATTGTGGGCTAGAAACGACCTTCATGAACACCCAGCACATTTCTGTAGCAGGTGCCCAGCACATGATAGCTATTGCTACCATTGTCTGTGTGCCCTTGGACAAATAACCTATGTCCCCCAAAGGACCCATTCATTCAGCCAAATACTTGTTGAGCACCTACTCTGTGCCAGACACTGGAAATACACTGTGAACAGGACAAAATCCCTGTCCTCATGGAACTTAAATTCATAATAATATAGAGGGTCTGTATTCATTTGCTAGGGCTGCTGTGACAAAGGTCCACAAACTGGACAGCTTTAACAATAGCAATTTCTTATCTCACTTTTCTGAAGGCCAGAAGTCCAAAATCAAGTTTGTCGGCAGAATTGGTTCCTCAAGGGCTGTTCCACCCTCTCTGCCCCCTTCTGGTGGTGTTCTGGTCTGATTTCTATCTCCATCTTCACACAGTGCTTTCCGTGTGTGTGTATGTGTGTGTGTGTGTGTGTGTGTGTGTGTGTTCTGTCTTCTCCAGTCATTTTGGATTAGGCCTGCCCTAATGACCTCTATTTCAACCTGATTACCTCTATAAAGACTCTATTTTCAAATAAGGTCACATTCTGAGGTCCTGTGGGTGAGGACTTCAGTGTATCTTTCTGGGGGGTGGGATGCATTTCAACCCATAACAGTGTGCCTTTCTATCCACTCACTCAGCCTCATTTTATTTCTTTTTAAAAAATGTTTTTAAACACTTATTCATTTTTCAGAGACAGAGAGAGAGAGAGCATGAGCGGGTAAGGGGCAGAGAGAGGGAGGGAGACACAGAATCTGAATCAGGCTCCAGGCTCTGAGCTGTCAACACAGGGGCCTGACGTGTGGCTCGAACTCACAAACCATGAGATCATGGCCTGAGCTAAAGTCGGACACTTAACCGACTGAGCCACCCAGGCACCACTGATTTCTGAATTAAGATGATTCTGCACAGGCCTCCTTCCAATCCAGTTTAGTCTGGAATCAGGTGTATCCAAAATGTTCAGTGCTCTTAAATGCTATCTCCCAGAACCATCTCTGACTCCTTTCTGCTCTCAAGGAGGTAAAAGACCTAGACATTGACCTTCCCCTGACTCGAAAGAGGGACTGCATGGTGCCCCAGCCAGAGTCCAGGTCATAGGGTAGTAACCCTGGATCCCTCCCTCAGGCCTCTGACTCCAGCCACCTGTCCAACAAACACACATGTGATGTGAGCACCCTTGCCACAGGCCTTAGGTTTGCAGGCTGCACGTAGCACGTAGAGTTCCTGCTTCGCACATAGTCATCTCATATAAATGGAGGAAGCATCTCTTTGTTGAAATTGCCTATCTCCTGCAGCTTAAGCTGGAAGAATGTTTACTTATTTGGCCCCAGGGAATCATAAACATCTTGCAGCATATGTTAACAGTTACTCCATAACACCATTCATTCTTAGTATCTGAAATTACGAAGTGATCCCCCCCCCTCCCCAGGATTTACCTCCAGTTGTTAACAGACTGACAGGACCAGTTCTCCTTGTTTCAGACCTCAGAGGGACAATGTTATTGGTTCTGGTTTGTCCCCTTCAAAAAAAGATCCTCTCTTGATGTGAAAAAACAGAGGCACCAGCCACCAGTAACAAGCCTCATCACAAAACTTCTATAAATGCCCATATAGAAGAACTGTCACCGATCATAAGAGATTTAGTGAAGCTATGGTTCCTGAATTCCAGTGAATGAGCCTGGGTGAACCTGAGATTTGAATATGGGACATCTGGAGCACCCCTCCACACCCCCACTGCCTACTAGAAATCAGAATTTAGTAGTAAAAGGAAAGAATCTGCATTTTTAAAGAACTCAAAGGAGGTGGTGAAAAACAGCCAGGTTTGAAAAGAGCCTGTTACAGGACAAGACAACACTCCTGTACCCATGCCCCTTCCCCCACCGCTGCTCTCTGGGCCCCTTCCAAATGCTCTCCGCCCCAGCCCTCCTGGGAACCTACCCAGGGACCCTTCTACCCCAGGTCTGCCTACCCCTGGCATAACCACTGCACTGCCCCTTGATCTGCCTCCCGCTCCGCCACCACCATCAAGTCAGTCACTTCTCTCTAGGACCCCCCAGCACTCCGTGCTCCCCTCCACAGTACCACTCACCACACTGACTTCGTTCATCTGTCTCCCCAGCTTGGCCATGAACGCATGGAGAACATGCCTTTCTTCCTGACCCCAGCCCAGCCCCTATCTCATCACATCCTTGCTACCTGCCTGAATGACAAACGGAACTCTCCTAGGGCCCTCTATGACCACAGCACAAGCTCCCTCTGTCTTGCCCTCTCTTTCTGTGTGTCTGTCTCTGTCGTTGGTGTGTGCTGTGTCTCCCCCTGTGCACCTGAACTCTCAGCACTGGCCCAGGACTGTCACTCAGAATGCCCTCATACTGCTGTGAACTGGTCTTTTTTGCTCTATCCATCTATTTGTAGCCCCCAAGCATCTAGCACCGTGTTTGGCATCTAGCATATCCCTGTAGCGATTTGTGGATAGTTAGCTGGTGGAGACACAGGACTGTACAGAGGAAAGAACTCAGTTATGCAGAAGACCTGGATTCCGGTATCATCTTCACACCCGCAGAGTGAATTTACTGCACAATTCAGAGCTCATTCATCGACACCTGTAGCTCTTGGCTTCCTTATTTGTAACCCCTTCTGTGATGAGGGTAAATTAGACAGGGTGAGGGAACAGTCTCAGAGCCCTGATGAGCTACGGTTCCCGAAGTCCGTGGGTGGAGATGTGTGGTGAGTTAGAATACAGCCTAGCTGCAGTGGCATGGTCCCGGGGGGACAGGGGGAAGCACCCCCAGGCCCTGGAGAAGGAAGAGGCAGGACTCCTCACCTCAGGCAACAATCTGGCCATAGGGGCTGAAACCAAAAGCCAGTCACCCTCAGGGAGTCTCAGTCATGCCAAGGAATTGCCATCATCAAATCCATGACCGTTGGCCCTTCTGTCCAGCAGCAGAATGTTGGCTGAGGCACCCAAGTCAGCCTCCAGGAGCCAGAAATGAGTCCACCACACCTCTGCCCAGGTCACTAAACTGCCAGATACGAAGTGTACAATGCAGGCCTGCCTCCAGGCCTCATGGCTCCAGGGGTGTTGAGGTCTTTCACCACATCCTACGTGGTAGCAAGGCATCACCTGTTTCCAGGAGAAGAGGCTGCTAGCTGACAGCTCAGAGGAAACCACGGCCTGGCAGACGCTGGGGATAGACACTTTGAGATGAACCAGCCCTGCACAAACTGCACAGGGCACGGTGACACTCTTCTCCTAGGAAGCAAGGCTGTCTGAGGGAAGCTCCCCAAGGTGCCCCTACCAGACCTAGCTGGGATCCTTGGAAGGACACCCCTGCTTTTCCACCCCAGGATCAAACAGGTGAGCACACTGGGGGCTTCACGAAGCATCCATATCCTACAGCCCCTCTCTGGACATGTGCAGTGTTAACTTCTGCCACTAGTGCCGTCCCCCCCTTATTCTTTGTCTACCCTTCCTTGGGACTGTGGGAGAAAAGCTGGCTCCAGGTTTGGCTAAGTAAGTGGCTACCTCTTTGCTGGGATTTCATTCAATTGTCCAGCATACACAGAGCATCATAGGCTGTGCCCGCCTCCATGCCTAGAGCGCCCACTGACCCCTGCCCTGACCTGAGGACTTGGGAATTTCACAGTTAGAAGAGACCCCCTGTTAGGAGGCCAATGTGATATCTCTGGGGGCACCTGGGTGGTTCAGTTAGTTAGGTGTCTGACTTCAGCTCAGGTCATGATTTCACGGTTCGTGGGCTTAAGCCCCACATGGAGCTCTTTGCTGCCAATGCAGAGCCCACTTCGGATCCTCTGTCTCCACCCCCCCCCCGCCCCTCCCCTCCTTGTTCTTGTTCTCTCTCTCTCTCAAAAATAAAGGAACGTTTTTAAAAAACCTTTTTTTTAAGTAGTCATTTGTCAAAATACTTTCAAAAAATTGTATCTGTGGATGAGAAGGCACTGGATGGTCTTTATTTGACACTTACACCTCACTTAAATTATCTGCACTTTTCCAGAGTCAGTTTTCATTTGCAAAAGGAAAGAAAGCAAAAAACTCCTCCTTCCCCTTCAAGACCTGGGTCAAGTGTGTCCTCCATAGAGGTTAGTTTTGTCCCAGAAAGAAAACAGCATCTTCACTTCTCATAGCTTGTTTACATTGTGCAAGTTCTGTTTCCTGTGCTGTCTCCACAACAGTCTTGACAGTTAAGCATGGAAAGCAAGCCTCATTTCCCCCCTCAACAACTGAAAAAACAAAACAAAACAAAACAAAAGAACCCTTAAAGCGTGTATCATGTTTAAAAGAATCTGACACTTTTCATTTTTATTTTTAGCTGAAAGGTTTAAGGGAATTTTAAGTTTATAAATAGTTGTGGCATGTTTAAGAGAACTTGACTTACTATAATTATATGTTTACTGGATACAAGAGTAATTTAAAATTCTTAAGAGAATTTTGCTAATTAATATTGTAAGTATACCCTCCCAGACATTTGAAGTGTCTGAAAAGTAAACATATTAAATCTATACATGTTGGTTGAAGATGTTTAAGGGAATATCATTCATTAAGTTTATAAACGGGACTAATTTTCATCTTTGCCCATGAGTTACTAGAAAATCAGTGAGTAAATGAAAGTTATTCACAATTTTTTTTACAAGAATCATTAGATGTAGAAATAAAGATATTTAAGAGTTGGCTTTAAAAGCATAAGGAAAATGAGCCTTTCACATTGGAACGGGGATGTCTAAACAGGCATTTCACATACTCCCCAAGTCTAGCTGCTTAGCTCCCCATTGTCCCCATCTCAGTCAACGCCAGCTCTATTCTTCCAGTTACACTGGCCAAAAAAATCCTAAGTCTTCCTTGATTCTTCTGTTTCGCTCACACCAATCCAAGAGAAAATCCTAATGCTTTTACCTTCAAAAGGCAGATCCAACAATGTCTTAGGGCCTCCTTGCTACATCCCGGCTCAAGTAGTTGTCTTTGCCTTCCTGGGTTACTGCAATCACCTCTCCCCCACCACCTGGTCCCCTCTAATCTATTCTCAACCAGCAGCTAGGGAGATCCTGTTAAAACAAAGTCAGGTCATGTTTCTCCTCCACTCAAAACCTCTGAGTGAAAGCCAGAGTCTCCACCATGGTCCACGGGGCCAGTGCAAATGGGCTCCCTTTCCCCCATGACCACACCTCACCATGGGTTCCTGTTGCTCATCCAACTCCACCCTCATCCACCTCTGTGCCTTGACTCTAGCTATTCTTATGCCCTGAAGACTCTTCCCTAGATGTCAACATGGCTTCCTCTGGGCTAGGCAGAATAATGCCCCCCCAAAATATCCATGTCCTAATTCTCGGAAACTATGAACATGTTGGGTACATGGCAAAGGGGAATTCAAGAAACATATGGAATTTGTGTTAGGGATTGAACTGTGTCTCCCCAAAATTCCCATATTTTAGCCCTGACCCCCAGTACCTCAGACTATGACTGTGTTTGGAGATGCTGCCTTTAAAGAAGTCATATGAGGTAATTGAAGGGTAGACTCTAACCCAATATGACGGGTATAGAGAAGACCATGTGAAGACATAGGGAGAAGACAGTCTCAGTGATAGGTATTACTGCCCTCAAGCTGCTTAATCTAATGGAAGGGAGAGATGCCAAGACACAATGATCAAATGTAAGAAGAGGTCTCACAGAGATTCACAGGCACAGAATGGTGTGGTGATTAAGAACACAGGCTCCAGTGTGAACTACTTACGTTCAAATCCTGCTTCCACGTCTCTCTATCCACATAACCTTGCACACATTGATGTGCCTCATTTCCTCCACTAAACTGGAGAAAAGGAGAGCACAGACTGTATAAGGCTCTTGTGAGGATAAAAATGAGACAATGCCTGAAAGGGGCTTGAATAGCACTAAGCACATGGAAAGCTCACTAGTTATTCAGTTCTTTGAGTTATTAGACAATGGAAGCACAAAGAAGGAAATGACTAAAATAGACCAACTCCACCCAAAGGGACCTGCAATGGCTTCTCAGAAGAGGAATATAAGGTGAATCCCTTTCCAGGAAAGGAAGGGGTTGGGCATTCCAAGTACAGGGAGTGAATATCCAAGTGCCCTGAGGGTGATAGGGAACCAGGGAAATTTTCTAAGCAAGAGAAGGACATACACAGATGCATGCTTCAGAAGAGAATGGAATGGAAGGGTGAGAGTCTGAAAGCCAGGAGGAGAGTTATGATGCTATCAGTCACTATGAGCGGAAATGAGAGGGGGCCCGGAAGAAGGCAGAAGGAAAGAGAGGAAGAAATGGTTTCAGAGGTAGAATTTCTGACATATGTGGTGAAGGGAAGGGGAGGACCAGAAAAGAAAGAACATGTTTATCTTTAGAAGCCTCAGAGCTCCTTTCAGCCCTCCTTCTCCAGGGCTAACCAGGATCTCACTGAGCAGCCTCTGGCCCTTTGGCTGGTAAAGACATAAAGTTAACTCTCCCCTAGGAGAAGGGACTTCCAGAGAGAATGAGCAGATTTCGGGAGGTCTCTGGAAGTGAGTCCTGGAGCCAAGAGAGAAAACAAAATCTACCCCAAACACAGAGAGAAGGTGATAGGAAGTTCTGGAAAGCTAAGACATCACCTCAATGCCATGGTGTGAGATCCAGAGTCTTTCTCTGGACACTTGCTCAGGGTTGGTTAGCACGTGTCAGATATGAATGAAATTCGGTGCTGGAGCAGAGGAAGAAAATAACTAATAACTTTTTTAATTCTTTTAACATTTTTTTAATGTTTATTTATTTTTCAGAGAGAGACAGAGCTTGAGTGGAGGAGGGGCAGAAAGAGAGGGAGACACAGAATCTGAAGCAGGCTCCAGGCTCTGAGCTGTCAGCACAGAGCCTGACGTGGGCCTCGAACTCATGAACTGTGAGATCATGACCTGAGTCGAAGTCAGATGCTCAACCGACTGAGCCACTCAGGCGCCCCAATAACTAATAACTTTTAAGAAAAAAAGATGGATATCCCCCAGCCCTATCCCTTGACATTTGCTCTTAGCTCCTCAACAAACAGGACTGCAGGGCACAAATAATCAGGGTACCTGGAGTCGGGAGCTTTATTCACCCATGTTTCTTCCTAGCGGAAGTCATTCCACTGACTCTAACACTCGAAGGGAATTTCTCCGGTGGCTCCAAAGACCCATCACTCAGTCACATTATGCATGGTAGGGTGTTGTTGTTGTTTGTTTTGTAAATCTGGGTAGCAACAAAGCCCCAAATATTAAACATGAAACCTTCAGATCTATATTTCCCTGTTGTTGTCACTGCTACTGCTGTTTATCGTCACCAAATACACAAATCCCACACATCTGAACATTGTTCCTCCAAGTATAACTTCAGAATTCAAATGAGGTTTCCATCTAGAATTTTCTTTTGTTCTTGAGATGCAAGGTCTGAGAGTCCTGAGACCAAGAGAAAAAAAGATGTTGAGTTTTCTGCAAAGATTGTGACTGCCCAGCCACTGTAAAGAATCAGGATGTGGCTGGCAGTGGCTGCTCCCCTCTGGGTGGCAGCGGAGACAGGGGACCCTGGCCACCCCGAGGAACCAACTGTTCCTTTCCTGCTACAAATCTCAGCAACTGTTTTTTCCTCAAATTTTCCATGCTCCCTGCCTTCTGGGTCTTCTCCTTCCTGCGGATAGCTTTAAAGCAAACCAAAGCAAAACAAAACTAAAAAACAAAACGCAAAAGCACTAGAGGTTTATACAGTCCGAAGAAGGGATGGAGATCTATAATCTCCCAGTCCCAAGCTGAGCTCTGGTGAAGGATCAGTCCACTTCACTGTTGTTTCTCTCTGCCATTTGGTGATGCTTTTGAACAAACATGGTCCCAGAACTTAGAGGGCAAGCCTCCAGTGCCCAGAGCTGAGCTCAGCCAGGGAGGCTGTGGCTCAGGTTCCTAGGTCACACCCTGAATGCTCAGTAATTTCTGCCCTATGCACACCCATGTTCCAAGGAGCCTATTTCCCAGACCCCTATGCCAGAGATTCTCACTACTCTTCTCACCTTCACTGTCTGCTTTCTGTGCCCAAGGAATCATACTTCTTTTCTTTCAAAGGGCTTCATCACTCTCTTTCCCCAAAGAGGTTATCCCCAAATAGAGCCACCACACTGAATCTTAAAAATGGATTATCACATTAGTTTCAAGGAGTTTATCTTAGTCTTCTTGGGCTGACTTAATAAAAAACCATAGACTGGGGGGGGGGGGGGGCAGGGGGCGGGGCGGGCTTTAAATAATATGCTTTCATTTCTCACAGTTCTAGAGGCTGGGAAGTCCAAGATCAAGGTGTTGGCAGAGTCACTTCTTGGTGAGGACCCACTTCCTGGTTTGCAGACAGCCACCTTCTTGCTGTGTGTTCACATAGAGGGAGAGAGCTCTGTTCTCTCTTCCTCTTCTTGTAAAGACACTAATCCTATCATGGGGACCCCACCCCCATGGCCTCATCTAAACATAATTACCTCCCAAAGGGTCCTTCTCCAAATACCACCACATGTGGGGTTAGGGCTTCAACATAAGGGTTTCAGTAGAGACACAAATATTCAATCCACAACAAGATCTGAAGTCCAAAAAGTCTGGTTGTCTATTTCCCCTTAGGGAGGGAGCTCCTTTAAAGCTAAAAGATTTGTTTTCCTCTAAAGCTGACATGACTGATTTGCAGAGACATCCCTCTATGGAACAAATTCATGGGAAACACCCATAACACAAGTTGAATTTTCAACAGGATGAACTGCTGCACATCTTGATAAGCTATATAGTGATATGGCACATGGGCCTCACTTTTCTCATTATCTACGCAGATGACTGTCTCCATTCATGGTAGAGTATATGTAGTGGAGGATCCTGTGAAGAGGAAAATACATGTAAACTCTACTAATGTTTTCAGAGAGGTTGAATCCCAATGTTGAAAGGGATTTTGATATCACTCTATTCACCCCCCACTGAATACTTTAATTCCCTCTGTGTCTCTGACTGGTTATTCAGTTTATAATAAATACCCCCAGTGCTAGAAAACTCACTGCTTTCTAGGTACATTCTTGCTTGCTTGCTTGTTTATTTGCTTGCTTGCTTCTGAAAATACACACACATTTTTGGCAAGTTGTAAGTATAGTGCAGCAGACAAAAGCCTGGGCTTTGGTGTTAAACAGACCTAAAATTCCCAGCTCTGCTATTTCTGTCTAGTTTTAGAGAACTGTTTGAACATTTTTGAGCTTTAATGCTGTCATCTATTAAGAAGAGAAGAAATGCAATAATGCCTACTTCCTGGATTCTTCCGTGAATGTATTACACAACAAAGTGCTCGGGATAGAGTAGGTTAATTAATGTTAGTTTCTCCCTTACTTGCTAATCACCTTCCCTTTTAGCCCTCCATTTATATCCTGCAATACAGATATCTTGACTGATGGTTTAGATTATACAGAAACACTATAGCCAAAATACCATTGATAAAAGCATCACAAAAACACCATAAAGGAGTCATTATGTTGAAAAGGGGGACCCTTGCCTGGCAAGTAGACTCATAAATCCATGATGATAAGTAATGTCCTCACTTGATTATGAATTGTTCAAGGGCACAGATCTGTCTTATATGCCCTATAGAATCTACCACAGGTCCTTATGTGTGGTAGACACTCAATCAATGTTTCTAAATTGAATTTTGTTGTATTTTTATAAATTTTATTTCAGAGATTTGTATAGATTAATGCAAAATATAAATAATATTTGGATGTCTGTTATTTTGGGGGACATCTGTTTTTGGAAGCTATTGCATTAATAACGAGGCCTTAATTATAATCAAACTTCCATAAAATTTAGCTATTTTTATTATATACATGACTGACTTAAGTTTCTTTTTTAGGCGACTAGACCATTTGAAAAGTTTATTGCCAATTACCCCTACATTCCCAGTGTCTAGGTGCCTGACAGTATTTCATGGGTAGATAGATAGATGGATCTGTGGATTCCTGAGTTTCTACTCTATTTTGAGTATATTTGTTGAAAAACATAATAAAAGTAGAATTTAGGATTATACTTAAAAGTCTGGTATACGCATTATTTACTTAACTTTAAATATTCACATAGTAATTTAAATTTTAATATTGTATTCTGTCTGGCTTATTGAATTATTATGTAAGGTATGGTCAGAATATAAGCTATTCCAAAATCATAGAGATAAGTCACTCTCTGTGAATGAATTTGGTATAAATCAACAAATAATGAGCTTAATCACTACAGAAATAACCCTTCCCAAAAGATAATTTGTAAATGTGTTGCCGTTACCAACTTAACAATAATCAACATATAATCAAGCTGATTAAAATGTGACTTTATAGACTTCATTAGAGAGAAAGATAATGTCAGATGAAGAGATGTGGTCAGTAATCAGTCTTCTTGAGTAGCTCTCAACACTCTGTATTTTTTTTTTTAATTTTACTTTTGAGAGAGAGAGCAAGAGAGAGAGAGAGAGAGAGACAAAGCCCAAGCGGGGGTGGGGCAGAGAGAGCGGGAGACATAAGATCTGAAGCAGGCTCTAGGCTCTGAGCTGTCGGCACAGAGCCCGACACAGAGCTCAAACTCACGAACCGAGAGATCATGACCTGAGCTGAAGTCGGATGCTTAACTGAGCCACCCAGGCACCCCTCAACACTCTGTATTATATTCTTATATCTGTGCATGCACCCCATGAAACTACAAAATCCAAGAAAGCAAGCAGGCCCTTTGTTTTTCACTATAAAAACTCCCAGCTCCTACCATAGGGCCTGGCACACGGGGCACAGTGGGGTTTCTAAGAAAGCCTCGATGGTCCCTTCTTGTCTTCTCTAGACTCTAAACCACTTGGAAATATCCCACTCAGTAATCAGTACACCAGCTTTCTTAATGATAGAGCTGGAAACCCCAAACAGTTCTTACTATTTCCTCCTGCAGTGAGATCCTGGAGTACAGAGACTTTGGTCCCCAGGACAGACCCTCATTGTACAGAAGAGGCAGTGAGGCTGGGAGTGTGAAACATATCATTGTTGCCTTCAGGGAATCAAGGCCACTTACTGTTAAAATTGTGGAGGCTAATAAGCTAGTCTGTAACTGTTTCACGGATGCTGGCAAGAAGATATGAAACTCCTGGATCAGAGACAAAGAACTTTATTACAGCAAATGTAATAACCAGAGTATCAGCATGATAGTCATATCAGTTTCACATGCCCTCCTCCCAGGTCCCATGGAGACAGTGTAGGTGGCCCTAGATGGACCCTGGACATGCAGAATTGTGTTACAGGAGAGGAAGTTGCAGGTTGGGTGATCACCACTTTTATAACAAGGGAAGACAGGCCTGTTCTTTGTCTTTTTTGTCCAGGGAAAGAAATTACCTCCTTTCTCAAGGTTGCTCATGGCAAAGGCAACCCTGAGCAATGGCCTGGGTGAAGAGTAGTCAGACTATTGCATTCATGGCGCACCCTGGAAGAACATGTAGAGATTGTCAGGATTCCCAGGAGATTGCCTCTCCCAGCACCAGTTAAACGAGGTCCCCATTTCCATGGAAGAAGAAGAGGGTGAGGAGAATAGACAAGTGCTATTCCAATACTTCTTTCTTCTGAGAAATAGAGATACAGCCCCCTCATGGGGCACTTCCCAGCTTTTGCTCACTTAACTCATTGGGTTTAACAAGCAGGTCAACAGGCTTGTGAATGCCTCTCTTTGGGGAGGAGAACAGTAGTTTATCAGGTAATAATGCTCCCACATTTACTAAGATATGTCCAAATCTACTATTGTTTTTTCATACTAACCTTTTGGGGCAAGTTACAGGCAGTTCAAATGTTGCCCACTATGATGGTTAGTTTTATGTCAGTTGGGCTAAGCTATAGTACCCACTTATTTACTCAAACACTAATCTAGGTGTTGCTATGAAGGTATTGACAAATGTGGCTGACATCCACTATCAGTTGAGTTTAAGCAAAGACAATTGCCCCCGAGAATGTGGGTGGGCCTCATCCAATCAGTCGAAAGGCCTTAAAAATGAAACTGAAAATTCTCTGAGGAAGAAGAAGTTTTCTTTTTTTTTTTCAACGTTTTTTTTTTTTTTTTAATTTATTTTTGGACAGAGAGAGACAGAGCATGAACGGGGGAGGGGCAGAGAGAGAGGGAGACACAGAATCGGAAACGGGCTCCAGGCTCCGAGCCATCAGCCCAGAGCCTGACGCGGGGCTCGAACTCACGGACCGCGAGATCGTGACCTGGCTGAAGTCGGACGCTTAACCGACTGCGCCACCCAGGCGCCCCAAGAAGAAGTTTTCTTGCAAGACTGCAACATTACCTTCGCCAAGAGTTTCCAGCCTGTCAGGCTGCCCTAGAAGTTTCAGAGCTGGAGCCCCCAGTTACGTGAGAAAATTCCTTGAAATATATCCTCCCGGTTCTGTTTCTCTGGAGAACCTTGACTGATAAACCCATATATCAGAAATATATATCAGAAAAAGATAGGAATTATGTGAACCTACAGTTCTGCTGCATCCTTGCTCACCACACAGCCTTGCCATTGCTTTCTCAGGGCCACAAGTCTCTTGATACCAGACAGGGCCTAGACCTCAATAGTCCTACTAGTGTGACATAATAAAATAGCATCTTGACTATACTGTCCATATTTTCTAAACCAAAATATCAGATAACATGCCCTGACAGAGATAAGTGTACTTATAGGGAAAACTGGAGAGAATATTTGAAACCGGGTCTGTTCCAAAAAATCTGGGACATACATTTGATGTATTTATATATCATACAGGTTTGCTTTACCTCCGCCAGTCCCCCTGGTCCAGATAAATGCTAAATAAACCCCACAGAGCCCAGCTTCTGGACATTGCAAGACTGAGGATCCCCAGTTATTCAACAAATATCCACTGAGTACATAACAGATCAGGCACCATCTTGGCATTTCAGATAAAAGACAGAAGTTACCTATCCTCACTAATAGCTCCCTGCTGGGACAAATGGGCAAGTGAGGAGGCTAGTACGAAACAAAAGCACTGACAAAGCCAAATCCATGGTACCCCGCTCAAGGCTGAACCACTTCACCCCAGAGGCCCCCACAAGAGGGCCCCCTTCTGTGCCATTTCATCCCTTTTTAAGTTCAACAAAGGCTGTCTGTAATGTCCAAACTAACTAAACTCATCTCTCTGTAGCCCAAGGTCATCTCAGGGGTCCATGTTTGTGACTCTCAGTCATCTGAGAAGAAATCACAGGGACAAGGCCTAGCCTGGTGATAGCCATCCACCATCAGCTTAGCCCTTTGCTCTGCTCAGGTGGCCCTCGTGGTCACCGATGACTGTCCTGAGCCTCTGAGTCCAAGGTCTCCTTCCTCACATGCAGCATTTGAGAAAGACTAGACTAAGAAATGTTAATTCCTATATCCTCCCCTCCTAGACAGTCCCCACCCCGCTGGCTCATAGCTTTGGAATGTAGGAAACTGCTTTCCCAGAGCCTGGGGCCATGCCTGGTCCAGTCTCAGGGCTCAGTGCCCCATGTTGAAGGGAGGGAGGGAAGAAGGGGACAAAGGACTGAAAGAGACATTATAAATGAGAAAATCCAGTGGCAAAGTAAAAAAAGCACTAGCCTGCTGAGGGAGATTTCCACACTGCCAGCTCTTAACTTTTAGTGTGCCTTTGGGGAAATGACTAAACCTGTCTGACTCTCAGCTTCCTCATCTGTAACAGCCAGATACTAAAAGAGCCTACCACACAGAGGTAGAGTGAGAGGTCTATAGGCCCTCAGCAGTGTCTGTCAGACAATTAACACTCTATATATGTTAATATTACTATTATAATTATTCTATCACCGCTCCTGACCTGCAATTCCTCACCTATAAAATGAAGGCTTAAACCACATGACCCCCAACTCCCTTCAAGTACAACAGTCCTGTGACTCAGTAAGGCAGAAACCAACTCTTTTAATTTTTAAAAATATTTTATTTATTTTTGAGAGAGTGCAAAGGGGGGAGGGACAAAGAGAGAGGGGGATAGAGGATCTGAAGCAATCTCTGCGCTTACAGCAGTGAGCCTGACGTGGGGCTTAAGCTCACAAACCATGAGATCATGACCTGAGCGGAAATCGGATGCTCAACCCACTGAGCCACCCAGGTGCCCCAGAAATCAGCTCTTTTTACATAACCTCCACATATGAAAACAGACGAGGAGAGCAGAGGTGTCAGAGCCCAACATTGAATTCTCCCCCCAAGCGCGCAGGCCAGCCTCCAGCATCCACTTCAGGACCACACTATTGCTAAACCCAGCTGAGAGCTTGCCCTCCCTGGGTCCCCCCTCCCCAGTTTGACTTGTGTCTTGCCTCTTGTTGCAAAGCTAAGCTAATATTAAATCTTACTGTTCAGCACACACCGCATTGCTATTGATTATCACATTGTGTCTTGCACTAGCTTTAATGCATTATATATTCAGCCATGCACAGCTTGCTAAAACCAGCCAACAGCCACATCTCAACTCCCCACAGGCCTTAGAATGTCTTCAGGACTGTAAATTTCTTAGAGAACTGAACAAAATTTTCATTGAACAACTGACAGCTTTCACTGGGCAACTGACATTGAACAACTAAGGAAAGGAACCTCAAAAGCTCTGTCTGCAAAGAATATAAATTACTAATGATCAATTTCAATGACTCCCGGTGCATGAATCATTTCAGTAATAAAACTGTTTGGGGAAAGACTGAAGGGTTGTGTCTCTTAATCTTACACTCCCAGAATTCTGTTATTAAATGTGTCCAGGGCAACAATGGGTTGTGGATTCATTTGAAGAATCACTTAATTCCTCAAAACGATCAGGACTCAAGTGGAATTTACAAGTGGACTTGGAAGATTTGTTGCTCAGTAGAGCTAGGCAGTAGAGCAGAGACATATAGGCAATTTTTCACTCATTAAGGAATCTTCCAATATTTGAAAAGTGATAACTCCTTAAGAATTACCCTTGTCTGGGACAATCAGGGTAGAGCATTGTGCTTTTTCTTACTTCATGTTCCACATGACTTGCCTTCTCCAGTGAAAGACATCTTCCACTTTTTCTCATAAAGGTTTCTTCGATTTCTCTCTCCTCCTCCCCAAAAAGAAAATCACAAATTTAAGTAAAAATTAAATCGCAGTGTGTTTCACAAGCTAGTAGTTAATTGTCCCCATATGGACTCCTGACTGTCGGCGCTGAGTCCTAAATAGACACTGAGGTCCTTGGCAGCAGAAACCCTGGCAGAGGCACTTCCAGAGTTCTCCCGCATTCCTAGAACAGTGGCTCTCAACCAGGACAGTTTTGCTGCCCCAGAAGACATTTGGCTGTGTCTGGACACATTTTGATTGTCACAACTGGGCTGTGGTAGATGCTACTGGCATTAAGTGGGTAGAGGTCAGGACGCTGCTAAACATCCAACGCACAGGGTAGCCCCTGCAACAAAGAGTTATCCTGCCTGAATTAGTCAGTGTTCTCCAGAGAAAAAGAACCAATAAATATATAACTTATACTTATTTATACTATATATAATTTATTTTTATTTATACTTTATTTTATCATATATTTGTAATAATATAATTATATTTATTATATATATGTATATATATGAGGAGAGACTTATTATAAAGAATTGGCTTATTATAAAAACTGGCTCATGATCTTACAGAGGATGGCAAGTCCAAAATCTGCAGAGCTCATGTCCTAGTTCAAGTCTAAAAGCCAGCAGACTGCTATACAACTTGGAAAATCTGATTGATGTTCCAGTTCTAAGACCATCATGCAAGATAATTCTCTTACTCAGGGAAGGGTAAGCCTTTTGTGCTCTTCAGTCCTTCAACTGATTGGATGAGGCCCACCCATATTAGGGAGAGCAATCTGCTTTACTCACAGTTCTCCAATTTAAATATTAATCACATCCAGAAACACCCTCACAGAGACACCCAGAATAATGTTTGACCAAGTATCTGGGCACCCCATGGCCCAGTCAGGTTGACACATAAAAGTAACCATCACAACACCCAAGATGTCATAGTGCTGTGGTTGGGAAATCCTGATCCAGAATCATTCTAGCCACATAATAAATGTTTAAAAATGTTAATTGGTGGGATACAACTGGCTTTGTGTTCACTTAAGACAAAGGAGAAGTCAAAGTAGGGGGAAAGGGGTCAAAGTTGTCAGGGGAGATCATGGAGGAGATGGGCTAAGTAGAAACTCATAAGTATGAGTAGAACTTGGGTGGACAGGAAGAAAACAGGAGACATCCCATAATGAGAGAAGTGGCATAAGTGTGGCACATACAAGGGGTCTCAGAGGAAAAGACCCCATTGGTTAAAACTCTAAAGGAACACTTGAGACCATGAAGATCTTAGTAGAACAGAACCCAATATCAAATTTGAATAAATGATGTGGCTTTGTTTGTAAAACAACTGAAATTATGTGTTTTGAAGAGGAGAGGAGGAAACAATTTATCTTTAGCGCTATTTATATAAATAGAACCGCTAATTTATATTAGCACATTTTATAGATGAAGGAACTGAGACACAGAGACAGTAACCTTAAAGTTTGGGAGTTTTTGCTCTTCAATACCGTAAATTTACTTCCTTGTGTCTTTTGACTTGAGTTGGTTATTATGAGACATAGTGCCATTAATGCACAGTATCAGTGGGGTTTACAGCATAGGCTCTGGACCCAGAGCATGTGGGCTCAGACTGGCTCCACCACTTAGCTTGTGACCTTGGGCAAGGGGCCAAACTTGTGAATATTAAATTAGTTCATAAATGTAAAGCAGGCAGCACCGGGGCAAACACATACAAAATGCTCAATCATGTTGGCTGTTTTTATTATCATCATTCTTTTTACTGATGATTCCTTAACTCCAGCCTGCAAGAGTCCACTGGATTCCCACACTAAGAAGCAGCATCAAATCGCCTGGTGGTGGCAAAACTGAGGGGCATGAGCAAGTCCCTTTCAGGACTTTCCCAACCTTTTCCCGCAGGATACTCTCATAAATTGCTCAAAACTAAGTGAATTCAGAGGCAGTCTTTGAGCTGAAAACATTTCCCCTGTAGCCTCCTTACTAAGCCTGCAGTTTGGACAAGCAAGCAGTAAAACCAGCATATGCAGGCCACTGCTTTGAGTAGCCAGCTGAGGAATGATGCCCCCTAGAAGAGAGAGAGAGAGTGTGTGTGTGTGTGTGTGTGTGTGTGTGTGTGTGTGTCGTGGGGAGCGGAGAGGAGGGGAAGAGAAAGGAGATCGCATTAGGACAAGCTAGAATTTCTAAGAATACAGCATCAGGCTACAACAGACAGCCCTTACACATCCCCAGTAATCAGCCCCTTTACATGCAACTTTTGTGTCAAATAAAAAAATTTTTAAAAAACTTGTGGGAGGAGGGGACATTTCCCATCAAAGTTACCATCCTAGTTTTTAATGGCTCGTCAAATAGAGAAGGACCCAGAGGAGAGCCAGCAAGCTGGTGTGGGGGCTGGAGCCTGTGCCAGTGAAAAGGACTGAGCAGATTGAGCTCAGAGAAGAGACACTAATGGCGCTATGGTGGCTGTCTTCAAGTAGCTGAAGGGCCAATTGTGCAGGTGGGAATGAAATATGTGTAGGAGCCAAGGTGCAAGGGGCAGGTCTCAGTACAATATACTGAATGCCTTTCTACTCATTAGAATAGTCTAAAAATGCAATAGCAGTGAGCTCACTGTCATTGAGTTATACAAGCAGAGGTTGGATGATCATTTTGGGGGGGCAATGGTAATGATTTCATACCCTAAAGTGACTTCCAGTTACGTAGTTCTGAAATCTAAAACTTACATTGCCTGTTTGGATGAGATCTAGATACTGCGTAGTTTCCTTGACTTCTTCCTTGAGCTTAACTCTTTAGTGATCAAAAATTGTCCATGCCTCCAAGGCCACCTCTTGATGACTGTCCCTGATTACCTGCAACACTGCTAAGAAGGCTTCCAAGGCTGTGTAATGTGATAGGTAATGTCTGCTACAGGCAAAGAAAAGGAGCAAAAAAAAAAAAATCCCATTTTTCACTACTATTGTATATGCAGCAGCTATAATATATAATACAGATAATATTTTTAAAATATTTAAAAATCTGATTTTCCTTCTCAGTAAGGAAAAGCTTTCCCTTTCCACATTTCCTTTTCATCACGGTGGTTAGGATATGAAGTTTATTGCCTCAGGGAAGGAGCAGTAGTATGGATCCACCTAGAACCGAGTCCACGGGTAGGAAAGGAGATGTGACATAGAGCAATTTCCAACAGACAGAATGGAAAGTAGAGCTTTACCTGGGAGGATGTAGAGAATTCTGGAGAGATGAGCCTGGGAAGAAGTAGCTACCTGAGACCCCATTCCCACACCATCTCTGAGCCTTAGCGCATGGCAGGGGGTGGGGTAGATAAAAACTGAAGGGAAAGAAGGAAAAGCTGAACTGAGAGCAAGATTCACTGCATTTCCATTTGGAATTCTAGCAGAGACCACCTCATGTTGCACCTGAGCCACCATAGGGTGGCCATGGCTGGTCCGAATGACAACGTGGGATGCTCAAGAAGAGAGAGGACTCAGTGCCCCTGAATGTCTCCACTTCCATGTGGTGTGGAGGTGCCCAGAAGTTCTCACCTGTGCATAGTAAGGGACAGAGTTGAGAGCAAGGGACCCACGTTGGGTGGCCATTGTGAGAGAGGCCAAGTGACCAGATGGAGAATGTGGCTGGTGCTCAGGGCATCTCTGTAGCCAGTGAGGTCTGATGTGGGTCGAATCAATGAGAGGGGATGACCAAGCACTGAAGGTGCCAAGACGGCAAACCCCAAGTTATACTGCCATGATGTGTCAGTAGCAGATGCACAAGGACAGACACCAGGGCTAGAAAGAGTCCAGGTGGAGGTCAGTGGAAGCTGACAAAGAAGCACAGAGCTCAGACCAGAAGCCTCTCTCTCTAGGATGTGAAGATGGAGAAACTTCTCTTGTTCAAAGGCAGTGTGGAATGGGGAAGGAAGGGGACATCCTCTGAAAGCTGACAGTGGCCCTGAACTTCAAATTGACTAATTGCTCCAAAGGCCCTTTAAACCCAGGAAAGTCATGGTGTAAGGCATGGCTGACAGGGAACGGCTTTTTCCAACTCTGAACGGGACCATTTCAACATTTGCATGATCTCCCTCACATGCTGCACACCATGGGTGCATGCACAGTCAACCGCAAGAATCTGGTGTTGCAGGAGGGTGAGGGAGACACGGGTCCTTGTCTTACAGAATCAACGAATGAATCTCGCGGACAGCAGAGAGCGAGCAAAGTGATAGAGTTTATTGAGGGAAAGTACAAAGCTCTCAAGAGTGAGAGGGGTCCCTACTGGGTTGCCGCTGAAGAATTTTGTCCCCAACTTTTTACTAGGACTTATCAGAAAGTCTGTGAGACTCCATGCATGGCACCTAGCCCGGGGGGTCAGGAATACCTTCATCCTTTTTTCCCCCCAAACCCTGCCGCTTCTTCAGCCTCCCACTTGCAGCTACAGCCTGCCTTCCCGAGGCTCTCTTGTCTCTCCCTGCCTAATTTAACCTTTTCCCTATTCACTGGCAGGAGCTGCCAGTGCACAAGATCTGGAACAGAAAGAAATGAAAGTATGAGGTGTGCAGAGGCCACAGTAATGTGGCAAGGAGAAAGAGAAGGAGAAATCCATCTGAAGGATAACACTGGCAGGACTGAATGTTGCTCACCGAACAGGCATTCTGCATCCCCCCCTGCTCCAAGCATGGCCTGGAGACCACCCAGAGCTTGCCAGAAATCCAGAACAGCAGGCCACACCCTAGACCTATTGCACCTATTCTTTTTCTTTTTCTTTTTCCAGCTTTATTGAGATATAATTGACATATAGTTTTGTGTAAAGTTTAATGTGTACAGTGCGATGACTTAATGAATGTATATATTATTTACCATAACGTATAGATATATATCTATGGGTGTACCACAGTAGGGTTAGTTAACATCATTCACCTCCCATAATTATCATTTCATTGTTGTTATGATGAAAACATTTAAGGTTTGTTCTCCTAGCAACTTTCAAGAAGACAATACAGTGTTGTTAACTACAGTCATCAAGTTGTACATTAGCTCCCCAAACTTATCCCTCTTATAACTGGAAGTTTTTGCCATTTGCCTAACATCTCCCCATCTTCCCCACACACCCCCTCCCATCCCCTGGCAGCCACCATCTACTCTCTGTGCCTATAAGCTCGGCTTTTTTTACATTCCTCATTTAAGTTAGAGCCTGCAATATTTGTCTTTCTCCGTTTCTACTGATCTTCCTATGAACTCAGGTGATTGGTGAGCACATTCCAGTTTGAGAGGTATTGTGTTACATGATTTAACACGATCAATTCAATACAACAATTCCATGAGTTAAAGAGTATTCTCCCCATTTTGCAAATGAGCAAACTGAGACCCAGCCAAGTTCACATATCCAGTAAGTGCTAGAACCAAGATACCCACACAAGCAATCTGACTCCAGGACCCACCCTCTTCTCTATTACCAAAAGCATAGGCTCATCCAACGATTGGTTCCTGGTCGAATGTGCATGTACCATGTGTTGATACCTGCCTGGAACATTTGGAATGATCTGTGGACCTACAGCAGTGATGAGATTTCCTTGTCCAATGTGTTTTCCAAAGTAAAACACCAAATATTCATGATTCAAACCATGTCCAAGATTCTGCGTGATCAAGAGCACCCAGTATTTTAAGCTTTAGGGCAATTCATAGCTATCATGTCTAAATTGTTCTGCTTGTTCTAAATTTGCCCTGCATGTGTACCTTTCAAGAATAGTTCTTTTAGCTGATAACCCCCATTTTCAAATGCAAATGTGTTTTGAAATGTATCCGTTCAATCACTTCTCCCTCAAAATCATACTACCGCTGAATTACTCCAAAGGAATCCATAGTGAAGCACGGAACATTTTCAAGCTTAATCCTGTGGTGCTTTTCATCTAAAAAGGTGACTAACAGCTTGCATAAGCTTATAACCAGACTTAAAGCTTAAAATCCCTGTGGAGTTTGCAAAGGGCATCGAGACAGCAAGCCAAACCTGGGAACCACAAAATGTCTTTGCATGCTGACTTACCTACCCGTCAGTCACGAAACCGGTCTGAATTAAAATTGCTGTTACTCATTTCAGTACCGCAACCTGTATTTTCCTGACAGTGAATTGAAAAAGGATTCCCTCTGTTAAGAAAAATAAGAAACAGCTCCTATCTAACAAATGTTAATTAGGTCATGCAATGTGGTGAAAAGCGATTTGAAGCGTGAGGAAACCCATGCACCACTACCTGACATCAAGTGGGTAATTATAAACATATGTTTGAAGAAATGAATCAAATCCAGTCTCAGGTCTGGAGCTCACTAGCTCTTTGAACTTAGGGAACTCACTCTGCTCTCCAGGTTCATTTTCCTTGGCCTCAACGATTTCCTAAGATTCCTTCTAGCTCCACAGTCTCAAATTTTAAATCAGACCTTAATTATGTGCTAAGTAAAGTATAATATATTTCATTTGAAGGATGGCATACTGACAAAGATAGTTAAGAAGATGACAAGGCAGCATGGAAAGTACTCATTACATAACATGGAATACAAAATGTTGTTTATACTTTCTAAAGCTATAAGGAAGATTCTGTGCACATTTGGGCAGAAGCTGGAAGGAGAGGGAACAAAGAAAACAGAGTGAGATCATGGGTGGGTGAAGTTTCCTTGTAGTTGGATTTCCACTAATTTGCTGTTTAAAAGTCATACGTTTAGGGAAGCATATCTTGATGTTCTTTGGAAGAACTGTTTGCCTGGTAGTTTGCTGTCATTTATTTTCCCAGCTTCTGAGTCGATGGTAGCCAGGCTGATCTCTCTGCTATTCATGGACTGCATCAGGGGAGCTCAATATTGTTTCCAAAGTGGTCACATGCCTGTGTGCGTAGCCAGGCCCCCATCCTCTGAGCCCAAACCAATAATCACAAACTCTGCACTTGTGTTTCCCTCCACTGCTGGCTGGGAGGCAACAGGTATGGAACATAATGGTCCAGTAGGAGAACCTCAGGTGGGAAGAGAGCTCAAGGTTTGCTCTGTCCTTCCTCTGAGGTAGCCCATGTGGAGTGTCTGCCTGATTCACAAAGAAGCCTTTCACTGCCTACCCTTGATCCACAACCAAGGGCTGCAGCAGCCATGTTGGACAATACGTCTCTGCTCCCTCCCATGGCAACATCAATAGGTCCATCTGAGCGCCTGACCTGAGATGGCCAAGCAGACCCTCTTTGCCAGAAATCTGAAGTTGGGATGAAAAAGGGTCAGTCTCTCAACATGGATAAATCCAAACGTGTAAGCATGGGTGCTGTGGGATAGACATTTCTGATCACCCATGTAGACGGTAAAAGCAAAGTTCATATCAGGAGCAGGATGTCTCTGTGCTCTCTGGTCCAGCCCCGCCCCCAGGGATGCCACAGCCTGCCCCTGGGTTCTGGGAAACAGCCTAAATTCTTAAATAAAGTCCGCTTTCAGGTTAGGCTAAGGCAAGTTGGTTTCTGTTACTTGCAATCCATCATGTATTAATACAGTTTATCTATGGGAACCTCCCAGGATCCCATACAAGTGCTTGTGTGACCTGACCCTGCCTGGAGCCCCACCCGGTCACCCACTGGTGTCCCAGCCGAACCGGGCCTCAGCTGGTAGTGCCACACAATGGGTCTTGCTGGGCTTTGCTGCTGCTCTGCCTGAAATGTTCACCAGCCTGCTGAGCTCTGTCCCCAGCCCGAAGGCATCAGCAGGTAAAAAAAGCCTGGCTGCAGGGGTCTGCTTACCTCCTCCCTTTACTTCAGCCTTGCATATGATTAAAGCACTCAGAAAGAGTGCTGCCTGGGATGCCAGGAACTTCTCTTTCTAATCCCTGCTAGCCAGAACAGACTTTGAGTGTTCAGAGAGCAGATCCTCCCAGGGAAGCTAAGGGAGGCTCACTGCTGCAACCTGAGACACTGCTGCTCTCATTCGGGTTTGCTGCATTCTTTATTTATAAGGATCCTGGGCATCCAGGTTAAAAGTTGGCAGTACCCAGCATCCCCACACTTAATGAGGAATCAACAGCCTGGTGAAAAACTTGGTGCATGGAGCTTCTCCGAACTTGCCTGAGGAGAGGGACACCTTGCCTCCCAAAAGACGTTCCGAAGAGCAGCAGATGTACACAGTTTAATCCTACCTATTTGAAAGGCACAACAATGACTTAACATTATGTAGTACATAACACAGTGCCTCACAAAAGTCGTCTAACCCAGGTGGTATTATCAGCCCTAGTTAGCAGATAAGGAAACTGGTTAGGCAACTTGCTGAGGTTACACAGGGACAAAGGGGGCCCCCAGGTCCAAAGCTAGTGGCTTGGCCCCAGCCACTGTCCCCTAGCCAGGGGTTCTCAGGGCATGCTCCCTGGACCAGCAATAGCAGCATCTCTTAGGGGGTCCTGGTTAGAAACACAAGTTCTTGGGCCCCCACCCAGACCGACTAAATCACAGACTTTGGTGTCAGGGCCTGGCTGGCAATCTGGGTGTTAACAAGCCCTCCCCAGGGGATTATGATGCATGTGCTGGACCCTCACTGTTCAATGTGGGTCTCAGTCCAGCTGCATCAGCATCTCTGGAGAGTTAAATAAAAATGCAGACCCTCAGGCCCTGCCCCAGACCCAGCGAGTCACAATCTGCATTTTTGACATTTTCCGGTGACTTGTTTACACATTAGAGTTTAAAAATTAAAAAGCAATGCTAGGGGCACGTGGGTGGCTCAGTCAGTTAAGCACCCAATTCTTGATTTCGAACCAGGTCATGATCTCAACGGTTTGTGGGATCGAGCCCCAAGGTGAGCTCTGTGCTGACAGCATGGAGCCTGCTTGGGATTCTCTCCCCCTCTCTCTCTGTACCTCCCCTGTTTTGCTCATGCTTGCTCGCTCTCTGTCTCTGTCTCTCAAAACAAATAAATAAACTTAAAATAGAATAAGCAAATAAATAAAGAAATAGCACTGCTCTCCACTGTGAGAATCAAGCAGTTGACCCTTAATACAGTATCAGAGCTCTTAGTCCCAGGGCACATGCTGTTTTCTAAGTAAATGAATCATAGCTCCATTTTTCTTACCAGGGATTGGTTTCAAAAGAGGCATGTGAGCATAATTCTAACCAACAAGACAGGAGAAATTAACATAAATGTTTCCTTGGTATAAAAAAAGAAATACATGGGGCCACCTCAACTCATTAGGATGGCTACTATCAACAAGAAGGGAAGGAAAGGGAAGGGAAGGGAAGGGAAGGGAAGGGAAGGGAAGGGAAGGGAAGGGGGGAGGGAGGGAGGGAGAAGGAAGGAGGGAAGGAAGGAAGGAAGGAAGGAAGGAAAGAAGGAAAGAAGGAAGGAAGGGAGGGAGGGAAGGAAGGAAGGAGGGAGGGAGGGAGGGAGGGAGGGAGGGAGGGAGGGTGGGAGGGAAGAAAACAAGTATTGGCAAGGATGTGGAGAAATTGGAACACATTGCACTGTTGATCGGAATGCAAAATGGCATTAGGGAGAAAAGTTTGGCAGTTCCTCAGAAAATTAAAAGTAGAGTTTTCAGGTGACCCAGTAATTCCACTTGTGGATTAGAGCCAAAAGAATTGAAAGCAAGGTCTCCAAGAGAGATTTGTACACCCATGTTCATAGTAACATTATTCACAATGGCTAAAAGGTGGAAGCAGCCCAAGTATCCAACAACAGTGAATAGATAAACGAAATGTGGTATATACGTAGAATGGAACATTATTTAGCCTTATAAAAGAAGGAGATTCTACCACATGCTAAAGCATGGATAAAACTTTAGGACATTATGGTACGTGAAATAAGCCAGTCTCAAAAAAACAAATAATGTATGATTTCACTTATGTGAGGTACCTACAGGAGTCCAATTCATAGAGACAGAAAGTAGAAGGGTGGATGCCAGAACCTGGGGCGAAGGGGGAGTGCGGAGTTGTTGGTTCATGGACATAGAGTTTCAGTTTTGCAACATGAAAAGAGGTAAGGAGGCCTGTTGCACAACAGTGTGCATAAACTTCACATTACCAAACTGGACACTTAAAAAAAGCTAAGATGACAAGTTTTATGAGATATATATTTTACCAAAGTTAAAAATAATTTTTGGGGGCACCTGGGTGGCTCAGTCGGTTGAGTGTCCGACTTCAGCTCAGGTCATGATCTCACAGACGGTGAGTTTGAGCCCCGCATCGGGCTGTCTGCTGTCAGTACAGAACCCGCTTCGGATCCTCTGTTCCCCTCTCCCTTTGCCCCTTCCCCTGCTCACGTTCTCAAAAATCAACAAAAGTAAAAAAGTGTTTTTTTAATAATAATTTTTTTAAAAAGAGACACAAAGAAGAGAATATCATTTTTTTTTCTGCCTCAGGATTTTATCGTGTCCTCATATAGAACTGGAATAGCTGCCAAAATTTGGGGACCCTTTGTGGAGAGGAAAAAAGATGAGAAAAATACAAATCTTTGCTGATGCCTTTGAGTCACTGCATTAACAAGCCCTGGATCAGCCATATCTCCAGGATTCGTATAATGTAAAATATTTTTAATTACTTAAGCTACTTTGAGTTTTCTGTTAGTTACAGCCAAAAGCATCTTTACAGATACCAGGCTCTAAGTACCCAACAAGAGGCAAGAAGCCAGTATGGCTCACGAAGATGAAAAGGCCTGGCTTTGAAGCTTTCAATTTTGCTGCCACAGCAGTGAAATTGTCTGGCAGTGATTATATAGAGAAAGTCTCCATGTCCTACTTGCTCATAATTTTTTTTTTTTTTTTTTTTTTAGTTCTCAGATATTGCTGTGCAATATATGCTTTTACAAGGAATCACTAAATTACGCTAACTGCTTGGATGGCTATCATTTCATGCAATACAATGCAGCCGATAAAACGATGCTGAAGGCGAATACTTATTAACATGAAAAGCACCTTATCAGTGTACTAAGTGGGGGTAAATGCAAGTCACAAAGTGGTATGATTCAGTTTCTTATGTATCAGCTCCAACTACTTATAGATAAGTAGGCAGGCAGATAGATGAATGGATATGAATACACAAATCTATGTGAAGACAGAATAAGAAAGCAAACCAGATACTTACACCGATTATACCTCGGAGTCAGGCACTATAACTATGCTTTGTTTTATTCTTTTCCATATATATTTTTCTAAATTTTCTTTGGTAAACCTCCCTCTTTTCTGATAATGAAAACATAGGTCTTTTTAAAATCTTATGGAATAATTTGATTCACTTTGCTTCCACAGACATGATTTTTCTCAAAGACCTGAGTATTTAATTTCCTACATATCTAACTTTTTGTTTTAACCCTTTAGAGAGGACATCACCATAACATATGACATAGATCTCTGCCCCTGAAATGGTGCCTACTGGTCACAACTAATGATGCTGATGACACGGGCTTATTATATTATATCCATCATTACGCAGTGGTGACCTCAGGCCATATTCAAGGGTGTGGCACACCTTGTCCCTCTCTGAACCACCCCAGTTTGCTGTGGCTTTAGTTCTTGGATCTGCTTTGAATAGTTTCAGTGTCTTCAGGCATTCCACATTATTTGTCCATGTGTCTGTCTGTTTCACACCCTCTTTTCCCCGCTACTCTGCAGTCTCCCATATACCGAATCTTTGGAAATCTGATGAACTCTATGGTTATCACTGAGTGTCAAGGAGAAGTAAATATTTTCTGTGTGAAACTTCAAAAAAAAAAAAAAGAAGCTTTTTTTTTTTAGAAGAGAGGCCCAAGAACTTTGGTGTGAGGAAGGCTATGCCGTTTGGCTGCACACAGCCTTTGCTGGCTCGCCTCCTGGCTCCTGCATGATTCAAAATTGGCAAAGATGCTGGAGACCAGAGTTCTGCATAAATGAAGTGGGAGTGTTTCTGATAACTAAAAGCTACTCGATTAAGAAATAGCATGACTCTGGATCTCTGGACACGTCTCTCCTAAAGAAGGCAGCTGCAGATGGCAGGAACAGAGCCAACTGGGGTCCCTTCTACCCCCATCAAAATGAGGTTATTTAGGTTCACCACCTGGTTATTAGATTCACCAGATGGCAAGCCTGAGTAACTGCTCAGAAAGAGAGTAACCAGCCAATCCATTACCCGAGCACACCCGATACTGTTGATTTAACATGTGATGCACATACTAGTACATAATACGGGTAATGAGGCATCACAGAGCCATCATAGAGGCAGCCATCTGGGCTTGTGTGGGACAGCCCTGTGCACAGCGGCCATGGGAAAAACCCGACTGGGTTTGCTGAGGCAGGGACCAGGGGGAGGTGGAGCTGGGGGAGGCAGGAAGTGGGGCGTGTGCCCACACGTCTGCTGTCCACAGTATTCGAATATTTTGCTCCCATCGCTGAGACATTGCTGACTCCTGCCCAGTTCTGAGAATTGTCTGGTTCTCAGGTTTTCCATGTTGTTATTTTCCACTGCAATGAAAAAGCATATTTACACCAATGAGGGGGAAATGGAACCGTGACTAGAGGTGGATTTGAACCCTTTGACAGTCCTAGTCCAACTCTGATGGTTACTGAGAGTAGGGGTGGGGACAGTGTCTTTGGCTCTCCTCTAGAACAGGCTCGTGGAGGAAATCTTCCTCTGTCCCCCCCACAGTCCCACTGGGGCTGCCACACAGAGGGCCTAAGAACCACAGAGAAGAAGGCCCAGAAAGAAACCCAGGTGAATCGGGCCATGCCCACATTTGTCCCTGGAAGCTGCATGGAGACAGCGGGATTCCTTGTCACAGTTCCTATCCCCCCATGTCTTCCCCTCATCCCCCAACAGTGCCCACCACGGCACCACCCAGATCAAGCAGTCAGCTCAGTTATTTATTCAGCAAACACTTACTAGTTGCTGGGCACTTGGAGACACCGTGTAAAAGGCTCCCAGAATCTCTGTATTGTTTCTTACCATTACATACAAATCTACAATTACCTCCAAGTAAAAAGGTGTCATTAAAAATTAAATTAGAAAAGCTTGAATATGCCTGATAGAGAGCGACCAAGCAGAAACAAGTGAAGACGACCCAGAAATGTTGTGAGAGAGACGGAGCCAGGGCCAAGCATCTGACCGACTGCTACATGGAAGAGGGCACAAATGTGTGCTGAGGGTCTCAGAGGGCAGTGGGACGGGGAGGGCAAGTCAAGGTGGAGGATGAGACCTCATGTTGGAGGACACCAGGACACGGGAGAAAGCAGAAGGACCCGGAAGGGGTGCGGCACCTTGAGGCAGGGAGCCCCTTTCCTGGCAGGGCTCCGGCAGACCCTGGGCAGCTATTCGTTAGGCACCTTCTAGGTTTCTTCCCAGCTCTAGGAATGTATGAGATGCTGACCTATTTTCAAAACCAATTTTCCTCACTGGCTCATTTTTTGTTCCAACTGACCTGTGACTGTAAATAAGGCGGCCGGTGTCTGTAATCCAGCTCTTCAGAAGCTGAGCACTTTCCACAACTGAACTTCTGAGCCATCAGGTGGGGTGGAAAATGCTCTTGTGACCCACTCTAAGGGACTGTCACCCTCCCTGCTGCCATCTAGGGAATGTCCTCCTCGAGGCCATCCCCATAGCCTCCATCATTCCCGCAGGGGAGGAGAGTGCCTGTGAGAGCCTAGAAAAGTCCTCACCCATGCTTTGTATCAAACATACAGGAATAAACCCAAATGCCAAGGGGAATTCAACATCCATCACATTTTTATCGTATTGTCTATGCTATTGTCATGCTCATTTCAGATCCTCGAAAATGCGCAATAACCCCATGAGGCCACAAGTGCCGGGGTCTCACAGAAAGAGTAAAAGTAAGAGATAGAGCAGGCCTCACACCCCCAGCTTCTGACTCTGGTGTGCATGCTTTATACTCAACCCCACCGTTCCCAGCCTATGGTTTTGCCTTCTTAGTATCAAGATGTTCTTTGCCTCTTCTGATCTCGGCTTTGCTCTCTCATCATTGACCCCCATGCACCCTCATCCTATTTCATCAGTGTTATACCGTCTATGTCTCAGCACTTCAAAGTTATGTTCAGCTTCTCTGTGACTCTCCAAGTTGCCCAGACTGTAGTGTCTCCAGTCTCGCTAGCCTGATGCATTTTAGCCCCTGAGCACCGGATCTTCTCCTCTGTCTCACTCCAATATGGGGAGAAACCTGAAACAAATCTTTCTTAGATGCCAATCTGTTGGTTCTTGGTGGTGTTACGGCATGTTTCACAGCCACTGTGGCAAGACCAAAACCCAGGATGGCTTAGCCTCAGAGAGTCAGCAGCAAGCAACAGTCCCAGGACTACAGCAAGGAGAGGCCAGCTAAGTGGTTGGTGAGACCCAGCAGTGAATATATGAGCTAAGAACCATGGATGAGGAGTTAGGAAGGTAGACAACCTTATAGGGGGCCAACCTGAGAAAGCAAATAGTATCTCGGTTTGTCTGAAATAAGGAAGCTTTTAAAAGGCCAGGTATGGCTGTCTCTTTTTGCTCCACAATGTCTTAAAGGCACCACCTGTCACCTGCTGGCTGACTGATTCAGCAGCCTGGGAGTTCACAGGGGGCCGGCCTGCCTTGGACACAACCCTGTTGATTGGAGCCAAAGCACCTCACACAACAGTCTTAGGTCAAAGCCAACAGATATCTTCACACCCTAACTCATAGAGAAAGTCAGGATGGGAGAATAATAATTGACTGTATCCCTCATCAAAACAAATGCCTCATCATGGAATATTTAGTGTTTCCACTAATACTTGGAAAACAAAAGTTGAATTCTTTTTCAGCTGCAAAGTCTAGTACATCACTGCCAAGAAGGAAGCATTTAATAAAATCCTTCTTTTTTAGGTGTTCTATGGAGCCCAACCTCCAAGCTCACAGTGCAATGAGAATAACCCATGCACAGCACATCGACCCAACAAATATTTATTGAGCATACCTACTATATGCCAGGCACCAAGCTAGGCTCTGACAGTTTTTCAGAGCTGCCCTTTAATGTTCACATATACAATCAAGTCTGACCCGCATAAAACTAAGTGACATGGGTGTTATCCCCATTTAGCAGATGAGTAAACTGAGGTTCACCAAGTTTAAATTTTTTTTAAGTTTATTAATTTTTGAGAGAGAGAGAATGAGCAGGGAGGCGAAGAGAGAAAGAGGGAGACACAGAATACAAAGTAGGCTCCAGGCTCTGAGCCTTCAGCACAGAGTCCGACAACGGGGGGGAGGGGGGGGGGGCTTGAGCCCACGAACAGTGAGATCATGACCCGAACAAAAGTTGGACACTTAACCGACTGAGCCACCCAGGCACCCCTGAGGCTCACCAAGTTTAGATGAATGGTCCAAGGTCATAGGACTAGTGCTTAATATATAGCATAGATACATGGCCATACAAACTTTTATGCACTGGGAAAGAATCTCAGGGAATACTCATCCTTCATGCCCCTGGATGCCTATGGACCCTTTCCTACCTGTGCCTCCTTTCCACCCTACCATTTTTAGGCTTGTCACCTCGTGTCTATAAGATGGCTGCTTCAACTCTAGTTTCATGTCCTTGCAGGAGTTTATCCAAAGGAAGATCCAGGTCATATGACCACCCAGCAGCAAGGGTAGCTGGGAAGGCAAGAATCTGGTATTTGTAACCTTAAGGGTGGGGGTGGGGGGGGCAGGTGCACAAGGAGGAAAGTTGGAAATGGCTATTGGATAGCCATCTCTGCTGCAGGTAACTTTCTGATTCCTAATTAGGGCCAGCGCTGAAAACTAATTCTTCCTGAGTCAAAATATGGATTTCTTGACACTACCTATAGGTTGCTTTATTAGTTTTCTATGGCTGTGTTATAGCTTAATGCAGCTTAACTCCTGGCAGCTTAAGACAATACCCATTTATTTTCTCAGAGTTCTGTAAGCCAGAAATCAGGGAAGGCTTGAGTGGGTTCTCTGCTTAGACACTTGCAAGGCTAAAATCAAGGTGTTAGCGGCCCGAGCTCTCATCTGGGACTCTGGGGAAAAATTCACTTCCAAGATCATTCAGATTTTTGGTAGATTTCAGGTTTTTGCAGCAGTAAGACTGAGGTCTCTGTGGCCTTGCTGACCGTCCGCCAGGATCACTTTCAAGTCCAAAGGCCATTCTCCACCCTAGAGCGAGGCCCCCTCCATCTTCAATGCCAGCAATGGTGCACTGACTCCTTCTCATACTTTTATCTCTCTGACTTTCCCTTCTGCCACCAACTGAAGAAAACTCACTGCTTTCAAAAGAATTAAATTAGAGGGATGCTGGGTGGATCAGTCGGTTAAGCATCCTACTCTTGGTTTCAGCCCAGGTCATGATGTCACGGTTTTGTGACTTCAAGTCCTGCATCGGGCTCTGCACTGACAGCACAGAGTCTGCTTACTTGGGATTCTCTCTCTCCTTCCCTCTCTGCCCCTCCCCTGCTAGTGCACTCTGTCTCTAATAAATAAACTTTAAATAAATAAATAAATAAATAAATAAATAAATAAATAAATAAATAACTTAAATTAGAGTATGCCCACACAGATAATCTGCATTTTGCCATAATCACAGGAATTAACACCAGAGGATGAAGATCGTGGGAGCCACCTTAAAATTCCGTCTACCTCAGTTGCCATTAAAAAAAAAAATCAGGATTTATTCTTATAGTTCAAGGTAGGGTCACCCTTCCCTGATTCACAACAAGAGAAGGAGGACTTCCAATCAAAACAGGGACTCTGCAAGCAAAAAATTAAAGGAAAGAATGGCTGTTGGGTAGACAACCAAGGGTGTCTGTGATCAACTTTTTTTCTGTGAAACTGTGATATTAACCCTAACTTAGTTACGCAGTGGAATCCCACCTAGCTGGTAGACATTTTTTTGAATGAGAACATGGTATATAAATGAGAACATGTCCACTGACCAGGACATGTATTCCTGCTTCCCTTAACTTTCCTCCCTCCCTCACTCCCCTCCTCATCCTGTACCTCGCCCTTAGCCTGAAATGTGCCCCCCCACACAGACTCATGAAGAATGCTGGCCAACAGGGAATTTTAAAGGGTTTTCTTATAAAAGCATTTAATGTGGCTAGATTTCTCATGTTGATTTTTCACTGGTTTGCATCTATCAGGCAAAAGGGAAGGAAAAGGGTTTACAGGAAGAGGAGGCCCATCTCTCAGAGCTTACACAGAGCAGACCTAGCAGTGCCCACGGTGTTTCTAATGAGCCCTGCTGGCTTTTCCAAGTCTTTCCAAAGAGAAATCACCCAACCTCTCCTCTTCAGAGATGCCTCATTACCAGCTCTTTCAATGCATTGTTTTCTGTTTCACTGCCTTAAACTTGACTCAGATCACCCATGTTTTTTATTTCAATTAGTTTTCCCTGCTTTATGACATCTGTTTGGATTTCATCTTTTTTTTTTCTTTCTCCTTCACCAAAAAGTCTAAAATCCCAAGTCAGATGTCTCCAAAGAGCTTATGCGTGTTTGCACAAAACACGTGAAGATCCTTAAGAACTACAAATTATCAACAGGAACAGCTCAATTCCTTTCAGAATTCTTTACTTTCATGGAGGCTGTGTTTACCTTTTATTTTAAGTGCTTTCAAGCCCATTCTCTTGAAGTACCTTGCCTTACCATGAGCCCCGTTTGTTTGTTCTTGTTGCCTCCTTCATTCAGGAGAACCATCAATCAGTTTCTGAAACAAGGCAGCCTCTGTGCAGAATCAAAAGCCACCACATCACAGCTGATGGCAAGAGAATGCAGTGGGCATTGTTATTTGTACACAGGCCTTCATCCCTTTGAGAAGTACCTCTGTTTGAAATGAATGAGGCAGACAAGAGTGCTGGCTTCAAAAGCAACTATCCTCCTCTGGGCTTTTCTTGTTGAGAGTCCTGAGCAGCACAGTTACTAGAAAGTAAAGAGAATAAAAGGCAAATCTGAGGCAGGCTACAGGTTTCCTACACAAGAGACGCACACCTGGCCTCAGCCAGGCTGTGCGGCCAGACATCTGCCTTTACTTCGTACAGTTGGATTTGCAAGGTTAATGTCAAAGAGGCTGTTTATTTTCTCCCAGTGATTATGAATAAAAAATACATAAATTTCCTTCACCAAAAGCCTCACCCAGAAGTATGACAGGCTCCTCTCTTTCCTGGTGCCCCTTAAGGGTATCAGTGCTGGTAGGAGCAGAGCTGCGGGGACTACTGTTGCCATGGTGATGACTTCTGGACCAAGGGATTGGCTGATCCTTGGCCCAGCTCTTCCACCCAGCTATCACCTCCTCTGCATCAAGAGGCCTCCTTATTCCTTGATCCATTTTTCATTTGGCTGGAATGTTGGAGAGCACAGTTTTCCAAGGCACTTCATGACCCTTCTGTAGATTCTTGATGACCCTGATGTTGATTTGGACTTAAAGTCTTGGGATAGTGGAAAAGTTAAAACAATATTCAGGGCTCATATAGATGATCATCCTAATAATTGGCTTGAGAATCATCACGGTCATCTCTCAATTGTGTAGAGTTTGCAATGACTGCTTGAAAGTTCAGAGCAAATATCTGGCCCATGACCAGGACATGAAATGAACAGCACAATGTGTATTTGACATGACACCTCATTCATGAATTCACCTTATTTTTCCCATCCTTATCTGCCATATCTGAATTTTCTTTTTAAGAAGTCTTGTATTGTTGCATCCTTAAAAAGTGTCTTAAATTCATTTGAAGCAAGGCTAACTATAAAGAAAGTATAAGTATATCCCTCAGAAATCCAATGAATTCTTGCTATTAGGATGGAAGGAAAAAGTGCAAAGGCTTTTCTGGCCAGGAAGGGGACGTTGCATAGTACAAAACATCTAGACCATATTCTGTGTAAAATCAAATGGGATCATTTAATTTTTTATTCATTTTTGAGAAATGGAGAGAGAGCGCAAGCGGGGGAGGAGCAGAGAGAAAGGGAGACACAGAATCCGAAGCAGGCTCCAGGCTCCGAGCTGTCAGCACAAAGTCTGACGCGCAGCTCAAACTCACAAACCAGGAGACCATGACCCGAGCCAAAGTCAGAGGCACCCAGGTGCCCCTCAAATGGGATTACTTAAATGAATGTTTTCTGTTGAAGAAAAGAAAATGTACACTTGGTGTTTGCTTTGGCAGTGCATATGTTAAAATTAGAACAATACAGAGAAGATCGGCATGGTCTCTGCTCAAGGATGACACACAAATTCATAAAGTGTTCTGTATTTCTAGATACTGGTCAAAGGGTACAAATTCCCAGCTATAAGAGAAATGAGATCTGGGGGTCTAATGCACAGGCTGGTGACTATAATTAACAATACTCTGTTATATATTTGAAAGTTATTAGCAGAGTAGTTCTTAACACACACACACACACACACAAATCATAATATGCAAAGGAATGAAGATGTTAACTAACTTTACGGTGGTAATCATTTTGCAATATATACATGTATCTAATCATCACATTGCATGCCTTAAACTTACATATGTTATATGTCACTAATATCTCAGTAAAGCTAAGGAGAAAAAATTGCCTCAATGCAGAGAAAATATACACACACACACACACACACGGGTATATGGATGATTGGACTCAAGAAAACTAGAATCTCTTTTTTTAAATTTTTTAAAATGTTTTATTTATTTTTGGGAGCGAGACAGAGTGTGAATGGGGGAGGAGCAGAGAGAGGGGACACAGGATCAGAAGCAGGCTCCAGGCTCTGAGCTGTCAGCACAGAGCCCAACGCAGGGCTTGAACCAATGAACCACGAGATCATGACCCCAGCTGAAGCTGGCCGCTTAATTGACCTAACCACCCAGGCGCCCCACCGGAATTTCTGGCACAAAGGAGGGATAAGGACATGACACTTCTGATCTCAGGGAGCCCCCTAAACAACTAGGGACCTGCTACATCAAGTCACTTACACAAGATTTTGGTCAGTCCCTTTAAAAGCCTGGGGTGGGTCGTGTGGACACATCACACCATCAGGGAGGTGCTTAGGGGGTTCGAGAAATCCAAGTTTTTGCACACATTAAAAGCTTTACAAATACCTGCTGAATAAATGGAAAAGATAAGTAAAGCAAAACAAAACACCCACAACAGCAGAAGCAAACAAAGAATTGAAAACCATTTTGCCTACATGCTAAGTAAGTTCGCAGATAACATTCAAAGAAACTCAGGTAGAAATGACTGAGCAGCACCCACAAAAGGAGGTGTGATCCACAGCTCTGGTTCTCTTAATCCTCTCAACACACTTTGAGGGAGATGTTTTCATTTCCACTCTTTTTCAGAAGAGGTTAAGTAAGGTTAACTAATTTGTGCAAGACCACATAACTAGTAGGTGAAAGAACCAGGATTTCAGCCCAGAGCTGTCTGATTCTAAAAGCAGACTATTCCTTCAGTTCACGCCTATATTTTCTTTTCAAGCTTTTCTTGTGTCAAGAGCACAAATCTTAGGCCACATCCCAGTGGCACTGAATCAGAATCTCTGGAGGACTTGGAAACATACATTTAACAAAGAGACAAGATGATTATTATTATGGGGCACCTGGGTGGCTCAGTTGGTTAAGCATCCGACTTCAGCCCAGGTCATGATCTCATGGTTCATGAGCTCGAGCCCCGCATCGGGCTCTGTGCTGACAGCTCAGAGCCTGGAGCCTTCTTTGGATTCTGTCTCTCTCTCTCTCTCTCTCTCTCTCTCTGCCCCTCCCCCCCCATACTTTGCCCCTCTCTCTCTCTCTCTCTCAAAAATAAATAAAACTTAAAAAAAAAACACATGATTATTATTATCACAGAAGTTTGGGGCGCCTGGGTGGCGCAGTCGGTTAAGCGTCCGACTTCAGCCAGGTTACGATCTCGCGGTCCGTGAGTTCGAGCCCCGCGTCAGGCTCTGGGCTGATGGCTCGGAGCCTGGAGCCTGTTTCCGATTCTGTGTCTCCCTCTTTCTCTGCCCCTCCCCCGTTCATGCTCTGTCTCTCTCTGTCCCAAAAATAAATAAAAAACGTTGAAAAAAAAAATTAAAAAAAAAAAAAAGAAGTTTAAGAAAACAGCTCTATGCATTAGGTGGGAAATGAACTCACGTCTGTTTCCCTTTTACTGATCAAACAGAAGCCATCGGAGATTTGAAGCTCATACGACAAAAATAAATCACGTCATTCTATAGCTTATCAGATTATAATATTACAGGATATTTGTTTCTCAGTTTGGTAATTATGCATTGTCTGATTGAAGGTTATCTGGGTCCCAAAACACAGAGACCATCCTCTTAAGTTAAAAATAGACATTAGTGGAAACCTCAGACTTTTTTTTAGCTTTCCTCTTTCGTCTTTCAGAGCAGAAGAGAGAATTCATTTTCAGTTCCTAGCAGCTTTAACCTATGCAGAGGTTCCAGCTGTACAGGAGCTGAAGGACGGCTGGAAGGAGAACCCCAGGCTGAGAGTCAGTCCTCTTGTCTGGTTGCCACCAGATGTCTTTCATTGGATGAAAAGTTCCATGATCCAGGAAGTAGAAAACCATCATGGCTTGGTTTGCTTTTCTTAGTTTCAGTTTTTCCATGCTTGATGAGAAGAGCAGAGGCCAACTACGTCTGCAGCTCCAATCCCTATCATGGAAGCAAACGACGTCTTTGTACAACCTAAATACTTAATGAATTAAATGGAAAGCAAGACAGTGATTCCTGACAGGGCTAAATGTAAGTCAAGCTGTGAAACTCCACAGCGCAGCCAGAAGTAGAGACGGACAAGTTGAACTGAAACCTGACCACTGCTTCTCAGCAATTTTACTGTAAGTTATTCCTGTTATCTCAGAGAGAAATTTGAGACAGAGCTAGAGAAAAGTATGAAACTGATTTCCCTCATGTTGAGCACAGATTGTTGTTTTAGAAATTTGTTTTATACACTATTGCCAAGGAACTTGCTTTGAATGAAATTTCCGGGCATGGTATCTATAATAGCAAATAACGACAGTTACATTTTACAAATACTAGTTTAATATGTTTTTATTCTGATCTCATTTAATCTTTGCAACAACTTGATAAGGTTTATACTCTTAATTAACACGATTCTACAGATAAGGAAAGAAAACTGGTAGCTTCCTCACAGAGTTTTTAAGTAACTTGCAGAAAGTCCTCAGCTTGTAACCAAGAGCCCATCTCGTATCACCATACTAACTGCATCCCCAAGGAGGCCATATACATAGGCCGTTAATGTCTCAAAAGACAAATTCCCATACTGGATGAAAATATAAGACCCAACAATATGTTTGTTGCTTAATGACAGGTTTCTGTAATGAACCAATGCAGAAAACCAAAAAATAAAAAAGTTTTATTGAGGAACCTCATGCAACAAAAGGGAAACAGCTGGTCAAGGTGGTATCATATAAAAGAGATTTTGAAACCAAAAAAGGTGGAGGGAGGGTGCAAAGAGGCTCCAGATTATAAGGAAAAATATAAAAACAACAGTGAAGACATGGCTTACCAAAGTTAGAAATGCAAAAACAAATGGAATAAATCAAAAGCAAACTACTGTCATGGGAGGTATGAATTCATGATCAGGCTAAGACAAAAATTAGACAGTCTCAAAAATTAAATAGAAAAATTTCAATAGACAAAAATTTAGAAGTCATTGGAGCTGTGACAAAAATAGATATAAATTTGAAGACTATATATAAATATATAAAAATTTGAAGACTATCTGTATAAATATAGAGGCTAAGAATGCTATACACTTGGTATGTTGGAACCAATAGACATATATTGAACTTAGTAACAACATAAACTCTACATTTTTCTCAAGGTATAGGGCATTGGTATATATATGCTAACTCTTAAATAAGATCCCAAATATGAATCCAGAGGAAAGTTACATACTTTCTCACCACAATGTAATAAAGCTAAATGCTAATAAGTAAAAAAAAAAAAAAAAAAAAAAAGAAAGGAGACTTGGACAAAATAATGATCTAATCTATAGCCTCGGAAGTAGAGCATCCAAGGGTTTAGACCTTAACTCCATACCTTACTGTTGTGTGACTTAGGCAATTTATTGAACCTCTCTGAACCTAAAAATGTGGCTCTACTTTGCAAAGATGCTGTGAATTTTATCTATAAAGTACATACAATAATATAATACTAAGGCTTAAAGGAAGGTAAAACCATATGTCATACAAGTATGATGCCATATTTTTAATGTACTCATATTTTATTTAACTAGAAAAAAAGCTCAAAATTTTTGCTCATTAAAAGCCAAAGTCTAGAAAACATACATCTAATTACCAATAGTGCTCATCTCTATGACCTGCGATTTCTGATTTTTGTTACTTTGCTTTATTTTTTTACTGTAAATATATAGTTAGTGCACAATAAAAAAATAATAAATATGAAAATAAATATATACTTCTTTAAAACATAGTATAATAAGAAAATAAATATTAATATATTGGGTGCCCTATAGGTGGGGGTTTCTGTAAACATGTGGCCATTTCAGTTGTTGTTAGTCATCATAATTACTGTAAATTCTGAAATGCTCTCTTTCTCTCTGTGTAGATAGATACACACACATATGTACACAGTGTATTTACAATATATAATAAAATACACACCAATTTAAATTAATTTTAAATTTAAATATAAATTATAAATTTAAATTTAAATTACATAAATGTATTTATCTAAATATAAATATGTATTCTTTTTTTTTTTTTTTAATTTTTTTTTTTCAATGTTTTTTATTTATTTTTGGGACAGAGAGACACAGAGCATGAACGGGGGAGGGGCAGAGAGAGAGGGAGACACAGAATTGGAAACAGGCTCCAGGCTCCGAGCTGTCAGCACAGAGCCCGACGCGGGGCTCGAACTCACAGACGCGAGATCGTGACCTGGCTGAAGTCGGCCGCTTAACCGACTGCGCCACCCAGGCGCCCCTATAAATATGTATTCTATATATATACATACTATACCATTACATATAGTACTAAAGTATATAGTATTATCTATACTAAAGTACTATGTATTATACTATAGTATATATATAGTATACACATTTATATTTAGATAAATAAATTATATATAAATATACACATATATATTTATGCATATAAATATATGCTATGTATAATACTCTATACCTCTATAGCATATAGAGTGTTATATATAGTATATAATATATAGGATTGTATATAGTATTACTTATATAGTATATATAGTATCACATACATAAAAACAATATTGGGATAACTAATAATTTGAATATGGGCTATAGAATCAGATAACTATATTGTTATCAATATGAAACTTCACAATTTTCTTAACTGTTAAATTTCCTAATTTTTATAAGAGAAAATGTCTGTCTTGGGAAATATATACTGAAATATTTCAGTCTGTATGTATGTACATCTTCAACTTATTCTCAAGTGGTTCTGGGGGAAAATTCATATAGAGAAAGAAAATGAGTAATAAAGCAATCTGGGAAAATATAAACAAACAAAATATAAACAAATGGTGAATCTGGGTAAAAGATGAACCGGGATTCTTCATACTAGTCTTTTAACATTTCTGTAAATTTAAAATAATATAAAAATAAAAATTTACAACAACAAAAAACAAATTAATAACAACTTCTAACAACAGCAGCAAAAATTCTCCTCAGCAACAGGGTGAAGTAGGAAATTAAGAGCATGATATTAACTTCAGGAATATTATAAAATCGAAAATACCACCTGTCAAAAGTCAGGAGAGTACAAACAATCAGGGCCCAGAGGGAAAGACAGAGATGCATTTTAGAAATATGAAATAAGTCGACAAAGCATGTGATTTCAAATCTTATAAAAAGAAGAGAGTCAACATAAGGAAAAATAGGAAGAAATTAATAAAGATGTAGAACAAAAATAAATAAGCTAAAAAAAATCAGTGGAAATAATAAATAAATTTAACTGTTCACTCTCTTGAAAAGATTATAAGATAAATCAAAATGCTTGGAAATATAATAAATAAAAGAAAGGTATGAATCAACAAAATTAAATATAAGCAATTGATATAAGGGATTTTAAACTATAAATGATTGCAATGCACAGTTTATGATAATTCAAAATGTGCAGCCAAATGGACAATACAAAATATAAAATCAGCAAAAGAAGATGTAGAAAACCTGAAAATAATGGTGAAGGAGGAAGAACTCAAGAAACTCATTAGAAATGTAACCTAAACAACTTCAGTGAACAGTATTTCTGTGTATTCAAGAAACAGATTTTGCCACATTATGTAATCAGTTCCAAATCATGGAGAAACAAAGCCCAGTACTCAATGCATCCTAAGAGATAAGTATCATCCTCACCCACAAATCCGTGAAAAATACCACACGTGTGCACACACACACAAATGCAGTCTTAGGATGGCAAACGTACACAAGTGCCAATCTTAGTAAAACTGGTCTGAACAGACTACAACCAAGTTCAGGCATACAGTAGATTTTCCAAAAATAGTTGTTGGCTAAGTGAACAAATAAATATACGGGTATATGAATGAAGAACTTAATGCAGTCAATTAGCAAAGTCCACTGAGGCAAGAATGCCTTGTGCAAAGCATACATTTGCTAACTTATGAATCACCTCATCCACATCAGACTCAACAAGCATTGGCAGAAAAATCACTTTTCACTGAGCTTAGAGAGTGCAGCTGTGACAAGAAGAGTGTGATAATCAATAAAGGTAAATTCTAGGAATGCCAAGAGATCACAACAAATCACAGATACCTTTGGTAAAGGGATTGCTTTTTTGTTGTTGCTGAAACTTAAAAGGAAAAAAATGAAGAAATGGAGATGCTACGGATGGGAGGGTCCTCAAATATTCCACTTTGGCATAAGGATTATTTTGAGCTAAAGACACTCGAAAAATGGCTGATTCATAAAGGGCATTCTAATCTCCCCTTTTTCCTAAACCAGGAGATAAGGATTCCCATGTGAAAGATGCCCTCCCAGTACCAGGGGGCAAGAACAGTTCTTCAGTAGAGAATAAAAGCTAAAAGAAATCTGTACCAACAAACCTTGTTAAAAGGCTTCTTATCTTCTGTTAGCTTCCCTACATAATTCAGTTACTCGTCCACATTGCCTGCTTTTGTTTAACCCCATAGAAAAGCACGTGGGTTTTGCCATGTCTTTGGGTCTTCATTTCCTTTTGAGGGTTTCTGTGTCCTGTAAAATCATACAAATCTGTATACTATTCTTCTGTTAGTCTGTCTTCAGTGGGTTTAATCCTCAGGCCCAACCAAAAAACCCTCAGAGAGTAAAGATAAATTTGCCTCCTCTACAGAATATTCCTGAAGGAGAAGACTGATGGATCTGACTACATGAAAATTTAAAACTGTTCAACAAAATAACACCCCAGGCAATATGAAAAGACATAATGCAGATTGGGAGGAGATGTTTGCAACACATATAACCACAAAGAATTAACATCAGTAAGAAAAACACTAATGAACTAATAGAAAGATGGGCAAAAGGTCTGAAAAAGCAATCTATAGCACAAGAAATCTAAAAGACAAATGATACAAGTAAAAAGATTCTCAAGCTTGTTTTACCGGTAATCAGAAAGATGAAAAATGAAGGGTGTCTGGGTGGCTCGGTCAGTTAAGCATCTGACTCTTGACTTTGGCTCAGGTCATGATCCCATGGTTTGTGGGTCTGAGACCTGCATTGGGCTCTGTGCTGACAGCTCAAGGCCTGGAGCTTGCTTGCTTCATATTCTGTGTCTCCCTCTCTCTCTGCCCTTCCCCCTCTCGTGCTCTGTCTCTCTCTCTTTCTGTCAAAAATAATCATTTAAAAAATTTTTCTTTAAAAGAAAGATGAAAAATGAGATACCATCTTACATCCACCAAACTGGTGAAAATTAAAGAGTCTGGAACTATCAAGTGCTGATGATGACAAGGAAAAATTAGATAAACATTCACATTTTGATGATTATGTGCTTATTGGCATAACCATTTTTGGGAATAAATGGTCAACATCTAACAACAATGAAGAGAGCCATATCTTACAAACCCAGAGATTTCACTTCTAGGAGTAAACTGTAGAAACGTTGCACTTGTGGACAATGCAAGTCCATTGCAGCATTGTTTGTAACAGCAAAAAACACACAAACAAAAAAGTAAACCAGACGAATATCCATCAACAGAACCAACAAATTGTGATATACAATGAGACCACTTATAGCAGTTTTATCAATAGAGGTCAATCTCAAAAATATAATGCTGGATTAAAAGCCAAGTGCAGATAAATAAGTAGAGTGTAAAAATTTGTAAACACACAAAATAATGCTATATATTTGAACAGCTACATACATATGTTGCAAACATATACATAAAGGAGAACCATCAGCACCAGACTTCAGATGTGGTTGCCTCTGAGCAGGGGAAAATGAGATTGGGTTTGGGAGGAGGTACACAGGTATTCAATTTCATAACAAAAATAAGAAGCATATATGTTTGGTTTTGATGGATCTGGGTAGCAGGGTGGAATTCACAAATATTCATTATACTGTGTTTGAAATCATTGTTAAATGAGCTGCCCAGTTTTAAAAACACACAAAAAATACAAAAGTATATAAGCTAGAATATAAAATATATAAACATCATTAATAGGTAATTCACAAAGAAAATATCCAATAAAAATGGGAGTGGTGGGAAATCCAACTTTAACTCACTAATTAACAAAATTTAAATATACACATACCATTTTGGCTTATCAATGGAACATGAAATTGCAAAAATGTGAATAGCTAATGTTAACAAGGGGGAAAGGTGGGTAGGAGGGGAGACCACATCCATTCACTCTGCTGATGGAAACTTAAATTTGGCAGTATATGTGAAAAAAGCAAAAAATTAAAAACTTAAATACACACACACACACACACACATTTATAACCTTTGCCTCAGAAATTCTACTTTAAGAAACTTAAGAGCATAGGAAGTGATCAGAAATGTGGGCCAAGATTTATGCTTAGGTATCTTTATTGCAGCATTGTTCATCATAGTAATGTCTTAAAAAAAAAAAAAAATAGAAAATTGAGGTCATGATGATACACATGTAACTGTTTCAAATAATATTTTATTTTATTATTTTTCAATGTTTACTTATTTATTTTGAAAGAGACTGAGATAGCACAAGCAAGGAAGGGACAGAGACAGAGGGAGAGAGAGAACTGCAAGCAGGCTCCACACTGTCAGCACAGAGCCCGATGTGGGGCTTGACCCCATTAATCATGAAATCATGACCTGAGCCAAAACCAAGAGTTGATGCTTAACCCACTGAGCCACCCAGGCGCCTCCAAATAATATTTTAAAAGAATATCTAATGCTGCTGAAATATGTCATTAATATGTTACAACAGGTTATAAAAGCATTTGTACAGTATGTTTGTTTGCAATTGTATTTTTAAAAACAGATAAATTTGGAGGTATCCAAATCACAATGTCAACAGTGGTTATCTCTGGATGGTGAAATTTCATTATGTTTTTCTTTTTGCTCTTCGTTTTCTTTTCAATAACAAATATTTAATGATTTTACAATAGAAAAAGTTATTTAAAATAAAACATTCACCAAAATAAGCTTTGGTAGGCTAAAGATTCCAATATAAAATCTAACTATGGAAGAATTTGCAAAAAGTTTTGAAAAAAACGTGTTTATCACCTCTCTGGGGGAATTTTAACTTTCTCAGCTTTGAAACAATTTTAATGATTGCACTATAAAAATTAGCATTACTAAAGATTTTTGAAGAGGGAAAATATTTCTATCAAACATTACAAAGAATTAAGATCTATCACAATTAGCTAATTCAAATTGTAAAATCAATGTCAATTTGCAAAAGACAAATAGGTAAAAGACAGGACCATTCCCATAAGGGAAATACAATTAGTAGAGAAACAGAGGGGGAAAATGTTAATTCTCTCTAGAAATCAAAGAAATGTAAATGAAAGCAGTCTAAAGATGACAGTTTACATATTCTAAAAGAACCAAAAAAAAAAAGTTGAATGCTAATATCCAGTGCTGGTGAAGCTGCCCAGAAATTGACTCATAAATTCATTTACAACTATATCATTCCTACACTTTAGGCAGAAATGTTACCACTCAGAATTTAGTCTTAAGAAATACTTTGGCAAAAGCAGGAAGGTTCCTCTTCATCTACTTGACTACTAAATGTTGGAACTTCCAGGACTCAGCCCTTTGGCACCTTCTCTCTTCCATCCATGTGCATGCACAGTTTGGAGGAGCTCATCCATACATGCACCAAGACCTCTGTCTTCAAAGTTCTCCAGGGGGACAACAGACCAGTGCAGAGATTTTCCTGGGGATGGGTGAAGAGAAATGGATGGATCTTGAGGGCAGTTCAAGGACTCTGAATTCAGTCAAAGAGGCAATAAAGACAAGAGGGGCCAGCAAAGAGAGTCAGAGAGATGCCTAAAGCAATTTTCATCATAGTATTAATCACTTAGGTTAATAACCTAACATTCCAGGCTTTATCCACTAGGGAGTACCAGTGAGGTCATCAGTAATTTCCTAATTGCACTAGCCCTCAGCTCACCTGTAGGCCACAAGATTTCAGCTGCCCTTGAACCCCACCTCCATAAACCCCTTGAACACTCCCTCTAGAGCCCTACCATGCTAGCAGCCAGAATTTTCCCTCTGCTCGTGGCCCCCCAGGACTATGTGTCAACAAGGTGCATCCTACCTGGAGGTCAGGAAGCAGACCTGCTTGAACCCCACGTCTCACATCATATCTTGGTTCCACAAACATACTTATTTACTTGGTGTCCCAGTCTGGGGTCTCCACTTCATGTGAGTCCTTTTACAGCTTAAGGATGTTTGGACGTTTACCATCTTTCATAATCATGACCTCATGAGGTCACCAGTTTCATTATCTCCACTGTTCAGAGGTCATGACTGACCCAAGGCAGAGCTGGGCTCAAGTCCTGATATTTTGCCATTGGTCCATGTCTCTCTCCATGGCACCAAGTTTGGCCAAGACTGAGTCCTGCTACTCAATTAACAGCCTACCATTTCCTTTTTTGTTTATACACTGTCTGTGAAAAAATGGACAAGGTGAGTTACTTTTCTATCAAGAGCTAAGACAAGCAGATTTGCTGCAGAGATGATATGACAGCAAAAAGAAAGAGTCCCCAGAGGCAAGGAGCCTTGTGTAAATCTGACTGTGTTGTCGGCCCAGCTCCAAGATCCCAATTACACACCAGCTGACCTCTGAGATCTAATCTCCGCTGTTTCCTAAGGCATCAGGACAATTCGCTATCCCAGGAGTTCTTGGAACCATCAGATTAGGAGTAAAATTGTGGAGTAAAAAATGGCTCTCTCCAGGGTAGCACTCCAGGCCCGTAAATTTAAAGGAAGCCTAGACACAGCAATATTTTCCTCCTCCTATCCCTGAACTTTGCCTAGAGGTAAAACTCCTTCCCCAACCTGGCTCACTCAGAATAAATACTTGCTCCTCTCCTGCAGAATGCAGGCTGCTAAGGGGAGGGAGGGCAGGTGTCACACCTGTGGGGTTCACCTGAATGATCTGACAGTTTCTCAAGGTATAAGAAATGGGGCTGATGGAACCCTGAGACATTCAGAAATTCCTCTTTGGAGTTGAAGAGATGCCCCCTCCGCCAGACTCAAAGGGAAAAAACAAACTTCTCAAAGGCAGATTTGCACCAACTGGCCTGGGCAGGACCATATAGACAATCTTCTCTGGTTCTTACTATGCGCTGCCCCAAGGGGTGCCTAGATTCTCCAGCCCATGGACATGTCTCCTAGGGTCTGAGGAGTCCAACCAGGGATAGATTCACCACCAAGCTCCTAGACCTGACTCAAGAAAACCACCTCTCCAGGCCTTTGGGTACTATCCCCTGTAAGGAGGGCCCTTCCCAGTCTAGAGACTGTTTTCTCTGGCCACTAACTTGAGAAAAGAAACCACGTTTTCAAATTTAAATTCAGGGTAGCTGGTTCAAGACGGGCAATGGGAATTACTCAAAAAACAACAACAAAAAAGCAAATATTGGACAGAGGAGGCTTTATTTTTTAAATAGAAGGGAATACATCACATCACAATTTACACAGTTAATTTCAAAATCAAGAACAGGAAACAGATGCATCTATACTTTTTTTCAAAAACACTGTAACTAGTTCTCCTATTCTTTATTATAGATGGAGGGGGGTGGAGAGAAAGGGAAGGAACATGTAAGTGTAGGAAAAATAAAAAGCACAGTGAAAAATTGTAATCAATAAAAATAATAATAGCAGACACGTGTTGTGCTGGGCACTGTGCTAAGCACAGTTTACGGTTCTCATTTATTCCTCCCCCAAACCCTTGAGGTAAATAATAGTACTACCCCTGAGTTAGAGTAGGGAACTGAGATTTTAAATAATTTTCCCACTAATCGAGCCATGAAGGGAGAGGGCAGCATAGAGATCCAGCTGTCTGTTTTCACAAAGCCTCCTCTCAAGAGACAAAGATACAGAGACAGCCTTTCCTCTGGAAGGAAACTTATCCTGCTATCTTTAGAATTCTGTAGCTAAATACTTCCCTTTATCATTTCTCAACAATAGGAGTTACAGGGTAAATTTTGTGCTTCAATGGAAAACGATGCATTGTCTAACCACTGCACAGCCTTCCTGAGTTATCTGATTCGAGTCTTCATTGCCCTTGAGGCATTTTACAACGCTGTACATCACAGATAACTAATAGCAATGCAAAATGCAAATCCTGCCCTGTCCTGTGTGGATGTCCGATTGACTTTCCTCCTGCAATGGGAGAAGCTAAATGTGCGTCCATTAGCACATTTCAACATTCTTGTATCCATATATATTTGGGGGAGGGGGGGTTGGCTTCTTCTTTGAACTAGTTATAGAAACACCCTTACCAGCTTCCTCATTAACAAGTTAAATAAAATATTTACCATATGTTCATTTTTAATATCTGAATGAGAGCCATAATTCTATCTTTAAAAAAAAAAAAATCCGTCTTAACAGAATTATCAAAGCTTGTCAAAGCATCCCATGCCTTTCTGGAGGACCCTAGGCATGATCTAACCCAAATGGTTTCAAGAGCACCTGGGTAACCGGCAATGCTGTATAAATAAGGTCATTCGTAGCATAGACTTGCCCTAACAATTTCCATCAAACCCTGTTCTGTCCATGGCAAAGCTTCATGGGCAAGAACCCCAGTCCCCTCGTTTTCCCTGGACTTTTTTTTTTTACTGTTTTTACTGTTGATTGATGGAACATTCTTCTGTATATAAATTATATAATTCCATCACACCATCCATTGCTTTTATCCTGAGCTAGTCTCATGGGCTATTTCAGGGCTCTCTCCATGAAATAGCTGAGAAAGCGTTTGAGAACACTTGTTTTGAAAATAAGAATCTAATAAACACACAATCTATGTCTTTATCGGCAGTTCAAGAGCACACAGCACAATCCCAATTTTTTTGACCTTAGATACACTAGGATGTCACCCTTGGCAAACCTGCCTTTGGTTGGGTTTTGGAGTTAGACAATTGTAATTGAAATCCCATTCCACCACTTACTAGAATGTGGATTTGGGCAACTCAGTAACTTCCTTAACCCTCAGTTTTCTTCGCTGTACAAAGAGGAATAATCACACCTGTGTCATACGATTATTTCTGAGGTTTCAATGAGTTACATGGCCAGCCTGGCACCTTTGGGAATTGGTCCCTGAGCTGTTAACCCCTGACTTTGAGGCCTGTCTACCAGTCAATGACTAACTGCATCATCAAGACACCATATGTGGTGGAAAAATGGTGAGTCATTGGTAGCCCTTGAAACAGATCACTGGGAACTGCTCTTCATTTTTTGCAGCCAAAGACTTCATTTGCTAATGAAGCTTTTGTGAGATGAGTGTGTGACACAGTATGTAGACCCGCTGCTGCAGAGAGGTTTGGGCATCTCAATCTGAGATACTTCAGCCATGCCTGATGCCCAGGATGGTGTCAGTGCCACTGGGTATCCCATATTCAGAAGCACGGGGACCCAGCATGCTGACACCCCACCTTCCCAACCTGTGTCTTTGGTCTGCTTCAATCAGTTACTCAGTTTGTGACTTCTTTGGTCTCCCTGAGGAACCGAACATCATCACTCATCACCAAGCCCAACCAACAAGCCAAGCAGCTAGAGGAGGCAGGCAGAGTCTAGTCTATACCCTCCCTCTTTCCCACAGAGGAGAAAACCCTTGGCCAATTTTAAGGAGCCAGCAAAGTTCCATGCCTATCTGGTTGTTCTAAACCAACTTAAATCTTTATTTCCTTTTGCTTCCAAGCAATCAGAGAAATAAAAAGATTTTCCATTCTACGAAACTACTAAAGTCGTAAGAGGCATTACTGATTCCAGAGTATCTGGTGACCAAAAACAAAACAAAACAAAAAGACTATTCTGGTTTTGGGGTTTTGGTTTGTTTGTTTGTTTCTTTGTTTGTTTAACTGTTCCACAAACCACAACTGTAGTTCGGACAGGGAGAGTAAATGGACCAGCACAGAGCAGGAAACAAAAATAAGTGCAGAAAGAGCTCAATTCTTTGCTGACCAGCTACCTTGATCTTCACTTTAGACTGGAACTGAGAGAGCAATAGAGGTTACAGGGACCTAGAAGTCCTCACATCCGATGTGCATCAATTAGACATGTGACCTTGGACAAGGAATCTGAAAACCTCCGTTTTCTCACCTGTAAAATGGGGGAAATAACTCCTACCTCATTTGTTACAAAAGTCAAATGAGCTTTGACTCTGCCAACACCTGTCAGAGGTGCCTTCCACGTGAAAATGTTTGATCTCATGATTCCATTTGACAGAGGAGAAAACTGAGCCTGAGAGAAATTACATAATTTGCCCAGGGTTACAAACCTAGTCTGAGGCAGAGCCAATGCAAAGTTTATCTGCAAAATTTCATCAATAAAGGGATGATGATCTTGATGAATAAATATCTGCTTGAACTTCTTAAAACACTTCGTTCTTTGGAATAGTCTAAAAGCTTACCTGCAAACTTGTTTTCACCTTTCATTTGTCTACTGATCTTAGAAAAACTTTTAAAAAATATATGGAAAGGTTAAACTCCAGGCCAACCCCATTCCAAAGGAGGATGTGTTCCAAGCCTTCTTGTTTTCATCATAGTCCCACATGGTACAAAAATGTCTACAGACTGATCGGTGGCCCAATAAAAGCTGGGTCACTTTCCCGATGGCAGCCTGTCCCCAAGAAAGAGTGAGAGGTGTCCTTTTCCAATGACATGACCCTAAAAGTGTCATAAATTTCATCTTGGGAGCAGAGTACAGTTCAGACATAGGGAAGAAAGCCCCATGCAGTTGTGAGGAAAGCCAGACACACAGGGCTTAAGGACTAGTGGCTGTTAAGAAAACTGATCCTGGACTCAGATGGCCCTCATTTCCCCTCTCTCTGCCTTTTACTGGTAAGATATGGTTTTGTCCCAGTTCTTAATCTCTTAAATCTCAACCATAAACCAAGGGAAATAATAGTACCATTCCAAAAGTTATTGTTTCAATTACTCTTTTCTCAGAATTCCAACCTGAGGCTGCCCTTCCTCCCTATCCCCAGTTTCTGAAGATGAAAGCAAGAAAACCTGATTCTGAATATAAAACTATTTCTTTCATAAGTGAACTTCACCACAATCCCCTGGCTTCTCCCCACCAGGGACTTGCTCTCTTTATCTCTGTAAATTATTTATTTCTTTTCTTCTGATTAACTTTCTTATCACCATTACACTAAAAGAAAAGGTTACAGTCAGGTCATCAAATGCCAGTCTCTTGAAATGTCTATTTCCTCAAGAAGCTTTTCAAATTAAAAGAGAGCAAGAATTGGGCAATTTTTAAGAATCTAATTATAAAGCCATTATTATTTTAGATGGAGGATTATAGACAGTGCTGATAACTCTGCTGGAGACTCCAGCCTCCATGGGATCAGGCCTACCCCCTTCTCAGTTCATGGGAAATGAAAAGTCCCCCTAAAACCACTGGACTTTCTTGAACGTGCAAATGACTAAAGACCCCACTAATGGATCTAGTGACTCTGCCACTGTATTAATGGAGTCAACCACATTACAGTCAGGTTATTAAGGCCTGGGAGCCTGTCTATCCCTCTACCTCAGAGTCTTCACCCCTTTTCAATGGAGCACCTTTATCAGTTTTAAAAAAACCTTGAGCACTCCCCCCCTCAAAATATATGGGTATGTATATGCTTACAAATTATATAGCACCAATATATTACATAGTGCCATATACTAATTATATAGTATGAAGGTATATCAAATATTATATATAGCTCTTGGAGCCAAGATGGCGGAACAGCATGGAAGTTTTTTGTGTGTCTCCCGTCCATGAAATACAGCCGGACCAACACTAAACCATCCTGCCCACCTAGAAAACTGATCTGAGGATTAACACAACAATCTGCACAACCTGAACCACAGAATTCAGCAGGTGTGCGGTGCGGAGAGGTGAAGTGGGGGAGACAGAAGCTGCAGGGGGCAGGGGAGCCACGTTTGCATGTGGAGAGAGGACAGAGACGGGGTGGGGGTGGGGAGAATACGGGAAAAGCACCCCCTTCCCCAAAAAGCAGCTGGAGAGAAAGTGGAGAAGTGGAAACAGCCGCAGGGACTGAACTAAAAAGGGAGAAACGAGAGGGTTTAAATTCCATTAAGACTATCAACAGGGGAAGCACGGAGTCTGAAACTCCGCAGCTCAATACCTGGTGGTGCTCTGGTGGGAAGGGCGAATCCCCGGGAGCAGAGTGGGGTCCGGAGGTCTTCAGGCCACACGGAGAGAGGCGGTTCCCCTGCTGGGAAAACACCTGGTAGAAGCTGTGTGGGTCCCCCAAAGGCAAGGCCCCAGTGGACCTGGGAGAACCACCACATTCGCTGGTACTGGAACAAGGTCGTTAAGGGTGAAGCCTGGTGCCAGATGTGTGTTGTGATTTTCCATAGTCCCTGAGGCGCTGCTGCTACACTATCTCGCGAACTTTTTCTGGGGCGGGCTGGCACCTGGCCTCACTCTCTGGGCATCGGCAGCAGCAGGGTCCAGCAAGCGTTGCTGGCACCCCGCCATTGCTCGGCGAGACCCTCCTGCAGACGGGAAGAACAGGTCAAAGCCACAGTCTCTCACAAGCAAGGGGTCAGGAAAAACAGCCGCATCTGAGACCAAACTCAGGAGGGAGGTGCTGCCTGGGGCTTGGTCACGGACAGTGTAAAAGCGGGGAGTGGATGGAAGCCGAAGACGAAGAACGGGTGCACGATTGCTGATCGGGGAGAACAGCTCTGACACTAGACGTTGGGTAGTCGGGTGACGCCATTTTTGCCGCTCCCGCGCATGCGCATACGCACCTACAGGCGCCAGAACACTCCACCCCAGTAAGCTAAGCAGCGCCATCTAGTGGAGAATGGAGCCATTACACTAAGCCCCGCCCAGCTGGGCCAACCTCGCTCTTCAGGAACACAAGTCTCTCCGCCTGCTTAGTTTATGGACTATAAAGCGCTTCCTAATTTGACTTCTAGGGGAAAACGAAGTCACTTCACTCGTATTTCAGTCTGTTCGCTGGTCCATCTATTCAATCTTCTTTCTTTTTTCTTTTTTCTCTTCTTTGTTTCTTTTCTTTTTCTTGAATACAGAAAGAGAAAAAATTCATTTTTACTTTCAATTTTTATGAAAAATATTTTTCTTTAATTTTTTTCTACTATATTTTCTACCTTTGTATAAATTTTTTCAAATTCTATTTTACTTCCATCATTTCATTTTAGTCTACTTCAGGGTATTCATTTTTTCAAATTTTCAAGTGATTTCCTTTTTTATTTCTTTCCCCTTTTTTCTCTAATCTATCAAGCCCCTTTCAACACCCAGACTAAAACACACCTAGGATCTAGCATTATTTATTCTAATTTTTGTGTGTGTGTGTGTTTGTTTTTAATTTTTTAATTTAAATTTTTTTTTTTTAAATTTTTTTTTTTCAACGTTTTTTATTTATTTTTGGGACAGAGAGAGACAGAGCATGAACGGGGGAGGGGCAGAGAGAGAGGGAGACACAGAATCGGAAACAGGCTCCAGGCTCCGAGCCATCAGCCCAGAGCCTGACGCGGGGCTCGAACTCACGGACCGCGAGATCGTGACCTGGCCGAAGTCGGACGCTTAACCGACTGCGCCACCCAGGCGCCCCAATTTAAATTTTTTTTTAATTTTAATTTTTTTAATTTTAATTTTTTAACCTCATTAATTCCTCTTCTCCCTTCAAAATGACAAAATGAAAGAATTCACCCCAAAAGAAAGAGCAGAAAGAAACGACAGCCAGGGACTTAACCAACACAGATACAAGCAAGATGTCTGAACCAGAATTTAGAATCACGATAATAACAATACTAGCTGGAGTCGAAAATAGATTAGAATCCCTTCCTCCAGAGATAAAAGAAGTAAAAGCTAGTCAGGATGAAATAAAAAATGCTATAACTGAGCTGCAATCTCGAGTGGAGTCCAGGGCGGCAAGGATGGATGAGGCAGAACAGAGAAACAGCGATATAGAGGACAAACTTATGGAGAATAATGAAGCAGAAAAAAAGAGGGAGATTAAGGCAAAAGAGCACAATTTAAGAATAAGAGAAATCAGTGACTCATTAAAAAGGAACATCAGAATCATAGAGGTCCCAGAAGAGGAAGGGAGAGAAAAAGAAGTAGAAGGGTTATGTGAGCAAATCATAGCAGAAAATTTTCCTAACCTGGGGAAAGACACAGACATCAAAATCCAGGAAGCACAGAGGACTCCCATTAGATTCAACAAAAACCGACCATCAACAAGGCATATCATAGTCAAATTCACAAAATACTCAGGCAAGGAGAGAATCATGAAAGCAGCAAGGGGAAAAAAAATCCTTAACCTACAAGGGAAGATAGGTTTGCAGCAGACCTATCCACAGAAACTTGGCAGGCCAGAAAGGAGTGGCAGGATATATTCAATGTGCTGAATCAGAAAAATATGCAGCCAAGAATTCTTTATCCAGCAAGGCTGTCGTTCAAAATAGAAGGAGAGATAAAACGTTTCCCAGACATAAAAAATACACACACACACACACACACACACACACACACACACACACACACACACAGTTTTCCAAGTTAGTATTTTACTCCATCCATGCTGCTGTAATAGGTTATCATAGACCGGGTGAACAACAGAAATTTATAAACAAAAGAAATTTATTTCTCACTGTTCTGGAGGCTAGAAAGTCCAAGATCAAGGGACCAGCAGATGTGGGGTCTGGTGAGATCCTCACAGATGGCCATGTTCTCACTATAACCTCACAGGAGCAAAGGAGCAAAGAATTGGGGTGCCTGGTGGCTCAGTTGGTTAAGCGTCTGACTTCGGCTCAGGTCACAATCTCATGGTTTGTGAGTCCAAGCCCCGCATCCAGCTCTGTGCTAACAGCTTGGAGCCTGGAGCCTGCTTTAGATTCTGTGTCTCCCTCTCTTTCTGCCCCTCCCTGGCTCACACTCTGTCTCTCTCTCCCCAAAATAAATAAACATTAAAAAAAATTTTTTTAAAGAAGCAAGGAATCTGTGTGCAGTCTTTTTTACAAGGACACTCCCCCCACTCATGAGGGCTCTGCCCTCAGGACCTTATCACCTCCCAAAGACCACACCTCTAATACCATCACTTTGGGGGCTATGCTTTAACATATGAATTTTAGAGAGGCATCCAGCCTCTAGCAGAAAATATAAAAACATCTTTAGGGCCTCTTCTATTCTTCTTGTGCCCTGATAGACCTCACAGAAGCCAGTTAGAGGCAATGGTTCAAACTTCGTGGAGAACTTGTTTTTCTAATGAAAGCTCTCCAGGCCTCAGTCCTAGAAGCTTTAATTGGATTGTTCTTGGGCGGTCCCCAAACCTGTCCACTCCCTGAGATCTCAGGCTGACTCTGATTCCAGTGATCAGATTTTGAATTTACCCTCTCTTTGGCTACCCTTTTCATTTTATCACTATGGTCCTACTGTTATCTACCTCCTGGAGACCCTCTTGTTTCCCTATGTAAATTAAAACAATCAAACAATAATAATAACAACTGCCATTTATTATTTCCTGCTTGCCAGGATTGCTTTATCTCTTTCCATTATGCCCTTTAACCTGATCAGGTAGATATCAGTAGTCCTTGTACAGATGGAAGAAAAAAACTAAAGCTCAGAATACTCAGGTCTTGCCCCAGATTACCCAGTTAGGAAGTGGTAGGCCAAGGATTTGAACCTAGACCTGTCTGATTCCAAGGCCTGGGCTCTTGACCACTGAGTATGCTGTCTCCAGAATAAGTGACTGCATTTACTGAACCTCTACTATGAACCAGGCACTGGGCTCTGCACTTCACATGCACATCTCTAATACTCATGATGTATCTGCTTTTGTACAGAGATGATTCTCAGGCCGCAAATTCTAATATACACGAAATGTCTTTACTTTCTGTAAGCCATCTGAATTACTGACTCCAAACTCCTGTTTTTCAAGCCCTCCCGGATTTCTTCTTTCCACCCCACCCCCACCCCCAGTGTGCCATAGTTCTGGATCAGACACAGCAACAGCTAGGCCTGGGGGTGGGGGTGCCGCCTGGTTCTCTGTCACCCACCCCCCCAGGTGGCCATGGAGGGGCCTGTCCTCCCCATCTTCCATGACCTGTTAGTGTTGGAGGCTCACTGCTCTCCTACTTCCCGCCAGGCACAGGGGAATCCTTTTGCCCATCTGCCAGCACCACATAACCATATCCCCCTTGGGTTCTTACCAACTTCCAGCAGGGTTTCTGGGAAGCCAGGGACGGTCTCCTGTGCCCTCAGACCTACAATCTTTTCATCTCCACTGACCTGAGAAGCCCAAGAAACTTTCTTTCTGATGATGGGAAGGTGGGGTGCTCCTGCTTCCTTTAAAATATGTTTAGCCTTGGGGTGCCTGGGTGGCTCAGTCAGTTAAGCGACCGACTCTTGATTTTGGCTCAGGTCATGATCTCACCATAGTGAGATTGAGCCCCATGTTGGGCTCCACACTGGGCGTGGGGCCTGTTTGGGATTTTCTCTCTCTCCCTCCCTCTCTCTCTGTCCCTCCTCCGCTCATGTGCATGTTCTCTTTCTCAAAATAAATAAATAAATGTGAAAACAAAACAAAACATGTTTAGCCCTTTGCTTGTCTTTCTTGGTTACAATTCATTTGTCCTAGGTCCTAAGTTTGGGGAAGACAGAGGATTTGTAGAATTCTCTCTGGTTTGCCCTTCTTAAGTGGAAGCGAGAACAAGGGGGAGATGTTGGGAGAAAAATCATATTAAGTTGGTATTTCAAAGTATTTTCTCTGGCTTATGCTATCCCATTTTACAGGTGAGGAGATGGAACTCATTAAGGTTAAGTAACATTTTGCTCGGCTAATAGATAGTAGACCCAGCATCCTCAGGCTCTGGAAATCTGATTCTCTATGAAGTCCTCCTCTCTTCCCTGCCAGGAGTCTCCCCGGCAAGCTTCAAGGAAACACAGAAGAGCTTGTGCATTAAAACCACCACACAAGGGTGATGGGTTAGGAAGGCAGAGCTTGGGCAGACAGGTGCTCTGCAGACATTTGGGAGGGAAGCGTCTTGGATATTTCGAAGCCACTTGGATACACTGGTATCTTGATGAGTTAATTTGCAGAGCAGACGCCCAACTTACCTAACTGCCTACTCAACATTTCCAGTTGAATGTCTGAGAGGCATCTCAGACTCCACAGGGTCAAAGCTGATTGCCTAATCTTCCCCCACCAAGCCTGTTCCACTCACAGCCTTCCCCACCTCAGCTGATATCAACCCCATTGTCCACTTGCTCAAGCCAAAGTCCTTGAAGTCATCCTCAGCACCTCTCTTTGCCTTACAGCCCACATTCCAGTAGTCAGGAAACTCTGTTGCACCCACCTTCCAAATATACCCAACACCATCCAACCACTCCTCAATTCCGCTCTTACCATGCTGAACCAAGTCACCATCACTTCTCACTGGATCACTGCAATAGCCTCCTCACACATCTCCCCAACGTGCACCCTTGCTCATTTATAATCTGTCCCTGGCCTTGCAAACCAGAATGATCTTTTTTTTTTTTTTTTTTTTTTAAATTTTTTTTTTCAACGTTTTTTATTTATTTTTGGGACAGAGAGAGAGACAGAGCATGAATGGGGGAGGGGCAGAGAGAGAGGGAGACACAGAATCGGAAACAGGCTCCAGGCTCCGAGCCATCAGCCCAGAGCCTGACGCGGGGCTCGAACTCACGGACCGCGAGATCGTGACCTGGCTGAAGTCGGACGCTTAACCGACTGCGCCACCCAGGCGCCCCTGGAATGATCTTTTAAAGATATAATGCAAATCATGTGACTCTTCTCCTCAGGATGGTTTCCTATGTCTCAGATCATGAAAGTCAAAGTCTTTATAAGGGTATCTCCTTGATCATTGGCTTCTTTGTTGTTCCTGGAACAGACCAGGCATGCTCCTACCTCAGGGCCTTTGCATTGGGTGCTCTGGCTGTCTGAAGCTCTCTTTCCCAATATGTCCACAGAGGCAACTCACTGAAACCCTCGTTTAAAGTTTAACTTCCCAACAAGGCTCATCCTGACCATTTAAAATCACTACCTCCCCCCACCTCCTGAATTCTGCTATACTTTCCCTTTTTCCATAGCTTATTACACTCTACAATCTACATAAATCTCTTGTTTACTATGTTTATTTTCTATCATCTGATTCCTCCTCCCCCCAGTGGTATATAAGCTTCACAAAGACTGGAATCTTGGTCTGTTTTGTTTACTTGTATGTCCCAAGAGCCTAAAACAGTGCCTGGAACATAGTAGGTATGCAGGGGGAGAAAAGTTGGAATAAATAAAGTTGAAATAAAACTAGAGACCCAAGGAATATCATAAGAGTCATACACAGTAACATTTCTCCTGCCTGACTTCTCAGTCCTCTACACAAGGGAACATTAGTTAGCACAGAGGAGAGTTTCTTCTGGGGTCACCTCCCAGTGGGGCCCCCCTCAAAGGCATTCAGTCCCACATCTTTGCTTCTGTGTCATCCTCTTCTTACACTGAGGTTAGAGCTTTCCTGCCCACTTCAGCTATAGAAACGTTTACCCCACCAACTCTTTGACTTGAGGCACCAGCCATTTTGCAAAATTCAACAGAAAATGGGCCCTCCAGCTGCTCTCCACCTGGCAGAGCCCTTCTCTTTTTCTTTGTGCTTAGTCTGCAATTTGAAATACCATTGCCATGAACCAGCATCCCCTCTATCAGAGGGAGAGCTAGGCAACCGTGTGGGAGCCACCGACCCCTGACCTTTGACAGAATTTCCAAACACAACACATTAATCTAAATTGATTAATTTGGAACTATGACCTTGGCCCAAGAAGGTAAGAATACAAGACAAGATATTTGATTCTCCAAATGTATCAGAATTTTTAAAAAGCTTTTGTAAATCAACTTTTTTTCTATTAGATATAGTTAGATCTGGGCTTGCAAGGGGGTAGCAAGCGAGGTGGACACTGGGTAACATGGTTAAATGTTAATTATTAATCAGCAGGCTTCCCTGACAAAGTATCAATAGGCGATCTCGTCTTTTTAACTTCAGGAATTAGCAAGAAGACCTTGGACCCCGGATGAAACAGGAGAAATGGAAAGTCCCCTGTGTGTCTCTATTTTCTTGGTTTTGTGCGTCTTTATCCAATCAAGTGCCCATGGACAAAGCCTGGGACTAGGTAAGAGCCTGCCTTTTCTGTGGAAATGGGCATGGATTTTTCTTTCTTAAATGTCTGTCACAAAGAACATTTGTGAGACAAATTCACTGAGTGTTCTTGACGGTGTGGGACAGAACTTGATTCTATTAGTGGCATCACGGGTCACAGGGACATGTTGCCGTTCGTGCAGGACTGAAATTTTAGGAGATCTCTCTGGGGATAGAAGTCTAAAAGCACTTGCGGCTTGCACTGAATTCTCTCCCTCATGTCTGATTCAGAACCCGTCATGCCAAGACTTGGGTCTTGGGAGAATGATCTGAAAGAGTTTGGGATGTTCCCGAGAGTTAATTTGGCATCTAATTTGTGGTTGGGAAGTGCAGCTTGCAATGAAATGCTCCATTTTGCTGAGGTTGCCTGATTGCTGGCTGTCTGAGAAGAGAGGAATTTGTAGAGTCCTGTTTCCGGTCAGGTCTAAAGAAGAGATAGCATTGCATATTTTCTAGACTTCATGTTTTTCTGCCACAGTTTTACTCTGAGACGGAGAAATCCAACAGCAGTCACACTTGTTTCATTTATAAATTCATAAACTTGATTGATGGCCAAAGGTAGATCCAATTGCTTGACCAGGTAGGTGGATTCCAGGTTCCTGGCTAAACAGTATATTGGATCAATAAATGATGGATATGAAGGAAACTGAACAGTTTGGCCAAATTAGGTATTTGGGATTTTTGTGTGTGTGCTGATTAGTGGTCAGGAGCTACTCACTCTGAGGAAGAGACTTAGATTTTTCTTTCCTCAAAGACTATCTTTGGAAGGAGCTCCAAAAACCTTGAGAATCAGGAATATAGTAACCAGGAATATACCTGAAATTTCCAGAATCTTTTGTTTCCCCTATAAGAAAAAAGGCCGTTGATTATTTTATTATTATTTTGTATCCTACATCAATACTAATTGGTAGTATTATTACCATTTCCTGAGCATTTTCTGTGCCAAGCACTATGCTGATTATTTTGTATTCATCATCTCATGTGTAAAGCCATGTCCAAACATGACAATAATGATTTAGAGCCAGCCAGGCAAAATTGCTGATGGTTTTCATTCCCTGGGTTGACAGGGATTTTGCTAAAGGGCCTGTCCTGACCTTTGGCCCAGAATGTTGTTTTTGTTTGTTTATTTTCCGTAGATCTAGAAAAGTGACTGTATCATAACTGCTCAATGAATTTTCATAGTCGGAACCTGCATCCCAGAAGCCTCCCTTGTGTACCCCTTGAGCTTTAACGTAGAGTATTTTGCCTCTGGGGGAACTTTTCATTAATGGAACCATAGCGCATGTGCACTTTTGCCTCTGGCTTTTTCACTCAACACTATCCTGGTGAGATTCATCCGGGGCACGTGTATGTGGCAGTGACTCGTTCATTCTGGTGGCAGCGGCATTCCTTTGGGTAAACATACCTCCCTTTGTTCTTCCATTGCGTTGTTATTGGCCCAGACTATATTCTAGTGGAGACTTGGAGGTTGGAAGGCATGAGTGCCAAGGAGGAGGCTGAAGGGCAGGACGGCCTCCCCCAGGCTACTGGGCATCCAGATTCCCTTCACCAGCTCTTGTGTCGCTCAGCTGCTGCTTTCCCGGGGTCTGGTTTGTCCAAAAGCTGAGGGAAACAGCCATGATTAGCAGGAGGGTTCTTCTGGGAAAGGGAGCAGAGTCAGGAGGCCTCCTGTTCCTTTGAGAGTAGAATCTCTGGGAAGAATTCTTCCTGGAAGGAGTGAGCCAGACAGATCTTGTGTGGATGAGGCTGGTGGGTCATCTTCCAAGGCATTGGCTGGAAGCAAGCACCCACAGTGGAGGCCTTGTCAGACAAGTACCTAGACTGGTGGCTCTCAACCAGAGGCAAAATTATCCTCCACAATGTCCAAAGACATCTTTGGTTGTCAGAGTTGAAGAGAGAGGGCTATTGGCATGTAGTGGGCAAAGGCCAGGGATGCTGCTAAATAAACATTCTACCATGCACATGACAGCTCCCACAAATAGGTTATCCAGGGCAAAGTGTCCAGAGTGGTTGAGAGTTGAGAAACCCTGGTCTATACCAAGCTCCCACTGTCACTAGTCATGGGCCAGGAAGTACTCCCCCGAGGACCCTTCCTCCTTAGCCCCACCCCTCCCAGCCTGCCTCTTTTTGTGTTTATTAATGACATTACTAATGGGCCCACCAAGGTACTGTGTATCCAGTATGTGCCAGATGTTACCCCATCCTCACCATGTGGTAGAGTGAGCCAGCACATAGGCGGCTTGCAGGGGTCCCATGGCTGTTCAGAGCAGAGCAGGGAGAAGCACCTAGAGCTCAATCTGACTGAGCCTACAGGCCTTTCTTTCTGTTGTCCTCATTCTCAATGATTTGACAGCCAGAGGCCCCTCAAAACCAAAACTGCTCAGTTCCCACCCAGAAAGACAGATTGGGACAGCTGTTCCAATCTGTCAGCACCAAGGGGAACCAGGTATGGGTAGCCTCCTGACACCCCCGGGACATGGACCTACCATCACTGTCATCCCCAGTCCTCACTGCCTGACCCCCAGACCCACTACACTGATGTTGCCATGAGAGCTAATAGTGCTCTCAAACGAAGGATCCTGCCTCTAGACCCCAGAAGCCCCCACCTTCCAGGTGTCCACCACCACTGCCTCCAGGGGCCTGCTCCTCCCTCCAGTCTCAGCCACAACTTCCAAATACCAGAAGCAGCTGAAGCCCATTTGTTCAGTGGCTCGTTCGCTTAACCCTGTGGCACAAGCATCTGCCATATACAAGGCAGTGCATGAATGCCGCAGTTCTCAAACTTCCTGGTCTCAGGGCATCATGACATCCTGAAAAATGCCTTAGGGGTCCAGAGAGCTTTTTTTTTTTATATGGAATACAGCTATCAGTATTTGCCATATTAGAGACCAAAGCAGAGACATTTCTTAAAATGTTAATGCCGTTAAAAATAACGGCGAGCCAATCCCGTATCAATACATATCATATTATGAGAAATACCTTGTAGTTTGCAAACAATGATGACAAAAAGGGAGTGACATTGATTTACAAGAAATGTTGCATATTTCTTTAATGTCTGGCTTCAGAGGAGAGGACTGGATTCTATTACCGGTTTTTGTATTCAGTGCATTGTGGTGTATTGTTTTGTTTGGAGTACATGAAGACAATTAGCCTCACCTATCAGCCATCCCCCTGGCCTCAGCCCACACACAGAACCACTGCGTTCCTGCCGTGGACACTGCGTCCCACCGTGCCCCGCCAGCCACTGTCCCGAACTCCCACCTCGAGCTGTCAAATCAGGGGTAGGCTGGGGGTGGGAGGTGGGAGCCACGTACCCTGGAAGTCCACACTCAGAAGGTCATCCTTCATAGGGACGGTCATTACAATAGCAGAACCTGCTGAAAGTTGGTCCGTCTTTCATTATCACAATTCTAAATAATGTCAGTGGTAAAAAATAAACCTCCTACCCCCCAAAATAGTTTTTTGGTCAAAGTTGCAAATAACTTCTATGGTTACTGTTGAGTTTTATATATATGTTACCTTCAAAGGATCACACTTTTGTATTATTTATCCTTTAGTTAATATTAAGTTCTCCATCGACGTTCATTTTGAGCGCTCCCAGTTACACGGTTGGCGCCTGACCTTCACGCATTCAGTGACGCGCTCACTGCAGGAGGAAGTGTATCACGGTTTCAAATCCCCCCAACTTGCTTTGATCATCTCATGCCTCCAGCCCCTCTGGGACTTATTGCATATTCCTACATCTACACAGCAAATTCAGAATAAAAGATGATAGCAGAGTGATTGTAAAAGCCAAGAAACAAAACCTCAAAACTTCAATTCTCTTACCCTAGGTGACCATTTAGTGTTTCGGTGTTTACAATTTAAAACAGTAAAACAGGGGCGCCTGGGTGGCGCAGTCGGTTAAGCGTCCGACTTCAGCCAGGTCACGATCTCGCGGTCTGTGAGTTCGAGCCCCGCGTCAGGCTCTGGGCTGATGGCTCGGAGCCTGGAGCCTGTTTCCGATTCTGTGTCTCCCTCTCTCTCTGCCCCTCCCCCGTTCATGCTTTGTCTCTCTCTGTCCCAAAAATAAATAAAAAACGTTGAAAAAAATAAATAAATAAAACAGTAAAACAGGGGCACCTGGGTAGCTCTGGGTTAAGCATCTGACTTCAGCTCTGGTCATGATCTTGTAGTTCGCGGGTTCACGCTCAGCCTCGGGCTCTACACTGACAGCACACAGTCTGCTTCAGATTCTCCATCCCCCTCTCTCTCTCTGCCCCTAAGCTCCTCTACCTCCCAATCTCTCTCTCTCTCTCTCTCTCAAAAAAAAAAATAAATAAACATTTAAAAAATCAAAATAAAACAGTAAGACACATATTACAGTGAACTGTGAGGTGTAATACAGTTGGCCCTTGAACACCATATGAGTTAGGGGCACCGACACCCTGTGCAGTCAAAAACCCACATACAATGGGGTACCTGGGTGGCTCAGTCAGTCAAGCATACAACTTTGGCTCAGGTCATGATCTCTAGGTTTGTGGGCTCAAGCCCCACATCAGGCTCTGTGCTGACAGCTCAGAGCCTGGAGCCTGCTTTGGATTCTGTGTCTCCCTCTCTCTCTCTGCCCCTCCCCTGCTAGAGCATTCTCTCTCTCTCTCAGAAATAAACATTTAAAAAAAATTTTTTTAAGAAAATCCACATATAATTTTTGACTCCCCCAAAACTTAACTACTAACAGCCTACTGTTGACCAGAAGCCTTACCAATAACATAAACAGTCAATTAACACATATTTTGCATGTCATATATGTATTACATACCATATTCTTACAATAAAGTAAGCTAGTGAAAAGAAAAAATGTTACTAAGAAAATAAGGAAGAGAAAATAAATTTACAATACTGTCATGTATTTATGGGGGAAAAAATCTATGTACATTTGCACCCACATAGTTCAAACCTCTGTTGTTCAAAAGTCAACCATATTTTGTTTGGTAAGTAAAAATTTTAGTTCTTACAGGGAATACTTTTAATGCATTTGATTAAAGTGGCAATATACTCTTCCTCCTAAATTGTTCATTGCTCTAAAACAAAGAACAAATCAAGAAAATAGCAATTCCTGATTTTTGAAATATTCCTGAAAATAATTTTGTCTTACAAAGCAGAGGCATATTAAAATGATCTGTTCTGGGTATCAGATACATGAAGTATCTGAGTCTAATAAAGGAGATAAGATGTGTATATAACATTTTCTCACAAGAACATGGAATGTGCTGAGTACCAGCAGAGAGGAGTACAATAGATTGAATGCTTGTATTCCCCCCATATTTGTGTTGAAATCCTAACCCCAGTGTGATGGTATTATGTGTGGCCTCTGTTCATAAGGGTGGAGGCCTCTGAATGGGATTAGTGTCCTTATAAAAGGGATTCCAGAGAGCTTGCTCTTTTTCCAACATATGAGGAAACGAGGAAGCAGACTCTCGCCAGAACCTGACCCTGCTGGCACCCAGATCTCATACTTGCAGCCTCCAGAACTGTGGGATACAAGTTTCTGTTGGTTACAAGCCACCCAGTCTATGGCAGTTTGTTAGAGAAGCCCAAACTGATGAAGACAAGGGGCAGGTAGAGATACAGAAGACACACACTTCCACGTGTAGGGCAAGGGAAAGCTCTGGGGAGACCTGCAGCATTTGAGCAGGGTCTTGCAGGGGGGAATCTAGACGAAGGAGAAGGAGGCTTTCCCTGTGCATAAGCAAAGATACAGAGCCAATAAAGTCCATGTGTTTTTCAAGCCCAAACACCTCCCCAAAACAGGCCTTGTGGGATGAAGAAAAAAAAAAGCAAATTGTAGGTAGGAGTTGACCGCAGCATTGGGTCACAACTGCCGACAACTGGAAACAACCAGAATGCCTAACAATATACCATCCAGCTAGCACCAAATCCATCTTTAAACAAGCATTGTCTCAAATACCTACTAAAGTACTAAAAGTTCCAGGAACTTTGGGGGATAATAAAAATGGAATGCACAAATATAAGGCTTAATGCTGTCCCTTGGGTGCTCATAGTACAACATGAGGGATCTTAACCTGGCATGATGTTTCTGAGAGTCTGGAGGTCTCCTCAGATGGCACCCAAGGCCATGTCTATGTGCCCTTTGAGTTGGGGAGAGAGGTCATAACTGACAGATTATCAAAGGGAACTGTGACCTCCAAAAAGTTAAACAACAACTGGTCTTGAGGCTTTTAAAAACAAGTACAAGGAGGGGGCGCCTGGGTGGTTCAATCTGTTAAGCATTCGATTGTTGGTTTCAGCTCAGGCCATGATCTCACAGTTTCATGAGTTCGAGCCCCGCATTGGTCTCAGTGCTAACAGTGCAGAGTCTGCTTGGGATTCTCTCTGTCTCCCTCTCTCTCCGCCTCTCCCCGACTCATGCTCTCTCTGCCTCTCTCAAAATAAATAAACAAACTTAAAAAAGTAAAAATAAAAAAATAAGTACGAGGAAATTCTGTAGGCAATAAAGTGGAGGAAAAAACGGGATTGAATAATGTACATATTAATCACAACTGAAAAAACTATATACATGCATATTGCCAGTGATTTGAAGTATATTTAAAGATATATATATATATATATATATATATATATATATATATATATATATATAGAATTTAAGGCTATTGAGTAAGTGTTTTTAAATTATTTATAAGTAAAAGAAAAAAATTTTAAAAAATCCTGGGGGTGCCTGGGTGGCTCATTCGGTTGAGCATCCAACTCTTGATTTTGGCTGAAGTCACGACCTCATGGTTTATGAAATCAAACCCTACATCGGACTCTGCCGCTGGTGGTTCGGGGCCTGCTTGGGATTCTCTCTCTCTCTCTCTCTGCCCTCTGCAGGCTCTCTCTCTCTCAGAATAAATAAATAAATAAACATTGTTTTTTAATCCTGATTATCTGCAGTTAGATTGGTCTTGGATTTGTTGTCCCAAGAGGGCCACTGGGAAAAGCCACACATTGTATGATGCCTTCAGACCTGCCACCTCCACTATCATAGGCTCAGGCCCAGAATTATTCCCCCCCAGTGGGATGTACAAATCCCTGACAGGCCTCAACAATTGCAGGGAAGGTCATTGTGAGTAATGTTGCAGGTGATATCCAGAGATGGAGCTCGTTCATTGGGAGTGTCCAGGGAACAGGAATCCACAGGCCAGCCACTAGCATGCTAGTGAGACTCTATCTTCTCTCTGCTAAAGGGCAGATCCTATCCACTGCCATATGTCCTGGCCCAGCCCCTCGAGCCCTCCTGAGGGTAACACATCCAGAGAGGACAAGCCTGAGGTACAAGGACAGCAGCCTGTCTTCCACACTGCTTGCCTTTCACAGGGGACCCAGGACCTGAGTCCTTATTCTTTAATTCTGGGTCGGGTGAATGGTACATTTTCAAAAAGAAACTGATTATTGAAGGAAGTGGGCCTGGGAACAGACTCTGGCACTTGAATAACCAAATGAGTAATCCAGCCAAAGCCAACTGGCCAGTACAGAGATCCCTGCGGCAACCTCCTCCCGCTTTGTTTCCCCCCACCAGCTGCCACAGTGCTGGGTCCTCACAGGCAGGTCATCAGGGAGGGGACAGGAGGGCGGGGGCTGGTCTACACACAAGACTGAGCAGTCCTGGTTACACTGCCCATGGGAACGGGGCCATGCTGACCTCAGCCTGGGGTGTCCCTCACCTCCACAGGATCCATGCTGGGCAGAGGGCACAGCCATTTGCACAGCCAGGAAGGAGGGTGGTTATGCTAGGTTTCCCAGGATGGTGTCCATTTTAGAGAGGGACCCTTTCAGCTGGGGATTGAGGTCCAGCCCCCTAGGGAAAGGGGCTGGCCAGGGCCAGGCAGGACACCTGGATCCCTGACAAGCAGGCTAGGGGTCGTGGCTGGACTTCAGGCTCAGTGTGGAAACCAGAATAATGGGAGGGAGCCCAACCAGTGCTACAGGGAGGGGAGCTCACACTCAGGCACCAACCTAGGGCAACGAGACAAACTCCAGTGGCTCCTCCACACTGAAAGATTGGGGGTGCCAGCCACGCTTGTGAAGAGCAGGTGCAATTCATAGACGCAGCCACAAAGTAGCACAGTGAAGACCTAACTGTTTCAGGGTTTCAGGAGGGGATTTCAGGTTTGGGAGAATCCGAGTTTCTGGATGACTCTGGAAAACTCAGGGCTGTTGGCTAACCTCCCTTTCCTCTCTGTTTAGGACTCTATTTCCAGAAACATTGGTAGTTTTGATCTTCCCACAATGGTGCTTTAGGGGGAGGGTGGGGAGGAGTGAGGAGAAAATCAAGGGCCTCAAAGGGGAGGCCTCCTCGTCTGTCCAGAGCATTTTCACCTCCACATCCACAAGTTCACCAGGGCTCTGGTGAACTACCTGTGGCACTATTTCATGAAGAGTTGTGTGGCCATTAAGAATATTTCTGATGAGGGGCGCCTGGGTGGCTCGGTCGGTTGAGCGTCCGACTTCGGCTCAGGTCATGATCTCGCGGTCCGTGAGTTGGAGCCCTGCGTCAGGCTCTGTGCTGACAGCTCAGAGCCTGGAGCCTGTTTCGGATTCTGTGTCTCCCTCTCTCTCTGCCCCTCCCCTGTTCATACTCTGTCTCTCTCTGTCTCAAAAATAAATAAACGTTAAAAAAAAAAAAAAAAAAGAATATTTCTGATGAAGGGACACCTGGGTGGCTCTGTCGGTTGAATGTCCAACACTTGATTTCAGCTCAGGTCATGATCTCAGGGTCATGGGATAGAGCCCATGCCTGCTTGGGATTCTCTCTTTCTCTTTTTTTCTCTCCGTCTTTCTCTCTCTCCCCCTCTGCCTCTTTCCAATGTTCACACTCTCTCTTGCTCTCTAAAAAAAATAAAAATAGTTCCGATGAAGATACAGAAGTGGCAACACTGAATAGTATTTACAGTATTCATATTAAGCAGGGAAAACTCAGTATACCTAGTTGTGTGTGTCCTGTGATTACAACACTAAAAATATGTGTGTGTGAGGAAAAGAATGCTACTAGAAAATGTACAAGAGTGTTTATACTTCAGTTGAATTTATACCTAAATTTTTGTTTCTTCCAAATTTTTTACAATGTTATAGTGTGTGTATATATATGTAGTACATTTACTTTAATGACTGGAATAATTTTAAAAATAAATTTATAGCAAAATGATAAAATGGATTTGACCAGATTGGTTTAGTGGTTTAGAATCTTATTAAATTTATTTATTTATTTATTTATTTATTTATTTATTTATTTTAATCTCTTTATTTAAATAAATTTAAATTTATTAAACAAGTAAATCTTATTAAAATAAGATTTCTGGACCCCCATCTGCAGTTTCTAATTCGGTGGGGACTGGGGCAGACCCGAGAATTTGCATTTCTAACATGTTTCCAAGTGCTGTTGCTGGTCTGAGACAATGTCTGGGGAACCACTAGTAAAACAAAAAAAGCTAGTCAATGGCAAAACAAGACTTGAACCCAAGTGTCCTGACTTTCAGACTCAGGGCTCTTCCTACAGAAATAACGCAGGCCTCTGGGGCAAACCTGACTTCTTTTCCAAGTTTTCTGGTAGGGAAGGGGGTGGGATCAACATTGATTGATCCTGGATTTTGACCTCCCTCAGGGGTAGCGATAGCCCAAATAATACCCCTCAGGGGTAGCGATAGCGAAGCCTCATGATATTCATCCAATTTATTCTTCTGAAATAAAATATGGGCATGTCAAAAAGAAAGTGATTCTTGAAGAAAAATCCCCAGCTGATACTTACTTGTAATTAGTGGGAAAATACTAGTTGCAATAGCTAATTAACCATACACAGTGAACCCCTCCTTGGCAGGCCTGAAAATAGGATCAAGAACATTCTTTTCAGATGAGCCGGGCATTTCCCAAAGCTGGGCAGAGCTGTGGATTCTCAGTTGACTAGGGCTGGCCTTTCTGATTGCGAAAAACTTTCTGGTGACAAATGTTCCAGCTTCCTTGTCCTCAGAGAATCCAAAATAGTGAAAACAACATAACTGCTTTATACTGAAACAATAACAAGATCAACAGCAGCACGTTATAACACTTATTAACCACCTACTGTGTGCCAGGCCCCACTGTCAGTACAAAACTGCATCCCTGAAGTTACAAAAATGAAAAAGCATGTTTCATTTCATCAAGGAGGTTTCCAACTGACGGGGTCTCTGGCTCCCTACGTGTGTGTGTGTGTGTGTGTGTGTGTGTGTGTGTGTGTGTGTGTAAAGATTGGGAGAAACACAATTTCAGTACAATGTGATAAGTACACAAATAACATTATGTATAAAACACCACAAGGCCATGAGGCAGGAGAGGTTGGCTGGGAAGATAGAGGAAGGGGTATTTGGGTTAAGTTTTGAAGGAAAAGATGTGGAAGGATGTTGTAAGCAGAAGAAAAAGCATAAAGCAATCTTGGAGACTTGAAAAATGATAATGAAATTGGGAATCCCTGAGGTCCTTGGCTGTGGCTGGGGTAGCAGGGGGGCAGGAAGGGGGCACGTAAAAGAAATGGCCAGAGGTGAGGATGTCCAAGACCATGCTAAGGAGTTTGGTCCTTACCCTGGAGCACTAGGGTCACCACTGAAGCTGGTGTTTGAAAAAAGAGAAATAAGGCTGCAGGCTGCTTTTTTTTTTTTTTTTTTTTTTGGTGAGTGGATGGTTTTATCCCTCAGCCTGAGATCGTGGCCTCTCTGTGGTGGAAGCAATGGTATCCTGAGGAAAAGACAGGGGTGGGCTCAGAAGCCACCAGCTCTGCTACATCACCTGACAGGCACCCACAAACACTCAGATCTTCCTCCCAGGCAGGCCCCAGCCTCAGGCAAGTGTCTTTGAAGTTTTTGTGTTAAGTGCCATTCCTAAGTGGGAGGAATTTACACCAATGAAATGAGACGGAACACATAATAGAAGCTTGGATGGGAATCTTCTGTGTAAAAAGTACTGTATTCTAAGTCCGGAAAGAGAGTCATTCGGAAATTCCACGTTGTACTAGCTTATAGACCCATAGCAGTTTCAACTTGAAAAACTCATTCCCCACCCACATGATACTGCTTGCTTCTTACAACATCTCTATAAAGAATGTTTCCTGGGCAGGTATCAGTATGCCCAATTTAGAGATGTAAAAGTTCACCAACCAAAGACCATCAGGAGCACACTTGAAGTCAAATGAAAGGCTTATTTACCTTACTGCAGCAAGAAAGAACACACCCAGAGAATCCCTGGGGTATCCCAATGTGAGATGTCGAGGGGGGCTTCTTAGAAGATTGGGATTTGCTGGCTGAAACCAAGAAGTGGGGGATGCAGGGGGAATTCTGGATTGAAGTCTGTCAAAGGGATAGTGGGCAACTCAATGACCATGCATCTTCATAATTTAATAATCAATTAGTTATTGTGAACTCACTATTGCACAATTCAGTCAAGAATGATCTAGGCAGGAAGGTGAAGGTGGGGCTAGTGATCGAAATGCTACAAGAGCAACATTCAGTGCTGTTAGTCCAAAGAGGGGAACGTGTAGTCACGTTTTCAGTTTCAATGTGGCCTCCTCTCTGTCTTGCGGCAAACACAGACATAGAAAGTCCTGGCAGCACTTTGTATCTATTCTGTGGGCCTTTGGGCAGCACTTTGTATCTATTCTATGTTCAGTTGGGAACTTCAGGATCTGGCTGCCCACAGGGCTGGTTTTTGGTGCTGTTGTGTTTTGTTCTCGTGTTCTCATGCCCCAAGAAACCGAGGAATGTTCCACTGCACCAGCTGCACAGACCCTTTGGGTGGCTGCGTCCACCATCTGTGCCTCTGACTTCCCGTGAGTGTCATGCAGGGTCCCTTCCAGCACTGACACCCTGGGTGTCACCAGGACTCATCGAGAGGTAGCTGCAGTGCCCTGAGACCTTCGATGTCTGCCTCATCTGATGTCAGCCATTTAAAGGTTAATGGGAGAGAAAACTATGAAAGCCAAGTTCTGTCCACTTTAAACATGAGACATTGCCCCCTGCCTTAACCCTAGTGTGACTCAATTGCCTGGAGCGAATCAAAGATTCCCAAACACCGGGAGGACAAAGGCACAATTCTGTAAGAACAATCCAAACAGTAAATGATCGTCAGACCATTTCTTTCCCAATGTGTTTCCTACAGGGTCAGACATGCATGCGGGCTTGCCTGAAGGGCAAGGGGCAGGAGAAACCTCCCAAGGCCCCTGGGCGTCTCACTGATGCACATTTCTGGTGGTCCCAGCGCCCCCACAGAGCCCAAATGGGTATCTTGGCCTTCAGAAGTACCCTACTATAGATGTGAGTGCCATAAGAGCCTGGGACGCATGCCAAGCCTCTCTGGGCCTGACCACTTCTGACCAAAAGCTTACCCTCCCCACACTATGAGTGACAGCCCCCCTCCTCAGAGGCCCAGGAGGAAACTGTGTCTGGACAAAGTCCTGGTCCCTCTTATCTCAGCTTTTCTTTCACAGCTCCTGGTTCCCCAAAGTCAAGCTCACAAACCAGGTGCAACCACAAACCCAGACAGCCTGAAGAAAGGAGAGGCCCCATGATTCCAAGACTGAAAATTCTGGGCCAATTTAAGGTAACCAAGGGTACTTTCAAAAAGCTAACATGTTTTTACTCACCCAAGAATCCTCTATGTACAGAACTGCTTTCACAAACTGAGCTGGACTCTCCAAGACCTCTCTGAGGCTTGGTGATACCACAAAAACATCTGAGAAATCTCTGTTCACAAGATGCTCCCTGCTGCCTATAACATGGGCCTTGCCATTATTCCATGACCAGGTCCTCTTGGCATGTAACTGTTCATGCCCTGGCCTCCCCCCTCATGCCACACAGAGAGGCTCCTGCCCCTGAGATTCACGATAAGGATGGGTGATGTTGAATAGGAAAGATCTGGAGGAAAGACTCATGAGGGGGGGTAGGGGGTCAGCCTGTCCACTTGCCCCAGAAAATACCCCGAATGACCCATTCAAGCAGAGAAGTCCATACTCAAAGGATGATGTCTGGGGCATGGATTTATTCCCAGATTTAGCTACACGCCGGCTCTGTGCCTGGCCTGTGCTAGGACTCCCACAAAGTCAACATCTGTCCAGTCCACTAGTGCTGTAGCTGCCACGACAAAGGGCTCAAACCACAGAAATTTCTTTTCTCACAGTTCTGGAGGTTAGAAGTCTGAGATCAAGGTGTTAGCAGAGTTGGCTCCTTCTGAGGCTTCTCTCCTTGGTTGGTACTTGCCTGTCCCTTCTTTATCTTCACATAGTCTCCCTCTGTGCATGTCTGTCCTAATCTTCTTTTTTATAAATCATGTGGAATTAGGGCCCATGCTGGTGACCTCAATGAACCTTAATTACCTCTTTAAAGACCTTGTCTCCAAAGGTCTTTGGGACCTTTGGGACATACACAGAGGGCTAGGACATTGACATATGAATTTGGGGAAGGGTGGGGGACACAATTGAGCCCAGAACATCCAGCCAGCACTTTCAAGACCCTGCTCTGACCTGGGCCCCGAGCCAGGCACTGGGGACACTGTAGACATGTCACTGTTCTATTTGAGCTTCAGCAACCCCCGGGGGCTTCAGGGTTATAAAAAGAGGTTTATAAATATACATGAGATTGAAAAGTGAGTAGTAAGTCTGCATGCTCTGAATCAGGCCCAAACAGGGGAGCCTTTGCTGTGGGGGTGCAGGAAGCCGTGGCCCAGCTGAGAGGCCCAGGAGCCAGCTGGCAGCTGGCGGGGGGAGGGGGCGCAGCCTCTTTCAACAGCATGATTAAGACTTTCTGGCAGCACGAGCAATAACTGGCAGGAAACCAAGAAGGAGCCATTTATCTGGCTCATATTGCGGGTAAGTGATAAAACTTACCCTCTGGCGTGGTGCCTGAAAGACCCATCATCTTTGCTGGAGTGTGCTCAATGTGAGCCCGTACAATGGCTCTCTCTGGCTTTGAGAGGCCGTTTTCCCACACAAGCTGTCTTCAGCCAGGCTGTTTCCTAGACTGGTCCTGGCCTCAGCCAAGGAGAAAGGACCTAAGGTCAGCTGTCATTTTGTCCTGGGTGCCTGCCTCCCTTGGTCTTCACCCCCTGCAGACCCAAAGGAAAAGTGGATGGTCGACCACCCAGGGACGAGGCAGGACCGGGAAGATAAACACTGAGCCTCGTCTTCCTATCTGGGCACTGGCCCCTGGTAGAGGCAGAAAACAAACCATCCACTCCTGAGGGAGACTCTGGGTAACAAAAGAGAACTGGATTTGGAGTCTAAGAGCCTGGGTCTCGGTCCCAACTACGTCACTTACCAGCAGGTGGCCTTGGGCAAATCACCGTGGTCTCTAGGCCTCTGCTAGTGAGCAGGGGTGATTGTTACAGACCCCATAGGGTTGTTGGGAGGATGGAATGGGGTCACATGGGGAAAGCACTTCACAACTATGTATTGTGAGCCATAAACAAATATTTGTAAGCATCTACCATTTACTAAGTCATCTGACCATTATAATACTCACCTGATTCATGCACTACCCCCAACATTTTTCCCACTTTTTAAAAAAAGGTTTTTTTAATGTTTATTTTTAAGAGAGAGACAGAGCACGAGCAGGAGAGAACAGAGAGAGAGGGGGACACAAAATCTAAAGATGGTGCCAGGCTCCAAGCTATCAGCACAGAGCCAGATGTGGGGCTCAAACTTATGAACCATGAGATCATGACCTGAGCCAAAGTCAGACGCTTAACCTACTGAGCTACCCAGGCGCCCCTCTCTCCCACTTTTTATTAAAAAAGCATTCAAGTACAGAAAAAGTTGAAAAGATAGTACAATGAGTTACTGTATTCCTCCAGATAGGTTCAATAATTGTTAACATTTTAGTATATTTGCTTTATCTCTCTATATATGTATATTTATATGTGTGTATGGATTGCAGAACCATTTAATTCTCTCTCTATATATATATGTGTGTGTGTGTATGAATATATGTATCTTATCCCTCTCTCTCTCTCATATATATATATATATATATATATATATATATATATATACACTCTCTATCTATATATATATACATATATGTGCGTGTGTGTGTGAATACATGTATCTTATCCCTCTCTCTCTCATTCATATATATATATATATATATATATATATATATATATATATGCCAACTCTTCCATGGCACTTGGCTTTTCATTATCTGCCAACATATCTCTCTTTCCACCACACTATGAGCCCCTCAAGGCAGAGTCAAGTCTTAGTCACCACTGTATCCCCAGGACCCACACAGGCTTGGCATGGAGTAGGCTCATGGCAAATGACCATTGAGTATATGCCTCCCCATCAAGGGGCTAAGTAACATACATTTAAAAAAGATTTTTTTTAATGTTTATTCATCTTTGAGAGAGAGAGAGAGACAGAGTGTGAGTGGGCGAGGGGCAGAGGGAGAAGGAGACATAGAATCTGAAGTAGGCTCCAGGCTCTGAACTGTCAGGGCAGAGCCCAAAGTGGGATGCGAACCCATGAACCATGAGATCATGACCTGAGCTGAAATCGGATGCTCAATCGACTGAGCCGCCCAGGCACCCCCATCTTTTTTAAATCAATGAGTTTTAAGTCATTTCATTCAGCAAGTTCCACATCCCTGCTGGAGATAATGGAAAACATCCCAGAGGTACAGGAAAACCACCTCAGATCCTGCCCTACTTCCCCAGCTAAAAACACAGGGACTCTGAAGTCATTCGGGGCTCTTGATTAGAAGCTGCAGTCAACATCTATGACAGAGCTATCGATTGGCAGGGGAGGAATGATCCCCAGACCATAGCCTACTCTGAAAAGTACACACATACGGACACATGGAAGCTGGCTCTGCTCCCATTATGGATCTTATAGAAGTGATTATTCTAAGTCCTTTGGGTTTCCACAGAACCAGGAAACTGCTTTCAGGCTAGTGAGAATGGGGAGAGGGCATGCACATCACGTGTGTGTCGTCTTCTTGCCTGTAAATTTCCCACAATGTTGGCTACCTTAATGGGAGTTTAAGCTTCCCCCAGCTTCAGATGTTGCTCTCTAAAGCAAAGCTTCTCAAACTTTAATGTGCATACGAATCATCTGGGGAGCTTACTAAAATGAATGTTGTGTTTCAGTACATCTGGGATAGGCTCCAAGATCTTGCATTTCTAATAAGCGTCCAGGTCATGCCAGTGCAGCTGGTCCCCAAACCACACTTTGAGAAGGAAAGTTTTAAAGAACATAAAATAGCTCCTCATTTACTCAGTGATTTAGTATTTAGCACCTACAACTCAATATAAGGCAGCGTGCTTGCACTGGAGGCACAGGGAAATGAGAAGAAATATAAAGACAAATAAGACATAATTCTTCACCTCAGATCAGCTGGATATGCCTAATTACTGTGTCTAGCATTTTGCTTCAGTTGGCTTAATTCTTACAACAATCTATAACCTATAAATTGTGTGTTGTTATCCTCCTTTCACACGTGAAGAACCCGGAGGACATACAGCCTAATTGCTTTGTCCAAACGAGGAAAAGGATGCAAGGAGATTTGAACTGAGCTCTACTTGACTCCAAGGCCTGTGTCTTTCCCCCACTCAACCTTCTGTCAGCTGGTCTTGAACTTCTCATTGAGTCCTCAGACTTGATGGTAGGCGGGCAGGGAGAGCCCTGCTACAGCAGACTGGCAGTAGCCCTGAGAGAGAGAAGGGGGGCAGTATGGGACAGGGGGTCCTGAATAACGACCAGCAGGGGGCAGGGATTAGAACCCAGCAGTTTGCTCTCGAGTCTTCTACCTCTTCTAGGTAATACATTGTCCTAATGTGGTGGATCGGACACCCCCACTGGCAAAACTTTAGCCATGAATTATGGCATGAGCTTTGTCATCAAATGGCTGTGTGACTTTGGATAAATGACTGCCCTCACCTGGACTCAGAGTTGGGTGCTCTGTAGGTTCTTTCCTCTCTGACAAAAGTCATCCGGCTTTACTTTTTGTTATGTTCCCACCTGAGGTTCCCTCAGCCCCAACCTGTTAGCTCTGGACCAGGAGTTTCTGGAGCTAACCCTGCAGCCTTCTTCCTCTTCTCCTTCCTAATCTCACACATGTTACCAAGTGCATACCTTGCCCCGGACCCTGTGCCCAGGGCTGGGGAGGCAAAGGGTCTCCCTCCCTCAAAGAGGAGACCCAAATTAGACCTAAGATATGGAGCAGAATGGCCTCCCTCAGGCCCCCGGCATGCAGTGCAGAGCATCTAACTCAGCAAGGGTGGGCAACTGCCCCGAACACCAAGGCTTCCCCAGGATAGTCCACTTTATCCCCCAGCAACCCCCTGAGGTGAGTGCTATTATTGTCCCCATTTTAAAGATAAGGAAAAGGAGACTTACAGAAGTCACGTGACTGGCCCAGAGTCACACACTTAGTAGGGATTAAGTAAACTGATGTGCACAAAAACACTTTCCAGAGCATCCGGCAAGTAGTAAATGAATGGGAACTAAAATGCCTCTTGTAAATGGCAGAGCAGGGAGTAGAAGCCAGTTATCCTTCTCAGACATGCCACAAACGGGCAAGTTAGAGCAACAACTTCCCTTGAGAACAAAGACCAGGCTCCTCACTGGCCACGTGTGGTGATAAAATTGCTAGAAAGGCAAAAGAACCCTTGAGAAAGAGCCTGAGAGGCTCCGGAACACACGGGAGGGGGCGCTGCATGCACCATGGAGGTGGCAACGGTCAGGCACGCGGGGGAGGCTGTGGCGGTCAGAGGCAGCCCCAGGGCCCTTTGTCCTTCCTAGATGGCTGCTCAGCCCAGCCCAGCTGCTCCACGTTTCGGCTGTCACGCTTCCCATCTGGGTAATGGAGTGTTATGAAGCATGTTGGAGGCCATCAATTTGTGCTTAACTGCGTGTTCATTGGGTTGAATTTCCAGGGATGCTCCATTCAGATCCACAGTGGAGGTAAATCTTGCTCCTTCTCATTCGACGGCGTAGAATTAAGATGCCGCCCAACATCTTCTCCCAAAGAGATTGAGATTTATGGGTCACTGTCAATACCAACACATGTTGGCCATTATTTGTATGTCTCCTCGCTCCTCGGGACTGATTGCTATTTACTCTGAAAGATAAATGTGGCTTTATAATCCATGAGGGTTGCTGGGAAGGATAGGTTTTAAAGTACATTTGTTTCTTCCCTTGGAGACTTTTTCATCCCACTTCCTTCTGTTTTGTCTGGTGGTGTAAGCCCCACCCTGCCCCCACCCCTTGGATACTCTGATGTATCTGAGGCTCCAGAACAGACACCAGAGGAGCTGGTGTCTGGTGCCAGTGTGACAAGACAAGACACTTAGCACCTTCATAGCAAAACGACTACTGTCTTGTGGGTTGACACCACAAATACATGATCAGGTGCCAGAGACCAACGAGCCTGCTTGAGGAGCAGTAGGTAAGCCCCTCTTGAACACTTGTGGCCTTCTGTGTTGCTGGATGGGCTGTGGAACTGAGGCAGGAATGGACTCACGAACTCACATAAGTCATGGTTTTGACAGTAATTCTCAAACTGGAGCCTGCATCCAAGTTGCCAGGAGAGTTTGTTCAAACAGATGTCTGGGCCTCGTTCCAGACCTCCTGATTCAGTAGGCCTAGGGCAGAGCCCGGGAATTTGCATTTCTAATGAGGTCCCAGGTGATGCTAACACTGAGACTGGTCCTGGATCCCCGCTGCAGAACTGCCTTAGAACAAGAGGGAGAAGTATTTCAGGCCGTGAGTGGGAGAGAGGAGGCTGTTGGCAGTGTTTGGCACTCTGGGTAAAGAATAGCAACATCTAAAGAGGAATTTTTATCGTTTTGCTGGGCAATGTGTGATTTAAATCCTTTTCTATGAAGTCTTCAGTTAAAGGTCAATTTCCATTAATAAGCTGTCAATTTGAATCTATTCTGGAAAGGCATTGAAGTGCTAATGAGTCTGGGACCACCCAGGCTACCCATTGGTGGTGTGCTGTACCTAGATTACTAGGAAGGTCATGGTCTGCCTACTGGGAAGTTTTCATAACTTTATTGGGTGACATTTATGAGGAGATCCCTGGTGTTAATAACAGAGCCCTTGGTGCTGGATCCCACAAAATGGTCCCTAAGAGATTTTTCCTGCAATAGTCAGGATTTAGAGGTGAAAGTAAGACCCCAGGCAATAAAGGCACATAGTCTAAACACTCAGAGAATTCCATGTTGAATATTAGAAGGCTGTTGGAGGCAGATGATAGCCTTTTCTGTGCGCCAGAGATCGCACGTTGTAAGTCATAGGGCTGCAGTTGCCCCAGGAAATGTAATAGGATGAATCAATGTGCACTGAAGCTAGACAGACCCGAGCCATCCCCATCAGAGTCCAGTGGGCTGGGCGGGTCATCACTTGGGACTCACTACCTGGAGGCAGGCATTCCCGGAGCAATCAAAGGTCCTGACTCTCACAGGATTGGGAGGCTGGTAGTAAGGCAGGTGGTATGGTGGGGGTGGAAGAAGATCAACCTATTTGAAGATGTGAAAAAAGTATGCAAGAATATCCCATGATTGTATTAGTTGGGACTTTGGATCACAAGGACAGAAATCTAACTCAAATTAACTTAAGGAAAAAGGAGGATTTACTTACTCACATAACAGGGATGTCCAAAACAAAGGCTTCAGCTACAGCTGGATTTGTGCCTCTAATAAAGTCACCATGTCTCTCAATTCTCTCTCTCTTCCTCCTCCTCTTCTTCCCCCACTCTCTGTCTTTCTCTTTCTTCCTTTATCTCCCTCCCTCTATGTTGACACTTGGGAGTCCCACATCTCTTTGCTCCTTAGAGCTTACAATTCCAGAGAGATTATATCTTACCATAGACCTCTGGCAAACATTCCAGAAAGAACTCTGCTTGGCTGGGTGCTCACCCCTAAATAGATAAATATGGCCAGAAGGATGGGATCTCCAGCTGGCCTGCTTTGGGAACCATACATACTCCTTGGGTAGAATCAGCTCTGCCCAAATTTGACCGAGCACAATCCACAGAGAAAGGGCACTTTCTCTGAAGGGGAGACTGCAACCAGACCAGAGAGGATTGGAGGTGATGTATGAGGGTGAGGGGGGCGGGAAGAATTTCCCTGTCCCTGCTTACAAACTTTGACTATGCACATTGGGCCCCTGCTGAAAGGTTTGTCGCAGCAGTGAATTCATGGGGGCAGAGCTGGCCTCAAGAGTGTGGGAAAAATCCTGATGACCTGGCAGGCTCAGTTGGTTTGTAGGGCAATGCATTGTCAATTGTTTTTTTAACACATAGGATTGTTCCCTCCAAGGACAGTAGATGCGTAAAATACATAAAAGCAATCAATAAATATTTTTCTCAAGTTTGAGAACCACTGCTCCATACATACATTTGATTTGATTTAAGTTCGAAGGGACCGCCTCCTATAAAAACTGAGATTTACATTACAGGTCTGAATTTCGAGGGGTATAAACATGAAATTGTTTTAAATCTCTCCTAGCCCTGACTTCAACCGTGTACTATCAAGTCAAACTTTTCCATCCCTTAAAAACATCTTGGGCAGATTTAGAACTTAATAATAATGATATGAACTTAACTTCTGGTCAGTTCTATTATGAAAATTAGTCCAATTTATTATTACTTAATTCCAAGGCCTCAGTCTCACATCCATTTGACATTCTTCCTTTTCTCCTCATGAGCTAGATTCAGGGAGAAGGTGTGACTTGAAGTGGGGAGGAGAGGTTTCTATCCTTTGACTCCTCTTCCCACTGCATCACTGTGGGATAGGAGAGGAGAGGAGGACTGGTTCTGGAATTGCTCTCTGGGGGAGCTAGGCGCAGGGCACAGGTGGGGGACACAGATTCTGTTTGTTGGTTATCTAGCCTCACTTTGGCTTACTCTGGGCCCATCTGCTGCTGGTGGCCTTAGCTCCAGGATGGTCCTGTGAGGACAGGTGCGTGGCTTTCTGAGGGTCCTGTCAGTGTGAACCCAGCCCATCTGTCACAGAGAAGGACAGTTGCGGCCCCCTTTGGCTTCTCCTGTGGTCCGTGCCCTCCCAATCTGTACCCCTTTACAGAGCCTCAGAAACCACTGAGGTCTTCCTCTTCCTACCCTCTGTCTTGGGGCTGAGGGAAACTGAGGTGAGGGAATCCCTTCACCCACCTTGTCTGAGCCTCCCGTCTACCAACGGCAGACACAGGCACAGCCTCCACATTCACACAGAGCCCCACAAACTCCTATAGACACAGGTCAAACTCTCCGCCAGACTCTGTCAGCATATCCCCACCACAGATGGGGCCAAGAGTCTGAACATCTGAGCAAGCATCCAGCCTGGAGAAATAAGATGAGTGCTGCCTCCTGCAGAGAGCCTCACCCTGCAGCCTCCATAAACAATTCTGACAGATGCCCCCAACTTGACCTCAAGATGAAGAGTCGCAACGGGAGGGCACAATGGGAAGTTGTCTTCCCACTTTCTCCTACCTCCCTTCTCCCACTTATCTCCCTCCTTGTAGCCAGAGGAGGGTGGGTAACGGTAACCGGGCCTGCTTCCTCAGGAATCTGGCCCCGTGTACTGACAAGTCTCTTTAGAGACTATGGGTTACTAAACACCTGGGAGGTTCTGCCGCCAGTCCTGTTCTCTGTCCTCTTACACTTGCTATTTGCAATGTCTTTTCACATACATTATCTCAGCTGGTCTCACAATAATCCTGTGAGACATTTAGCCTACAAGGAAACAGGCTCAGAGGGGTTAAGCGACAGGCCCAAGGTCACATAGCCTAAGTGGCAATGGTGGGATAGGAGCCCAGCACTGTAGCTCCTGGGCCCCTGTCCTCTCCCTGCTATTTCATGCAGGTGCCTCAGCATCACTTCCCTTCCAACTCTAGCAAACTTAAAGCAAGGAGCCTGAAAAATAGCTTGTTTCCAAGGCCACCAAGCACCTGAGAGTAGAGGGTTTTGAGGCATGGGATTTCCTTAGAGAAAACACCAAGTGGTTCAGATCATGGGTCCTGATTGTTATTTTCCCCGACCAAAGCCACAAGACTCCAGGGAACCTTGAGTTGGCTTCAGTCAGCCTGCTGCTTCTTCTCTCTCTTCCTGGGGTAGGGGTGGGGAGGGGGGTGCTTATAACTTGGTACTTCCAAAGCAGAAACCTGGGCATAAGCTGACAGGGCTGACTGGCCAGACCCTGTGCTCTATTGCCTTAGAATGCCCACCCAGGTCATACAGGGTCATGGCACCATCTGTGCCTTCTGGATGGCCCTGTCTGGAATGACTCATTTCCACACATGGTGGCTAGAGGTTCATGGTTTGTACTCCTTATAGTGGCCAGAGTACAGGGCAATTTTCTAATCAACAGATGGGGTTGGAGCCCCTCCTATACGCCAAGAGGCTCCTTTCTTCAACTTTAAGTAAAGACTAATGGTGAGCATGAGACTCCCGCAAGCTCTTGTCCTGGGCAGCAGTTTCCCCAGGGCTATGGTGCGGTGAGGTGCCACCCAGATGGGCTGGGATCATATTACCCCCCCGAAGATCAAAGCCCTCACCCTTGTCAGAGCCAGTTTTTACATTTTCAAGAATTTTGTACGCTGTTAAGCATAGCCATTATTTCAAAATCAAACTATAAAAACTTACAATTAAATAAATCATGTTTAAAAACAACAGTAGTAAATACTCAAGACTCCTCTGTTCCTATTTATCTTGCTACATATTGCTATTATCTCTGTTCTTAAGGGTATTGACTTTTATTACCATTTATGATGGAAATACTACATAATGATGTGCCGAAGCACATGCCTTTCCAACTCCCCATTAGCAACATCACACTGGTAGTACGTATTTTTCCCTTTGTTGGTCATGCGGTCTTTGTCGAAACTACACAACTTTGTCAGTATAGCACAAAAGCAGCCACAAGCAATAGAAAGATGAATGGATATGGCCGTGTTCCAATAAAACTTTATTTACAAAAATAGGTAGTGGGCCAGATGTGGCAGGCCATCAATTGCTAGCCCCTGGTCTAGACTTAAGAAAGCCATCGAGAAAATGTTAATAATGAGGATTAAACCTAAAAGTGTGTTGTGTCTCTAGTTGCTCCGATTGTAAATAAGACAGAAAAAGGGGAAATATTCTTTCAGAATTCAAAAACAGTTGTCTGACACAGCACAGAAGGAGCTCATGTCACTGTTGAATGACTGAAATTCCAGTACATGTCTTTATTGTTTGATTTTTGTCTTACTCATTAATGTCAATGAAAATATCAGCCATGGGTCGGCTCATGATAAAAAGTTCAGCAAAAATCACTGAGAGCATTCTGTGAGAATCATTTGGCTATGCAGAGTTTGTGAGAAAGAGTATTGACTATTTTATAATTATTTGTAAAGTGTATAATACACCTCCTTGATATAAATAAAATATATTTTAAAAGTATGTATGTGGGGATGCCTGGGTGGCTCAGCCGTTTAAGCGTCTGACTCTTGATTTCAGCTCAGGTCATGATCTCATGGTTCATGGGATCAAGCCCTGCATTGGGCTCTGAACTGACAGAGCAGAGCCTGCTTGGGATTCTCTCTCTCTCCCTCTCTCTCTCTGCCCCTCTCCCGCTTGTGTGCATGCTCTCTCTCTCTCTCTCTCTCTCTCAAGATAAATAAATAAACAAAAGGAGGAGGAGGAGGAGGAGGAGGAGGAGGAGGAGGAGGAGGAGGAGGGGAGGACGAAGAAACTTGCTATGAGGCTGAGCCCAAAAAGTCCAGTTACAAATGTGTACATTCATGTTAAGGAGGGGGAAAAAAATACATTAGAAGAAAATGTACTTAAATGCGAATAGCTCTGGGTGATAGGATTCTAACTGATTTTGTTTTTGTGCTTCTTAATACTTTCCTGTCCCTTCCTGTTATGCTGAAGTGGTGTGTATTACTTGATAATCATGAAAAAAGAAGTTTTTCCTGTATGAAGGGCAAAAAGGAGGCAGCTCTGGAGTGCCAGACCATGCCTGAAGCTGTAGCCAGGGACAGGGCACATCTGGCCTGATACAGCCCAGAGGCCCCCAAAGGGAAGTGCTGAGGAAGGAGGTAGTGGAGACTAGGGGGTGACCCCCTCTCCTGGGAGAATTGCAGAAGCATGTGAGTAATCATCATCGACGCCCAATGGGCCTGAAGGAGCCCTCCCCATGCCAGGGATCTGCCCCACCCCTTAGCCTCAGGTAGGTGTCTCTGTCTCTCTTTCCTCCCCTAAGTACCAGTTTTCAAAGGTTTCCCTCTCCACAATCACAAAGGCAGAACAAATTGGGAAAAACAAGAGATTCTCTACCTTTCCAGGGCTTCAACATTGCTGTTTTCCCAACTGAAGAAGTATGTTTTTTTTAAGTGCACCTGATTCATAGAATTGGAAAATTGGAAGGGCTTCTAGAGAAGAACATCTAGTCCAACTCATTTCTTCTGACAATAAAGAAATAGAAACTAAGAAGGTAAAGGGGCATACCCAAGGGTGCAGGGCAAGGTGGAAAGTGGTCTCTGGCAGGGATGACACCTAGGGCCTGGCCCCTTTGTCCTCAGCATTCAGGTATTGTCACTGAGCCTCGAAGCTCACGGCCAGGTAATGTGGGCTGAGCAGCTCTGCACTTCAGAGCATGAAAGATTCTAATTCTCCCTCGAGCTTACCCATGGAAAGCACAATTACCTACACAGCACCCAGCTTTTTAGATGCCACTTGCCTCTCCAGGGCAGGGCCACAGCAGCTGTGCTTTTCTTTCCCCTTTGTAGACCACACACCCAGAATAGCTTCCTCAGTGCATCAGACCCTCTTCCTCCCCACTCATGCTGAGATGAGACCCTCAAAGCTGTCTTCTCCATAAAGTCTTTCAACGAGGAAGACCATGTTATTTTGTGATTAATCACCTTTATGGTTAATATCTTTACTTCTCAAACCAATCGGGTAATCCCATTTGGTGAGCAAAAGGGCTAAAAATACTGGCCTGGTCATTTGCTCCATATAAATTTGACCTAAGTGGATATAAGGTAAGGATTTTCACCTTGCACCTATGTGCCCAGCAGCCTCTGCCACTTACACAGCTACTTGGCCTCTTCCTCCTGGACGAAATCCCTGTCCTGATCCCTGCCACCAACGCTGGCTCCTTGGGTATTTTCTGCACGTCCCTCTGTGTTGTGTATGCCATGTTGTTAGTCTTAAATTATATGCTCCTGGAGTACAGGGGACATATCAGTTTATGCTTTTACTGATCAGGAGCATCTGTAGCTAGAGGATTAAGAAATACATTTTCATGAGCTGGATAATAACAAAAATTAAATGGCAAAAGTCCTTGCTGTCCCCAGTAGCTGGAGAGCTTTTTAAAAAAAAAAAAAAAAAAGTAGCTATTTTAGTTTTTTACTCCTACAGAGACAGGGAAAATTCCAGAGAAAAATTTGTGTCCATATATCTTGTGTCATGCTTCTTCAAAGAAGAATAAAATTTTAAATGGGGTCATCAGGAAAAGATTACTAAATGTTAGGCTCACAAGCTGATTTTTGAAGCCAGAACATGGATCTCCCCAAGCAAGGTTGGCAAGAATAGCTGGTAAGAAGACTAGCTGAGCCTCCCCACCACATCCCTCTACCTCATGCAATGAAAGCATAACCCAGACCAATGAAACCTAACAACATGAACAACTGGGTTTGTTCTTTGTGTTGTTGTGCATGTTGTTGTTGCCTTTTAGAGTGGAAAGATTATCCTCATCCCTGGCTCTTTCCTCCACATCCTAGGGTAACACCTTTTGAGGAGCAGTCTCTTTTGAGGCTTTCCCATCTTCCAACCCTGTGTCTTGGATACTTTCAGCTTTTAGACCAGCTTTCCACCAGACCCAAATGATACTCTTGGTTCCTTCCCCATGAGGAAAGCTCAGAAACCAAAGGACTCTCTGTTCCCAAGCTCTTTCCAGCAGAATCTGGGTCATCCTTATGCCCCAGGAATTAGACACCGAGTACCACCCATCTCAGTTCCACAATAGAATGGGGACATTGGGGATTACAGCACCTTCTGCAAAGGGGCCCTTGCCAACTACCTCTCTGGTCTTTAGGAGATGGTTTAATTGTGCATTAGGTCAACCCTAATAACACCACTGAGGTCCTTACATCCATGGCCTTTTTATTTTTCTAAGCAATATTTAAGAGGAAAAGTTACCAGATCGTAGAATGCTAAGAAGGCTATAAATCTCCCTTTGGCTATGGATGCAATACATTCTAGGAAGCAGAGGGAGAGGACTCACTTCATATTTTTAGGTGAGATCACGTATCTTCTAGTTCTGCTGGGACAACACCAGCTTTTGGTCACTGAAAGCCTGTGGCCTAGTGGACATGATGTAGGGCTGGCCTCTCTCAGCACAAGAAGACCACTTCAAACTCTAGTCAAATGTCTAGCAGGCAACTTTTGACCTTTCCCAGCAAGCAGAAAGCACTCCAGAAAGCATCTTCTTAGAGCTCCTGCTTTGGATAGTGCTCACTGAGGGGCAAATAATCGCTAGTGAGGTTCTATTTTAGCCCTTTTGCTAAGCTTGAGTGGAACCATCTCTTCATAACCTTTGGGGGAACTAGCTTTATTGGTTTTTTTTCCTTCTGGGATCCCTTTTAGCAAGTTAACAATAAATGCATGCATACATCAATCAAATAAAAGCCAAAACGACATAACAAGTCCCAGGCTTGGTCCAGGCTTTCAGGAAAGCAGAAGTTTCTGAAGGAAGTTGCACCCATTCTTAAAAATGGAAAAAATAACTAAGATGAGAGTCCACCAGCAAACAAGTGTTTTCTATTTCCTCTAGTCCCATAAGTCTATTATACATTTATGGGAAAACAAATAAACATTCCCCCAAATTGGGCTTGGCCCGTGATGAGGTCGAAACCAGCCCCATGTTCTGGGTGAGTTTGCAGCTGTCACAGGAAGGAACTGGAAAGCACACACCCCCTTCCCGAGGGCTCCTGAACTAGAATAGATACTGGTTCTCTTTACTCTCCAGGGAGGGACAAAGTTATCTTACAGCCTCACAGGCCCTGTGCACGCAGCATGGCCTCCTCCTTGGCACGAATGCCCTGGATCGCCCTGGGCAAGGACCCTGGGTTCCTCAGATATCAGAGCAACAGTGACATGTGGGTACAGCTGGCTGCACTTGACAAGATCTGGCCCCTTCCACTTTCCTAAGAAGGGAGAGCCACTCTCAGGATTCATCTTAAAGGCAGGGCAGCAAAGGTCTGGGCCTCCCTGCCTCCAAGCCTGCCAGTGGATATCTGAGTATGGCCCTGTAGGGGTATGCTCTGGATGTCCTTTCTACTCCTCATGAGCACCGTGCCAGAATACCTGAAGACCCTCAGCTCCTGGAGCCTTGGCCTCTGACCAGTCTGGCTTCCATCTATAAGGACATTTCAAGCATAGCTTTGAAATGTGATTCAGCCCTTTTCCTGGAGTTCTAACTCTGTACGTGAAGTGGTGAGGTAGGGGCCTTGGGGATGTCGGGAGTGGAGAACAGCTTATGGGGCAGGGGCTGGTGCTGAGCTATCAGAGTGACAGGGGCATGTAAAATGGAAAGGGAAGGAAGGCCCAGATAGGGGGCAGCATGTACTAAGAGTCATGGCAGGCACTTGGGGCCAGAGACCACCCACCCAACTGGACAAAAGGAGCTTCAACATTCCAAAGCCTCATACTGTGTGCCAGACACCCTACCAATCCTTCACTTAGGTTAGAATCCTAAATGTCACCCTGGTTCCCACCTTGTAGGGAGGTCTTCTAACATCTCTTTCAATACCTAGAGAACATGGGCTCTGGATGGTTACCTTACTTGTTCAAGGGCACTCAACTAGTGGGGGGCTGGGCTGGCTGCACGCTCAGTGTGACTGCTGCCATGATTTGTGCAGGTCCATTTCCCATAATGCCATGGGGAGGATGTGGAGAAGCTCTGGGACATTCCCACATCCCAGAAGGGATGTGGAGAAGCTCCAGAACTGGGAAGTCATAGGACACCAGAGTAGGGAACTGGGGACAACAAGGCAGCCTGTTAGAGGGGGAGGACTCAGAGGCAAGAATTGGAAGATCCAAGATCCTGCACCAGTCAACTTTGGAGTGTGGCCTACTCATTTAGCCTCTTTGGCCCATGGCTCTCATCTATAAGGGGACAATGGCCTCACTGGTACTTCCCCCAAACAGGGCACATCAAGGCCTTTGAGCAAAAAAGTGACTAGACCGTGACACTCAAGGGGCTCAGTTTGGGGCTGATCCACAGGCTAGTTGCAGGGGCAGAAAGCAAGCCAGCAAGGCCAGCTTCATAGCTGTGCAGAAATGCAGATGTGAGGTGAGTAGGGCAATGGTCAGGTGCAGTTGTCTGAGTGGTCACTGCTGCAAGAGAGTCAAGGCAAGATGCAAGAAACACTTCAAAGGAAAGATTAAGAATATTTGGAGATGAACTGGAATAATAACAGTAATAACAAGAGCTAACATTTACTGAGGGTTATGCCTGTTGTCCCATAAACACTCAACTGCTAATCCTCATAGCAGCAGGGCTGGGATCTGAACTCAGGCAGTCTCCGCACAGAGACTGTGTCTTGCATCCCCATGCGATACTTGCCTTCTGGCTGTATGCTGAAGGAGAGGACAACACCATTCTGCTTGGGGCCTCTGCCTTCCATCCACATTGACTTTCTTGGTATGCCTCCTCCCCTCCTTGGTTAAAATTCCCTTCAAATTCCAGATTTCAGCTCCTCCTTGAAATTTCCACCCATCTACACCTACCTCCCACTGTTTTTCCTGCAGCGCAGGACTGCAGTGGGTTCTGCTCCCTTGTCACCTCGCCTACCCATCCAGGTTCCACACCTCACCATCCAAGCCGCACGTTGAGGGTCATCCCTCTGTGCTCAGAGTTAAGCGCCCCCTCTCCTCTATGCTTCTATCATCTCTTCCTGCTTCTGGCATATATCACACTGTATTCGTTCTATTTTTTTGTCTGGGCTTTAGTCCAACCTGTGCATAGTGCATGGCATATCGTGGGTGCTAGATAAATGTTGATGAGCGAATTTACATGATTGATTGATTGGCTGCTTGACTGGCTTAAGTAATTAATTGACATCTGGGTCCAGGAGAGGGGTCCTTCTGGCTCTGACCCCAGCCTACCCCACTAAACAGGATCACATTTAGTATTTATCATAAAGGCTTTCTACATGCTCCTTGAAAAGTTGGTGTCAGTGGTCCCCTTTCTGCCTTGTCTGTAATCATTGGTTTAGACACACACACTCTCATACACATGAATGTGTGGGCACACATGCACACATGCACACACACACACACACACTTCTTCCCTGAATGGACCACCCACCAAAGCCAAAGAAACAAACACCCCTTCCCTGCTCTGTTCCCATGCAGACAAATTAGTTCTAAGCATGAGAAGAGACCCTCCCTGGGCAGGGCAGGAGATGGGCTAGCTGAACTGAAGCCAGCACCTCAGAAGTAAGGCTCGGTGGGGTGGGGTAATTGCCACTTTGGTTTTCTCATCTGCTGGCAGCCCTTGGCTTCCTTCTGCATTGTGGGAGGGGCACAGCCCTGGTTCAGAGGTGACTCCAGATCATTCTCCCCTCCCAGGAAGTACTGAAGGGAATCTGTGAGCTGAACCCTGGCCTCTGCCGGCTCAGGCAGAGGGAGCAAGCCGCAGAACCCCTTCGAGGCCACCCCAGCTCTGCTCCCCTGCTGGGCTCTGCCTGCCAAGACAGGTCAGTGGAGTTATTCTTGGCCCTCATTAGCACTTGCACAACTTCTGGAATTATTCCTGTATCGCTACGTGGTCCCCAGAACGCTGCAGACTCATCGTTGCTTTTGAAGTCATAGGACAATCCAAGAAGTAGATCCCAACTCTCTCCACCCCCCAGCCCGGACCCACTGGAGCAGCACTGCTGTAGAGAGTGGAAGCCAGGGGCCAGGCTCACAGTGATAGAGGACACACTGTTTCAGGGGCCTCCGTGCCTACTGCCTTATTTGTGTCTTTTGTGGACCACTGGGGTGGGAAGGAAGTCATGTGTCACATGCTCCAGTGTCCTGATAACCACTCAGAGCAGAGTGCTGCTGAAATCTGCATTCTGGGTTCCGATTTCCATTTCAGTGCACTGTGTGAACTCAAGAAGGGCTCAGCGCTGTAACACTTATCTCTAGTAACTGTCCTCCCTCCTTAAAGGAGAGAACTGTGATCACATATCTGAGTGGACTCTGAAGAATAAAGAAGCATGTCAGGGGTGCCTGGGTGGCTCAGTCAGTTAAGCGTTGAACTCTTGATTTGGGCTCACGTCATGATCTCACAGTTGTGAGTTCAAGACCCCCATCAGGCTCTGCACTGACAGCACAGAGCCTGTTTGAGATTCTCTCTCTCCTTTTCCCTCTCTCTCTCTCTCAAAATAAAAAAAATAGGGGCGCCTGGGTGGCGCAGTCGGTTGAGCGTCCGACTTCAGCCAGGTCACGATCTCGCGGTCCGTGAGTTCGAGCCCTGTGTCAGGCTCTGGGCTGATGGCTCGGAGCCTGGAGCCTGTTTCCGATTCTGTGTCTCCCTCTCTCTCTCTGCCCCTCCCCCGTTCATGCTCTGTCTCTCTCTGTCCCAAAAATAAATAAAAAACGTTGAAAAAAAAATTTTTTTTAAATAAAAAAATTAAAAAAAATAAACATTTAAAAATAAATATAAATAAATAGTCATGTCAGTCTGACTCTGTGGGCCACAGAAAACTCTCTGTGCTCTCACTACACTTCAGCAGATAGTTTGGAGAGAAGAACATAAGACCCTGACCCCCCACAGCTGATTGTCACGACAGCTCCAAAGAGCTGGTCCCAGAAAGTTGCTTTAACCATGGAAGACAGAGAGCAAAGGACAGATTCCCAGGCTGTGATTTCCCCTGGGCCCTGGGGCCTGAGCAAGTGCCACCACTGGGTCATTCAAGACAGAGGTTTGGGGGATCAAGGTTAGGAAAGAAGAGGAATCAAGTGTCTTGGGGTAGCACCTCCTCACAAGCAAAACAAACAGAGCCGGATGTTGGGTGGGGCGGGGTGGGGAGGGAGCTGTAGATCATTGAAGCTCAGCCCACTGAGACTCCTTGTCTTTTTAATGTCTGGTCAGGCCCTGTGCCAGTCTGTCTTGTGTGTCTGAGACAAGAGAAGAGTAAGGAAAACTGGTCATCAGCTTCTAGCCCAGTGAAAGCATGGTAGGAACTAGCCCAGAAACATCAGCCCCTCAGCCACACCACACCCCTGTACATCTTTGCTATTACAATCACACACACGCACACACACGCACACACGCACACAGAGGCAACATCCAGGCGGCCTGACCTCTGTTCCAATGTTCTTTACCTTTTCTCTCAGGTTGCCTAGAGGCCATTTTGCCTCAGCGACTGCAATGGCCTGGCCTGGCCTGGTGTCTTTGGAGGGGAGGGACAGTCAGATTCCCCACCCCCACCCCCAGCCTCATTACACTATTACCTGAGGATGAGTTCAACCAACCAACCAACCGACACCAACCTTTCTCTGCCTTATTATTCACCTTTCCATCCCTCCTTCTCTTACTCCTTCACAACACTTGCTTCAAATGATGGACACCCCCTCTTCACTCCTGTGAGCTTCCTTCTATCAGGCTCCATCCGTTTCCTAAGATCTGACCCAGGCCTCACCTCCCCAAGGAGGCTTCTGATCTCCCCTCTTCTCTGGACGCTGTGCTACGTGCAGCTAACCTGTAATGAGCACTTATGGTGCCAAGCTGCATGCTAACCCCATGCGGGAGCCATTGTCTTTCCTCTCCTCAATGACCCCAGGACCCTTGTTCATCAGATGAGGAAACTAAGGTTCAAAGAGTTTACACAACCTACTCAGTGTCACACACACCCAAGGGCCTGACTCACAGCCAGAATGACGATGTGCAAAGACTGGCTTTCCATTCCACAAATGTGAGTTTGAATTGGCTCTGTGGCACTGACCACTTTGGGGAAGTCCTAGCTCTGAGCTTCCAGCTCTGTTTCTAACCCTTCGTCTGTGGAAGGGGTCAAGGAGACATCCCTGTAGAGCCCATTCCACTTTCTTGGTTGGCCCGCGGTTACTCTAATACTGGTCTAGCACCTTGTCCTGTCTTAAAGGCAGCTGTCTGTGCAAACTAGGAGGTCAACACTTTTGAGGGGAGGCTGAGGTTTGTCTCCTGCCTTCCTACAACCTGGAGAGCCACTCCAGGGGAAGTGCCATAAATATTATAACCGGCTGATTGAAGTCTTCAAATGGGAGTGTCACTAAAAATGCTTTTACCACTACAGGAGTCTATGCCCCAGACCAAATCAAACTTTTGGAATACATTCTGCTCTTTCCCTCCCCCCTCTCTTGCTGCAGGGTGTCCACAAGGCAACAACCCACATAGACTCCAACTTTCTACCCACAGCTCACCTTCAAACTACAGCACCCACCACCTTAACCCCATCAGAGCCCCTGCAACCAGCCAGCTCAGCCACTCTCCTCCTCTCCCCAGGAAAGAGCCTCCTCTCCACCTTGAGATGGACTCCCATTCATCTTCTTCACCCCTGCCCTGCCCTTTCCCTCAGGGACCCAGCACTGGGTACCGACCGGCTTCTCCAGCTTGCCATCACTCCTTCAGGGACCTTCAGCTGCTCTGCTCATCTGGGAACAAACATCACATCAAGGCACTCATTATCTGTGAACATTTGATATCCCAGTATATCTTGCATGACTCTCAAATATGAGGTCAATACAAATAAAATCATTTAAATTGCCTGATATTAAACGCGTCTGACCCAAAGAGTAAAAAGCTTTTTGAGTGATCGTTCCATTGATACAAGAGTCACAATGACAGGTTTCAGAGATGAAAGTAATGGGTCAGAAAATAGAACAGTAGAGAAAGCACAGATGAAAGGCAAATAACCCCATTTGAAATCCAAAGCTTTCACTTTTGGGGGAAAAATTGCCAAAAGCACTAGTTTGCGTTAAAGAGATCATAATGCAAGAAGCACACACTCGCCATCCACTTCAGTTTTCATCCCCCCCATAAACATGCCACCTTCCATCATTAAGGACCATGGCCTTTGTTGTGACTGTTTCGTAGGCTGGTGATGCCAGTAATGTCAATGTCACGGACACTGCAGGTGCGCGCTGCCGCCTCCAGGGAGACAGCCCAGCTCCCCAGCCACAGAGTTAGCCCAGCCAGCTACCAGCCTGTTTCCCACATAACTGGAGTTCAACAGGGATTTTCACTAAAAGAGCACACAACAACCAAGGACTAGTACATGTGCCGCCAAAGCGAGCATAACCAACAACTAGTACAAACAGTGTTTTATTTCGAGCAAGATTTAAAGACCTACAAATATTAGATCAGTCCTTCCCAGGTTTCTTGTTTTTCTAGAACTTTCTAGAACTTTTCTAGAACTTTCAGTGACTTTATCAAAACAGGTACTGTCCTTCTTCTACTTTATCTTTAAAGTCCAAAGAAAAGAATATGACTACTGGGGCACCTGGGTGGCTCAGTCGGTTAAGTGTTCAACTTCAGCTCAGGTCATAATCTCTGGGTCCATAAGTTCAAGCCCCGTGTCCGGCTCTGTGCTAACAGCCCAGAGCCTGGACCCTGCTTCAGATTCTGTGTCTCCCTCTCTCTGCTCCTGCCCTGCTTGCTCTCTCTCTCAAAAAAAATAATAAACATTAAAAAAAAAAAAAAAGAATATGACTACTACTGGTTTGCAGTGACATAAAGAAAAGCCCATTATTGCAGCCCTATCACTTCTCTGGACATTTGGATTTTCTGTATCTTACCCCTCCAGGGATCAGAGAAAGAAAAAGATTCTCTGTCAAATATGCCCTACATTTGCTGGTGTCACTCCCATCCTTCCAATCAGAAGAGGTTGTTTACTGTCTCTCTACCCTCAGCTCTTTGCCTTTTGGAGCAGGATGTGTATATTGATTGATTGATATTTACTTAAAATTGGTACTTACAAATTCCAGCAGTTTTTACACTTGGCTCTGACATAGACTGTGCCCTTACATAGTTTAATGAAGACTTAAGACTTAAAAAATCACATTTAGAGAGAATGCGATGAAACTCCATGTGAACAATGGAAACAGTTTTAAATGGGAAATTAAAGTGACCAATTAAATAAGGATTACAGGAAATGACCGACGTGCAGGACTGGACAGAGGAGACAAAGACCAAGTGTCCAACTAGAAGCGAGGTGATATGTGACGGGGGGTGTTAAAAAATAATACAATAAGCCAGAGGGAGGGAGTGAAGAACTTGGATGAGGCATTCTCACTCCTAGGAAATCAGCTGTCACAGGAAGGCTCAGACAAGTCCTGGGGGTCCAGGGACAGGGAGATTAGAGTATGAGAGTACAGTCATCACAAATAAGACATCTGAAGAGTAGTCCCTGTCCTCTGTCATCTTCTCTCCCTCTGAAATGTGTGGTCAGTCTTAGTATAGGTCCACTGAAAGTAGAGAGAGCATCATAGCTCCTGATGTCTGTCACTTCTTAATTAACATGGGGGCAGAGGAGTTACATCTTCTGGTGGATATCTAAAAATCCTCTGAAGTCCTATCAAGCCTCATTTCTGATGATTAAATGCCAGTTCTAAAATCGGAAGACTTAGTACCAAAACCAACAGATGTTTGGGCTGTCATCATTTTGCTTGTTCTAAACTCATTTGTGATTTCACTGTGAAGCTCCGTCTGTGTGATTAATAGGAATCACTTATATAAGATTATTTGGAAAATCTTACTAGTCATGAAGGATCTATCTATCCATCTCAGTGGCTTTGTCTTTTACAGCAGTGCAGTGGGGCATTTTAAAGGAGTATTTGGTCAATCTTCCACCTCATCAATCTAAAAACGTTTTAGAAATTCCCCATACACTTCAAGATGGCCTTATCAGATACCTTGGTTTCATGAAAGGTAGATTAATGTTTTCCATCTTGTATACAATGCATTCCCTAATCAGTTAGAGGGCCTTGGACAAGCTACTTAGCTCTACGGGCCTGTTTTCTCACCTACAAAATTAATCAACAGACTACATTATTTCCACAGCTTCTTTAAGTTCTAAGGATCTCGGGTTCTTTTAAGTACTTTGTTGGTTATCTTGACCAAACTAGCATTAGAGGTGAGAAACAAGCTCCAAAAGTGGAAATTCTTCTTTATACCCATTAGGTCAGAGCCAACCATTTTATATGCTGTTGTGTTACTTGTAGCTGAACGTATCATGACCTTGTCTACGATCATCTACTTTTTTGCCCATTCATGCGGCCCCCTATGTCATCATTACCATCAGCTGAGCGCTTTACCTCCTGGGATGCATCTGGATTCTTTCTTTTCTTTCCATATCATATAAAACTCTCACATGTTATTGCAATTATTAAGTAACATCACTTTTCACATCTCTTCATTCAGAAAATTATCCCAATTTTTATGATGCCTTTATTCTAATGAATAACAATTTCACTTTTCAAAGCATTTTTCAGACATCCACTGACTTACCTGACCCCTCACAACAATTCCATTTTTTAAAGTTTCTTTATTTATTTTTGAGAGAGAGAGCGCACTAGCAGGGGAGGGGCAGAGAAAAAGAGTGACAGAGGATCAGAAGCAGGCTCTGAGCTGTCAGCACCAAGTTCAATGTGGGGTTTGAACTCACAAACCCCGAGATCATGACCTGAGCTGAAGTTGGATGCTTAACTGACTGAGCCACCCAGGCGCCCCTCCCATTTTTTAAATAAGAGTTATTTGTTATACAACATCCCTACGTATGAGCAATAGTTATAACAACTTCTTTCCCTGATAAACTTTGGCATGACATTTCATCATTTTTTTTTTCTGATTGTTAAAATGGTTTTCAATCATTGTACTATTCCCCAAAGACTTGCTTACCTAGGGAAAGAAATCTGGAAGACCGATGAAGCAGGAACCCAACTCACAGAGGATCATAGGAACTGAGAGCCGAGGTGGCTTTCAGTGACCATCTATGCCACCCACCCCTGAATATGGGCTCTCGTTTCCAGTGACCGAAAGGTACTCACCTCTGGGGCTCCCTATTTTGAGGTATAGAACCTTTGATTATGGGCTCCTTATCTCTGTGAGCTCCGCTGAGTTGCTCCTGAGCTCACAATTTCTAATTTGTACCTATTGGGTCCCACTTGGTGGCTTTTCCTCGTCCCCTGTTGTGAGGATTTTTTGTTGTTGTTGCTTTTCAGAGCTGCCCTTTTCCCAAGATGGCCGCTTTGACTTAATGAATCAGCTGCAACGCTTGTGATCTGCTGCCAGGTTTTCTGGGAGGCAGCTTTCCTGGGCTTCCATCAGGCTTTTTAAAGAGCCCTCTGGTCTTCCTGCTGGCTGTTTGCTCTGCTCCTTTCTCCTCCTAATTAATGCCTTCATCTTATCTGAGTGGCCTGTTCTCAAACATAGCAACCAAGTGATTGATGTGTTTTGTTGTGTTTTCTTTTGGAACCCTCCCTATCTGCCCAGACTTGATTTAATTGGGGTTTGCTCACTGTGATTTAGACTGATTCTCCCACTAGGTATCCCTTACATCAAATCCTGCTCCCCACTTAGAAAAACCACAGCTAAAGATTGTTTGGCAAATCTCAGTGTTCACAGGGCTTCCTACCAAGGGTCAGGGTTGACTCAGCAATCGAGAGCTTGGGCTCTTGGGTCAGCTGGAATTGCTTCTGACACAGTGCCCTTGACGAGATAATGAAGCTTCCTAAACTTCAGTTTCTCAACCTATAAAATAAGAATTATAGGACCTACTTCATAGAAATGTTGAGAATAAATTAAAATAATGCATGGAGAATGATCAGTACCTGATAAGGGCTCAGTGAGAGTTATTACTGATTATCCCACTCAGCCTTTGGAAATAGGCAAAGCAGCTCATCTTACCCCCAGGTTATGAATGAACACAGAAGGCTCATAGGCTCACCCTCTGCCACACAGCAGATGCATGAGCTATGGTGTGCACTGGACCCCCAGACTCACATTCTATCCACATCCCCAGCAATGCCTCTCAAAGCCAAAACCTGCATCCTCTACAACAGTAGTTCCCAAAGTGTGGTCCCCAGACTCATAGCATCAGCATTACCTGAGAACTTGTCAGACATGTCTCCTTTTGAGTCCCAGGCCTAATGAATCAGAGGCCCAAGACTGTGATGTAAGCTCAAGTTTGAGAGCTACGCCTCTAGGGAATAATAATTTATCTCTTGATCTAACACCTGAAATGGAGTGATCCCCACAAATCCTGGTGTGATCCCCAACATGAGTTAACCCTTCCAGCCCTGTGACCTTATCCTCTTTGTGAAGGATACCTAATGATACCATTTGCGGAGTGGTCCTTACCCCTGGATGCACATTAGAATCATCTAGGGAACTTTTCTTTTTTTTTTTTTTTTAATTTTTTTTTTAATGTTTTTATTTATTTTTGAGACAGAGAGAGACAGATCATGAGCAGGGGAGAGGCAGAGAGAAAGGGAGACACAGAAGCAGGCTCCAGGCTCTGAGCTGTCAACACAGAGCCTGACACGGGGCTCAAACTCATGGACTGTGAGATCATGACCTGAGCCGAAGTCAGACGCTTAACCGACTGAGCCACCCAGGCGCCCCGGGAACTTTTCAAATATGCAAAGGCCCACCCCAGACCACTTAGCATTCAGTCATAAAGACAGCCTGGAATGAGAAGCCAAGAACTTCAAACTACCCTGTGCACACCCTTCAGAACCCTTCTAATCTGGGAATATGTTTATCTCATTAACGTTTGTGTGCTTTACAATCTACTTTCAGTGTATTGTTTCTTTCCTTCCTGTACACATTGGGTCCCCTTCCAGGTCAAGCCTTCCACCTCATGCCCACTTATTTGCACAGCTGCCAGCATTTGTACAGAGATATTTGCCTCAGCTTCACTGCCCTGTCCACACCCAGAGTTACCTGCTTGATCTAAAGGTAGTGACAGGATACGATAAGCATTCAACATTGACTTACTATAATTCTTATTTTTCTTCTAACTTAGAAGGAATAGGGACAAATAGTTTTATGAGCACATTGGAGTACTAAGGATCCTAACATCACTCCCTGGCCCTCCAGGGTCAGAATCACACACAGACTACTGAGCACCTAAGAAAGAAGACAGTGTCAGCCTTTCTCACCCTCACAAAGGACAGGAGGATCTGGCTTGGGCTCCGCAGAGGTCATGGTGAGGACTTGTTCTGCAGACCCTCTGAAGTGAAGATCAGCAGCCTCCAAAAAAAATCCACCTCAACTTGTCCAGTGGCTCAGATAAGGAAGCTGAGAATCTTGGGGCTGCCTTACCCCAGGAAGGCCTGGCCACTGTTTACAGTGTAGAGCAGAGGAAGACCTTAGCTTTTGCTGGACTCCATCCATAGAGGTGACTGTGCCCTCTAGTAAAAATGTGGCCTGTGGATTCCAGTTATTAACAGATAAAGCTCCTGGGGAAGAACCAAGAAAAGAATACAGATTAAGGCAGGTGCTCCCTCCCACTTGCCCAACAGAGTAGGGTTGATAGATATTGAATCATGTGCAGACCAAAAAGGACTTCCCCCTGTACATGGGCATAGCCTGGTCTTATGGGGTTTAAAGCCCCATATAGGTTGGAATAGGAAGGGGAGGCTCACTTTAAGAAAAAGAATACAGGGGCACCTGGGTGGCTCAGTTGGTTAAGCATTCGACTCTTGGTTGTAGCTTGGGTCCTGATCTGACAGTTCGTGAGTTCGAGCCCCACTTTGGGCTTTGCACTGACAACATGAAGTCTGCTTTGGATTCTCTGTTTCCCTCTCTCTTTGCCCCTCCCCATACCCCATTCATTCTTCTCTCTCTCTCTCTCTCTCTCTCTCTCTCTCAGAAATAAACATTAAAAGAAAAGAAAAGAAAAAGAATATAAAATGACAAATACAAAATTAGGCATGAAATTTCAAAAGGGGCCTTGCACACCAAGGCTTAAGTTCAAATTCCACTTGCTGCAGAGTACTTTCCCCTCTACCTAAATTCTCTTAAAAAGTGTTCTGGATTTTTTTTTTAAATGATCACCTCCAGGTGTGCATCCTTCACAGTGCCAGATGACTTTCCACTATGTCATTATCTTCACAAAATATATTCTTTGAATTTCAAAAGACTTCATAAATGGGAAATTTGCTCATAAAAGAAGGTAGTCACATGTACAAAGACCACCATTTAATTTATTGACTTTATTTTTTTTACAAGGTAGCATATTCACATGGCCCATTGTTCAAAAGGTACAAGAGGATATAAAGTGGTTTAAGTTCTGAATAGGTTTTATAAACTTTTAAACTAAAATGCATTATTATAAAATTCTTTTTTTTTTCTATTAAGAAAGTAATATTTGCTTAATACAAAATTTTTGAAAACAAAAACACAGAAAGAATCACACTTAACCCATTATCCAAAGTCAAAACTTAGGATATTTCCAAACACCTGCCAAAAAGGAGTAGACAAAGGTGGAGACCTGTCCTTTTGTCTGTCTGCCTTTCATCCTCCTAACAACACCTAACGCTTTTCTACTCTGTCCAGTAATGAGTAAGAAATGGGCTTCCTTAAAGAAAGGTGGGAAGAATTGAAGCCTAGTAGCATTTTGTGGGGAAAATTGCAAGCTTTTGAAATGTACAGAGGCATCAGGCCATACCCAGTTTAGGCCAAAGATGGTAAGTAGCTTTCAGCTCAGGGAGCAATTCCTTCCCTTCAGGGATGACTGCCATGGGGAGGACTGTGAGATAACCCCAGGCTCGGTGTGGAAAAATGCTGTGGTCCATTAGCTATCTCTGTCACAATCATAGGGAGGTGACAATCTGAGTGCCACACACATGTCACAGTGATCTAGGGGTGGGCCAAGCAGCAAGTGGAGGTTTGACTAAAAGAACCATCTAGAGTCAAGGCTCCAAAAATGAGAATCAACTGAGTAAATTAATTAAAGCAAACAGAAATGCATGGCTATCCAATCCTTGTTGTGTAGAGAGGCTTACAGAAGGCAGGTGCCTGAAGGTCCTCCGCCCATCTTTTCCCCTCACCCAGTGATAGCTGTCCTTGTTGGCAACACTTCCCAAGCCAGGCCAGGCACATGCCCTCTCCCTCCCCTAATGCCCTTTGGGCTCCTTTCCCCGTGTTGTTTGCTTTCCCTACTGGAGTGCCTGCAGGGCAGGGCCCAGTCCCCTACTTCCTCCCATTACCAGAAGCCCCTCAGACATTTACTAGTTATTTACTCTGCCTTTTGTATTCAGAGATGAAGGAGATCTAGCCCCTTCCCTCAAGGGGCTCACAGTCTGTGAAGGGAGTAAAGCACACACCTAAATCATTATATTTAAATAATATAGCACCATAAATGTTATCAACTTAAAATGCAATTATAATTAAATTATAGTTATTTAAATTAGAAAGAAGAGAAATTACCTGCCAGGTAGGGATGCTCAGCATTTTACTTAATATACCACATTTAATATAATATTTACAATGGCCCTGTGAGGTTTACTGATATTATCCCCATTCCCAAATAAAGAAACTGAGGCTTAGAGCATGTAAATCACTCATCAAGCTACTCAGTGGAGAAGCCATAATTCAAACCCAGGTATGTCTGTCTTGTTAATAAAAGGTGAAGGGGGTCATTTCAATTTGGGTTTGACTGAGAAGGATGAGTGGTATGGGTATGGGCCACTTAGAAACCACCATCATGACCCCCATGCTCCAATGTTGGCAGAGGGGAGTTGGACACCTGGGGAGGGGCCGGAGAGCCGCCAGAAGTATCCACTGCAGTCCCAACTACTGAGACCCAACATTTCAACCAAGGCCCACCCTGGCCCCGGCCCCCGGCCCCAGCCCCGGAGCCCTGGGTAACAGCTCAGAGCCTAGAAGGCTACTGTGAGCATGTGGTTACTGCATTTACTGCGCACATGCTGCTGGGGTGGGTTTTATGAGACCAGAGAGAGGCGGGGAAAACTGATGAGAAATCAGAGATCTGCCAGAGAGTGGGGAGATGAGCCACAGGAAATGCTTTCGTCTAAAAATATGCCATTTCTGAAAGGAAAACAGTCATTAGAGGGTGTGAGAAGCCCCCGTGGTGAGGAAAGCAAAACAGTAAGACTCACTGGGAGGCCAGTGGAACAACAGAGAAGCCCATTACCCACCCACTTCCTGTGCGATTAGCGAGACTTTAGGAGGATGAAAGCCACGCAGACAAAATGACAACCCACAGTCAGAACTCCAGGGGAATCGTCTGGGGACAGCCTCCCAAGATGCAGCCTGGAGGTAGGAGGAGAGGAAACCGCTCCAGTTAATACTGTTCTCCCATCATTCGGATCAGCTATACATTCGGCTAAAATTGCCTGTGTCCTTACTGTATGCCAGGCACAGTGAGGGGTGCCTGCAGTCCTCAAAACCACACTAAGAAGGAGGAACACGAGGTCAGGTAACTCGTCCTAGGTCATAGAGCTAGCAGGGGACAAAACAGGGCTTCCTGCCGGGGTTTCCTGACCCCAAATCTCTCACTCATTCCCAGTCTACCAAGATGCCTCTGATGAGATCAGGGTCCTGACCATCTCCAACCTACACAAGTCGGGGCCAAGTCACTCCAGTTTTCCTGGTGGACTACAGCTGTTTCACCTTCTTTATCTTGTCTTAGGTCATAGCAGATCTTGTTAAAAGGAAATTCGCCATCGTTTTATTAATGACTCATTGTCACTCACCCAGGAGCAGTGTAATCTTGGGATGGGAAGGTAACACCTCAGCCACTTGATCCAAGGTCCTTCTACCTCCATCGTGAAGCAACTGTCCCTCCCCTGCTGAGAGTTCCAGGGATTGGGACAGGGAAGCATGAGGACCTTTGGTGGAGGAGGAGGGGACAGTTCCTTCAGGGGCATCCGGACCTTCAGGAGAGCTCTCCTTCAGGGGAGCACAACCTCTGTTCTGGGAGCAGGGAAGTTCCACGCTGACACAGGTATTTTGTCACCATCTTGTAGACGAGGAAGCAAAATATTCCCTCACATTGAGCCCAGATCAAGCTCCTTCTGCTTCTCACTTACGTGTCAGAATTTGGCATTCGGGAACACAAAGAGTTAGATCTCCTTCATGAACACGGGAAGGGTCGCTGTGAGGGTGACAGCTTCCTCGGCCCCTCTCATTCCCGTCCACCCGGGCTAAACATCCTCAGGCCCCTCAACTACCCTCTTGGACACAAAGTCACTCCTGCCCTGGGGCAGCCAAAGCTGGCTGGTGAGTCTCCCGGCCATCCCCACAAGTGTAGGGGACAGCTTCCAGGTCCCTGATGACTCAGACCTCAGTCCAGCAGCCAAAGCAGAAGGGCACCCACCTCTGTCTACCCAACTGGCCCTCCTCAGCCCTTCCCTGTTAGACCTTCCTGAGTCAGAGCCCTGGGAGTCACTGTGGACCTCTTGTTCTCCCTCATACCACATAGCCAGTTACTAAATCCAGTGATTCAGTGGACATGGAGGCCACTCAATATCTCACTTCATGTCTCCCATACACCCCCTCCCCTACCCCCCTTTGCTGCCATCCTCTTCACGTCCGTACCCCCTCCTCCCTGTACTGCTGCTCTAGGCCCTTCACAGGCTGCCCCCTACCATCCTTCCCTCGCTTGGAATCCTAGTGATCTTCCAAAGAGGCAGATTTAATCAAACTTTCTCCCTATCTAAAATCCTTCCAACAGCTCCTCATGGCCTCCAGAGAAACACAACTTAGCCTGGCCCCCAAGGCCTTCCATCATCTGCCCCCTACCTGTTTACTGGCCATCTCAAATGACCTATGACTTCCTGCCTCTGCCCTCCTTCCCCTCCTCTGCCCACAAACTTCTGTTCTTCCTTCGAGACCCAACCCAAGTACCTTCGGTCCCCCACACCTTTCCTGACCTTCCTGCCCTCACATCAGAGGTGATGTGCCCCTCCTGTTTTCCACGAGCACACCTCACACTCACCTTGCCGAGGCACTCCTGGACTACATTGCAACCGCTGGCTCACACGTCTGTCTCCGCCAGTAAATCACTGAACTGGGAGGAGCCGTCTTCTGGACCAGGCCTTGAGCAATGCACGGGTTTACAACAAAGAGAGATGCTGAAGGACCACATGAGCTAACTCATGGCATTTGGTCCCCAGGAAAGCAGCAGCCCAGGACACGGCCCAGACCTGGACAGGTTTAACTGTGCCAGATACCATATTAACGACAGGAACCACTCTGAGCACTTTCCATGTGCCAGGAACTACGTGAAGCGTTTAGCCTACATTATGTCATTTAAAAGGATCGAGTGAGTTAATTTATGTAATGTGGTTAACACAGTGCCTGACACAGGGTGAGCAGTGACAAATGTTAGCAATAAAAGTGACAGATCATTTAGGGAACACTTAAATGATCTGCCTGAGCCAGGCAGTGTGCCACACTCAGTCCATGCACTGTCTCACTTCTAACAACTCTGGGAGGACAATAGTTCCATGTGTCCCCATTTTACAGATGAAGACAATGAGTCTGGCTGGGCTAAGGGATCAGCACAGAAGCACCCAGGTTCTCCCTGTCTCTGGTACAGCTGAGCGCGAGCAGGTCCCCGGAACTCATTTGGAAGAAAGCAGGCCAGATTCTTTCAGAGCAGAACCTAATGAGATATCCAGAAGAGACATGTGCCACTGAGAGGCTTCTTGTCAAATTCACACCATCCTCCAAGGAACCCGATTCACAGGAAGCAGTGTAGATTCGTTCCTCTTGATTACTTCTGTGTGCCAAGTAGTTGTGCCTTCCTTCTGGGCTGGCATCATAGTGTAAGCTGGAGTTAGTCCCCTCCTTCATGCAGCTAGGGAAACTGAGGTCCAAACAGTTAGAGGGATCCACAGAGAGCTAAGACATGGGGGTCAGTCCGTTAGCCAGGCTGGGCCCCACTCTGATAGCTGTATACCAAATGACAGTGGCATGGTGCCATGGGTGGAGCACAGGGTTTAAATCTGAAGCCCCAGTTCTGCCAGGTGCTGGCAGCTCTGTGATAATTTGGTCAAGCCATTTGCCTTCGCTGAGCCTCAGTGTCCTCACATATGAAAAAAGCTGAGGCCTCCTTCCTAAGGGGCTGTGGTCACAATCAAATGGATGGTGTGTGTCCCCATACTCAGGTGGCAGGGGATGGGAGGCTGTAAAATGCTCTACGACCTGGTAGCATTTAGCTCAGAGGAAAATGCATTTGGCCTTGAGCTCCATGGCCTCTCTCTCCCTGTTTCTGCTGGACTGCACTGTGCCTGGGTTCTTATGCACCCCAACAACAAATCAGGTTCATTCTGCTCGATCTGTACCTCTAGTGGCTTGTCAGGACAGTCAGAATAGCCGGCTGGTCCTGCACCACAGCAACATCATGCTGAGCTGCCAGTCAGGCAATGTTTGTTGAGCTCTGAGTGGGGTCTTTCCCTGCAAGCTTCTTCATGTTTCCCTTTTCAAACAATTTTCCCTTCAACTGTAGCCTGCGGGCATTGGATGATGAAGTCAGCCAGAGGTCTGTAGAGTCTCTTCCAGGGAGGAAGAGGGCTTCGCTATCTCCTGCCTTTTAAACAAAACCTGCCTTGATTTTCTCTGCCAAGATACCTCTTTGGACAGAGATAAGGTGCTTCTGAGGCTCCACAAGTTGGAAAAAAAGGAATGAAAGAAAGAAGTAGGAGTGAAGTGGCCATGTTCAGGGGCTGGGCCCCTGCTTTCCAGAGAACCTGCCTGGTAGCTCATCCACCATGGACTCGACTCCTGGGGACAGACTGGAAACAGCCCAAAATCAGGAGACATTTTAGGGGCCAAACCACCTTTGAAATTTAATAATTTGGGAGACAATATTCACCATGTGATCATAAAGGGCATGAACCCCACACAGAGGAAAATAAAAGGGTTCAAAAATTATTGGCAATGCTTCTCCCTTCAAGCTTGTAAAAGACATGTCTCCATTCACCCTGACTAGCCCTACTAGAAGTACCCAAAGTGACTCAGAGCCAGATGATGTAAAAGTTAGGAAATGCCTGTATTTTCTGCTTGCTTTAATTTGGGGAATTGCCTGACTGAGCAGTAACTGAATTTCATTTTTAGGATAAAATACTTGATCTCCAGGGGAGCCAACTGATTTTTACCAGGTCACTTCTCCTTGACATCTGAGGGCTGGCCTGATTCCTGGAGAAAAGTTTAACCACTTAACATTCTGCAGGGGTCTACAAGTTCCTCCATGGTCTGATCCACCTACCTCTCCAACTGTATCTCATCTCCCTCCGCTCCCATCAGAGGGACCTATAACCACCCACACCCACCTTCCCAGGCTCTAGCTTTCAGCTCCTGCCCACAAAAGGCCCACCCCCTCCTTGGGTTCAGCATACCCAAACTTGACCCAAATCAAAGCCATGACCACCTCTCTTGCCTCCAAGCTAGAAGAAATGATTCAACTCCAAGAATAACAATTATTATTATTATTATTATTATTATTATTATTATTATAGCTTGCATTTCTTGAGCTGAGTGCCAGGCATTTTATAAGCTTTCTTTCATTTACTCCTCTCAGAACCCTACCATATAGGTATTACTGTGATTTATCCCATCTCACAGATGAGACATCTAGGACTTAGGGAGGTAATGCAAATTGCCCAAGGTCATATAGTTGGTAAGTGTAGGAGCCAGTAATTGACCTCAGAGTCTGGTTCTAAGCCCATGGCACACCACCTCTCCCAGGGGCATTGTTTCATGCCACAGACCACCTCCCACCTTGCACTATTAGAAGTCCTGTGCACCTGTTTTGAAACTGTTTATAGAGTTATAGTTCAGTGGGCAAATACCATGCAGAATTCTTCATATCTCCAAGAATACTGAGCTCTCAGGAATGAATGAATGAATGAATGAATGAGAAAATGTACATCAGACTAGTGAGTTAAGCCAACTTTTATAAGCATTAAGGAGTTGTCATGTCAATAAAGATTCATTAAGTACCAGCCATGTGGCCCACATTCTGATGGACTCTGGGCCCCAGACTTGAAGTCCGTCGGACTCTCAGATGTTTGGTGAACATTTTCCAACCTACAAGACCCAGTTCTCTATGGAGCCCTGATTTTAAGTCTCCTAGCAGCTTCTCTGCTCATTACTGCTTGGCAAACAATGTGATTTATGCATGAGACACACATATTAAGATGCAATGTAGTTATTTCAACTGTCATAACCACTAAATTGAATTGAATGGCACTCCACTGACAGTTCAACCTCTACAGGTATAAAAAAAGAAAAATCAGCCTGAAAATAATCAATCCAATAGTACTTTAGAGATATTGCTGGAAACAAGTGTATAAACAGTAGGAAAGGTGATGCCATGCTTGTCTTTTAGTAACACATGGAGTTTTGGTGCTCTGCACTGAGACGAAGGCCACTGAAATGTGAAGCTAATTTGTCCAACAGAATTTCTAATAAATACTTTTGATTATTCCTTTGTCTCTATCCTTTACCAAAGACAGGCAATTAGCCGCGTTTGCAATATTACAAGCAGATGAAATTGGGTCTCTTCCCAGCCCGCCTACAAAGGACTTCTATAGCAATAAAAATAATCAATTGGGTTCTTCATTTTCTGCTGGGTCCATGTGATTTCCTTAATAATGTCAATGCAGATTGCAATTTGCAGGGGAAAAATAAATACCACTTGCATAAGGCATGAAATTTCAGACCACAGTAATGTCATCTTTTCTTACAGAGTGGTTTTGTTACAGGGTATGCAGCTTGGACGACTTGAATAGGCCTCAGGTCTGGTGCCCAATTTGTCTTTCATAGACTGACCTACATTTTGTCTCCTAAATGCATCTTGTGTGTTTCTCCTTCTGTACTTTTGCTCTTCAGTAGTTAGCAAGGGAAAGTACCACAGTTAGGATCAGAACCAACATCAAACCCCCAGCTTGGCCACACAGTAGTCCAATGACTTAAGGCAAGCCATTTAACACCCCCAGAGCCTCAGTTTGCTTCCCTGTAAAATGAAACATACAAATGTGGAAGTGCCAAGAATCTAAGTTCTCTAGGCTCCTAGGACATTGCATGGCCCACAATAGGCATGAGCAATATCACTTGAGCAAATGAATGAATGAGTGTCTTGCAGGGTATCTGGCAGGTGATCAGCATAAACTAATTATTGCTTAGAAATTAAAAATTAAGGGCACCTCATGGCTCAGTCAGTTAAGCATCCGACTTCAACTCACATCATGATCTCAATGGTTTGCATGTTTGAGCCCTACATCAGGCTCTGTGCTGACAGCTCAGAGACTGGAACCTGCTTTGGATTCTGTGTCTTCCTCTCTTTCTGCCCCTCCCTTGCTCTCTCTCTCTCTCTCTCTAAAAAAATAAATAAACATTAAAAGAAATTTATAAAAAAAGAAATTAAAAATCCACCCCCCACCTCTAGCACTCACCTTCTTCCTCTTAGCCCAGAAAAAGCTTACTCATTCATCAAATTCTGCTCCCTCTGAGAAGCCTTCCCAAGAGGCGACCAGCTAAAAGTGATATGACTCCCCCAAATTCCTAAGATATTTGTTGTCCATAAGCCTCACTTAGAACTTTAGCTCCTGCCTTGTATTGTTGCCTTGTATTGTTGCTTCTCTTCTCATAAGATATTTGTTATCTGCCCAGTCAGATTACAAGCTTCTTGAGGGCAGGTGCGGAGTCTTTGATTCCTGATGATTCCTACAGCTTCTGGTAAAGTGCATGGCATTAAGGGATGCTCCATAAATATCCATAGATTGGCTGGTTGAGAGGGGAAAGCCCAGTCCCCATGGAGAGAGGCAAACACCCATGAGTTCCTAGGTTCCTGCCCCTGCCCCGAAGAGGCCACAGCACCAATCTTTACAACTCTCGGTCGAATGCATTGACTTGTCTTTCTATAGAAGAAAAGTTTGCTCCACTTTACAAAAATGCTTCTTGCTTGTAAGGAACCAACATCCTCACGCCTTATGTTGGAGTGGCAGTTGTGTGACCTCTTCAGAGGACAGCATGGCAGTATCTGGCAAACTTTAAATCTCACCAACAATTTTTAAAAATTAAAGACATACAGATATCCTTTGAGCCAGCAATTAGATGTCTAAATGCTTATCTGACTTGCACATGTATAGAAATATATTAAGAATATTCACTTTGGGTCAGCACAAGACTGAAAACAATGTAAATGTCTATTAATAGGGAACTGGATAAATAAGTCTTGGTACATGCACATAGAAAAGATGCAGCCTTTAAAAAAAAAATGACATAGACCTGATGTACTGATGTGGAATATCTTCCAATATTTAAGTGAAAAAACAAGATGCCACCCACCCTGTGTGGCCTAATCCAACTTATGTAAAAGAGGACACGTGCACATGTGTACTTGTATGAGCATCAAGTGTCTCTAAACAATAGCAATGGCTGAATGGGGGAAGCAGGTGGCAGAAGGGCCTGGGAGTCAGAAGCAGGAGGAGACTTGTCACTGGGTTCTATATTCCTATTCATGCAGACTAAATTTCGTTAGCAAGTGTCTGCATTATCTTTCTCTTCTTTTCCTTTTTTAAATTTAAATGTTATGTATTTTTATAAGGTAACGCATTTGCACGTAGAAAATTATAACAGGTACAAAACAGTGTATGGTAACAAGTCTTCCTCCTAACCTAGCCCACAGCCTCCTGGCTTCCACCCCAGAGGCCACTAGCAGAGGCTCTTTCTTCTCCCCCCTTTGAAAGGTAGCCCATGCACTACAAGTACTCTCTTTAAAACTCATCTTAATAAAGTAAACTGGGGTGAAGCTTCCATCTGCTTCATCTGCCCCCTCCAGCTCTCCGACCCTCCCTTCTCCAAAAGGGAGAAGCCAACTTTTGGACAGGATTGTCTGTTGGCATGGAGTCATGAGAAGAGCTTTCCCAGGATTGGGAGTCAGGCAGACCCAAGTCTTCTCTGGGCCTCATTGCTCATCTGTAAAATGGGCGAGTAATACATACTCCTAGGTTGTAATACAACCTTTTGTGTTGTAAAGGGGAAACAGTTCATGAAAAGAAGGAGGGTCACTAAGCAGGTGTATGGAGCCTCAGTGGCTGCTGGAGCTCTGGGCACCCTCCTCGCTTGCACGCATCCACCCTGAGCAGTGTTCCTGGGGACAACAGGAGACCACAAGACCCCTGGAAGTGCCCTCCAACCGTCTGATAGGCACATCCCATGTTTTCAAGGCAACATTCTATGGCAAACATCTACAGTAAGCTGAAAAACTTTGTGGCGTGGTTTTAGCCAAATGATAAACACCATCCCCTTACCCTGTGTTTGGGAACTTTTGAAAGGGCTCAGGGTTAGAAAGTCAGGAAACCTATTTTTGAGACCTGACTCTACTGCTAACTGGGCAATGAACTCTACTGCTAACTTGAGCAATGAACTCTCATCCGGAGACTTGCACAGATCAGGTGGGTGATTTCTCAGACCTGGCCAGCATTATAACCTCCTGTTGGGGATGTGTTAGGGGAGCACTTTATTCAGTGAGAGGGTAGCTGGATGTGTTTCTGGGTCAGTGTGATTTCCAGCCGAAACTATGATCGGCCCCTGATGATACAGGTATAGAACAAAATGATGTGGCTATGGAACAAGTAGTTTTGAAATTCTTCAAAGCTAACCAACCACATAACTAAATTCTTCAGAAAGGGAATAAATATTTTAAATTATCTTTAATTCATTTTTATCATTCCTGAGATGAAATGCAAATCGTATGAACTATGTAGAGAATCCCTCTGTCAAATGCCAGGTTACTAAATATTAAGACATGACCATTGGTTACAAAAGTTTTGCAGACCAATAAAGTAGCCATTGTGGGGAGATTTTCTATGACTCTGTCCAACTCCAGGAGGCTCTGATCTGATGTTTGGCAAATAAGCAATTGACACCCGGCATTGTGACTTAGTCACACTTACGATCCTGAAGAGAGAAGGGGATTTTGCACCTGACAGAAGATTCCCAGGAACACACGCACATGCACCCCCTCCACACACACACACACCACTAGAGGCATAAGTGGGGGGACGGGAGGGCCCGATGTCAGGATAGAAGGAGGTCACCCATGTCCCTTCACCGTGTCTCTCTCATTGCCACATCACCATTCAGCATACATACTCCATCCCCCAGAATAAACCGCAGATATAAAGTAGAAATTTGGTTCTCCATCTATTTTTTAAGTAAATTTTGGGGAGTTAAAGAGCCTGCTGCCTTCGATGATACCACACTCATTGAATAAAAATATCTCTTAGCAAGTTGTCCTAAATCTTTTTTTTTTTAATGAGTACTCTTTTTTCCTACTTAGTGTTAGTAATTTAATAGCTCTGTGAAAAGTGCTATGGAAGCAAGAAAACTAAGTATTTTCTAATTTATTCTATGGGAGATGTATCTGTTAATCAAATATCTGAATTTTGTCCATACTTAAAAAGGGCATTTTAAAGTGACTTTCCCAGACATCCCAGATCACTCTTCAAATTTTTATTGTCTGTTTTTTAAATTTATGTCCAACGTGGGTTCTCTTCTTGAGGACTGAGCTGGTTGAGAAAATTGCTATGGAAATTTTGGGTGAACCTACCAGTGGTGCTGAGTCTACTGAGAGGGTGGGCCACTAAAACCTGGCAGGATCATCCCCTCTGACCCTGTCTTTTGGCCTGTCATTCTCATGGGTCTAGGCAGAGCTAAGCATGTAGGTCTGCCTCTAGTATCCTGTTCTATCTTTGACATTTCAACCCTCTTCATCACATTATTCCCTTCCAACCCTGTTTGTCAATAATTCCCTGTGCACTGGGTGCTTTTCCAGGCACCAGCATGGAGAGAGGTGCCTAAGCCACATTCCCCGCCTTCAGAAAGGCTTTAAGACTGGGCGGAAGGGGGAACAGTCACACTGTGTAACTAATGTTAATAGAGCACTTACTATGGGCTGGACATGGTGCTCTTCAGGGCATTACCAATATTAACTCACTTAATCCTCACAACCACTCACTAGGATGGATACTATTATTATCCCCTTGTACTGATGGGGAAACTGAGGCACGGTGTAGGTTAATAGCTTGCTGAGGTCACACAGCCAGTGTCAGCACCAAGTTCTGAGCCCAGACACCCTGGCTCCCAAGTTCATGCTTCTACCTTTGGGTGCACTGCCTCTCAAAACACCTTCTTGGGGCACCTGGGGGGCTCAGTCGGTTGAATGTTTGACTCTTGATTTCAGCTCAGGTTTATCTCCCAGTTCATAGAATCAAGCCCCATGTCAGGCTCTGCACTGGCAGAGCAGAGCCTGCTTGGGATTCTCTCTCCCTCTCTCTCTACCCCTCCCCAACTTGCTGTCTCTCAAAATAAACATTTAAAAAACTACAAAAACATAGCAAACAAAGAAAACCACTTCCTTCCCCAAATTCAAAGATGCTTGACTAAAACCAGCCGCAAATAGAACACGCTGAGAATGCTACAGAACACAGTGAGGAAGTGACCCTTACATAAAACATAAATGATGAAATAGGAGTTAGCTAGGCTAATGGGAAGGAAGTGGGTTGCAAGTCAAGGCTGTCGGTGAAGCAAAAGTGAGATGTGTTCTAGGAATTGAGCAAAGCCACCATCGTAGGAGGGTAGAGATGAAGGAGGAAAGTAGCTCAAGGGGCAGCTGAAAAGTGGGCCTGAACCATAAGATTCAGCAGCCTCCCCATAGGCCATGGGTGGTCCTGTGGCTGGGTTCCCCAAGAATAATAGGTAACTAGCAAAGGGTGTGCGTAGGGGGACGACAGCATCAGCTTTGAATTAACCAGGGATCCCTCCGGCTGCTGGGGTACAGAGGGTGCTAAAAGGGGCAAGAGAGGAAGAAGAGACCCACAAGGGGGCAGCAGCCAGGAGAGAGCTGGTGGTCCCTTGGATGGGGTGGGGACGGGTAAGAGTGGATTCAAGAGAGACTTAGGAGGTAGCATTAACAGGAAATGGCGATCGATTATGAGGGTGAGGGAGAGAGGTGTCAATGATGGCTCTAAAGATTCCGGGTATCTGTGGTGTCAGGGAGTGCTGGAGGTGGGACAGGGTTATAGCATGAGCCGCACACACCATTCACCATTCCCCTTGTTCACAGGCCCCTTTGGGGCTCCAGGCCTTCGGTCCTCTGAGAGTCCTTTCCCTCCTGCACCTCAGAGCTTGAACGTCAGTCTTCCATGCACACATTCCGTCCTGGGCACAGTATCAGGCACTTGGGCAGACATCCTCTTATTTGGGCCTCACAGCATCCCTACAAGGAAGCTATTGCCGTCCCTGTTTGACAGATTACTGAGAATCAGGGAAGGTCCAGAGTCAGCCAGGCATTCAGGGGGCATGTGGGAGAGCCAACAGACACCCAAGGCCACCTTCCCGGTGACACTGAGGGAAAGGTGAGCTTGGCCTGGGGCCCCTTCTCCTCAGAGGCATTGAGGTTACTCACCCAGCAGAACAGAGACACAACTTAAGGAGCAATGAGAAGCTAGGACGCCTGGGTGGCTCGGTTGGTTAAGCATCTGACTCTTGATTTCAGCTCAGGTTATGACCTCTCGGTTCCTGAGATCAAGCTCCGTGTCCGGTCGGGCTCTGTGCTGACAACTGGAGCCTATTTGGGATTCTCTCTCTCTCTCTCTCTCTCTCAAAATAAATAAACATTAAAAAAAAAATGTTTTTAAAAAGGAGCAGTAAGAGGTTCTGCAGCATGACTGTGGGTGTGTGAGGGCCTCCGCAAGACGTGTGGATGAGGACTGCCAGCCCCAAAGCCCACGTGCACCACACAGCATGCTTCTCTCCATGTCTCCCCCAAATGAAGCAGCCAGCAGCCAGGGCTTCCCTGTTCTTCCTAGGAGTAGGTTCCAGCAGACAGCCCACACTATGACTGAGCAGGGACTCTGTGCTTCCTCTCCGACCACTCTTTGATACGGACCCTGCACTCTGACCATGCCACTGCCTCGTGCCACTGTCCCTTCACCTGTGTCTGTCCCTCTGCCGTCTTCCCCGCCCCCTCTCTCTTTAATGTGCCCAGAGAGGTCCTACACTCTGGATCTGTCTCACCTGGAACATCCCTTCCACATCCCCTCAGGCTGGGTGAGGGTGACCACTGTCCCAGTTTGCCTGGAATTTCCTGGTTTGTGGGACTTCTGGTGCTATATTGGGCAGACCCGTGTAAACCAGGACAGCTGGTTGCCCTAGTTAGATGCGTGGACTGCCTCAGCTTGCTGCAAGCCCAGCAAGTGTCCGCCTGTCTCGTCCTCGTTGGTTCTCTCCTCTGTCCCCTCCTCTACAGCAGATATGCCTCCTGGAGACCCCATATCCTTGCAGTCTGGGTGCCGCGTGCAGTCAGTGCTCGTGGGAGGAATGTCTGATATGGCCACAGACCCAGAGCGCGCATGGTCGAGGATGACTCCTACCACCCGGCAGTCAGAGGGCGAAGCAAAGCACCAGAGGGCACCTCAATAAAGAAGGATGCTAGTAAAATTCGCAGCTCGAAAAAGACTGAACACTGGCCCATGAGAGGCAAAGAACTCGTTTTGCTTTTTGTTTATTTGTCCCATTTGCCAGCCGGGAGCTTGGGAGATAATGTAGTGGAATCCCTTCCTAGATGCATTTAACTTGAAAGAGTTCAACTACAGGTGCTTGGCCAGCAAACCACCAAACAGTGAGATAGCATGTGAGAGAAATAACGACAATAATCACAAGCACGGGGATGGTCCCTCTCGCCAGGCCACTTGGTGAGCACGAATCCACAGTGGGTGTGAAGTAGGAGGTAGGGTGCCCTTTCCTCCTGCATGCCCCACGTTGCGTGAGCATCTTGCTGCCCCGAGTATGATTCTAGCATACAAAGAAAGACACTTGTTTTTCATTCAACCTGGCCTTCATCTGATGATCCACTAGAAAAAAAGTACAGATATACCTTCTTCTATCATCCTGGGCCTTACTGCACTTTGCAGATACTGTGTTTTTTACAAACTAAAGGTTTGTGGCAACCCTGCATTGAACGAATCTATCGGTGTCTCTGACGCCGTTTGCTCACTTTGTGTCTCTGGATCGCATTTTGGTAATTCTAGCAATATTTCAAATTTTTCATTATTATTATATCTGTTACAGTGATCAATGATCGGCGATTATGACCTGCTGAAGGTTTAGATGATGGTTAGCCTTTTTCAGCAATAAAGTATTTTTTAATTAGAGAATTCCTGTTTAAGACATAATTCTATGGCACACTTAACAGACTACGATATAGTATAAACATAACTTTTCTATGCACTGAGAAACCAAAAATTTTATTTGACCCACTTTGTTATGATATTGGCTTTATTGTGGTTGTCTGGAACCAAACCCACAATGTCTCCCGCATGAGGTATGCCTGTATTGGCTGAACTCCGTATTGTATGAGTGATTACCAGATTTTCAAGGGCAGTTCTGAATACACATGCATGCTGACTTTAGAACCCTCATGAGTGAGACTCTGGCCCTTCCAGTCAAATACCCCCAGGTTTCAGTCCCAGCTGGACTGCTTAGCAACTTAGATCTTAAGCAGGTCAATGATCTAACCTTGCAGAACCTCAATTTGCTCTTGTGTAAATGGGGCTGAGGGTATTACCTCTACTTCCTGGGCTTGTTGTGAGGATTAAAGACAATGCATGTACCACACGTAACAGAGTGCCTGGGACATAACAAGCACTTGGTAAACACTAGGTGTTGTTTTCTAGCGGTGGTAACGGTATTGCTTTTATTGGGCACTTAAAACTTCTAAAAGGAGCGTGCCTGCATGACTCATTCAGTTGAGTTATGGCCCAGGTCATGATCCTGGGGGTCACGGGATCAAGCCCCATGTCAGGCTCCGTGCTGAGCATGGAGTCTGCTTGAGATATTCCCTCTCTCTCTCTCTACCTCCCTCCCCCCATCTGCCCTTCCCCTGCTTGTGCTCCCTCCCTCTCTCTAAAATTACATTAAATTAAATTACATTAAATTAAATTAATAAACTTCTAAAAATGAAAAACCTGTAGAAAGAATCTGGACCTTTCCGGATAGTTCCTTAATAAATAGCTTCCAGAAGATTTGTCCCTTGAAACTGACTGCATTTCTGTTTCTGGGTTATCAGGCATGTTATTTCCTACCTGCTGGTTTTGCTCCAGAACATTGTGGTGCAAACAGGCTGACTGATCTGTATGCATTTCCAGAGCTTGTACCGTCATTCAGAAGTAGCTTTCTCAGCAATTAGTAGGTTTAACAGGCTTTTCTCTTCCCTACCCCACGTCTGGGACCTCTAACACGTTAAGTTGATCACAACAGTTATTTTAAGGAAATTTGGCTGAGGTATGCATGGGTTTTGAGGTAAGCTTGGTTCCACCATGGATGCATCATAAAATCCTGCTGTCAGGAATATTGTCAGGGTGTGGCCCGGAGGCTGGAGGTCAGGAAAGCCGGGGTCTGCCCCCCAAGCAGCTGTGTGGCCTGGGGCAGATTGCTTCACAACTCTGGGCCTCAGTTTCGTCCTCAGTAAGGAAGTGGACTTATTCAATCCCAAAGCCCCCTTCCAACTCAGGAACTGGGTGGGTCTTGGAGATCAGTGTCCATGCTCAGGTTGGCCACTGAAGTACACAGAGCCACCGAGTGCCTCAGCTTCCTCATCTATGCCACGCATCCAACAGCTATTTATTAAGTCCCCGTTAGGTGCCAGCCACAGTGCTGGTGTTTGGAAGATTCACTCCGTAGCCATCCTATCTGGGCAACCTATAGGGATGATTTTTGCTCTCAGAGTAGGCTCCTTGGAAAGGAAAAGACTTTCCTTCCCGTCCCTGCCTGAAATCTTCAGGAACTGCCTCTCTGAACTGCCTCATCCTCTGAAATACGTCAGAGGAGTAAAGCGAGTAAAGCCCAGGCTTGGAGTCTTCAGTGCAAAGGGCCCAGGTCTGGGGAGAAGGAGGAGTTCCAGGACAGAAGAAATCCTGGGATTTTTTTGGCCTCTCATTATCCAGTCTTAGTAAAATCATTCTACAGATGAGCAAACCTCTTTCCCCTAATACTTCCTTTTGGCAATACCTGGGCCCCCGTCTATGGGGGCCATACCCCAGCATCTTCTGACAACCTAGGGATGAATTCCCTGGTACATCCTACTGGAGGGAGCAAACCCGGATTTAGGAGTCCAGACCTACAACTTGAAAAGGGGACTTAATCTTGACCTCTGGTTTTGTCATCTGCAAAATGTGGCATTCATATAGCTAACTTGATGATGCTGAGTGTGCATTTGAAAGAAGGGGGCCTGGCGTCCAACTTGATTTCAGGTCAGGTCATGATCTCACAGTCCATGAGTTCAAACCCTGCATTGGGCTCTGTGCTGACAGCACAGAGCCTGCTTAGGATTCTCTCTCTCCTCTCTCTCTCTCTCTCTCTCTGCCTCTACCCAGCTTGCACTCTCTCTCTCTCTCAAAATAAATAAATAAACTTTAAAAAATGTTTTTTAATTAAAGAGCATTATAAACTGTAAAAACAATGCCTGTGTCCCTCTTGGCCTTTATCCACTTCATGATAATACAGGGTTGACCCTACAAAAAAGCTGAAGGGATGGGCATCTCCATAGAATTTGAATGGCAGCAAAAAGCTTTACCTGTCCAAAAAAATCTTCCCCATCACCTGAAATTTAACTATTTGTGATTCATTCAAGCACCCTATTAAACACCTTTGTCGCCATGCCCTACCTGCTTATGTTATGAAGAACAATTACATGCATTGGGAACTTGCCATGTTCCAGGCCCTTTGTAATCGTTAATTTTTTTTTTTTTACCCCAAATGAATATGCAAGACAGGGATTATTATTCAATACATTTTAAAAACTGGGAAACTGAGCCAAAGAGAGTTTAGGAAACTTGTTAAAGGCCCACATGAGTGATAGGGTCAGGACTTAAGTAGGGGTGGGTTGGGAAGGTGGTAGGCCCAGGGTGACATACAGGACCCCTGCTGAGGAGAAGGGTCTGAAGGAGATGGGCACAGGTGCTGGCTTAGGCCACTTAGGCCACTTCCTAACTTTGAGCCCAGTGTCCTCAATGCATGGGGCATCTCCACCAAGACAGCTGGACTTTCTGCCAGAAAAGAAATAGAGAATGTTGATGCTGTTCACTTTTGAAACAGCATATCTTGTCCTGCTAATCCGGAAATATTATTTACAGGGCTCTAGAATGCCCCTTTGTCGCTAAGTGGGTAGATAGGTACCGCGAATATTTGTCACTGCTGCTCCTCTGCGAGCCAGCACTGCTCATTGGATAATTACCCTGTTGTCTTCTCACCTTGGAGGGGGGAAAATGCAAGACGCCCTCTTTCCAAATCTGGCCCATCGCACTAGCAACACTTGTATTTTTAGAAGCTGTTTTTCCCTGATAGTTTCACAACCTCTAATCTGCCACTCTCTGGATGCATATAAATTAAAACACCAGAGTGAAATATGGAGGAATATTTTCTCCCATCATAATCTCTGGTTTTCTGAACCCAGGGCTGGGAGTGGGTGGAGCCCTGATTTGTCTCCAAAGCAACCAGGGAGCAAGAGACAGCCATGAGGGGTGTTACCTGCTTGCTTCCGGCTCTGATGAATGACTGCCAACTGGTTATTAGGGAGGGGAGAAGCCCTTGTAAAACCTTCAGGTCTCAGGTCTTTCAGGTCTCTGGAAGTGTAGAGGATTATAATTACACCCAGGTGGAAGCCTGACTGAAGCCCACCTGCTAAGGAAAAAGTGCTCCCATTAAATAGCCAGGATGGAATGGAGTTCACGGTTGGGCGCAGGGGAGGGTGAATTTTTAGACTGCAGCGTCAAAGTGGTTCTCAAATTTATCCCCTAAAATCTGGAAGTAAAGAAACAAAAGCATCCTTTAAGAACAGGTAAAAAGAGCCTTGTCCATAGGGAAGGTGACCCAGTCCTTGGCTCCTGACGGCCATCGCCTCAGGAGGACACACATCCTGTCTACACAATCCTGCCCCAATAGCCAAAGAAAGCCCCAAAGGTGGAAGCTCCGAAGCTGGCGTTTCAAGAAATGACAGTGCCCCCCACTCCACAAACACAAGGGAGAAATCGCAGCACGGCCTTGCCACAGAGTGGTTGAGCGTGGGGTTTGAGCCAGTCACAGGTTCTAATCCTAACTCTATTTCTTACTAGCTGGGTAGTCTGCGGCCAACCACTTTACTCCTCCGTTTCCTGGCCTGTGAAGTGGGAAGAATTATGCTATTACTTCTGTTGTAAGGTTTAAGAGACAACATGAATTGAAGTGCCGGGCACACTACTTAGAACCTAAGCGGTGCCAAGGCTAATTTCATCAGTCCCTCTAGCCCCGCCCCCATACAGCAGAAGGCAAATTCCTGATGGATTCCTAAGCACTATCTCTGCTAAATACTCGTTAGTGTTGTAGCCGGTGGTCAGGCAGCAGAAGCTCCACAGCCTTGCCCCCTCTGATACATCGTTCAGTGAGTGTGGAAAGTTCAGGCACAATGATCAGAGATTCAGGCTTTGGTGGGCACCTGCCATTGCCTGACCATGTAGCACTGTCCCTCTCCCCCATCCTTGTACTAAGCACAGGCTGTCATCGCCAGAGGGCTGAGCCACCACAGGGCTGTCCATCCCAGTGACAACTCAGTGGTGCTGAAAACGCTGCCTGGCGCATGATTCCAGGTCGACCCTTTCTGGCTGTGCCACCAGACCTGGAAACCGGACAGCCTCTCTGCCCGCACCGTCACACACAACCTGGAGTGGGTGGGGGGCGGGGCTTCTACTTGGCTGCATTTCTGACCAAGTTAGATACCTTGACACAGTCCCAGCAAGCAACAGAGCACCCATTGTTCAGCCTCCCCGGCCCCCGAAAGGGACCGTGCCTGCCAAGTTCAGAGGTACCATCCAGATTCTGGCAGCAGAGAGAAAGCTTCCCCAGCCCTCCCACCCAGAAGCCCAACTGCTCTCACCCACATGGCCTGAGGCCACTTAGCCCACAGCTCCCGCAAGAACCTCAAATCTGTCTGCTCTGCTGTTGGTGAAGGGGTGGTCAGAGAGGCCAGGCAAGCAGAAGAAATCTAAACCACGCTCTCCACCTGTGGCCATGGAGATCTGAGAGTATATCACTGTACTAGAGTAATAATCCTATAACTAGTATTATTGGAATTAATATTACTATAATATATATGTAGCTATAATATAAACATATAATGCAGCTGTAATAACTAACCATTATTCTTACTATACGGCAGGTCTATGCTAAGCGTTACCTCATTCTGAACATCAAACCTTTGTGGGTGTTAGGAACCCCAGTGGCTAGAGGAACTATCACTCTATCCATTTATGGATGACGACAGTGCAGAGAGGCTAAATTACTTGCCCAAGACCAAACGTAGGAGCCCAACTTCCCACTCGGGTAGTCTGACCTAAGTCCTGTGCCATTTGGCTCTGTAAATGTGAGCACCCCAGCCCTCGAGCTGGTCATGCTGGTGGCAGAGTTCTGAAGACCAGATCCAAGGGCCTAGAAAATGTACTGTGTTCAGCAAATGCCACTCCACTCCATCATCACTTGGTGCCTGAAAATTGCTTAATTTGTGTTGCTTTGTTTTCATGCTTCAACCTCTTCTTAAATGCAAATATCCCTTTCAACAGTCTCGAAATCCACAATTAGATGCCTTGGTGGGACTTATTTATGAGGTCTTTCCCTCCAGACAGCTAGCTGAGAGCAGGAGAAAGGGGCCCTGAGCAAATCTTCAATATCACATCAAAGTTTCTTTTCCCCCTCGTGTGCCTCTCATTTCTCATGCTTTCTCATTCTGCCCATGATCCAGAACTTTCATGCTGTTGTAAGGAAAACTGACTTAATAAATAAACTCACACTGAGAATGTTTCCTCAGTGATAGCCCATATCCTCATCAGACCCATATATATATATATATATACAGATTATTTCCAAGCAAGATCCAGTGAGAACTTCAGACTCCCTGTTTGCATTCAGGTGAAAGGCTAATATACATATATAAATATATACACATATATATATGTATATATATATATATACATATATATATGGAAAATATATATTCACGTGATTAGGAAGCCTGTGTAAATAGCAAGTCAAGGAGGTCCTCTCTGCCAGTGACTCCGTCCCCGACACTCCACCCACCACAGCCACACAGTGGGTACTGTGTGCTCACTCAGACCAGCATCTAGTGTTGTAGGACCCAGAGTATCATTTTGAGCTGCTCGAATTTAATTCCACTAAAATTATGTCACAAAATTGGGGCATTATGCAGAACTAAGAAAAACAGACTCAATAAAACCTCCATATATGCTTGACTGGTATTTGAGTCTTGCCCAATTTGCATACATTAGGCCCTATGGGTCTCAATTTTTTTTTTTTTTAAATATAGGGCCACATGTAAATGGCTCTTATCTATAAAAATAAAAACATACGTATCTTTACAAAGGATACTCCTTAAGTAGTGACTTCATCTCCCAGGGGCATTTTCCTAGTAAGAGTCCTATGGTCATGGTTAACCCAAAGGGATGAATAAGCTGTGATAGGATATTCTTCCCTGGAATACCCAGGGCAGCAAAGGTTTTGAGAATGAGGGAAGGGGCTTAAGCAGAGGTCTTCCTACCTCCTAGTCAGAGGGTATATAGTTATCAATTGCCACATTACAAATTACCTCCAAATCTAGCAGCTTAAAACAACAGACATTAAAATGTCACAGTTACAAAGAACCAGACATCTAGGAGCAGCTCACTTGGGTGGCTCGGACTCCATGGGGTAGTCTTTTATGAGACGACACTTGAGCTCAGGGCCTCTTACGAGGCTGCGGTCAGCAGGGGCTGCAGTCACTTCAAGACTCGACTGGGGCTCGAGAATCACTAACAAGCTCATTCAGTGGGTTATGGGCAGGACTCAATTCCTCACTGGGTGCTGGGCAGAAGTTTCAGTTCCTTGCCGTGGGGGCCTCTCCATAGAGCTGCTCATGACTCGGCAGCTGGCCTCCGCCAAAATGAGACATCAGGAGGAAGGAGAGAGAAAGAGAGAGAGAGAGAGAGAGAATCCGACACAGAAGGTCTGGTCTTTTACGATCTAATCCCAGCAATGACATCCCTGTGCTGTATGCTATTGGTCACACAGATGAACCCTGGTACATTGTGGGAGGCGCCCACACAAAGGGGTGAAGACCAGGAGGCAGGGGTGTTTGGGGCCTTCTAGGAGTCTGGCTACCCCAGGAGGGTAAAGAGCACAGGGAGGTCCACAGTGAGAGGTATCCAGAGGGCATCCACATGCCCTTGAGCAGGTGCGTTAACCTCACCCGGCCTCAGTTGGCACTTACATAAAATAAGGGTAGTAGAGTTGTCAGGGCTCAGTGATGTTCATGAAAGCATTGACCAGAGTCCTGCAAACGTAAGGCAACACTATTTTGGTTGTTCAGCAGTAGTGGTGGCACACAGTTCTGGGGACTCCTACTCGGTTGAGCTCTCGGGCCCAACCCACCTGTGTAAATCAGTGCCAGTGCGTAGCTCAGATTGCCAATACCCAACGTCAGATAACGAAGTGTTGCAAAATACAGCTTGGGTGGAACCTCTTTAACATCTGTTAGAGCTAATTTATAATTAGCCTTTCACCTGAATGCAAACAGGGAGTCTGAAGCTCTCACTGGATCTTGCTTGGAAATAATCTGTACTCTTCATTTCTATGCCCTCCCTTCATTCTATTTCCTTAGCGATCCTGGTGCTTCTACCTCACAGACAATATGAAACGAAGCATTCTGTCCAGCCCTCTCAGAGGTATCACAGGTTCACAACCACTCAGCTCTAGTGTGATTGATCCCATCTGAGACCTGCCCAACCATCCGCCCCTGCCCCTGCCCCTGCCCTAGGGGCTTTCAAGACAGACATGCTTTAACTCCAGTCACTTAGGGCACTGAGAACTTTCTCACTAAGAAATGCCTTTTTCTCTTAGAACCCCAACAGTGCTGGTCAGACAAGTGCCGGTCCAGTAAGAGCACTGGACAGGAGCCAAGAATCTAAGGCACGAATCCTGGCTCTGATCTTTGTCTTTGGTGTGGCCTTAGGCAGGTCACTTCATTGCTCTGAGCAATTTAGATCTGTATCAAAGCCTCCATGATTCTACTTGTTATTCACTGAGCCCCTCTGAGCCTTCTCCAATGCCCCCCCTCCCTGCCCTACAGCACCCCACCAAAACAAAGTATATGCATCCTTCAGAGGTACTCCTTGTACTTCTGCTTCTCTCCCGGTGAGGTTTTCTTTCCTTCTGAACACTGGCAGGACTCACCTGTGTGCATCATGCACTGAGCGCGGAGCCGTATGGACTGGTGCTGATAATTCAGCCTCATCTTCACCACAATCACAGCCAACCCTTACTGAGCACCATGCACGGGGTTCTGTTCTATCTCATTAAACTAAAAATTCACAACAGTGCTGAGGTCGTAACTATCACCATCTCCATTTTAACAGATGAGGAAACTGAGGCTCAGAGCGAAGCAACTTATTCAAAGCCATAGGGCCTGTGTGAGGCCGGGCCAGGATTCAAACAGGCAGACTGGGCCCAGGGTGGTCTCTCTTGGGACTGACGTCTTTTTCCACAAAGAATGTAAATTTCTTGATCACAGGCCCTATTTCTATTGCACATAGTTTCTGTAAGCCTTTGCTTATTAATATTTTTTTATGTTTATTTTTTTTGAAGAAGAGAGAGAGCACGAGCTGGGGATGGGTAGAAAGACAGGGAGACACAGAATAGGAAGCAGGCTCCAGGCTCTGGGCTGTCAGCACAGAGCCCAACGCGGGGCTCAAACCCACAAGTTGTGAGATCATGACCTGAGCCGAAGTCTGACGCTTAACTGACTGAGCCACCCAGGAGCTCCGCTCATTAGAATTAATGGAAGTATCAGGCTTCTGTCCTAGGCACTCTAAGTATATGGTAAAGCATAAACTTCATCCCTACCTTTCCAGAGCCAGTGATATAATATGTTATAATCGATAAATCCAAACTTCCATAGACTCATAGGACTGGGAAGGAGTGTTTTCCCAACTCTCATTTTGCAAGTAAGAAAAAGGAAGCCCAAAGAGAGTAAGCGAGTGGCTTGTGATCACATAGCTCACTCCCTGCAGCGGAGCCAGGAAAGGAGCTCTGTCCTGTGGGGAATTCAGTCTCGGGCGTGGTTCTCAGTGTTGCTTAACTGGGGCAATTTTGCCCCCTTGCAACCCCCCACCCCTGGGACACTTCACATTGTCTGGAAACATTTTTTTTGGTCACAACTGGGGAAGAGGGTGCTATTGGCACCTGGTGAGTAGAGGCCTGAGGTGCCACTCAACATCCTACAGTGCACAACACAGCCCCTTAGCAAATAATTATGCAGCCCCCAGCATCAGTAGTCTGGGATTGAGAAACCCATTCTATGGGGCTTGCCAATTCCCTCTGAGGCTCTTCTCTCCCATTTGTTTACATGCAGTCATCCACAGTCGACACCTTGTCATATTCATCCTCTATTCTGGTGCCCAACAAAGCACTTGGCATGGAGCAAAAACCCCATGAAAGAGAAGGAGGAAAGGACAGAGGAGGGAGAAAGGGAGAGGGGAAGAAAGGGAGAAAAGAAGGAAGAGAGAGAAAGACAGGAAAAGATAGCAGGCTTTTCATGCGGACAAAGAGAGTCAAGCCTTTTAAATCAAGACCTCAGTTCACAAAGCAGAAGACTAATGACTTCTTACATATTTTTCCAGAGAGAAGACTAACTCTGAATACCTTAATTACACCTCAGCGTAATTTAGGCCATTTCTAACAAAGTGAATTAAGGAGAGAACCAAGCCTTGCTGCAGAAATCTTCTCCCTATTAGAGTATGTCCTGATTGATGGGTGTGATGGAGCTGGTGAGGTACAAATGCACTGCCTTTTTAAAAGTAACTGGTTCCTTAGAGGTGTCCATTGGGAAAATTGCTGTAGTTACAGCTGCCACTGAGGAAGACATAATAGACAGCTCTCATTCCCAGGCAGCCGAGCCGCGGAGGAGGGCTGGCCGGTGGGCTGTAAATCCAAATATCCAAGTATGGTTCACGCTTCTGCCCCCGACCAAATGACAAATGGCTCCCCTGCCGGAGCTGGCAGGTGATGCACCACTCCTCACACCCTGCCCACTGCGGTGGGACAATCTGTCAGCCACTAATTCTCGGGAACAGATAAGGAAGGGGAAGAAGTCAGCCTGTGGTTCTTGGGCAAGGAGAAGGGGTCCCTGAGCCCAGGACCTTCTTGGGAAATGCAGCTCCTGCCCTTTGCGGCAAACAAGGCTCCACTGTCAACCAGAGGAGAGCATCATCTCTCTGTGTTTTCAACAAGGTATGGTGGCCACCTAGAAAATGCCTTGGAACCATCGGATAGAAATGTGCTTACACATATGTCCCTCCCTCCCTCCCTCCTTCCCTCCATAATTCTCTCCAGCGTCCTCATTGTAGGAGCCTTCCCCTTCTTCATAGGTGTGCCTCTTCCAGAAATCAAACAACACTTCCCGCAGGGTTTTCCCCAGACTCCACACCAAGGCGATGCTCTCCCCACTCCATGCCCCGACTGCATATGTGCCTCCCTGGCAGGTGCTTGGCACACTCCACCCCCTGCCCACCGCTGGCTGGCAGTAGACTATCCTCCCGGCTGCCCATCTGAGTGACCTGTAGGACTGCCACCACCCACTGGATCTTCCACGGGGCTGACTTGCATGGAACCCATGGAGCTTAGGTTTCAAGACCTCCTCACCTGCACAAGCCCCTCCCTAAGCCCCCTGCCCAACTGTGTATTCATGATTTCTTATTCCTTTTCCTAAACGAGATACCTAAATTGTATCTACAACTCAAGCCCCGGAGAACCTGGCTCTTTCCTGCCCACAGTGCCCTGCATAACTTGTACAAAAAAGGTGCTTAAAAAGGATTGGAGATTAAAAAAATGGATCCTGACTACAATGGCAATTAATTAGGAATCAGTGTTTAACAAGACAGTGAATATTTGCATTTCCCTCAGGTAGGCTCTAATAATTCTTCATCCATTGCTGAACCGAAAAAAAAAAAAAAACCCAGTGGTGGTCTGTATCAGCTAGTCCAGTAGTTCTCAAACGCCAGCATGCAACAGAACCCCCTGGAGGGCTTACTAAGGCACCTCCAGCTGGGCCCACCCCCAGAGTGTCTGGTTCAGTCAAGTTCAAGGCAAGACCAAAAATTTGCATTTCCAACAAGATCCCTGGTGCTGCTGCTGCTGGTCAGAGGACCACACTTTGAGAACCACCGTGAGTCTATGCATTCTCAATAAGGATGATACTGCTCAACGGGGATGAAAAGTTGTTCTTGGTGGGGGGAGGACAAAGGAATCTTACCTTTTTTTATTATAAAATGGACAGACAGGCAGTGCCTAAACAGATCTGGTGGTATTAAAATTTCATGGATGGGCAATTAGGAAAAAATGTCTACAAAGCCTCGTTAGGGAGTGGGGCGCCTGGATGGCTCAATTGGTTAAGCATCCTACTTCGGCTTGTGGTTCACATGGTTCACGGCTTCACGGTTTGTGGGTTCAAGCCCTGTATGAGGCTTTCTGCTATCAGCACAGAGGCTGGAGCCGGCTTCAGGTCCTCTGTCTCCCTCTCTGCCCCTGCCCTGCTTTCTCACATGCTCTCTTTCTCTCTCTCTCTCTCTCTCAAAAATAAATAAATATTAAAAAGACTCCTTTAGGGAGTAATAATGAAAAAAAGTTAAGAACATTGATCTGGCCCAAGGTGCTGAATCCCTGGCAACCTGAACCGGGACCCCTCCCCCTCCACCCCATATCTGATACCGTGGAAGGAGCCCGGGACGTGGAGTCAAGAACCCAGGTTTAAATGCCAGCTCTGCCCAGCAGCTGTGAGTTCCTTCCACCCAAAACCCACGTTCGCTTCCGAGCCAAAATAAAGAAAGTAAGATTGACCGACTCTACCCTCAAAGGGAGTGCTATGTGTGGTTGGGAGACATACTTTAGGAGGTTGTTATAAGGATGGAGGTGAGTGAGGCCCAAAGAGCATCAGGAGTAACGAGAGCAGCCCATTAAAGAGCACCTTCCAGCAAGGGTGGGGCTGTTGACAACTTGCTTTGCTGAGCAACAGAAGCGAGAGAATGCTCATCTCAGGGCAGAACCAGATTGCTCCTCACAAGAGAGGCACAAGAGAAGAGGTCTGGGGCAGGATGCAGCCAGATGGTGCTGGTGGCAGCCTAGAAAGGAGAAAAATGCCTAAAACACACATCCAATCCTGCTTTGGGCAGTTTTCTGATTGGCAGCCTTATAAACTCTTTCTTCATCACCCCGACGAATTCTGCACTAAGTTACTTCTCACTGAAGAATGCTAGAGGAACCAGCAGATTATCTGGGGGTACAGCCAAGAGGTGTCAGGTCTACATGAATGTGTTGCTCAAAACCAGAGGCTCCCACAAGGTGATTGTCACGCCCCTGGGTTACATTCTTTTCTCTGCTACTATTTGCCCAGTCTTCCAGGCCCCAAACCTGACTCCCACCCTCCTTCAGTCCTCAATTCCAGCCAGACACCAAACCTTGGGGATTAGCCAGGGCAGGCCTCTTTTTGTCTGTAGGTCTCTGATTTCCCGGGACCTGCTCCCCTGTGTCTCTTTAGGGAGCTTCTGCCTCTCATCAAGCTCTCTGGCTCCTGTCGACTCCACCTAAGACGCCTCCTGTAGCCCTTCTCCTCTGTATCTCCAGAGACCCACACCTCATCAGGGCCTTTACTATCTCCCCCAGGGCACTCAGCAGCTTCCTGATTGGTCTTCTCCCTTTATACCTACACTCTTTCTAGAAAAGATTCCAGGCAGCTCAGCAGGTGCATATTCAAACGCATCCACCCCATCCCACTATAACTACCTGAAGGGCACTCTTACTATTTTTTATGCTTTAACTTTTTTCTTGTTGTTTTTTTTTTTCCAGTTCTACACTCTAAGATTTCTTTGGTGATGACAGATCTTCCCCCAAAATGACAAAGAATTTAGAAACATTTTCAACTTATTTTTAACGTTTGCGTCAATGAACAAAGAAATCATAGCTGGTGACAGGGTGGGGAGGAAGGAGGAAGGGAACTTAATTAGCTTTAGCTTTTATAGGGTACTTTCATCAGTGCAGGTTGAGCTGGGATGTGACATCTGATGGGGTCTAATCACAAGAAGGGAAGGTACACTAGATTGCCACAAATATATTTACCAGTTTTTACAATACCATTTTTAAAACTCTCTGCAGAAGTCAATTTCCTCATGAGGAAATTTCTGTACTGAGATTTTTTAGAATAGGCAAACCTGAAATTTCTTTCTTAGCTGAAGTCCGTTCATCTGGCTCCAACACTGTGATTCTGAGAACAAACATCAGTGCAATCTTAGAGCCTCTGGCTCTCCACCCTTCAGGAATTTTCTGCAGCCTGAATTTAGGTAGGGAAATCTGAGGATGAAAAGATTAACTAGATAGCTGTTATGTATCTTGGCGTTAGAGGGTGGGAGTAAAATCCCAGCTCAGCCTCACACCTGGGTAGGCTAGAATTTAATGAAATCCTACAGATACATGGGCCAAGAGAGAGGCAGTAGCTGAAGGCCCGGCTGGAGAGGCTGGACCTAAGGCCTGGCTAAGTAACTAAGCAGCCTAAGGCCTGGCTGAGGCCAGCGAGTTGGAGTCTTGCACGGGCCTTGGTGACAATACAGATGGTGGACTGTGACAAAGAAGGAGCTGACTTACCATGACATCTTTTTTGTTCCCTTTCTCTGACGTTTCACCCCCATAGGTCCCTTCCCTCCTCTGAAGCCCCACAGCCCTGTCCACCCCACTCCCACACAGGGCTGCACCTCTTTATGCATAGGACCTGCCTTCCCACCACACTGTATGCACCTGGACTGCAGGCAGTGACTTACTCACCTATGTATCCTGAACACTACCCAGCATACAGTAGATGCCAAGTGTATATTCATTAAAAGAAAGAAGCATTTGTGGTGCATTATTTCTCAAGTCCTACATTTGGGCTTGTAAATCTTGTGCTCAACTCCATGTATATTTCTCTCTCTTTTGCAAAAACATTATCATTTAGCTTGCCATCACTCTCTTTTTTTAAGTTTTATTATTATTATTATTATTATTATTCATCTTGAGATAGAGCAGAGAAGGGCAGAGAGAGAGGGAAACAGATCCCAAGCAGGCTGTGCACTGTCAGTGCAGAGCCCAATGTGGGACTCGAACCCACGAACCGTGAGATCATGACCTGACCCAGAGTCGAATGCTTAACCGACTGAGCCCCCCAGGAGCCCCAGCTTGCCATCACTCTTTTTTTTCTTTTTAATTTTTTTTAATGTTTATTTATTTTTCGAGAGAGAGATTGACAGAGTGTGAGCAGGGGAGGGGCAGAGAGAGAGGAAGACACAGAATCCGAAGCAGGCTCCAGGCTCTGAGCTATCAGCACAGAGCCCGACGTGGGGCTTGAACCCACGAACTGTGAGATCATGGCCTGAGCCGAAGTTGGACGCTCAACCGACTGAGCCACCCCAGGCACCCCAGCTTGCCATCACTCTTGCTTTGAGGTCACAAACGTCAAAGTAGCCCCAAGTCACTAATGTGTAGTGGTTAGGGTATAATGTTCCAAAATTAGAAGTAAATTTTCTAAAACTAGATTTTCAATGCTGAAGAGAAGTATAAAGCTAGTAGGGTATATCTATTCATCCACTTTTGTATTCACTAAGCAACTTTTGGGGTATTCCCATGTGCCAGACTATGTACTGGATCTTGGGTGCATGAAGATGAATAAGATACGATTACTACCAGCCCGAGAATCTCTCAGTCTATAGACCTTTCCTTTGTCATTCAGCAAGCATTTAATGAGCCCATGAGGTAATGAAACGCTTTACTTGGCCGTTCTTTTTTTTTTTTTTAAGAACAAACACCTCCATCATACGTGCCAGGCAGCACTAAAGATTATATATGAACAGAAATAATGTATATATTTTATCAGCTATTACCTTTATCACAACTCTATGAGGTACAATTAATTAGCTATTATGACAGACATAAAATCTCTTTTAATCCTCACAGTTGAATGAGGATGCCAGTACCATGACAAGAATGAAGGAACTGGGGCTCAGAGAAGTCACCTAATTTGCCCAGAGTCACACAGCTGATGAAGTGGTAGAACCAGGATTTTATTTTCCTTCTGAGATAAGAGAACTCGATGTGTTCCTTAAACCCGGGTCAGAATCGGTCACCAGCTTTGCCCGCCATTGATTCAGAGGCTGGAGGAAGACGGCAGAGGCTAAGGGCAGAGTCTAAAAGAAGGAGTCATGAGGGGTACCTGGGTGGCTCAGTCAGTTTACTGTCAGTCAGTTAGGTGACTCCTGACTTTGGTTCAGGTCATGATCCCAGGGTCGTGGGATCGAGCCTCACATCAGACCTCGGGCACTGGAGCTGTTGCTATCTTTGTGAGACCCCACACGTGCTAGGGACCAAGCACAGAATAAGCATCTGAGAGCAAAGAGAGCAGTGGGAAAAACCATGGAGAGGTGGCATATCAGGGCCAGCCCGTGACCCACCAGGCACAGGGGACCCACACCACTCAGAACCCAGGGTAGACTTTACACACACACACACACACACACACACACTCTTTAGGTCTGTGTCCTCAGGTGGGCATTTTCAGAAGAAAACCAGAATGCCATGCTACCAAGCCCATGAGCTGTTTCAAGATCTGACAAGGCATAATTTTCTAAAAAGAAAAGATTTCTGAGAAAACCCTGTTTACTCCAGAACTCCATAGCCCAGTTTGAAATCCCAGTCTGACAGATTAGGCCAGAGTATGGCCCGCATGGCATCCTGGCTGGAGTAAATGAGCACCGTCTCAGCTTTACAGAAACCCCAGGCCCCTTAGCTTAAATGTCTCCTACATAGTGAGGTTATATTCCAGCCCCATCTAGGGCAATGACCTCTCAGGGCAGAGGAAAATAAATACGCCATTGTTGGAAACCACAGGGCTGGAGTGATGACAGCTGTCCCTTCTAAATTTTTCTTTTTTATACCTGTGACCAGTCTTGGACCTTTCAGAAAAGAGATGGTGTCAGAGTCTCAGGCAGGCGATTCTTCCAGCCAAAGCCACAAAGAAATTCCCGTTATCTCCAGTTCTATCTCTGGAGGTCAACCCCCCACGCCTCCTCCCAACGTCCAAGGGGACTTTGAGGCGGTCAGGCTAGGCAGAGTGGAGCACAGTCTGGGGACTGCACTGCTGCGTCCGTCAGCCTTGAGGCTGCTATCTCCTTGCCGCTCTCCCCACAACCCACTTCCTAATGTTTTGGTGGTTAAGAACAAATTTGGATATTTTTTCCCCTTTTTGTCCTTCTCCTGGCAATTTCAAATGTGTCTAAAGAAAGGAAATTTCTGCCATTGTCAGAAATGAGACCAAAATAACATGGCACCATGAAACCCCAGGCTTTTTGTCACTGGAAAGCGGCACAACTCGAGTAACAGAGCTCTGAGCACTGCCCAGTGCACGTGAATCAGTTGGCCCCGTTAGCTCAACACCGGGAGAGCCGGGCAAGCTGCACCCTGTTTTATAAGGCCCATCATGTTCTGGTGGCAAAGAAATGATGTCCTGGTTCCTTTTTTTTTTGTTTTTTTTGTTTTTTTTTACATCCAAGTTAGTTAACATATAGTGTAATAATGATCTCAGGAATAGAATCCGGTGATTCATCACTTATATATGACACCCAGAGCTCATCCCAGTCAATGTCCTTCTTAACGACCCCTTTGCCCAATTAGCCCATCCCCCCACCCAAGACCTCTCCAGCAGCCTTCATTTTGTTCTGTGTATTCAAGAGTCTCTCATGGTTTGTCTCCTCCCCCATTTTATCTTATTTTTGCTTCCCTTCCCTTTACGTTCATCTGTTTTCTGTGATCTCCCAGATCTTAACGTGGTACGAGGAACACCAAGCATAGTTAGAGGAAGAATAGAGCTCACGTGGCCAGATATCTTGAGTCACGTGAGGCTTCAAAACCTGAGACACACAGAAGCTGGAGCACTAAGGCAAAGAGAACGAAAATTCCTCAGACACTGGACATCAGAGGGTCCCCCAACTTCCTGCAGCACGTAAAGCCTGATGTGACAATGTTGGAAGAGATGACCAGTCCATGCACTGAAAGGGACCGATGGGCAGAGAAGCCACTAGAAAGCTATCCAGGTGTTAGGCCAGGGTGGGGCTGGTGGGAGCGAACATAGACCCGTGTGCTGACCGGAGCCTCTGCTACAGGTGTTCCCAGCTCCACTTCTCCTTAGCCAAGTGGCCTCAGGCAGGTTGTGCAGTCCCTGAGCCTCAGAGTCTCTGTATTCAAAGGTGGAACACTAAAAGACTGATATACCTCAGTGGTCGTGAGGATTAAATTATGTAATATACAAAAAAACGTTTAGAACAGGCCTCGGCACACCGTAAGCGCTCAATAGTTGTTGTTGGGCAGGAGCCTGGTGGGCAGGGGTTTCTACGAGGTGGGATAGGCATGCCATGAGTATAAACGCAGACTGTTCACTGCTGTTAGAATGCTCCTCCCTTTATTACACCAAGACGTGTTTCCTTCATACTCCACCCAGCCTCATACCAGCCTTTCCCTTCTTTGGCTAAATATCCCTCCAAAAGTTCTTCGGGTGACATGGCTGCCAGTCCCCTCACCCTTAGGTCGGTCTTCTTGGAACGAGCTCAAGTTGCTGGGTGTCCAGCCTGCAAGACAGTTCCCGCCCAAACCAACAGTCACAGGTCAAAACCACCACGTCCATTGCTGAGCATCCATTTCCATTCATGGGACTTCAGATTGCATTCTCGGGGCTGCAGGCCACCGACCAGCTCTGGGGGATCCAGCGCCATGCAGGCCCTCGAGCCCCCGCCCCAGCTCACAGCAGATGGCTGTTGCCTCCTTCAGCCAGCCCTCCCAGGCCTCAGAGAGAGGAATCCAACTGCTAGGAGTCTCTTCCTTACGCAGCCAACCTGGAAGGAATGCCTTAGAGGGGGTGGCAACCACACAGCCACCATCCACCTCCCTTGACCGCACCCTCCTGGAGTGCACCCTGTCTAGGCTGCACCTGGACCCCTCAATAACACCTGTCTGCCCTGCTCTGGTCTCCCACAAACACCAGGACCTGTGCCTTACAACTGGGCTCTCCTTAGCCAAGGAACCTCCTTAGCCTGGGAAAAAGATGGCCACACTGCCCATGGCATTGTTGGGGACAAGGGTGTTGTTTTGTCACCTTCATAGATCGTTAAAACCACAGCTACGCCAGAACCCAGAAATAGAAGCCACACCCGGCCTGCTGGGGAGTGGCACATTGGCTCAGTTCTGCCACAACTGAAAGGGCACGTTTCCACAGAAGACCCTCGACCAGCTGTTCTGGGACAGCCACTGGGGAGATGGGCCCTGAATAGGGTAGGGGCTGAAGAGAAGGCACAGCAAAGGGCACCCAGGCACCTTGCTCACTTCCCCTTCATTCCCAGCCAACTGCCCACAATTCCAAATCTAGACCCCTAACTTCTATTTTTTTATTTGTATTTTTATTTGGGGGGGGTGGGGAGAGAGAAGGAGCAGTAGGGGGAGAGAGAGAGAGAATCCTAAGAAAGCTCGAAGCCCACAAAAAGCCCGATGCAGGGCTCAAACCCATTAACCATGAGATCATGACATGAGCCAAAATCAAGAGTCAGATACTCAACTGACTGACCCACCCAGGTGCCCCCAGACCGCTAGCTTCTGAGAAACCCATGCAGGCAGCAATGTTCTTTTTCTCCAGATGATACCAACTGCTGAGAGGCCCCTCCAAAAAAGCAGTCGTGTTCTCCCTGAAGACACAGGCTCAAACTGTGCTCTGCTCCAAGCTGGCTCTCTTTCTCAACTTCCAAGCCCTGCTGGCTTCCCCACCCCCCCCCCCCCCGACACACACACACATACACCTGTCAAGGGCAGACACTCCTGAGGTGTTGGGCCAACCAGGCAAACACCATCATGTTTACCTGTACTGACGGACTCAGAAACAAAATTGGTTCTCACAATGGCTAAACTGTTTGAATTCCTTCTTGTTTTCTCTTATCTTCTTAGGTGTCTTTTCAACCAAAAGAAAAAAACATGTCTGTTTTCTTTTTGGTCTCTTAAAAAAAAATGAAACCAATATAAGCCAGACTAACTTGACCTGACTTAGCTCACTATTAAACATACAAATGGGATCACCCCTGTTCTTGGAGTGTGATCTGTCACCTGCCATATCTGAAATCAAGACTAGAATCCAAGACAAGCCATCCACCAGCTACGGGAAGCTAGCTCTTTCTGAGTGTCAGTCTCTCCGTCTGCAAGGGGCAGCAACACCGTCCAATCCAAGGGTTTGTGTGAAGATTAAATGAGCACGTGCTAGCCTAGCAGGTGTTCAGTAAATATATATATATTCTCCTTCAAAATGCATTTCTTGGCATCACGGGCACTGCCCTAGTTCTTTTGTACCTTTCTTTTTTACGTTTTTTTTCATGTTTATTTATTTTTGAGAGAAAGAGAGACAGAGTGTGAGCAGGGGAGGGGCAGAGAGAAAGGGAGACACAGAATCTGAAGCAGGCTGCAGACTCTGAGCTGTTAGCACAGAGCCCCATGCGGCGTTCGAACTTACGAACTGCAAGATCATGACCTGAGCTGAAGCCAGACTCAACCGACTGAGCCACCCAGGCTCCCCACTTCTGTGCCTTTCTAAAGCATAACAACTATCCTACGGCTTGCCAGTTCTTCAGCAAGACAGGGACCCCTGTGGACTTGGAGCGCTTTGCCATATCATTCACAGGGATGCAGCTCTGTCTCCTATAGTCCCAACCTTACACTGCCCGGTGACCAAGAATCACTCCTGTCACTACCTGATAGCATGTCTGTGTCTAGAAACAGAAAAGTGTTACACACAAGTAGTTCACACGATGATATTCAGAATTCTATCAATGGGAGTCAACCATTATATTTTCCAGTCAAAATTTAGTCCTTGTAATTGGTATCACCAATTATATGAATTCAGAACAAAAGAGCTTTCAAAAACAGCAGAAGCTATTTATATACTATTTTATTTCCATGAGACTTCAATCGATTCCACCGCTAACAAAAATGTACCAGTGCAGGATTATATTAATTCCTTCACTCATGTGACACATATTTATTGAGTTCTTTCTGTATCCCAACCTTATACTACAGTGTTGGGCACACAGTGGCAGACACAGCTGACGACAACTCAGCTCCCTGGTAGAGCAAAAAGATACTTTATTTGATCAATTCTGAAGCATTTTCTTCATATGTAAAATACGTTTGAAATTGGAATATATCTTACAAATGCTGGGGTTGTGAGGTTGATCAGAAGTGCTCATGTTATCATCACTTCACTGGAGTTTTGTGCACTGTTGGTACTACATGGGTCAAGGTTCATTGCCAGTTAGAATGTTTTTGAAAAGACTAACCTATGATTTGCATGCAAAAAGGCATGGAGACAGCGTTAAGGCATAAATTTGATACGTATTATTGGAGAAATGTCAGCTATCCCATAATTTTTTACAAAGTAACAAACAAGTGTTTTATGGGAAGATAATCACAGTGTATGAAATGGTGCTTTGCTGATGCCTGTGCAAAAGGATTGTCCGTTACACTCTAAGCAAACCAACTGGCGTAGGAGAAACTGCCAACCCCTCAAAATAGATGAAAGAAGTCTCAAAGTAATGAGAGGCTATTGTGACCAATTCATGCATGACACAGGACTATCATTAAAGCGTCATGTCACAGCTTAATTTGTAGGTTTCTTTTTTTCCTTTTTAGTGGTATATAAAACAATGGTGTATCATACTTTCCATGGCATCATGTTAGATTCAGTGAAATACTGTAATAAACAAGTAAGCAAAACAAAATCATTCCAGGTCTCAAGAAATGTTATGTAACACTCAGAAAAATGCTGTGATAGGGAAAAAGAGAACAAGCTAATTTTTACAGAGGTCAAGAAGGCCTCCCTGAGAAGGTAAATTTGAGGCAAAGCCAGCCCTGCAAAAGGCCAGCAGAGCATCCCAGGCAAAGGGCACCGCTGGTGTAAAGGCCCTGAGGCGGGCAAGGGTTCCGGTGTTCCGGAAGGATTTTATCACTGGTTATGAGGTCTTGGTCTGCTTAGAAGCTCATAACAACATCATGAGGCCATAAGCCAGTCCTACACATAGCTAACTTGGTGTATAACAAACATTATAATAAAAATAATTTGGAGGTTACAGAAATATTTATTGCACTTCATCCTGATAAAGGCAATGCCATTGGCAAAGAAACTCAATAGTAAATAATTATGGGGGGAAAGGAATTAATACCCAATTCAGATAAGGCAAATCTCACTTCTCTGCTGTCTTTAGTTTATGTGTGTTATTCTCCAAAAGTGCCCTATATCTATCTAATGTTAGCATTATTCACAACCATGTATTTTGCAGAAATGCCGTAAATCCCTTCAAGCCAATGGATAATTTGGGTCAAAAGATTTTCAGGAGTTTAGAAGCCAGTTAACCTCAAATTCATCAGTATACTGATAACTAGTTAAATTCCCAGAGCCTACATGCCTGCTATATGGATTTACTTACATTCAGACACCTAGATTGCCCCTCTAGGACTAACTTTCAACAGCTGATCCTTTTACCAGATTTGTGATGTTTATTTTTTTTACAAGATCTACGATGCATGTACGAAGCTCCATTGAAAGGCAAGGAAACTGAAGCTCAGGCAGGACAAGTGACTCACTTGAGACCACACAGCTGGTCAGAGCAAAGACTGAAGCCCAACTCGAGGCTCTTTCATTTCTTTTTTTTTTTTTAAGTTTATTTATTTTTGAGACAGCATGCATGTGTGCACGTGAGTGGGGGAAGGGCAGAGAGAGAGGGAGAAAGAGAGAATCCCAAGCAGGTTCGCCCTGTCAGTGCAGAGCCCAACATGGGGCTCTATCCCATGAACTGTGAGATCATGACCTGAGCTGATATCAAGAGTTAGACGTTTAAGTGACTGCTCCATCCAGCGCACCGAAGCTCTTTCATTTTCTTAAATAGGTCATGTGACCTCAACAGTAAAGAAGCCAGAAGAGGCGTTAGATTGAGGTTGTCAGATAAAATACAACACACCCGATTAAATTTGAATTCCACATAAATAATGAATAAATTCTGATATAAGTATGTCTCATACTTAAAGTGTCCATTATTTATCTGACTTTCATATCTAACTGAGTGCCCTATATTTTGATTTGCTAAACCCTACCACTTAAATGGCTATGGGCTGTTCTTTCCCACCATCCTCCACCTTTGTACCTGGCTGTGTAGTTACCATTTCTCTCTTTCTCTTCAAGTCCATCGTATCTCATCGTAAAAGATTCTGGTTACTCCATACCTCTTGTCAGTCTACACACTAGTTTTCCCTCCCAAGTGTTAGCGTAGAGTTGTCTATGTACTGTTTTTATCCACACGGGGCTTGCACCCTAAGCTGGACCGTTCACTTCATGTACTATTCTTACAAGCACGTTTTATATGAGGAGACTCAGCCTCTGGGGTTGGAAAAAAAGAAGTAGCGAAATGGTCAGAAGAGCATCAGAAGAGAAATAAGGAGCCAGGCAGTTCCTTGCTAATTCACCAATTTGGTGTTCATCCCCAAACAGATTGGCTCTGCTGTACTTCAAGGAATAGCACCTGCTCAGACCAAAGGGTACAACACCTTAAAGGCTTGCTGTTGGGATTCTACTGGAACCAGACAGGCCTGATTTCAAACCTTGTTTCCCCCAATGACTGGCTGTGGGGCACTGAGCAAGTCTCTGAGCCTCTGTTCCTCCATCTGTTAGAGTGAGGTGTTAATGCCCCCCTTGCAGGGCTGTTGGGGGGTTGAATGAAATTACTTTGAAAAATGCCTGGTTCTCAGTGTTCCTCACTGAAGGGGCACTATATGATATCTCTGTCTTCCATTCTGGATCCGCCTTGGTAAGACAGCATAGACATGTCATACGGAGGACAGGCGCATTCTCTCTGGCTCACAACATTCTGCAGCTTCCTAACCAGAGACCTTGCTGGCACCTTTAATTTTCTTCCCAGCTAAATAACCAGCCAGCTGAGCAGCACAAAGATGTGCCCACAGCATGTGAGTACTGACCCAAGTTGAGAGAGATATTTCGGACGCAGAACAGGAACCTCCCTTTGAACCACGGCTGTATGACCTTCCCCAGCCCCCACCCCATCCCACCCCCACCTCATCTGCAGCTTGAGCAGGCTCTTCCATAGCAGAGATAACAGTTTTCATAGGAAAGACTGTCTCTTTCCCGGCATCATTCGCATAGACAAAGATGATGCCCCACATGTTTCCCTGAGTCTGCTCACTGTCCCAACCACAGAAGAATTTACATTTGCCTGTTTAATCTACAGGTGTGCAAAATGATAGAAAACTGAACCCTCCGTGTGCCAGGCATTGTGCTGAAGATTTCACAAAAAATTTATTTCAAATTAAGCTTTGTTATAAGGTCGTGAGCATTAATCTTGTCTATATTAGTTCCTGTTTTATTCCTAGTATCTAGCCTAGTGCATAACCTCTTAATATATGTATATTATTTTCTTTCTACGTATAGTATATATATGAATATATGAACGAATCAATGAGATAATATCAATAAAACACATGGTTGGCACTCAATAAATTGTAGCTTTTCCCATTGTATTTCTGTTTGCCAACTTGACCCTGCCTCAGTAGGTCATCTGGACACACCCTACAGAATGCAAGGACCTTGTTCACTCAGTTCAGAGATGAGGAAGTTGAGGCTCCAAGGAAGTTACATGATTCGACAAAGGTCACAAAGCCACTGGGTGACCAGGTCTGGGACCATGTCTTCCAACTAGAAACCTCAAAGTCTACAGAAATGACTATACTAAGAGCATCTGTAGACAAATCAGTGTCCTGATGTATGCCATTTCATCCAGTCTCTGATGATCTACACCAGGCAGGTCTAAACTCAGCAGCCCAAAGGTCCACAGACGGCTGTGCCGAAACTCAGTGAGAATGACACATTGCCGACAGCGTTTCATGTGGACAACAGCACCTCCCTCCAGGTATACTTCGGCATGCAGAGTGCTAACACACAAGATCTCCCTTCAGCATCCCAACAACTACACCAGGAAGGCATTATTATTATGCCTATTTTACAGAGGAGGGGGCTTGAATTGGTTAAGAGACCCCCTCACTCAGCTAATGCCTATGGAATCAAAACTAGAACCCAGGACTCCTGCCTCCCTATGCTGGGTTTTCCTTCTGTACTACATGAAATGGTGCAAAATATGAATTAAACGATCATCCACATTCATATGTAATTCTGGCATGGTTCCAGCTGAGACTTCCCAGCTGTTGATCTACCTCCAAAGTATCCTCAGTTCTCCTAATTCCTTTGCAGTCCCTGGGGAGGGAGTGTGGTGAAAGGAAAGTAACTGAATCCTCATTAAATGTGAGGCACAGACTCAAGGAAATGTAGGCAATAACTCATCTCATTGCACCTACCCTGGGGCTCTCCAGTGATGACGGCAGATGCATTCAGGAACATGAATGATAAATACCATACCCCCAAGAGTTAGGATCTCGTGGGGAAAGTATAGGTATGGCTGACTTGGGAGAGGCAGGACCCACTACGTCCACAAGCTATGTTGGTAGTTTGCACGAGTAAGAGCAGTAAGAATAGAGTGGGGCTAACAGACAGCGACAATGTGAATTAAGAGTCTTAAAAGATCAGATCACTTAACCTAGTGTCCACTTCCAGGAATTCATTCGAAATGGTATTCATCTGGGATGTAGAAAGAGGCCCACGAATAAAACTGCATCACGGTGTTGTTTACGTTTGAAAAAAAAAAGTGAATGTAACTTAAATCATAACAGTAGTAGATCAAAGAATCCCGGTAGAACCACACACTGGGATTATCTGTGGCCATCAAAGCCAATTATTGACGTCGTGGGGAAATGTCCAAGACAAAATATGAAGTTATAAAATCAGGACTGTAAATAAGAAATACATACCTCTTTATGTACACGTACATATAGATGCACATGCAGACACATACCACATTTTAAAGACTAGAAAGAAACCAAGGGTGCCAGGAGACCAGCAGATACATGTGTCCCAGGGTTAGTTACCAAACGTAGGCTGAGGGTGAGTGGCGCAGGGTACCAGACTGGGGGTGGGGGATGAAAAATGAAATCACGGCCCCTATCCTTAAAGTGCCTGCCGTCAATGTGAGGAAGTGAGACGGCCCTAAGCGAGGACCTATCACAATGAGGCTCATTCCACAAGCATCCTCCAGACCCCACTGCAAAAGTTCTGCCTTTTGACCGCCATCCAACTAAACAAAACAAAAAACACCCACAAAAACAAAAGTCAAAAAAAAAAAAGTACATAGAAAAGGAGACACAGAGGAACACAGAAAAGCAAAACACACACACACACACACACACGCACACACACACACACACCCCAGAAACTCCTTCAAACTGGTGACTGTCTCATCCCAAAGGACATCCGACCTTTCTGAGGCATTGTGCCACTGAAGAAGTCAATTTTCCATGGCCCACAGCCCCCAGATTCCACCTGGCACAGTCTGGAACCAAGGAGTTCATTTAATGGAAGCTTAGCAGATTCAGATTTCTCTAAAATTCCACATCCCTTTCTGCCAAGAAGCTGTTTTGAAAGCTGACACTCCCTTGGTGTGAATTTGCAGCCTGCCCCATTAACAGGGCTTCACTCAGAAAACATTTTTAGATCGACCCCGTTCCAGACACTTGCTCCCAAGGACAAACGAGGAGAAATTCTGTACCAGCTCAAACCTTTCTGAGCTCTTTGATGATCAGAAATGAGGGAAAATATTAGAATGAATGTGATTAATCCAAATATTCTCAACAACCTTCAAAGCAAACCACACAGCTCCTGCAGAGTCGGCCCCTGTGGCCCTGATTCCTATCAGCCAAGCCAACCCCTTAAAAACAGACCTCAGAACAATGGGGGGGAAGCGTTAAAAATCAAAGGTGAGGAAAAGAAAAAGGAAGGGGAAGCAGGTAAATGAATAAGGGGAAAGAGGACTGAAAAACTGGCTGCGATTAGTATGGTTTATGAAAAGAAAAAGATAAGATGCTCAAATGACACAGCCCCTTCCAAGAAGCCCCCTTCATTCACTCTTGTGCAGCTGAGAAGTCTGGAGAGACCTGAGGCAGCAGGCATCTGGGCCCTGTCTCCACTCACAAATGGCTCAGCACTGTCCCCACCATATGCAGCTGCATCTCTCTTGGGCAGGGCGGGAAGGGCGTTTCCATTCCAAACCTCAGAGCCAATTGCTCTCAGATAAACAAACACCTCCCCAGCCTTTGCCAACCTCGCCCAGCCGGAAAGTCATAATGCTGAATTAGTAGCATTTCAATCACTTCTGTGACAAGCCGGTGACAAGCTAGAATATGATGAGTGGAGCAATCAGATGTTGTTACAGGGAAAAGGAATGAGGAGAGAATAATAACAGAGCGGTACAGAAATAATAATCACCATAATGGCCCCCATTTACGTAAAATTTATAATTGCCAGAATAGCCATAGGAATGAGAGCACCTGTTTGCCGTCAGACAGACCTGAGACATAATGCCGGGTCCTCCACTTTTAGTAGCGTGACCCTGAGCAAGTTTCTTGACCTTTCTAAGCCTCAGTTTTCCATCTACTGATGGTGAATCTCTGCTTCCTAAGATCATTTCGGAGTTTGAATGAAATAATGTTGGTAAGGCATTTGCACAACATGAGAAGTAATATTGCCACTCGTAATGTTGATATGAGAAGTAGTATTTCTATCACCTCAACTAGGATCACGTACTCTTTCGTTTCATGTTTGCCTCATGTGGGGGCGATAGTTTTAGCCCTCCTTGGCTGAATGCAAAACAGAGACCCAGAAAGGTTAAATGTCTTTCCAGAAAATATAAGGAGTTAATAGGGAAACAAGGACCATGTATTACCTTCTGTATGGTACTTCTGTAACAAGTTATTACAGTTTTGTGGCTTAAAATAATACAAGTTATTACCTTACAGTTCTAGAAGTCAAAAGTCCTAAAATCAAGTTGCGAACAGGGCTGTGTTTCTTCTGGAAGCTCAGAAGAGAGAATCCGTTTGTCTTCCTTAGTTTCTAGAGGCTCCCTGCATTCCTTGGTTCGTGGCCCCTTCTGACATCTTCAAAGTCTGCAGCCTCTGTCTTATAAGGACCCAAGCAACGATATTGAGCCGGTCCTGATAATCCAGAACAACTCCCCATCTCCAGATCCTTAACTTAATCACATCTGCAAAATCCTTTTGGCCATATAAGATAAAATTCACAGGCTCTAGGTGTGGTGAGGGAGTGGACTTCTTTGGGAGAGAGTCATTATCCAGCCTGCCACAAACCAACGCCTATTCTGCAGAGTGTAATTATTTGGGCTTGGTTGGGTTTTTGTTTTGTTTTTGTTTTTGTTTTGCCTTGAATTCTCATTTATTCATTCAGCAAATGCTTTGTGCAGGATGCATTTATAATTTATAATGTGCTCTTCCAGATAAAACCAAATCAGAATCAAGCTTCCTTAAGTGTGAAATAAAAAGAGGTCTGTCTGTATATATACATGTCCTAAAACATCACTGAAACCCAGACTTTAATTTTTTTAACATTATCATTCATTTTTAAGAGATGGAGAGAGACAGAGAATGAGTGGGGGAGAGGCAGAGAGAGAGGGAGACACAGAATCCAAAGCAGACTCCAGGCTCTGAGCTGTCGGCACAGAGCCGAATGCAGGACTCAAACTCACGGTCTGCAAGATCATGACCTGAGCTGAAGTCGGACGCTGAACCCACTGACCCACCCAAGCACCCCAGAAACCCAGACTTTAAAAATGAAAAGGACCTTGGGAGGCTCTTAGCCACTCTTATTTTGTAGAAGGGCATACCAGACCCAGAGGGGTAACATGACATCTCAATGTCAAATAGCAAGTTTGTGAGAGGTTTTGAGGGAGGGCCTGGATTAGAACTGGAGGAAGAGAGGGAAACTAAGAGGCATTTGGGAGACAAAATCATTGGGGTTTAGGAATCAGCTGGATGTGGGGTTAAAGAGATATAAGAATCAAGGGTGCCTGAAGTTCATAGCTTAAGGGTGTCATTCACTGAGCGGGGGATATATAACAGAGGGAGCACGTTTTCTAAGGAAAATCATGTATTTAACGTGTTCTGGAACTTGGGCCTCTCTTTGCAGAACCAGGACTAGCTTAGCATTACTGTGAAACTTCTAGTACTCTTTCTCTTCTCCATATTCTCTCGAAAGTGTGGGCACGGAGCTATAATCCTCATCTGACCATCACCTGTCAGTCCTTTTATTTTTTTTTTTAATTAATAAACTTTATTTTTTAGAACACTTTTAGGTGACAGCAGAATTGAAAGGGATGAGAGTTCTCATATGCCCCCGCCCCCACATACGTACCACCTCTGCAACTAGCAACATCCCCCATCAGAGCGGTTCCCATGTTACAATCGATGAACCTATGTGCCACACCACTGTCACCAAAGCCCATCATTTACAGCAGGGTTCACTCTTGGTGGTGTAGATTCTGTGGGTTCTGACAAATGTGTAATGACATGTGTCCACCATTATGGTGTCCAGAGTAGTTTCAGTCCCCTAAAAACCCTCTGTTCGCCACCTATTCATCTTTCCCTCCCCCCAGCTCCCGATGCCACTGATCTTTTTACTGCCTCTACAGTTTTGCCTCAGTGCTTTTACTTCCCTACTCCTACTGGGCTGGGCCTTGAGGATGAGATTCTGTCCCAACACCTAGCAATTTACATTTGCCCCAAGGCCTTGGAGATGGCTACACACATCTGTTTGATCTCTGAAGATGTTGTGTCACAGTCTTCTGCCTTGCTTCCGGGGAGATGTCTGTTAAATTCTTATCTGTGTTTCTTTGTATACAATGTGGCTTTTTACTCTGGCTACTTTTAAGACTTCCTCTTCACCACTGGTTTTAAGCAATTTGACAACGCCTTGGTGGTTTTTTTTGTTTGTTTGTTTTTGTTTTTCCTATTTCTTTTGCTTTGGGGTTCATCAAGCCTCTTGGATCTATGCATTTCCAGTTTTCCTCAAGTTTATGCATTTTTCTGCCATTATTTTTTCGACCACTTTTTTCTGCCCTCCCTCTTCCTCTTCCTTTGGAATCTCCAATTACGCAAATATGAAGCTGCTTAAAATTACCCCTCAGCTCCCTAATGCACTCTTCTTTTATTTTCGGTCTTTCTTCTCCCTGTGTTTCATTTTGGACAGTTTCTATGCCTTCATGGACACTGATCTTTTCTTCTGCAATGCCTGATCTGTTGTTAATCCCACCCAATGTATTGTTCGTCTCAGGCATCGTTTTTTCAATCTGCAGGTTCAATTTCGATTTTTTAAAATATCTTCCGTATTTCTTCCCACCATGCTTACATTTTCTTCTACCTTCTTGAACATATGCAGTATAGTTATAACAACTGTTTTAATGTTCTCATCTACTGTTTTTCTCATCTGTAGCATATCTAGGTTGGTTTCAGTTGATTGATTTTTCTCCTCATTATAGGTTGGTATTTTCCTGCTTCTTTGCATACCTGGTAACTTTCTATTACATACAAGACAGCATGAATTTTACCTTGTTGATGCTGGGTATCCTTGCATTATCTTAAATATTCTATAGCTTTGTTCTGGGATGCAGTTAAATTGTTTGAGAATCTTTTGATCCCTTTGAGGCTTGCTTCAAAGCGTTTGTTAGGTGGAGCCAGAACAACCTTAAGTCTTGAGCTAATTTGCCATGCTCCTGAGGTGATAACTTTTTGAGTATTCTAGCCAATGTCTATGTTTACAAGGGTTTTTTCCCACTCTGCTGGTGGGAACACAAACCCTTCCCAGACCCAGGAGTTCCTGGGGACTGTTCCCCTGGTCCTTTCTGGTCATTCTTTCCCCAGTTTCACATGGATTCCTCACATGCCTGTGCCCATCTCTATCAGCTGAAAACTGCAGGGGACCCTCTACAGACCTCAAACCTCTGGGGCTTTCTCCTCTCCAGCACTCTTCTCCATAAGCCCAGCTCTGTCTCCCACTTCCCACAGGAGGGGTCCATCCCCTGCAAATGCTCCCCAGGTTGCAAACTGAGGCAATGATGGAGCTCTGCTCTTTTGTTCCCCCTTTCTCAAGTCCACTGTCCTATATGCTGCTTGTTGCCAAATGTTTGAAAACTGCTGTTTCGTATATTTTGTCCAGTTGTTTAAGGTGAGAAGATAAATCTGAATAGTCTTATTCCATCTTGGCTAGAAGCCGAAAACTTTGCCAGACACTTCTGAATACTAGAATTGGAGGCGGCTCACTTAAAAAGAGTCAACCCACCACAGCCCTGTATTAAGATTCCAAACGACATTGCTTATATTGTTAATAATTATAATATGGGGTGCCTGGGTGGCTCAGTCAGTTAAGCGTCCAACTTCAGCTCAGGTCATGATCTTGTGGTCCGTGAGTTGAAGCCTCGCGTCGCGCTCTTTACTGGCAGCTCAGAGCCTGGAGCCTGCTTCGGATTCTGTGTCTCCTCTCTCTGCCCCTCCCCTGCGCTCTCTCTCTCTCTCTCTCTCTCTCAAAAATAAACATTTTTTAAAAAATAAATAATTGCAAAATGATGCCCAGCCGTTCTGTTCCACACTATTTCTTACCACACTAAGCCTCCCCTCAACATTGTATTTGAATAGAACCATTTACTGCCTCACTTCATTCTCTTATTGACTCCCAAAGCAAAATTCTCCAATGTTTTTAATAAATGCCAAACAGCTTTTTACACCAGCTTTGCACAGGACCGGACCTCTACCTCTTTCTCACAGTGTTGTACCCTGTCTACTCTACATGGTGGGACCCTAAGCCAAACAACATGCTGTCAGACGGACGTCGTCATAACATCCCATATCCTCATCTAGGGCGGCCTATGGCACTCAGCCTCGCACACGACAAAATCAAACCCAAGATTCAGCACTAAAAATATCTTGTTTTTCTGAAGTGAACCTCTTTGGGGGTCTCACAAGAATTCGAAAGAGAATTTTGAGACTGCAAGTTTGTGTGCTGAGAACTACAACCTCAGAGAATTGTAGAGACCTTAGAAGCCCTGCCCATGGTTCCAGGAAACACCCTTTGTAGATGAGCTCCTTCCCCACACAAATGTGAGAATGAGGCTATGGCCCTGGAAACTGAACACTGGGAAACAGAAATCCTGCTGAACATATTCTTGCACTGACATTAGACACAAAAACACCCATATAAGCATGCTTTGCTGTCACAGTCAAATAAAATAATCATATGTAAGCATTTCAAAGCAATTTCCTTGACATTCTCAATTGATCCTGACAAGTCTGTAAGTATGAAGCAGGCAGCAAGTCCCCAGCAAAAGATGAGGGGAGTGAGCCTCACAGAGGTTAAGTGATTTGAACAAAGTCAAATAGCTAGTTGGTTGGCAGAGGAGGACCTTGAACTTCTAGGGGTCTTCTATCTCTCAGTCAAGAGCTCTTTCCGTGATGCGCTGTTTCTTCTTTTTCTGAATTGGAAAAGGAAACAACTTCTAGAGTCAGTGTTGACCAAGCCTTCTTGGTCCATTTACATTTTGAGCTGGATAATTTGGGGAGTTGAGGGTGCTGTCCTGAGCATTGTGGGATATTTAGCAGTATCCCTGGCCTTCAGCTACTAGATGCCAGTAGCAACCTCTCCCCCAGTCCTGACAAGCAAAAATATCTCAAATTGGCTACCATATTGTCAAATGGCCCCAGTGGGGGAAGAGGGACAAAATGGCCCCTCAGTTGAAAACCACATCCCTAAATGCCTGAAAATTGTTGCTGGCATGTTTGAGGAGGCAGCAGTGACAGATTTTGTCCTGTAAAAAGAGAAATACAAAAGCAAAAGAAAAGCTTATGTTTATGCCAGTGAGCCTAGGACCATGGAAGTCAGCAGTGAGGAACTGAATTGCACAGCCCCTGGGAGTTCATCCAAAAAATACTCTTTTTGGCACCTGGGTGGCTCAGTCAGTTGAATGTCCCACTCTTGATTTCAGCACAGGTCATGGGTCATGGGATTGAGCCCCACATTGTGCTCCACACTGAGCTTGGAACGTGCTCTCTCTCTATCCCTCTGTCCCTCTTCCCCTCCCGTGCTCTCTCTCTCTAAAAAAACCAAATATTAAATAAATAAATAAATAAATAAATAAATAAAATTTTTAAAAGTTCTCTTTTTGGCCCCACCCTGAACTTAACCTTTTGGGATCTCACTCCACCCCTTCAGGCTCAGCCAATTGTGCATAACCCAAACCACTTTCTGGGAGACATTTCCAGAAGGTAGCATGGCGTTAGTTAACTTGACAAAAGGCAGTATGGCACAGAAGTGAAAATACAGGCTCTGTACGTGCAACAACACAAATGAACCTCCCACACTGTTGAGTGAGGGGAGCATGCACAAAAGAGCAAGTGTGGTACGAACCCACTTACCTGATGTTCAAAAATAGCCAGTACTAATACCAGGTGATGGAAGTCAGAATAACAGTTACATCTTTGGTGGTATTCCCTGGAGACAGGTTTGGGGGAACCAGCTGGGAATGGAAATGTGCTCTGAGTTGTTCTGGGTGGTGGCTACAGTGGTTATAAACATATGTAGAAATTCACAAAGCTATACACTTAGGATTCGTGCACCTTGCAGTGCATACATTACACTTCGTATAAATCAATAAGCTCAGGGGCACCCGTGTGGCTCAGTCAGTAAGCATTCGACTTTGGCTCAGTTCATGATCTCACGGTTCATGGGTCTGAGCCCTGGATCAGAGTCTGAGTTGACAGCTCAGAGCCTGGAGCCTGCTTCGGATCCTGTCTCTCTATTTCTGCCTCTCTCTCTCTCTCTCTCTCCCTTTGCCCCTCCCCTGCTCATGCTCTGTCTCTCTCTGTCTCTCAAAAATAAACATTTGTGGGGCGCCTGGGTGGCGCAGTCGGTTAAGCGTCCGACTTCAGCCAGGTCATGATCTCGCGGTCCGTGAGTTCGAGCCCCGCGTCAGGCTCTGGGCTGATGGCTCAGAGCCTGGAGCCTGTTTCCGATTCTGTGTCTCCCTCTCTCTCTGCCCCTCCCCCGTTCATGCTCTGTCTCTCTCTGTCCCAAAAATAAATAAAAAACGTTGAAAAAAATAAAAAATAAAAAAATAAACATTTGTAAAAGTTTAAATAAATAAATAAATAAATAAATAAGCTTCATCGCCTTAAAAATAATGTCCACTCTGGAAGCCAACCACCTGTGTTTGAGGATGAGTCTGGCTGCCTCAGAGTGTTTTTGACAGGTTAGTGAACTGAGTGGGGCACAGTAAATACTCGGCGAGTATTAACATCACTATCATTAAAAGGACTACCATTCCAACCAGCCAGGCAAAGGGAAGGATTGAGAAACGTGCTCCTGAAGCCCTCTTTGTCCCCTATGCCCCACCCCACCACTGCAATGAATGCAGAGTGTTGCATACGGTAGGTAGGTAGGCATACGATAACTCAATCTAGCCCCTCCTCTGTAGGCATCCCCGTCCCAGTGATCAAGACACGCATGTCTGCCATTATTCTCTGTCTTCTTTAGTTCCTCCCGAATTCTCTCAGGAGGCTTGCTTAGGAGCTGCCCCTATTTGCAGAGCTCTTCATCAATAGACTGAATATTTACAGAACACAGCAGTTTTGATTAAACAGTTCATTTCACTGGAGACTGGGGTATTGTACTGTGTCTGCTTATGAGTTATTCTTGGCAGAAGCTGCGGTCGCTCTGAGCATACATTTCTTTACATTTCAAGGCCCAGCCTAAGGAGGACGGCAGGGAAGCAGATGAAATGAGGAGCAGATGGCATTGCTCTGTACCTTTTACCCAACTGTTTCTCCGTGGGGTTAGTGCAGTATCTTTGCTGCTATTTGCTCCTTGCTGCCTTTTATTCTTCTCTTTGGAAACTGAGTCAGGAGGAAATAAGCAAATGCAAGGGTGTGGAGAAAGGGCATTCAGTGGCGTATTGGGAAGCGTCAGCTCTAGATCCAGTATCCAGAGGTGTGATTGATTAATTAACATGAGGTTTAACTTTTTGGGACCACAGTTTTTGTTTCATTTTAATATGTTAAGTTGATTGGTCTAGATTTGTGGGTTTTAAATGTATGTCATCCACAGAAACCCTCCGACAAACAGAATCTCCAGCAGAAAATGTTGACTCCTGAAGGCAGCATTGTTTGGACTAAAACAGAGGTGGGCAGTCAGGAAGCTGCCCTCTCAACCTGTGCCTTCCCTCCTCACCCCCCGCAACAGCCTGCTCCACAGGGCCCTCGGGCTTGGGATCCTAGGAGCACAAATCGAAAACAATGCAACTTGTCTGTTTTGTTTTTTTTTTTAATTTTTTTTTTAACGTTTATTTATTTTTGAGACAGAGAAAGACAGAGCATGAACAGGGGAGGGGCAGAGAGAGAGGGAGACACAGAATCGGAAACAGGCTCCGGGCTCTGAGCCATCAGCCCAGAGCCCGACGCGGGGCTCGAACTCACGGACCGTGAGATCGTGACCTGAGCTGAAGTCGGACGCTTAACCGACTGAGCCACCCAGGCGCCCCATTGTCTGTTTTTTTTAAAAAAGATCATTTCCCAGCCAGTTAAAATACTATTTGAAAGTGGCCCCATTTCTACACATTCCACAACTTTTGATCAACAGACTCTCCGCACTTCAAGAAAACCCATAAGTAAAATCCTGCATGCCGTATATCTGTGTGGGAACAATCTGTAAGGAAATACACAAAGATTTCAAGACAGGGGTCATCTCTGGACAGCAAGAATATTACGACAATGGTTGCTGCGGGTTTCACATGGTTCTCACGTTCCTGTATCACCACCTACAACAAACACCTTGTATGCCTCAAAGTGCCCAGGCCTGTGTCCCACACCTAAGGTCTTGCTCTCATTAGAGAAGCTAGTGTCAGCCTTGGACACACACACACACACACACACACACACACATGCAGAGTTGAGCGTGAGTGCAACTCTATCAGGATACAAGCATGATGGAAAACTGTCTATCCTCCAACAAGATGTACTCAAGTGTGTCCCAGAGATGAGATAACAGTCCCAGAGTTGCGGGTACACACAAAGGCATGTGGGGGGCAGAGGCGTTCTGCTCCAAAGTAATTGTGTTTGAGAACCACTGCATAACATTTGCCCCTACTAGAGATTACATACACAGTAAGTAGTGGCTTAACATCTCTGTCTGGCCGACAGGAATGTTGATTAATGTTGCTTAATATAGTTCTCAAATTTATTTGACCACAAAATTCCTTTTCCCCATAACCCTTATTAATATCTCAACAAACAGTTTCAGATCAGAAAAGCCTTCACAAAGGCAGTTTTTAAAAACCGAACTTTAAGGCTTGAAAGAAAATGAGGAATTACAGATGAAGGGAGGTGAGGGAATGAGGCGGGCTCAGGGTCTCTAGGACTTGGTGGTGAGGACAAAACAAAGAACCACTCATCATTTCAAAGAATGTCTGGAACTTTCTTCATATCTGTTAGTGCCTTTTTTCCAGCTCATTCCTAGACAGTGAACAGAGGCAGGGATAACTGCATTAGTAGCTCACAGCACTGAAGGGGACTGTGGGTATTAAAAGTGACACAAGTGCGGGGCGGCTAGGAGGTTCAGTCAGTTAAGCGTCTGACCTCAGCTCAGGTCATGATCTCATTGTTGGTGAGTTCGAGCCCTGGGTGGGGCTCTGTGCTGACCGCTCAGAGCCTGGAGCCTGCCTCTGATTCTGTGTCTCCCTCTCTCTCTGCCCCTCCCCCACTCATACTCTGTCTCTCTTTCTCTCAAAAATAATTAAGCATTAAAAATAATTTTTAAAAAAGTGACACAGTGCAGGGTCCCTGCCTCTACCCTTGCCTTCCTCTCAATATTGGCTCACTGTGACAAATGTCTCCCTAGGAAGAGCAGAAAAATAAATGATCCTGCTAAGTCAATCCAGGAAACCACCCACCTCTGTGCCAGACTCGTGCTAGGTGCTGGGCCCACGTGAATGCATAAGACACGCCTTAGAGCTGAGTTGTGAAGCCAGCGGAGAGACAAAGAATCCCTTCCTCAGGATCTGCATGGGAGCCTGGGGCGCACACAGAAGGGGCCCTTCACCTGACCGGTTGTCAGAAGGTTCCTGAAACATACATTCTCGTTCCTTCAAGCTGAGGGCTGAGGTGTAGGAAGGGGAGCAAGAACTCCTGGCGGAGGGAACTGCAAGAGCAAAGTCGTGGAGGCAAGAGGGGACAGGCGTTGGGGGATCTCCAAGTGGCTCTGGCTGGAGCAGCATGTCAGGGTGTCTGGCAGGATGGGGAGGATGTGGACAGAGAAGGCTGGAAAGGCCCGTGCAGGCCTCGACAGGTTAAGCAGGTAGAGCTGATGCCAGCTTCTCCATCCATCCCCAACACCCTGCCCCCTTTTGTCCTTCTTCCGGAGACAGGCTGGGCTGGCCTAGCTGGGTCCTGCACCACCACCGCCGCCAGAACGCCTGTGCTCACATCCAGACTCCTCACAGCTCTCCTCTTCCGTGACCAGCCTACAGCTGACCTACTCGCCCAACCCCAGCCCTTCATGGGACGATCCTATCCTCCTTCTTCTGGCCAGCCACAGGCCAGAGTGACCACCACCTCAGCTTCCTCTGCCCCCGGCTCCTGACTACCTGGGGGTGCACCCCCTTCCTGCAGAGGCAGAGAACAGCGACACCAGGTGCAAAATGAGGCCATACTGGAAACAGAATACTGGGACGCCCTCCTCTTAGAACGCATGATCTTCAGGGTAGATGTTGAATTCTAGTAACACATTCCCTGGGGTGTTTTCAAATCCAGACACACTGGAGCCTTGTTCCACCCTCTCTCTGGGCCAAGACCTGGGCTCTCATCCAGGCTCCGACTGGTTCTGGCTGTTGCCCTCCGCTCAGTCCTGGCCGGCAGTGCTTACCAGGCCGGCCTTGCAGTCCCAGGGCTTCCCAAGTCCACTCCCTCCAGCCTCAGCTCCCGAGTGCCCACTCTTTAATATGCTCTTGCTCCTGAATGCCACTTCTTTCTGCCAAGACCTCAGGCTCCGCCACACCCGGCCGAGTCTCCACTGACCTCGTGGTGCTCTGACCACTTGGAGAGCCCACCTCACCCGCCACCTACATCTGGGATGGTGAGCAGGAGCAGCCAAGTTTTAAAGACTTGCCAATTTCCTCTGGAGTTCAATTTCTTCCAAAGAGCCTGGCACATCTCAGCTGCCAGTATGAACTGTGAGTTCCCAGAGATGCCGATGGCACTTTCCAACATTCATCACTTTTGACACATCTAAAATATCCTCGCTCCCAGCACTCTGTGAGCACCAGCCCAGATGGACCGGCTGCTGAGGAAGTGTCAGTCTCTGAGAGGTCTCTGAGAGGCCCTGGGCAGAGGCTTCCTGACTGAGAAGCGTGTGCTCTCCACTCCCTCCCTCTGCCCCTTCTGATGCTGAGCTGGTGAGTGGGCACCACTGGGCCCCATCACAGCCCTCGCTGCCCAGTTTCCAAGCTCTAAACCAGTCTCCTCCCATAGAACTCCTCACACCTTGGTTCCCCATAGCTCCAAGCACTTTGCCATCTTCCAGGCTCAGTTCTGCCAGAAGGGAGGCTGGCTACTTGGGAATCCCCTGTGGGGTCACCTCTACTCTTTAAGGTCACATGGAAAGAGCCTGACCTCCTGACCCATCCAACAGCTGAAGTCAAGGGCCCATGAGGCCAAGGTCAGTGAAGGCCTAGAGGCATGACAGGCAGATGCCTAGTGAGCCAGAGAGGTAGGCCTGGGAAGACAGATGGGGCTAGTGGAAACTTTGGGCCCCAGTCAGGCAGTGAAAGGTCAGCTCCCAGAGCCCTCTGGGGCCTGGGAGGGGTCCAGCAGCAGGTGCCCTTTGTCTTATTTAAGATTATTTTCTGAAGAAGGAAAACACTCACACGGCTCAAACGAAAAGAATATAAAATGGATAGATTTGCAAAGTTCTGCCCATCCTCTCATGTCCTCATCCATTTTATCCCCCTCTCTTCCACCATGGGTAATCACTTTTTTTTTTTAATTCATGGGGAATCACTTTTTTATTGATTTCTCCTGTATCTTTCCAATGTGTCTTTATGCAGATAAAAACAAATGTGAATTTACTTGTTTATTTCCCACTTTTCCACAGAAGATGTCACACTCTAGATACCATTCTTTACTTGACTTTTGTCACTTAGTAATACATTCTACATCTTCTCAATCAGTACAGAGTGTTTCTTCAGTAGAGCCACATACCATTCCACTGAGGGACATGTCCCCAGCTTGGTTATCTGGTCTGCAGATGGACACTTGAAATGTGTCCAGTATTTTACAATTACAGACACTACTACAATGACCTTGTATTAATTTCATCTCATGTGTGCAGATACATCCACAGGGTAAATTCCTGAAGGGAATGCCGAGTAAAGAGCAAGTGCATTTGTAACCTTCATGGCTGTCTCCAAATCCCGCTCTATCATTACACTGTTTTGCATTCCTGCTAGCCTCACCGCTGAGGAGTGCGATCAATTCTTTAATGTTTACCAACCCAATAAGAAAGACTTGTGCCTCGGTATAATTTTAATTTATATTTTTCTTCTTCTTAGTGGGGTTGAGGATAGGTTGTATTCCTTTTTCTATGAAATGCACCTTTATGGTCTCAGCCCATTTTTCTTTGAGTTGTTGTTCTTTTCTTCTTGATTTCTAGGCACTCTTTATATATCAGGGAGAAAACCCTTTTGTGTTATGAGTTGCAGTTATTTTCTTTTTGTTATTGATATTTTGACTTTGCTTATAACATTATTTTATTTTATTTTATTTTATTTTATTTTATTTTATTTACTGAGTTGGCCATGCAGAAGGTTTTTTTTTGTTTGTTTGTTTTAATATCATCTAAGTTAGTAATCTTTTCCAGATTCTGAATTTTCAGTCTCAGAGGATCCTTGCTTAAAAGGTGATAAAGGACTTTGCCCAAATTTTCTCCTAGTCATTTTATGGTTTCCACTGTTTCATTCAAAACTTTGATCCATTTGGAATTTTTCTGGTATATGGTGTGAGGTGTGGTTCCAAATTTTATATCTTTCTATCTTTTGCCAGGTGTCCCAAAACTAATTATTTAATTTTTTTTTTAGTGTTTATTTATTTCTGAAGGAGAGAGAGACTGAGCATGAGCAGGGGAGGGGCAGACAGGGAGACACAGAATCCAAAATAGGCTCCAGGCTCTGAGATGACAGCACAGAGCCCTACACAGGGCTACAGAGCCCTACACAAAGCCCTAACAGCACAGAGCTCTACACAGAGCCCTACCTCACAAACCACGAGATCATGACCAGAGCCAAAGTTGGACACTTAACCGACTGAGCTACCCAAGCACCTCGCAAAACTATTTATTTAGAAGTCCATCCTGGGGCACGGGTGGCTCAGTCAGTTAAGCACCTGAGTCTTGATGTTGGCTCAGGTCATGATCTCATGGTCGTGGGATTGAGCCATGTATAGGGCTCTGTGCTGACACCATGGAGCCTGCTTGGGATTCTCTCTTCCTCTCTCTCTGCACCTCCCCCAATTGCTCTCTCTCTCTCTCTCCCAAAATAAATAAGCAAACATTTAAAAAACAAAAACAAAAAATAAAAGAAAAGTCCATCTTTACCCCACTGATTTGAGAGGCCACTGCTATCAAATCCTGAATTTCTACATGTACTTAGGTGTTCTGGATTTCTGTTCTGCTTCTTTGGTCTATCTGTCCACGCACCAGTACACACAGTTGCATTATTGAATTTTTATTGTAGGTTTTATCATCTAGTAAGGAGAGCCTTCCTTCATAGTTCTTTATTTTTTCTTTCAGAGTTTTCTTGGCCATTACTGACAAGCTGAGCTCTGTCACTCGGGTTCTCCCCTTGCTCAGTCATATTCTCTCATACAAGAAGTCCAGCCTATATCTGCAGGTTTCCAACCAGAGAAAGAGCCAAGCACAGCTCACTCCTCAAACAAGTCAGAGATACTCTCCTCCTGGGAGAGTCTCAGTAGGGCATGTCTATGCACATATTTGAGATAACTGTGTTGGAAAAAAGCCAAGGATGAGACCTATGTCTTCCTAGGTGCTTCCTAGGGGCTTTACCCTGCAGATTCCCAACACTGATATTCTGGTCCATTCCAACTTTTGACATGAAGGTGATCCCATATCACTTTGACATGAAAAGTTGTCCTATCTGACATTCTATCTATTCATGATAAGTTACTGACAGGGCGTAGAAGGACCCTTCAAAGAGCAAGATGTTGTAATAGCAACACCAATCACTACTTCTGCTACTGCCAATAGGATGATAGCCATCTCTATTCATTGAGAACTTGCCACATTCCAGGCATGTGGGAGGCACTTTACACGTTTATCTCACTCCAAAGAGGGGCCTCCTTTTGGCACAAAGGCGGAGCATCCTTGCCAAGACATGTGATGTGCTGCCTAAAAGAGGTAAACAGAATTCACAGAAAGGTGCTAAGTAGGCTGGCAAAAATCTTTGCAAATACTTATCCAGAAGGAACTCTGCTGGGTCAAGTCATGAGACAAAAGAGATCTTAGGTAAGCTTTGAAAGGAAAGAGAAGCTGTATATTGAATGTCTATAGTAGACATTTCACCAAGTCTCAGATTCATGGTGGCAATTAAAGAGAAGGAAATGGAAGCTCCCACAGGTTAAGTGAACTTTTCAAGATCACACAACTAATAATTGATAGAAAATCAAATACAGGGCCAGCTGCCTCCAAAGCCAACGCCCTTCCCTCTGCACCTCTCTGCCTCCACCATCGCTTCCCGTGGTGCCCCAGAAATTGTTGGAGTCCATGTCCGTGATCTAATGGGGACAAGCAGCAGTGAGCTATGCCTCCAGACACAGGCAGGGAAGGGAAGACAGGGGTGTAGAAAACTATCTTAGGGAAAGTGAAACAAGGGTAAAAGCACATAGCCAAAAGGTCTTACAGTCTCAGAACTTAGACATATGGAGAGAGAGGTCGAAAAATGAGATTCTGGGCCTGGTTTGATTTTTTCAGCCAGCTGTTGGCCTTGGGCCAACCACTGAACCACTCCTTATTTCTTCATCAGGAAATGAATATGCACATAATGGGGACAGCTATGCTGCAGACCCCACGGCCTGAGGAGCCTCAATGGAGATGAGGGCTCAGGAAAGCTGAAGGGCCCAGGGTGCAGTCTACAGCCATGACCTCCAGCTCTAGAAGTAGAGAGGTGACCACATTGGCCACATGTGGGCTCATCCTCCTTCCCCATTCCATAGTCTTTCTCTCCCCTCAGGACCAGCCCCTAATTGGAATCCCCAAGAGTATCTGGGTAACTGGTGACACTACCTACCAATGGGATTCCTCTGGCTGCCTTCACCCCAGGCACACTATGGCTGGGTAGGTGCCTCTCCTATTCTTCCACCATCAAAACACTTACCAAGCCGCATAACAATTGTCTACTCACTTACTTCCACCATAAGACATGAGCTTCTTGAAAGCATGGTTTGCCTTGTTCACTGTTGTATCTTCATCGTTAAGAACCAGCCCTGCCACATAGTGAGTGCTCATTAAATGTGTGGTAAAATGAACGCATGAATGCATGAATAAATGGGCCATGGTGGTTCATCAGCCTCTAAGATCATACCCATTGACTGGCCCTCTCAGGTCTAGGCCACAACACAGGAAAGCCCCAAGGAGGCTCAGGGATCAGGTCAAGCTCATTCCTTCATCAGGTTGCCCTCAAGCCCCTGCCCTAGAGAACATAACCCATGTGCTTCAGCTCATGTTCCCCACCTATGATTTACCTTTGCCTGAAAGAATAACCTTGGGGCTGTTTGCCCAAGTTAATGCTTAGTGCTTTCCTCACGCTGCAAGTGTTTACCTTTGCAAAGCATCAGGTTCAGATTCCAGCCAGGGAGAGGGGCACATTCCTGGGGGAAACACAGCTAGGAACATGACCCAGGTCATGCTGCTTTGCTCTCACTTTTCTTCTTGCCTGGCTTCACACATTCTTCTCTCTGGCATCTTTTACTCATTGCAACTGAGAGATGGGACAGTCTTAGGGCTTCTCCCAACCTCTCAGTGTTCCAGAGGTGGAAACTGAGGCCCAGCTGGTCTGGGAGGAAAGCCAGGTCTAGAACCCTGGCCCAGCTGACGAAAGGAGACGAGGACGTCTCACTGAACCACCATGGAGACCTTAGGGCTGGCTGCTCCAAACCCTTCATTTTCCAGATGAGGAAAACGAGGCCCAGAAAATTAAATAACTTGCTCAAGGTCAACAAGGTCAAGTTAACAGGAAACTAGGACCTCACAGAGATCTTCCAATGCACAGTTACACCAATAGCCAAATATGAGTTGAACAATTCTGTGTCTAAAGTCATGTTACCTATAAAAGCAGATGCAGTGGACTCAAAAAAGAACGTGTTCAGTTGCTTGTCTCATGTGACATGTCCTCAATTCAGGTTCTGGGCCTTCTTCAAAGCTGCCACATAAATGCAGTTCAAAACAGCCACACACGTGACCATGGAGTGTAACTCTAAGACTGATTCCACAGCCTCATGGTCAGCATGTGTCCTGTGGGGTTCTGAAGGCCTCACTAAGGAGGTTTGTGGGTCTGAGCAGGTGGCTGACTTCCAGGACCTCAAGGGAGCCACCCTCGGCATGAGACCCAGCCCAACAACCACCTGTATGACCTTGGCCAAGACCCTTATCCTCTCTGAGACCTTGTTTCCGTTTGGAATAGCACTTACTCGTAGGGGTGTTATGAGGATTCGATAAAATAAGGTGTTCTGAGTTACTAGCAAAAAGTAAATGATAGCCACATAAACAGGCTTTTACCCTGCCTCACCAATTACACCCACTCCCCAGCCCCCCATCATCACCTTTAATGAGAACATTCAAGGTCTTATGCAGTTCTCTGGCTTGGTAATAATTGTAGCTGACACCCTGTGGGGAACCTACTTGTAAAATTGCTTCAGCTCCCATGTCAGCAAAATGATCTCACCATTTAACCAAGTGATCCCATGCCAGGTAGTTCCTTGTAGCAGAAATAATTCTCTGAAAGGAAAAGCTTTCTGCATCAAGTTCATTGCAACCTTGCTTATAAAGGTAAAAAATTGGAAACATACTGCTTGTCCCAGATAGGATAATGGATACATAAATTATGAAACATCCCCTCAGTGGAATATTACTCAGCCTTTAAAAATGATGAGTATGAGCACTGTTGGAATATGGAGAGATGTTTATTATATAATGGGAAATGAAAAGAGCAAAAAGCAATTATATTTGTGCAGTTACATGAAAAATATATTTGCTTCTGGATACAGAATAGAAACACAGGAAAATAAAAAGTCAATCCATTAAGATGATAAGAATGTGAGTATATATTTTTTGAATTTTGTTTTCTGCTATTACTCTGCTTTTGTGCAACAAATATATTTTTTAAAAGAATAGGGAAGAAAACCTGATACTTGCTCCAGAAAAAATTTAGCTGAAAGCTACTTTCATTTGTGGGAAAATGCCTGGCACAGAACAGGCACTCGGAAAGTGATAGAAAGAGGAATGAATGAATGAATGAATGAATGAACAGAGTACCCCCACCTCAATATCAGCACCAAAGCTGTGCCACTAGGAAGCTAAATTAGATGAGAAGGATTTGTGTCGTCTTTTCCCATTCAAGCCATTGTCCCAAGGTCTGTTTGGAAAAGCCATCCTGGGTCTGCCCTTTCTCTGGAGCTAAGAATAAGAGAGTAGATGAGGCATTGGAGATCTCAGCAGGTATAAAGTAAAATAAAGGCTTAGCAGAGTGTCTGCCATAGAGTAAAAACAAAAGTTGACCACTTGTATGTCCATCAGTAGTGCACAGAAGCAGAACCAGACTTGAAGAGACCACCTGAGTCTCCAATGGAGATACAGGATTCCCACCCACCAATGCTCCCAGGGTGCTTATGTCAGTGAGGTGGGTTGCTCTGAGCTGGGAAAAGACTCAAGTGCTCCTAGAGCCCTTGACTGTGATACCATCTGATCATGCCCTAAACCCCATAATTAGAGTTAAGTTCGTCTGCCTTGACCTGTCCTTCTGTTCCTTGTAAGCCTCCTTGGCAATTGTGTAGGTCATGTCAAGACAGACAGGGATAAGAGGACATGAAGCTCAAAGTCAAGAGTTAATCGTAATCACGGGAATCTACCCCCAAAACCAAGAGCGCACTGTATACACTGTATGTTAGCTAACTTGACAATAAATATTATATATATATAAAGAGTTAGATAGTCATTATACAGCCAAATCAAATTTTGAAATAAGAACGTCATTCAGTTCATCTGTCTATTAAAACAGCACTCAGAAAACTGATTTTAAACCAAGATCCACCATTCCAAGAGCTGTTGAAGGACTTGCTCTTTGACTTGTCCAGCTCCTAGCCAGCTTACCCCAGCCAGACGCTGGTCACACACCTACATCACAGTCTCTTGGCTGTGTAAGAATTCTAGTGTTATCCACTGTGATGGGAGGAAAAGACATGGAGTCTGAGCCTGAGGCTGGCAGACAACAGTTTTGCCAGGTGTTCGAGGAGGTCATGGGTCACCTCAATCATTTGGGGGCATTTCCCACAGGCAAGACAAGGCCCTAGCAACTCTCTTCTTAACTTAAGACACACTTTCTCGTTGACATCTAGGGGCCTCCCTTAGCGAGATGAGCCTTTGTGAGGCATGGTATGTGAGCCCTCTGAGCTTTACAGTAGTGACAGGAACAGAGTCCCAAAAGCCTGGCCAGTTTGTGGGTTGGGACTTCTCAACCCCAGCCCAGTAGAAAGATGCTGGGAATGTTGGGAGAGCTGAGTTGTTTTGATTCTGCTGTTAACCAGATGCACAGTTTGGGGCATGTCAGTTGGCCTCTCTGGGTCCTAGTTTCAACTGCAAAATTAGGAAGTTGGACTAGGCCATTCTGGTCACTGGTCCCTAGGGAGCAATTGTTGGGGGTCAGCAAAGGGCATCACTGAGCTGTTTCAAACAAGTTGTAAAGAGATTGTATAACACAAGTCAACTAAATGTTGAGTTTCTTTGCTTTTTGCTGGAATTCTAGCTACTGATTCTCTCTAGAGGACTAGAAGAGTAAATTGATGGTGTTGTCTATACCCTTATTAAAAAGAGCAGGAAAATGAATTACTCTTCAATAAATGTAGGCTATTTGACATGCACAGAAAGAGAATTAAAAGAGAATTAAAAGTCAGAAACTTTTAATGTTTCTGGCTGGGTGCCATGACACTGCATGGTCTCCAAGTCCCTTTCATCCCTAACCTTCTCTGGCCAGATGATTTGGTTTCCCAAGAATGGTCTCCCCAGGCACTCCTAGTCATCCCTAGCCCAAAGGAACTTGGAAGGGCCTTCTAGATAAGCCAAATCTTCCTCAAGTCTTGGAGGGCTAGACATATCCCAGCCTGATCCTATCATTTGGTTCAAAGTCAGGGCTGGAGCACTCTCTGCAGATTGACACCAACTCCCAGAGGACTCAGAAATATCCTGCCTTCTTAGGCCAGCCCAGTCCTGCACAAGTAACTGACACAGAAAACCTGCTGTTCAGCCTATAGTGCCCCGGCCTGAACCCTAAGTAATGTGGAGAAACCACAGTATTGCAGGTTATAGTTTATTTTTCCAACATTTTTTTAAAACGTATATTTAAGGGACCATTATCATCATAAAATACAGAACGTTTCAATCCCTCCAAAAGATTCCCTTTTGCCTTTTCTGTCCCTGGCCCCTGGAAACCACTGGTCAGCTCTCTAGGGCTAGCTTTGCCTTCTCCAGAATGTGATATAAATGGAATCACACAGTATGCAACCTTTCAAGTTCGGCCTCTTTCACTTAGTGTAATGCATTTTAGGTTCATCCATGCTACGTGCTTGCATGGATCACAAATCTGTTCCCTTTTATTGCTGAGTGGTATTCCATTGTGGTAGATTCCTGTATATATTTACTCATTTACCAGTTGATGGGGATTTGGGTTGCTAATAGTTGGGGGCTACTGTGAATAAGCTGCTGTAAACTCTTGCATCTTTGTGTGGACATATGTTTGAATTTCTCTTGGGTAAGCTCCGAGGCTTGGACTTGATGAGCTTATGGTACATTTACCTTTATAAGAAATTGTCAAACAATTTTCCAAAGTGGCTGCAGTGTTTTGCAATCCCACCAGCAATGCGTGAAAAATTCTAGCTGTTCCACATCCTCACCTACAATTGATGCTGTCCATCTTTTTTCATCTTAGCCATCTTAGAGGAGGAGAAGTGCTATCTCGTTGAGGTTTAAATTTGTGTTTCTCTCATGAATAATGATGTTGAGCATCTTTTCGTGTGCTTCTATGCTATGTGTGTATCTTTTTATAAGATGTAGCCGCTTAAACCTCTTGCCCATTTTATAAATGGTTGTTTGTCTTTTTATGCTTGAACTGTAAGTGTTTTTTACATATTCTGGATAAAAGTCCATTGTCAGATACATGTATCTTGAATATTTTCTCCCAGTCTGGCTTGGCTTTTCATTTGCTCAGTGGAATATTTCTAAGATCAGATGTATTTAATTTATCAAATTTTTCTTTCATGATTTGTGTTTTGGTGTCCAAAAAACAAAACAAAAAAAACTTTGCTTTCCTCAATGTCATCAAGATTTTCTCCTGTTTTCTTCCAGAATTTTTATGGGTTTTGCATCTAAATTTAGGTCGGTGATCCATTTCAAGATGATTTTCATTCCTCCAACATTTTTTTATGGCAAACTCATAATAGTGAACATTTACATAGCACATGCTACATGTCTGGCACTATTACAGAATGTATTAATACTAATTCAACAAATAATTCTCTAATATAGGTACTATTATTACCTCCATCTTAAAGATGATACAATGAAAAAATTCAGGCACAGCGAGGTTAAGAAATTTGCCCAAGGTCACACAAGTAGTAAATGTCAGAAGTGGACCTTGAACCCAAGCCACGTGGCTCCTAGTCTGGATGCCTGGCCACGACACTCCACAGCCCCTTGGTCTACTCGATAAAGTTTTAATGTGAGCAAAACCAGAGCTAGGTTCTTCTTTCATGGAGCTTATCATCAAATATAGGAGATAGATATTTATGTAATGACTGCTCAATTAGAAAATTATAACTGTGAAATCACCTAAAAGGACAAATAATAGGAAGATGTGACCAAGTCAGGAAACTCAGAGAGATTTTCCCTGAGGAAATGAAGATTGCATTTTGACTTTGGGAACGAATGATATTAACTAGTCAAATAGGACACAACAGCTGAGCATGTGAGGCCAGGGGACCACAGGAGGAAAGACCAGGCAGGAAGGTACATCACACACTGGATGTTGAATTAAAAACTCAGAATAATCATCAACAAGGATGGCAATTTTTATTATCATTTCTTTTTCCACTAATTCACTCGGTTGCCCTTGAACTGGAGTGACCAACTCATTCTAGTTTGAAAGGACAAGTGGTCACCCTTCCTTGAACTGTTCAGGGCAGAATGTGACCATGACCTTGGAACCACTTTAAGGAATTAAGCACCATTACCTCCAGAGGATTCCAGTACAAATGGGAAACTTTTCTGAATGGCATACTCTTTCATAATCAGATTTTTTGAAAGACAAAAACTCTTTCTGATTCTCACAGAGGAGTACAACTTAAGAAGAAAGTCTGGAAGAAAAAAAAAATATCTCCAGCAAGAAAACTTAGCCTAGAGTTACTTTCTTCCCTGGAATCTCCAAGTAGAAATGAATTGTAGTCTCAGGCTATAGGATGGCTAGCAAAATCAGGCCAAAGTAGACAAAGAAAACAGAATAAATCAGACTTGTGAAAATAGCTTTCCTTCCATCCCTATGTCATCATCTTATTTCACAGCAAAATGACGACGGGAAAAATTCAAGATGGTGGGAGTCAGAGAAGCATTCCTAATCACAGCCATGGGCCCAATCTGCTTATCACCAAAGATCAGCAACAGCTAAGAACTGAATCTCTAAAGACCCAGCTATGACTAAATTCTCATTCAAGTTTTTCCATCCTACCATCATGCTAGAAATTCTGAAGTCAGTGTTGTGTATGTACACATCACAGGCATGACCACAGCAGTCAGGAAGAGCTATGACTACAATTTTCTAGTAGGTTCCATCCATCCTGAACAGAAGACACGGTCGGACAAGTTTCCAGAGGGATCTTCCGGAGGACCCCTCTCATTAGTCCCAGGTCTAAGAATATTTTCAGCAATGTGTAATAACAAAGTCACAAAGTTTATTAAATGACACACACACACAGTTTAGCAATTTAAAAAATGAACATTAAGACATTTCACAAACAGCTCTGTGAAAGGCATATTAATACCTGTGGCCTCTGTATTATGCACTTGTGTCCTCAGCACTAGTCACACGAAGTCCTCAACAAACCTGGAACTGAGCAGAGGCACCCAGCCCAGGCATCACGGGCAGAAAACAGAATGATTACTACCAAGGCCTTCTACTGCAGAATCCGTGGCTCTCTCCTCTGCCAGCTCATTTGCCTGAAGTCACCACCTAATGATGTCCTTACCCAAAAGAAAATGAAATAATTTGTTCTTATACGAAACATTAGGAATCTCAAACCTGGGGACTGACTTAGGAATGGAGAAATCATTTGCTGCAAGGAATCTAATATTAGAAAATGCAATGGCCTGCACCCAGCTTCTGCTTCTGATTGATTTTGAGGAAGTTCTGCTGCCCCAGGAACTTGCTGTCATGCAGAGGGCAACCCCAAGGCTCCTTAGTCCGTCAATCCACTTTCCAGGTGACAGGGGCTGACTCCTTCAAAGGGTTCCACCGTTTACGTTTAATAGTCTCTCAAAACCATAGCCTCATCCCCAGGTTCTTATCACTGGTGTGTCTTTATCTCTTCTAAAGACAGGAGAAAATAACAATTATAGAAGACGCACCCGGGGAAGGAGATACTCCTATCAAATACAATTGGAACGTATTTCCTCACTCATAACAGAATCATGGTGTGTTCTCACAACTTGCTCACAGAGTTGCTGTGAGGTTTACATGAGTTAATGCAAAGAAGACTGTTAGAAAAGTGCCTGGCACAGAGGAAACACTCAATAAATAGTGGCTTAAAAAGTGCAGAAAGTCAGTCTGAATATATATGCATATATAAAGATATATGAACAAGATCACACCTAAGGAGCTAATGATTCTACTTTCAAAAGTCTAGACTAAGAAAATAGTCATAGATTTTCTAGACAAAGATTTATGTATAAAGATGGTCATCAGAGCATTGTTTGTAATAAAAAAAAATACCTAAATGTCCAACAGTAATGGAATAAGTACACAAACTATGCCACTTTTCAAAAGCATCTTTTTTTCTTCTTTTAATGTTTATTTATTTTTGAGAGACAGAGCATGAGCAGGGGAGGGGCAGAGAGAGAGAGGGAGACACAGAATCCGAAGCTGGTTCTAGGCTCTGAGCTGTCAGCGCAGAACCCAATGAGGAGCTTGAACTCACAAACTGTGAGATCATGACCTGAGCCAAAGTCGGATGCTTAACTGACTGAATCACCCAGGCACCCCTCAAAAGCATGTTTTTGAAGAATTTGTAATGCTATAGGAAAATTATTAAGACAGGTGAAGAAGGATATGAAACCATTTGCGTCGTATGATTTCGATTTTAGATAGTCCAAATAAATATCTATGGAACGAATATCTCCACAAGATTAGAAGGAAATACTCCAAACATTACTTGCGTTTTTCTCTCAGTAGTGAGATTCTTTACTCATTTCAGCATTTTTCAAATTATTTATGCATATACAATGAGTTTGTATTAATTCTACAAATAAAAGTTAAGACTCTATTACAATTTCACAATTAAAAAAAAAATTGCATGAAGTTCTAGACTAGGCCAGTGGCAAGGGACAGAGAAGATAATCCTGAGGATGGGTCCTCAGTATTGGGTGACCCGAGAGCATTCTAGAACAGCTCTCCGTTCTCTAGATTGAGCAATAGCATGGACAAATAATGGTGTTTTGAATCATAGTAGGAAATGTAGAGAGAAAGGAAGAAAAATGGATTGGGAGGAAAGAAAATTAAATTCAGTTTGGCTACACTGGGTTCGCAGTAACGAAAGGATCCGCTGGGAGAGGTGTCCAGTCAAGAGCTGGCTACAACGAGTGGCTAGAGCCTGGGAAACATTTTGGTATACATGTGGGTATGGGTGACAGCAGTGCATCCTTTACGCCATGGCTCGGCCCAGAATGCACCAGCATTCTCTGTGTTCTGTGAAGGGGACAATCAGACTCTGCCCCCATGGAAACGCAGACACTCAAGCTCTGGAGCTCCACCTCTTCCTGTTACCCAAAATGTGACCTGAAGTGGCCCCTGCCTCCCTCGGTCCCAGAGACGACTGCTGCAATATAGCGAAGAGCCTCACAGAGATTCGCTGTGACTCAAATGCTGTTTGGCACTGTGACTCTCAGAGTCAACCACGTAAAACTTACTACTGCATATTTTGCAGGAATGGTGTTCAAGACAGTGGCCACTGCCTCACCCGGTGGACTCCTTTCACAATAACATAGAAGGAAACCATCTCGGGCTCAAGGACCAGAAATGTGTGAGCCACTGGACGCCATGAATCCTATAATTGCTCTTGTTTCCCTCTCCGATTTGGCCAATAAGAAGCTCATAATAAAATCTGTGGCCTATCTTCAGCAACATTACATGATCACACAGTGTGCCTTTTAGAGTACTAATCTATTAGCATTTCTGTCTTTGTTGTTTTACTGCCCTTATTTTCTCGTTGTCCCAATTTCTTCAACTATAAATTTTTGTAAACTACTTAAAGTCTAAAATTTTCTGCCATGTCACACCCACTCACTGATGCCATTTCTATCTCCTAGAGTTGCATAAAAGAATTCTAGGCTCTCTTCTCCATAACAGCCCTTCAACACTCATGTCCTCCACGAAATCTTTTTTTTTTTTTTTAGATACCAGAGTCTCACTTTCTTCAGCAGTTTGTCCTAGATGTGAGCTCCTAAAGCATCTTTCATCCTTCTAGACTCAAATGATGCCTCATCTTCTCTGGACATCTTCTCTAGCCCCTATTCTGGGCACCCCTCCCCTGCAGCACCTACAGCAACCACATGCAATGAGTGGTTCTCACACTTGCCTCTCCCACCAGACTGGGGACTCCTGAAAAACAGAGGCGGTGCCCTGTGTGCCTTCAAAGAGTACCTAGCCAGGGCCCAAGGCATAATATAATAAAATATGCTAATAAGTTTTTGTTGAGGAAATAAATGATTGAATATACACATACATACAACATAACTTTCTCACTCCTATGCGTGCCAAAAGAAAGCCAAGCCAGGAAGAAAAGGGAGAAGCCAGTTCAGTTCAGTTGTTTGAGGGCTTCTCCTTCTGACAGCTGTTTCTCCATAGGACTCTCCCGAAGAGCCTTGAGGCCCTAGACACCCGGCCAAGCTTATTCTCCAGCCAAATCCAGAGTAAATGCACGTAAGACAGAATTGGTCCTGAGAGGGCAACTGGGCTAAGTTTTCACAGAAAGAAAGGATCTCACAGATCAAAAATGCAGGATGCTGGATGCTCCAGTTGGTATTTATTTTAACAACACAGCCTCACATAGGTGCTAATTATGTGCCAGGCATTGTTCTGAGCTCTTTACAAATATCTTATTTAATCTTTGTAACAACTTCATGAGATAGGTACTATTTCTATCCCCGTTTTATTTTCATTTATAGTTTTCTTAGCATTTGAGTCAGCTATCCTGAAACAAAGGAAGATATAACTATTCCATCACTAAGTACAAGAAAATTGGTTACATTTAGTACCAGTGCATACATGGCGGACAAATCAAACCTTAGCCTTTGACCTGAGACCTGGATGCATGGAATACCGCATCATTCAGTAAGCATTTATTGAGCACCTACCAGCACTGCCCTCCGGGAGCTCACAGACTGGTGGAGGAAACAGCACACACCTAAACAAATAAATTACCAGGTCCCATGACAAGCACATTAGAATCAAAGATGCAATACAGTGCTGGCGGCAAGAGGAAGTAATGATCTCTGACTAGATGAGAAGGCTTCCTGGAGGGTATGATGGCTGAGTTCCATTTTAATGGATGGTCCGGGGCTTACCATGGAGCAGCAGAGATGGGGGAGGGGGGAGTTTGCGAGAGTACAGAGGTGCAGGGAACCACTGGCAGTGGGGAGCAGGAGGGGAGGAGCTGGGGAGCGAGGGATTATCACTGGGTGGTGGCCTTGGCTACAATACTATGAAGCTCAAAGTCACTAATGGATATGATAGTCATTCCTGTTCTAGGAAGATTCTTTGAGAAGCAGTGTGAGAGATGATGTCATGATCAAACAGAGAGAGAGAGAGAGAGAGAGAGAGAGGTGTTGGGAGGCTGTTGCAATCAACCAAGCAAGAAACAGTGTGCTCCTTAGCTAGAGAACTGGATTCTAGGCATATTTGGGAACCCAAAGCTTCAGATTGACTGGAAGGCTGGTGTAGGGGATCAAGGTGACACTTCAGCTTCTACTTAGAAGACCGGGAGGGCGGTGCAGCCAGTGAAATGGGGAGCATGAGCTGGGAACCCCCCTGGCAAGGATGAGGACAAGTTCAAGCAGCCTCCAAGCTTGGGAAAGCCAAACGGGTGGCAGACATTTTCTTAATTATCACCGAGCAGTACTGCAGTCTCACTCACATCTCCCTTTAATAAAATATGATGCATTTCACTCTGTCATCATAGTGAAAAATCATTGCCCTTTGCAGGAAATTAATAACCTTTCAAATTAATAACCTTTGGGTAGGAAAATTGGTTTCATTAATACCTCCCCTTGCACTTTGTTAGGTTCATCATCTCTCTATCCTGCTGTCCCCTGAAACCAAAAGCCCAAGACTTAATGTCTGAGAAGCCTGAATGACTTTATGCTCAGAATGAATGGTCAGGATCCTTAGTAATTGGACTCAATTGAATTCACTGACCAAAAATGCTGGTGTGGTCTTATGGCTGCCCCTCAGTCCTGGAGAGCCCACCCTGAGCTGGAAGGGAGGATGAGGGCAACCTTCCCCAGCTCCCAGCCTGATCCCTAATCATGGCAGAAAAGATGTCACCCATCTTGTTGTCACAACCTGAGAAACTAACACCTCCCCGGGCTTCTCCCAGCCCCTGAGCAGAGGTGTCAGTCTTTGGCCAACACCACGGCCTTGACAGCTGTTGGGCTGCCTGACAGAGTTGTGTGACTGCTCACTACAACTCCAAAATGGCTCAAGATCAAGGTTAGGCTCCCCTAAAAGAGAGACTAGAAAGCATTTTGAAAAAACAACAGAAGGTAAAATCTTGAAAACAATCTTTCGCTGCCTATCTCATTCTTCCACAGTCTTTGAAAGATTCCAAATGGATACACATTTATCCTTTTCTACTGAAAAACTCCTTAGCAGCAGCCTTATCATCTAGGGCATCAAGTCCAGACTCCCCAGCATCCCAGGGCCCAGGACATTCCAACTGCCCAGCCTTGTCTTCCTCTTCCTCATGCCCACAAGGTACCACCCTCTGAGCCCTAACTCTTCTGTTCCCCCAGCTCAGAAAGCCCTGCTCTCTCCCGCCACCGATGCACCCACCCCCCCAAAAGCCCTTGTCCATCCTTCTAGGCAGGATCAGCATCACTTTCCCTGAAAAGTCTTCTCTGAATGTTACTCCCTCTATCAAGCAGAATCAGCCACTCCTTTGAGATCCTCTCTGCCCCAACCCTACCTGGTCTGTGCAAGTCTGCATAGTATAATTTGACTACAAGTGACAACAGGCTGAGCTACATGAGCAAATGCATAGTGTCATCTAACAAAGGTGCTCTATTCATGGTTTCTGAAGCATAGGGATGTAGGCAATTGGAATCAGAGGGTGTGGGTTCAAATCCTGACTCCACCACTTACCGGCAGCGTGATTTGGGGTGAAATACTCATCTTCCACAACTGCCTCTTCCATATCCCTAGCGTCTCTGAGTTACTCCACTGTCTGACTGGCTGATCCCATAGTCCCCAGGATGGCAGGACGGAGGATCTGGTCCCTCCACCTCTGTGTTCTATTCTCCTCAGTCAGCCTTCATCATCTCCCAGGGGAGAAATGGCCATTCTGCTGGACACGCTCTTTTGGGTTCCCTGAAGCTGCAGTTCGTGCCTACCTCTAGCACCTCACAGCAACCCCGCTGGCTGGTGCTTTTAGAAACTTCTGGGCTATCCCAGAGCTGGCAGAAGCAGAACAGATGCCAGGGTAAATACTGTCTCCAATCTTATATTCCAGGGCCATTTGGAAGAAGACCGAGAGCTGCTGAAACAAAGAAAGCATCGCAGGAGACAGAGATCAGATTCCTGCTTTTTCAAGAAGAAACGGATAAGGGCTGTCAGATTCGGCTCAATCACCCAGACACGTTACAGCAGTGTGGCTTCAACTCCTCTCTGCCTCTGGTGATGATAATCCACGGGTGGTCGGTAGGAAATGCTGACATGCCTTTTTTCTCTCTGCTTTTACATTTTCTGTTTTTTTCTCCCTCGTGTGTCCAATTTTAATAAAAAGATAGGAAAACAGTGATAAAAACTTCATGCATAATATTAAAATGTAAAGCACATTCTAATTTTCCAAGTGCTTCCCCACACAGCATCTCATTGATTATCTCAATGCCATGAATGAGCAGGATAGGGAAAATAGAATTATCTCCACATTTCAGATAATAAAATACGGATCAAAGAATCACACAGCACATGAAGGCCCATAAGTGATTGCAGTCCATGCAAGTGAATCTGCATGTTTCACAAGAGGAGGTAGGAAGCCACAGAAGACATAGTCTCCCAGTGAAATGTTGCAACTGTAAGGTTTAAATACAGGTGCAAGTAACGGAAACTCAATTGGCAATAGTTCAAATAAACCAGAAGTTTGTTCCTATTTCACACAACAGTCTGGAGGTATGCAATCCAAGTCCTCAGGGACCTAGCTCATTTCCAGCTTAGTAGTCTGCCAACCTTAGACTGTAGCATTTGTCCTTATGATCCAAGATGGCAGCCAGAGCACCAGTCGTCGCATCTTTATTCCAGGAAGCACAATTAGTAAAGGGTGTACACAAAGGAGTCAAGGAGTAGGGTTTTTTTTAAACAGCTTTATTGAGATATAACTCATATACCATGTAACCCATCCATTTAAAGTATACAATCCAATGGCTTTTGCTATAAAAGAGTGGTACTTTTTTGGTTAGCTACCCAGAAGCATCTGTGAAATGCTTCCAGTTACAGTCATTGGCCATGGCTAAGTAGAAATGTGACTGAGACATGCAGCCTCTTAAGGAAAATGTAGCTCTTCTTGGATGCTGAAAATCCTGGACAAAGGGGAGAAAGAATATTGTAGGCAATGACTGAACTCAAACTAAGCAAGGACTTGTCTCCCAGACAAAATTGTACCTCCCTGGCTCCCCAACAACCCACGATTTGAAGCTCAGTTGACAGCTTGAAACCTCCAGAGATTTGGGGGGTCTATTTCATGACTTGGAAATCTTTCCCTGACTTCTAGTTGAAAAATACTCTTGGGACTCCTGGGTGGCTCAGTCAGTTAAGTGTCTAATCCTGGCTCAGGTCATGATCTCACAGTCGTGAGCCCTGCATTGGGCTCCTCACTCAGCATGAAATAGAAAAAAGAAAGAAAAGAAAGAAAAGAAAGAAAAGAAAGAAAGAAAGAAAGAAAGAAAGAAAGAAGAGAAAGGAAGAAAGAAAGAGGAAGGAAGGAAGGAAGGAAGAGAAAGGAAAGAAGGAAGGAAGGAAGAGAGAAAGAAAGAAAGAAAGAGAAAGAAAGGAAAGAAGAAAGAAAGAAAGAAAGAAGAAGGAAGGAAGAGAAAGGAAGAAAGAAAGAGGAAGGAAGAAAGAGAAAGGAAAGAAGGAAGGAAGAAAGAGAGGAAAGAAAGAAAGAAAGAAAGAAAGAAAGAAAGAAAGAAAGAAAGAAAGAAAGAAAAAGGAAGGAAAGAAGAAAGAAAGAAAGAAAGAAAGAAAGAAAGAAAGAAAGAAAGAAAGAAAAATACTCTTGAAACCCTCATCTCTCCTACCATAGAGAACAAAAGGAGCCCGTCAACCCACCAGCCACTCTTTCCACATGTATTCAAGGAGAGCCTGCTATGTGCAGGCTCACAGCCCCCATGAACAAAACAGACCCTGTTCCTGGTCTCACGTGGTAGACCACGTGGTGATGCCACATGGGTATAGCCACGAGGTGGGGTGCTGCCATTGCTACAGGGGAAAGCAGTGGTGACTATAGCCTGCTAGCAGCTTCCCCGTAGGATTCAAAGAGCTCCCACCCTAAGGAAGTGGAGGTTCCTAACACCCCAGGGTCCACAGTGAGGGTGGTGATGGGTTTTCCTGCTGCTAAAGAAGAGACCTAACATAGATTGAGGCCTTACCGTAAGTTAGACCCTTTACATTATACATCAACCCATTTAATCCCCACACTTCCCTACGAGGTGGGTTAGTATCTCTCACATCAGGAAAATGCACTCAGAGAGGTCAAGCAGCTACCATAGTCACACAGCCAACAGTGGACACAAATTCACCCAGAACACTCACACTCCAAGTTCACACTCTCAAAGACTCCCAGTTCACTGGGCCTTTGTCAGAGGGGTTTGAATGGGCCCCCCGATTCTGCAGCAGGCTTCACACTGCAAACTCCTAGCTGTGGCTTTCTCCAGCTGGAGTAGGAGCTCAATCCATGCTTCTTTAAGAAAAACAGAGGGCAGAATGCTAAGATGAAACATGTTTTTAAAGGGAACCAAAGAGCAGACTCTCTCCAATGGGAACCCTGCGGGAAGATATGGATTAGAAGGAGGCAAGTCACTGTAGAGAAGAGTAACCTATTTCTTCAGCTGCTTTAGCCAAACAGACTTTCCTTACAAGAAAACAGAGAGAAAGCGGGAAGGAAGGAATGCATCCAGAGGAGAGATGTGCGAAGGGGTGGAGGAGAAGCTGGAGCTGAGAGCCACCAAGTCACAAAGGCTGCACGCAGCACAGCTGGGGCTTCTTCCAGGTGCTCTCCCTCTGACCCTGCCCACTACACACTCCCTGCCCCCCTCACCCTCCCTGCCCCCCTCACCTTCCCTGCCCCCCTCACCCTCCCTGCCCCCTTCACTTTCCCTGCCCCCATCACTCTTCCTGCCCCCCTCACATTCCCTTCCCCCCTCACTCTACCTGCCCTCCTCACTCCTCCTGCCCCCCTCACCCTCCCTGCCCCCATCACCCTCCCTGCCCCCCTCACCCTCCCTGCCTCCCTCACCCTCCCTGCCCCCCTCACCCTCCCTGCCCCCCTCACTCTACCTGCCCTCCTCACTCCTCCTGCCCCCCTCACCCTCCCTGCCCCCATCACCCTCCCTGTCCCCCTCACCTTCCCTGCCCCCCTCACCCTCTCTGCTCCCCTCACTCTTCCTGCCCTCCTCACTCCTCCTGCCCCCATCACCCTTCCTGCCCCCCTCACCTTCCCTGCCCCCCTCACCCTCCCTGCCTCCCTCACCCTCCCTGCCCCCCTCACCTTCCCTTCCCCCCTCACTCTTCCTGCCCTCCTCACTCCTCCTGCCCCCATCACCATCCCTGCCCCCATCACCCTCCCTGCCCCCCTCACCTTCCTTGCCCCCCTCACCTTCCTTGCCCCCCTCACCCTCCCTGTCCCCCTCACCTTCCCAGCCCCCCTCACCCTCTCTGCTCCCCTCACTCTTCCTGTCCCCTCACTCTTCCTGCCCTCCTCACTCCTCCTGCCCCCATCACCCTCCCTGCCTCCCCTCACCTTCCCTGAGCCCCACTTAGACTCCAGCAATACTCAACTGCTTGGAGCTCCTTCCACTCTCCTGTGATTTCTCTCCTCTTGGCCTTGGCTCAGGCTATGCTTTCTGCCTACAGTATTCTCCCTCTTCTCCTTCGGAACAGTATCCATTATACGTAAGGTGCTCCAAAAATATCTGTTAACTGAATTAATGACTAAATAAGTATCTTGTTTACAAAATGCTACATGAAGATAGCAGGGTTTTCTTACCAGGGTCTTTTACCAGAATGCACTCTTCATTCTTAAAATCTAGATGGGAATATATCTATTACTACTAGTAATAACAACAACAACAGCTGCATCGCTATGTAAATAACTATTAACATAACTGCATAACTAAATAACTCTGCGTAACTAACATCTCCTGAGTGCTTACTACATTCCAGGCGGCGTTCTAAGTGCTTTCCATCTATTAACTGATTTCATCTTCACGACAATCCTGGAAAAAGCGCTATTATTTTCCCCATTTCCAGATGGGGAAACCGAGGCATGGAAAAGTTAACTAACTTGCCTAAGGTCACACAGCTAGTAACTGACAGAGTCTGGATTTGAACCCAAGGTGCCCTACGCACACGAAAAGCACTGGGTGAACATGAGTAAGTGGACCCACCTGACCTAGGAATGACCTGCCGCGTCATCAGTATTGTTCTCCAGCCTCGCCTCCCACTGTCTAGTCTTGAGCCACACCAGACTCTTTCCCTAAACACACCGCGGGGCCCTTTCCCAACTCTGTGTGCTCTTCCTTCTGCCTGGACCACCCTAGACAGCCGTGCCCCACACTCACCAGCCCACCCTTATTCTTGTAAGTGAACTCCTATTTGTCCTTGCAGGCGCAACACAAATGTCTTTGTTCTGTGAGCCTGTCAGGAGTACCCTGCAGGCTGGTTCTCAAACAAGGCACATACACAGAAAGTTTCTCCATAAACGGGTATTGAGCTCCTGCCATGCTCCAGCCCATGGTGCTTTATTCCCTCGAAAGCGAGCAGATGAGTGGGCCAGAGGAGAGCAAAGGAGCTGGGATTCAGAGCCGTGGCTGTGGCCATGGCCCAGCAGGCCTCCCTCCTGGAGCCGAAGGTACCAGAGCTGATGCTCAAAGGATAGGTCAGCTTTAGCACCTGGTTACACAGACTTTTCCATGATTTTAAGGCTCAGAAACTCTTAAAATAGGGACACATTAAGAGAACAGCTCTCAGTTGGAGGCCAGGGGTAGCCCCCAGGGGACATTTGGCAAAGCCTGGAGACATTGTTGGTTTTCACAGCTTGGCGGGAAGGGTACTGCTGGCACCTATGTGGCAGAGACCAGAGATGCTGCTGGATATGCTACAACGCACAGGACAGCCCCCACAAGAAGAAGGATCTGGCCCAAAATGTCAGTAGTGCCAAGGTCGAGAGACCCCTCCCTCCCCCCACCCCGAAGCCTTTTTTTCTGGAAAGAAGGATCCAGCATTAGTTAGCCAAGACTTGGAGAATTTAAAAAGTGAAGCGAGAGAAAGAAGAGGCCCCTCTGGCCCCTCTGGCCCCTCCCGGTTACACTGACTACTCTGTGGGCCCACGTGCAGGTGGATGGCTTTCTGGAAGACTGGATCTGGCAGATGGTTGCCGCACTGAAGTCTGGCCTGGCCCAGCCAGTGAACGTGGGGCTGGCGGACTGGCTCACCCTGGCCTACCACCACTACACCATGGCTGTCCACAACACCCGCCTCGTGGGCCGCGAGGTGGCCGCTCTCATCCGGTGGCTGGAGGTGAGCCCTGCCCCGACCTCCCCTTCCCTCCCTTCCTCTCCCTTCCCGTAAGTGTCAGTGAATTAAGCTGGTCTCCAAGCAGCCTAGGCGGGAGGACCGCTCTGCTAACCCTGTAGAAATGGGAGGGCAGGGGTGGAGATGGGACATCAGGTTTCCCTCAGATGCCTTGCTTAAACCCCTATTTTGCAGAACTATCTTCCCCTCTCCCATCCACTGTTTCTTTTAAGCTCACTCCCTAGGATGTGCTGAGGGATCTAAACATACCTGTAACACCATCAAACCCCACGCAAATAAACAGGATCACCGTGCAAGGCATTAAGGTGCTAATAAAGGCAGGCAGAGGGGCAGCATCACCAGGCAGGGTCCCAGGTAGCTGAGACTGAAAGATGGGAGCCAGCAAAAGTGAGAAACCAGGGGCTCCGAGGTGGCTCAGTCGGTTAAGCATCTGATGTCAGCTCAGGTCATGATCTCACAGTTCGTGAGTTCAGGCCCCATGTGGGGCTCTGAGCTCATGGCACAGAGCTTGTTTTGGATTCTGTGTCTCCTTCTCTCTCCCCATCACCTGCTTGTGCGCTCTCTCTCTCTCAAAATGAATAAACTTAAAAAAAAATAAAGGTGAGAAACCAGTTTGGGTCTGAAGGATGAATTAAGCACCTCATTTGCCACCCAGCACAAAGAACAGGGTGGGAGCCAAGAACAAACTGGACCCACACGAGGTTACCGTCCAGCAGCTCTCCCCTGTAACCATCTTGCCTCTGTCTTCCAGGAATCTGTTCAATTTTCTCGAAGCAATGTACACCTAATTGGGTACAGCCTGGGTGCACATGTCGCAGGATTCGCTGGCAGTTACATCGGCGGAAAGCACAAGATCGGGAGAATTACAGGTAACCGTGCCTGATAACTAACAACCACGGGGGGCGGGGAGAGGGGGGCGGGGGGAGAGGCGGGGGTGGTCGTGTGCAGGACCCGCTTCTACAGCAGTCCCGTAATTACCAGGTCCCCAGCTTCCTTCACGCGGCGCCGGTGTTCACAGGAAGACTGGTTACAGGGCGTCAAACATGACCACTGTCACAGACTGCTGTTCCTCGAGAATTCAGAATAAATTACAGCCTCAACTTCTGGTGCCTCTCCTCCAACAGGTGCCTCTCGTAGTCATGACAAATAGGACCTAAAATGTAGGCTTTCTATACACTGTTCTACCAGCAAAGAGTTTTTCAACCTGTAGTTTAAAAAGCCCAATATGAGCAAGTTAAAAAATCACAGGCTGAAATGTGCAGTAACATCAGCCACGTTTGTGAAACATACGGGTCTTACTCTGGGACCTATTTGGACTGAGGCAGGGAGCTCTACACTCACTTGGGAACGGCCCCAGATACCCAGAAAGAACTGGGGTTGTGTGAGAAGGTCTTTCCCCCCAGGCATCATAGACACCAACCTCATCCCCCATGCTGCCCCACAGTTCTGTTTTTGAAGAACACGTCTCACCAGATATTTCCCTAACCAAGTCCCCAAAGCCCCCAGATACCCACAGGACGAAACTCAGAAAGCCCAAACAAGGCCCCAGAGTTCTCCGACCTCCCCTCCAGCCGTTCCCTCCCTGTAGTCCCAGGCGTCCATGACACTAGGTCTTTCTCCACTTCACAAACATGCCATTGCCTCCTATGCTTCTGGGCCTTTGCCTGTCCTTTTCTTTTTGCCTGGAACTTTTTACTACCACTTACCCTCCCAGCCCTGGTCTAGCTACCAAACTCCTACTCATCCTTCAAGACCTAGCAGGTCAAAGCAATAATACTTCACAGGCTAAAACAATTCAAAGGAAATTTGAGATGACTAGCGTTGTTGTGGCCTTTAACTTTATCAAGTCAGAACATTTTTGGCAGCTGACATCTATGATTCCCATCACTTCACCAAAGAAGAGGTTAAAAGATAATGGCAGACATTTAAAAGAAAGAAATTTGTCATTATGAGAACTCACTTCCTCACCCTTATTTTATTTATTTATTTTTTATCTTGCTGGTGACTGGGGAGCCCTGCTTCACAGGCCACTGTTCATGGCCCCACCTCTGTGATTTAACCCTCCATAGGCTGGGGGTGACCAGACCTTCCACAGAAGGCCAATGAGACCCATTGCCAAGCAACCAGGCCTCGAAGGCTAAGTCAGAACCGCAGGGAGGTGACCCCAGGCCCCAGCACCCTCTCCACTCTGGCTGGCGTCATGGGCCACATCAGGCATTATTAGCCAGGCTCACTCATGTCAGAGGCGGCAGGACAGCTAATCACTGCTGTCATCTCATACTCATACCCATGAAGAACAGAATAAAATCACACCAAGACATCTTTCATTTGTAACCATGGGTGAGAGCTGGAGACAGGCGCTCTCACCGCCCCCTATCAATTCCTTCACCCCCAACAGGGATGGAAGCTAGGGCTGATGTGGGACATCAAAGGGCCTTGCAGTGAAGGTGAAGGAAAAAAGACAGAGGAAAAACTCTGAGTGCATAAATACTCCCCAACTACAGTCAGCCAGGAGCTGCGCTTAGTCTCATGCACACACATCTGTCACTTGACCAGAGCTTTGAGCCGTCCTATTTGCTCATGACATTTTCACCGGGGAACAGTGATGTCCCAAGGCTGTTCTGGACATTCCAAGGAAATGACACTGGTGTAGGAGAAAAGCCAGCTCATTTGGGGAAACTGTTGACAACATACAGGCAAATAAACTCTTTCTTTGTTGGGTAGGTTAGAACTACTTACAATAAGCACAGCGGGCTTTTTTTTGTATGCAAACAGATGCTCTTGAAAGTAGCTTGAGAGGTACTTAAAATTGATTCGCTTAAATAAATCAAGCATTCCCTCATAACCTTATTTCTACCACTGGATAGTTCCAGCAGACCTCTCTCCCCATTAGATAACGCACAGCCTGTGTCTAATTTTCGGCACCATGAATTACTGTGGTTTTACTGAGAAAGGTTATAGCAAGATTTTCTAGAGAAAGCTTATCCCCTAGGATTTTCTTCTTCCTGCTAGCTCGTGAATGTATAATAACATCAAAAAACTAAAAAGGGCATTCTCCTTGTGTCCCCTTGCTTCCACCTAACCCTTACCGTTGCTTTCCTGTTAGGGCTGGATGCCGCGGGCCCTCTGTTTGAGGGATCTTCGCCCAGTGACCGTCTTTCACCAGATGATGCCAATTTTGTGGACGCCATTCACACCTTTACCCGGGAGCACATGGGCCTGAGCGTGGGCATCAAACAGCCCATAGCACACTATGACTTCTACCCCAATGGGGGCTACTTCCAACCTGGCTGCCACTTCCTACAGCTCTACAAACACATTAGCAAGCACGGCTTAAATGGTGAGAAGGAGGGCCAGGCCGAGAGCACTAGCCTGCACTGGCTTCTACCTCCCACACCTGTATGCTGCCCCCAGACCCGGTGAATCTCCAGCTCTGTGGGACTCTGGGAACCGTTGAGCAAGGGTTGGCGCCCAGGGTATATGGTCACCAAACCCACTAGGAGAGAGGGCTTGTGGGAGTGGGTAAGGGCTGGTGTCCCCCCAGGAGGCCCTGCTTTTAACTGGCAGTGGTTACTGGAGGCTAAGTACCGACGGTGAGCTGGGGAGCCCCAGGAAGGAATCCCTGCCTCTTAGCCCCACCCAGTGTATGCAACAAAGTCTTTCCAGGGGTACTACCCCTTCTGAAAGTGGAGTCCTGATGCCTGTGGTTATTTCTCCTTCTCTAGAAGCTTCCTCACCCCGGGGGACTTTGTCTATTCTGGGGCACTTTCTCTATTCTGGACGCACTTAATCGAGCATAGCTTCTTGATCCTTGGTCTGACTGGCGTGGCAGTACCCCTCTTCCACTCTCATGAGGTTTCATCTAGCTGGTCCCACAGGACCTTCCTGGGATTCTTTGGATTCAAAGTTCAGCTCTAATTTGTCACTTCCTTTACACTGGGGCAGGAACTGGATTGTGGCATGATCTGGGCTGTGATCCCACTTCTCTCTCAGATCTGAGACTGAACCAAGAACATGCACATTGACAACATGCACAGGATTAACGAACAAAACTGTCAGCAAAACTCATACATTCCATAGGCATTCCAAATTTCTCATTATTATAAAATATCATCCTGATGAAAACATGCCAACTCACACTAAGCCAGCTGGAGACCTCCACCCCCGCGTACCTTCTTCCCACCTCCGTCATCCCAAACCAAGCTGAGAACATGCTCTCTTGTGATTATATCACCACCTTCACCTCTCCAGCATCAGAATGACCTTCACACTCAACATTATCTCATTTTGGCCGGCATCCCAGCCTTCCACCCGCCCACGCCTGACAGAACCTTCTGGGAACTCCCCCTCGCCACTCCTTACATACCCCTCCCATTAGTGTCCCTCCAGTCATTCACGGGTCCTGTTCCATCACCAGCTGACCAACCAGCCCTCTTCCCAGATCTACTCCCTCCCAATGCTCAACACAGGCCTCTAGGATTAGTAACTAGTTGCCTAGTTAAGTACTAGTTTTAAGTACCTCTCTGACCACTTAGTGCCATTTGCTCTCTTGTACTAACCTTCAAAGTGATGGAACCAAGTATGTTTATTTTGCTTGCCCCGTTTTGAGGTGGTTTTTCTCAGTTTTCTTCACCTTTAAGTTTAAAAGTGATCCCATTCTCTGGGCCCCTGGGTGGCTCCCAGGTTAAGCGACCGACTTCAGCTTGGGTCATGATCTCGTGGTTTGTGGGTTCAAACCCCATGTCAGGCTCTATGCTGACAGCTCAGAGCCTGGAGCCTACTTGAGATCCTGTGTCTCCCCCTCTCTCTGCCACTCCCCTGCTCACGCTCTGTGTCTCTCTGTCTCTCAATGATAAATAAATGTTAAAAAAAAATTTTTTTAAAGCGATTCCGTTCTGGGGTGGTTCTCCCGACACACCTGAACAGAAGGTAGTTTGGTAACTGCTTTAGCACCTCAACACCTCCTGGCTAGGTGAGCTTGAATGAGTTAGTGAATGCCTTTGAAGCTCCATTTTCTCATCTATAACAGCTGCCTCAAGGAGCGGTGGGGAAGATTCAGAAAGTGGATGAGTGAATGCCCTCAGCATGGTACCTGCCTCATAGTAGGTGCACAACAAATGCAGCACTAGTCCAAGAATTAAGGTGTCCAATCTTGGCATTTAGCCTTCAGTACCTTTAGGCAGAGTGACCTGTGCTGTACCTCCACATCAGGTACTTTACATACCTTATGGTGGTTCTTCAACATTCCTTAGGAATAATTTATTAAAGACTAGGTTAAGATTTGGAGAGTTAAAAAAAAAAAACTCTGATTTTTGCTGAGCTGTCAGCAAAAATCCATGCTAGATAAACTTCCTAAACTTGCTGTTTTGGTTTAGGCCCATGCAAACCTGGTTGCTAGGATGTATCCTTCTAGAGGCCAATCCCCTTGCTGGGGAGTTACCCAGTGGAGGCCAGTTACCCAATGGAGGCAATGGCTGCTTTAGTGCAGAGAGTAGACATTGTGGGAGAGACCTCAGTTTTCACCAGACCATTAGCTGAGCCCCAAGAGTAACTTGGCAGTCATTTTCCTAGCTTTGTTAAGAGACATTCCACACAAGCCTGTTCCAGCTAATTCAACCCAAGGCATCAGCCCGTGCACATTTTTAACCATTTAAGACATAAACATATATTTTTTAAGGTTATTTATTTATTTTGCGAGAAAGCGAGTGTGAGCAGGGGGAGCGGGGAGCAGGCAGGCAGAGAGAGAGAGAGGGAGAGAGAGAATCCCAAGTAGGTTCCGCACTGTTAGCAAGGAGCCTGACGCTGGGCTCAATCTCATAAACCGTGAGATCATGACCTGAGCCGAAACCAAGAGTAGAATTCTTAACCGACTGAGCCACCCAGGCGCCCCAAGACATAAATTTTTTTTAATAAATTACACTACCCTGTTTTCCTAAATAATTCAGTATTTTTTAGTGACTTAGGCTTCCTATTCAAACACCAGGGTGCCCTCAGAAGCCCCCCACCCCTGAGATGCCTGGGGTGACAACTCTCCACCACGTGACTGGGAGGGGTCCACTCCTGTAGTTTTCAGTCGATGAGTGGGTCAGCCTCAGCAACCGCCCCCTTCCTTCCCAACATGCCACTGATTTGGGCTGAAAACAATCATCCTTTGGGTTGGGGGTACTTTGGATCAAGGGGTGATAACGTCCTTCCTGCCCTGTGTTGCAGCCATCACTCAGACCATAAAATGCTCCCACGAGCGCTCAGTACACCTCTTCATCGACTCCTTACTGCACGCCAGCATGCAGAGCACGGCATACCAGTGCAGCGACATGGGAACCTTCAGCCAGGGCCTGTGCCTGAGCTGCAAGAAGGGCCACTGCAACACGCTGGGCTACCACGTCCGCCAGGAGTGGCAGGGCAAGAAGAGCAAGAAGCTCTTCCTCTCGACGCGGGCCCAGTCCCCCTTCAAAGGTGAGTGTGGGTGGCCCATGAGGCAGCCACTCATCGGAAGGGTCAGAAGTTCTCCCGAGTCTTTTCCTGCGGCTACTTCAGGCTCTGCTCTTTCAGTGCTTCTGAAGCCAAAGATTCCAGACGGTGATGTGGACACGGCCTCTCTCTCGTGTCCACCTTGCTGCCAAGTGCTAGGAGGAGAAAACTTGATACTTTCTGGAACAATCCTTGGGTCAGCCTCTCTTCATCCATCCATGTTCATGGTGCCCTAGATCCGGAAGGCCCTGAGCAGTTACTCTGACCACCCAGGTCTCACTGTGCAGGGACCTGGAGGTGTCTTCAAACCCCAACTAGAAGCAAGTGCTCTCAGCTCTGCTCACAGCCTCCGTGGAAAAAAAAAAAAAAAAAAAAAAGAGCAAGGCTCCAGGCTATGTTTATAGCTTCTCATTTCCTCTAAAGTTTGGATCAGCCGATCTTACAGGGCATTACTGCTCTACTGAGACCCTCCCAAGATGAAGTTTGGCTTCTTCCAACTTTCCCAATCAGATCCTTAATCTCAGGGCAGAAACCAAGCCCCGACCACTCTGGGTTGAACCAGAGGTCAGAGCCGTGGCCTCGTTTGGGGCTGGAGCCAGCAGAAAAATGCTCCAGTGAAGCCAGAGTCGTGTCCTCCATGAGTGAACAAGCTGACATCTGTTGCTATTAACATTTCTGTCTAATCCTTTAAACAGCTCGTGAGTGATTTAGCGTCTTACTGTTTCACTGCACATGCTCACCGGTCCCGGGAGGAGGTCAGCCCTGCACTGTTTGATTATTACCGTGCAGAATATTTGTAGCTGCAGAAGGTGAACATGCCATTACCACCACTTTGCATTTATGTGCACCGCGTTTTATACAAAACATCAGATGCAGCCATCAACTCTTTGTGGTCCCCACAGCAGCCAAGCAAGGTCAGCAGGGCCGGTTATGATCTCATTTTAAAGAGGAGGGAAGCACAGCTTGGGTGGAGCGACCCGCCCACGGCCATACAGCCTGGAAGGAGGCCAAGAGCCAGGTGCATCCGACCCCCAGCCTCTATTCCTTTTATTATCACACTAGCAAGTTCAAGTTCCCAGGCGATTTATTTTTTAGGCACAGGATTCCTGTTTATCTGAACTTCTGCTCTCTAGCCAAATTTCCCTTCCGTGAAGCCCAGGAATGACAGAAATCCGCTGTGGGCAGCTGATAGCTTCTGAGAGCATTATAGTGAAGGTGGACCTTTCCTGCCTGAGGGGACAGAGGGTCCCCTCTGCTGTCTGACCCTTTGGGGGTGGAGGAGGGAAAGGTACTACCCCGGATCAGGCGAGTGAACTTGGAAGGCCTCCTGCTTAAGGGAGCTTTCCCACTGCAGGCTGCCAATTAGACACTCATTTGGGTTAACCATCTCCTCTTTTAAATGGCAAAGCTGCCTGGAGTGATTAAGCCCCTCTGATAATCACATTTCTCTGGATCTACTTTAAATCGTGGAATGTTAGCATTTCTAGAGACTGTTCTACCCTGCCATTTCATGGACGCAGATACCCAGGCCCAGATGGGGGAAATATTTGCCCAGGGACACAAAGTAAATTTCTGATAGTCAGCATTTAGATCTGGACCTCCAAACAACTGGCTGAGTGATTTTTTAACTCAGTAATCTGCCCCTGGTCTGTTCGTGTAGGTGAAGGAGGGAGGAGAGAAGAGGGGGAAGGCTTTGTTTTCTCCTTGACATCAGCTGAGAAGAAAGGAGGCCATTTTTCACCTTCCAGAGCTGAGGTGTGTGTCTGAAGTGAAGAGTTTGGTCTAGTCAGAGGACATCTGTGGGGGGGCTTAGAATTGGGGGCGCCATGGGGGGCGGGGCCAGGCAAGCACACAGAGAAGGAAGAGGGGAAAGGAAGACCAGTAGACACAGCCAGGCTGAGTTCCTTCCTTTTACCAAGGACCCACGTGCCCGACCACCACACACCACTGGTGTGAGCTCACAGGGCTCTCTTTCCTATGAAGGAGGACCAGAGAGTTGCATTAGGGCAGCACCACCCCACCCCAGCAGCTCCCAAAAGCCAATGTGTTCATCCATTCATTCATTTTTCAAGCATAAGTTGAGCCAGAGTAGGCAGAGTCCCTACTTCACAGGGCTCAGTGGAGACCAGCCACCTCCCACATGTCGATGCTTCAGCGCTATCCCAGGAAGATGGGCCATGAGTCACTTGGAGACAAAAATCAGGTGTCTTTATTGCCAACTACTGATCTTGCTCCAGACACTTCTGATGTTCACGGGACCCACGAGGCCAGTGATACAGAGGCTATGAGGCAGGACTGTCTGAAACTGGTCAGAACTCACGTTGGCCTCTAACCGAGACTCCTGTGACAAGCTGTAACCTGCACTACACCCTCCCTTCTTTGGGGCCTCCAAATCCTCCCTGGTTCTGCTTCAGTCCTTCCAGTGAGCAAAATCCTATTCTGTTCGTTGGTGGGGAGCAGCATCCCTGGAGTCACATCAAGCTGTCCTAGGTATGGCCAGAAATTATCCCCAGTTGAGACTGCCTGGTCAGGAGCAGCTGCTCATGGGACACTGCGGTCCATATAATGCTGCATCATCCAGTATGGTAGCCGCTCACCATATGTGGCGATTTAAATTACTTAGAATTAAATACGATAAAAAATTCGATTCCCCAATCACACCGCCTTCCAAGTGCTCAAATAAGTGGCCGCTAGATCGGAGACCACAAAAATGGATCACTTCCATCATCCCAGAAAGTTCTATCGATGGTACTGGCACGAGGCCTTTAATCTAGGTCCCCATAACTACACCTCTCTCCACCCATCATGGTCATGATCATCTCTGACTTGGGCCCCCCAAACCTATTTCTCTGGTATTTGATGAATACTTATGGATTCTTAAAAGAAGAGACTTGCCCAACCCTGGTTACAGAGAACCCGTAATTCATATTTTTCAAGAACATCTAATTGTACGATATATTTTAGTGCAGGATCTGGCTGGGCAAGATAAACATCACCTCCTGATTGTAGCTTCACAAAGGGTGACTAACTTAACCCTCCCACCTCTGCCTCCCAAGATATTTCAACAAAACCATCAAAGGATCTGTTTCCTACAACTGCTGGCTCGCCAGAACCCAGTGCCCACTGGGAGAACACACAGCAGCGGAAGAGAATGGGGAGAGTGACGCAAGGCAGTTTATTGTCCACTTCCATTTTCAGTCTTGCAGGAAGAACCCTCACCAGTCCGGGAGCTTGTGTTTTGCTTTGTTTGTTTGTTTGTTCGTTTTTATTTGAAAGAGAGAAAAAAAAAGCACAGGAGCACACTCCAGCAGGGGAGAGACACGGTCGGGGGGAGGTGAACAGAGAGAGAGAGAGAGAGAGAGAGAGAGAGAGAAGAGAGAATCCCAAGCACAGAGCCCAATGTGGGGCTCAATTCCACAACCCTGGGATCATGACCTGAGTCAAAATCAAGAGTCAGATGTTCAACCAACTGAGCCACCCAGAGGCCCCTAGAAGCCTGGGTTCCAAGAGAGAAGAGAGGGGAACATATCCATCCTGAGGAAGTCCTGTTTAGCAAAGGCCACATCTAATTAATCTCCTGGGGTAGGACGAGGCCAGTAGGAGGTGAGGAAGGTAGTGTTTAAGGGGGCCTATTCTGTCCAGGCTCCATGAAGGGTATGTCGTACTCCTTTATCATTTAATCCTTGTGACAACCCAAACAGGGAGACAGGGAGACAGAGATTGAGACGGGTGGGGCTGGGAACGAATTATGGTGAATTTCCCAATAAATAAATTGAGATCCAGAGAGATTAAGGCTTCCCATAGTCACACAGTTTGTGAGTAGCAAATGCAGCGTGTGACCCCAGGTCGCACTGATTCCATGGCCCTTGCTCTTCCCCTTCACATGGCCTCCTGAGCATAGCACCAAGGCAGGTTCTTCCCCTTCTCTCCCTCTCTCTCTCTCTCTCTCTCTCTCTCTCCCTCTCCCTCCCTCCCCCTCCCCCTTCTGCTCTCCCTCTCCCTGTTCCTCCCCCTCTCTCCCTACACTCTGAGCCTCATGCCACCTATGCAAACTTCCTTGAGTACTCTTTTCCTCCTGGCTGACCAGACAAACTCTGACTTTGGGTGGTGGGGTTGGGTGGGGGGGGCGGTGGTCTGTTTGTCTTTGGCTTCTCTCGATGACTTCTTTGGAAGGTTTTTGCTGATTTCCACGGAGAGGTCTAGAAAAACTCATGGGTGTAGTAGACACAGCACAGGCTTGAGATTGGGAATGAGGAATGTCCAGAATTTGGCTTTGTTACCAACCTTATATGTGACCTTGACCTAGTGACGAAACCTATGTGGGCCTGTTTCTTCAGCCACAAAGTGATTGTATGTGGCCGAGCACGGGGGTGAACCACTAAAAGTGGCACCTATGGGTGCAGCTCAGAACCGTGCCTGGTAAGGTCTGTGTAGAGGAAGGGAGTAGGTGTCACTGGGTTAACACATTCTACAAGTCGGGCGCTTTTATACCTGCCGTCTCATCACACCCTCACAACAACTCTGTGACAGTGCTCTACATGCCCATTTTACACATGAGGAAACTGAGCTTCAGAGAGGGTACGAGGGCTTGTGGCCATGTGGCAGTAGGTGCGAGAGAGAGGATTCCAGCCCCTCAGTTGAGGGCTCTTATTGCCCTCTCACGTGAAGCACTTAGGGCACAAGCAGCAGGAAGCAGGATGCCACTCCTTACCACACACACACTCCCTCATCTCCAACCCCAGCAGAAGAGGCAACTGCCCACAGAAAGGGGAAGTGTCCGGGCTCATGACAACAGGGTGTCAGGGAGGAAAATTTTTCCTTGACCCTTTTGAGGTTCATTTGAAAAAACGGTTTTAAAAATGTTTATTTATTTTTGAGAGAAAGAGCACGTGCTAAAGTGCGCTTAAGCAGGGGAGGGGTAGCGAGAGAGGGAGACAGAGTCTGAAGCAGGCTCCAGGCTCTGAGCTGTCGGTGCAGAGCCTTATGCAGGGCTCGAACACACAAAATGTGAGATCGTGACCTGAGCCAAAGTCAGACGCTTACCGACTGAGCCACCCAGGTGCCTCAACACTTTTTAGGTTCTTTTGGCTGGTCTCTTAATTAAGTTCACATCAAACAGATTTTCAGGAGAAGACCGTAATTTTATAGGGACTAGAACCTCACATAGACACGAGAGATTTAAAGAAGTCAAACATCTGAGGCCTCTTATAAGGAGAAGGGAGCAGGCTGAGGGGCTTCAAAGAAAAGGAAATGGGGGCGCCTGGGTGGCGCAGTCGGTTAAGCGTCCGACTTCAGCCAGGTCACGATCTCGCGGTCCGTGAGTTCGAGCCCCGCGTCAGGCTCTGGGCTGATGGCTCAGAGCCTGGAGCCTGTTTCCGATTCTGTGTCTCCCTCTCTCTCTGCCCCTCCCCCGTTCATGCTCTGTCTCTCTCTGTCCCAAAAATAAATAAAAAACGTTGAAAAAAAAAAATTAAAAAAAAAAAAAATAAAAAAAAAAAAGAAAAGGAAATGAATTTACAGGAAGATGGGAAGATGTTTGGGAAACAAATGCTTGTCACACCAAGCAGAGGCAATGGGACACAGAGAGGAATCAACCAACAGGCCCGTCTGAGCTCTGGCTTACCACACCTCACCCGGACTCTGGACCTCTCTGCTGTGGGAGCTCTCTTCCTGCACCAGCTCTCCTCTCCAAATTCTTTGGGGCAAATAAGGGGGAAGCAAGAAGCTCTTCCCGAGTCTTTTGGGCCTTGATTGTCTTCGGCTCAAAATCACCCACGTGCCAAAGTAGCACATTTGGGAGAGGCTCGTTCGGGAGTGCTTCGGGGGTATCACGTGTGGTGCGGTACTATTAAGCCCAAATGTGGGCACCAACATAAGCACATAGCTGCAAGAGACACATGGTCACAAAACCACGTGTGCCTGCCTGTCCTCCAGCCTGCTCTGAGCACGGCTGCCCCCGCCCTCGCCCCTGCCCAGCACCCTACTCGGGCGTCTCGGTCCCACCGTCTGAAGCTGCCCCTCTCGCCTCAGAGGCCGTTCGTGTCTAAGGACAAGCCCTTGGTGCTGCAAGACAACACAAGAGATCCCATCCCTCCGATCTTCATGAAAGAAAATCGATACACTGAAAGAAAAGACCTCTTTGATGTTTGCAAAGAGAGTCGTAATATGTCCCAGAGCCAATATCTAATGATCCGCAATCATTTTTTTTTTTCCCGTGAGACAAAAAAGAAAAAAAAGACGAAGAAACAAACTACTCTCTTTCTGTAAATTCCACAATCCAATGCCGACAGCAGCTGGCTTATGCAAAGAAACTTAAGGTTTTTTTTGTGTGTTTTTTTTTAACGTTTATTTATTTTTGAGACAGAGAGAGAAAGAGCATGAACGGGGGAGGGTCAAAGAGAGAGGGAGACACAGAATCTGAAACCGGCTCCAGGCTGTGAGCGGTCCACACAGAGCCCGACGCGGGGCTCGAACTCACGGACCGCGAGATCATGACCTGAGCCGAAGTCGGCCGCTTAACTAAGACTGAGCCACCCAGGCGCCCCTTAAGTTGTTTTTTAAGTGGCACCAGTGGGGCTCACGTGAGATCAGAATCCAGGGTGCTTGGGGTATTTGAATCTCAGAATGACTCTCTATAGGCGGAGAATCTCCAGAGGCCTCACACGTCTGCTCTAGATGGCATTTGCCCGATCTCATTTAGGGTTAATGGACTGTTTCATCCTCTTTATCTTTAAGACCTAAAATAATTTCTTCTGCCTGAACTGAGGAATGCATTGGGCTGGCCCCTTTGCAGTCACAAGATCAAAAGCATTTCTCCTAAATCATTTTTTAAAATCCTTATTAAACATGTCAGAAGGGAAAGTGAGCAAAATTACTCACCCTTTTTTCCTTAATCTTTGTAACAGCATCATTGTCCCGGTGTTGCAGGGAGAGGGGATGATAGGCAAATTGTCTTTTTTTTTTTTTTTCTTGTAAAGGAAAACACAAAAATCCAAAATAAGAACATCTAATTAGTTCTCAGTATGAAAGTCTCTTTCATATTTACAAAAATTATGTCATTTCAAGATTTCACCAAAAAAGTGACTTTTCTAGTGCAGGTAATTCAGGACTCTGTGCTGTCAACCTGCTGAGTTCTGCAGCTGGGCTCTTGCAGACACAAGGGTGCCCTCGTCCGCTCACCCCTGCGCCCCTCCACAGCCCATACATCTTTCAGGAGCTCGTGGGAAGCCGGTGGACTCAGGCCACTTCTGCACCTTTGGGGTTCTGACTTCCTGCACAGGCCCCACCCCAGGGAGACAATGAGGGAGGACAGGAGATTCTCATTCAAAGGATGCTAAAGGGGTCCTGGCAGGCCGACCCCTGGATTTTACACCTTTCCCCAGAACCGTGGAACCACAGCATTTCAGATGTAGGATTCAATCTCCTCCTACTCACAGTTTAAGAACAAAGGAAGACAAAAACCCATCTCCAGTGCAGGGACATGAAACATTTATCCCCACTCAGGGGCTAGGCATTCAGGGGACAGGCAGGAGGAATCTGCAGCAGTGATAGCCCAGGACTGATGTCGGTGGGTGAGGCCCAGCAGGCACTTCGTCTTGATGGCTTCATTCCAGGCAGGTTTTGACAGCAGCTTTGCTTCAGGGGCTGAGTGTTTGCCATTTGCTGTCAAAGGGCAGATGCAGCTTCCAGAACCAGAACCCCAGGAGACAGTGGGAAGGGGATTTTAGAATGAGACAGACACCTGAGTTCAAATTCTGCTCCACTTGTAACACTCTGGGTGGCCTTGGACATGTGTCCAAATCTCTGCTTCCTTGTCTGTAATCCACCAGAATAACTGACACCCTACCTCTCTAGGTTTCAGGAGAAAACAGGACTCTGCCGGCTGAGGTCAGCTCCAGGGAGTGGGCAGGACTCCTTACAGAGGGTGGGTGGTATTACAGAAACCACACAGCAGCTACTTGTGGGGCACAGTTACTTTGTGGTCCGGCTCCAAAGCAGGCGGGAGCAGAGGGAAAAACACCCTGACCTTTCTCTGCTCTGCCCTCATCACCTGCTCATGCCTCCCAACCAGCAACCATCTGGCAAGGGAGCCCGGGAGATGTAGGCCATGGGGCGGGCAGAGAGTGGATGGGGATAGCAGGGGTAGGTGGAGAAAATGGAACCTGACCAGCATGTTATCCTTATTTAGTCTTGTTATGAGGACCAAAAATGATGTATGTAAATGCTTAGTATGTAGCCTGATGTATAGCAGGGTCTCAGCAAATGAACGTTATATCTCATGCCAATTCACAGTTAAGGTCTTTCAGGCAGCAGATGTCCTGCCTTATTTTCACACAAAGAGCCCCCAATACCCCTTAGACACCTGGTGCATGCTGAGACTCGTGGAGATAGAAGCCTTACTATGACACCAAGCCTGCCCTCGGGGAGAGAAGACATGGACATTGACGCCCATGAGACAGGAAAACAGGAGGTGACCAGGGTCACAAATGTGACTCGGCTTCCCAGCTGCAAGGTCCTCTAAGTCCGGGCCATGGCTTCTGGTTCTCTTGTTTTCCATTCTACTCTGTTTAAAAGCTTTTTCTTCTTCCAATAAAATTCTAATTAGAATCCCTGCATATTGTAGAAAACACAAAACTTGCAGAAAAGCATAAAGAAGAATAAAAATTACCCCTCTTTCCTCTCCAAAGACAAGCACTGTTATATTTTTATGAATCTCCCTCCTGTGTGTTCTGTTTTATAAAGTTGGTCTCATGTTAGATATGCAGTTTTGTATCCTGGTTGTTGTTTGGGGTTGTTTTTGTTTTCGTTTTCCACTTCTTTTATAAGGATTGAAATTGCTCCAAAAATGTCTTTTAATGACTTCATAAGAGTAAATCACATGGTTGGGAACATGAACCCAGAATCAGCAGACTCACCCCTAATTGCAGCTTTACCAGCCCTTAGCTCCGTGACAATGGACAAGTTACTTAACTTCCCCCACTGCGGAGGGAGGGTAGAGTGGGCATCTCACAAAGTCGTCGTTAATGAGAAATGAGATAATTACGTGAACCGATTAGCTCTGTGTCTGAGACATGGTAAACAGCTGAATGGTAGTTATCATAATGGTCATTATTAGTCCATAGTCTTTCCTCTGTTGGTGACTATCCAAGGTGCTTCTGATTTATTTTTAGTTAAGTAATCCTGCTATGACACTCTCGAACTTAAGTCTCTTTCCATACTTCAACTTTTTCCTTAGGATATATAAAGTTATGGTCCCAGGTACAAACACTTAAAAGTTCAAGTCCTGGAGCCGGGTGGTCAGGGCTTACATCTGGCTGTGTGATACTGGAAAGGTCACGTAACCTCTCTGTGCTTCAGTTGCCTCTTCTCTAAAAGGAGGTGACGATAGTGTCAGCTGTTGTGAGGGTTACACGAGATAAGAGATGCAAAGTGCCTGGCACAGGTAAACAAAATACATATTAGCCAGTGTTGTTACCATGCATACTCCCAATTGTACTCCTTTATCCTTTATCCCCAGCGGCTTTTAGCACTGGGCCGAGCACCAGTAGACTTCAATTAATACACATTAAATTGGATTAAAATTGGTTGGTAGGAGTGTTCCTTGAGTACTCTGGAAGATGCCCCGCCTCCTCGTTAGGAGATTAACCCTCAGGCCAGCCCTCCTGCCCCGTCCTGTCCTCATCCAGCCCCACCCACACCTACAGCCTGTGTCTTTGGAAGGACCTTTCCTTTTGCCTCTGTTCAACTTACAACACTGTCTGCCCGTTACAGGCTTCTCTTGACAGACCCCAAATAGCATAAGGCCTCGGAGGCTTCTGAGATGATAGGCCAGAGTCCCTGTCTCCATCACTGCCACCTAGGGTTGAAGAATCCCTTCTGGAACCTGGGCCCATAGCCTTTCTCCTATTTCTCACCCTTCTCTCCTATTTCTCGCCTCCTAGTCCTGAGAGCATCAAACTACTTTATCCCATGCTTAAGGATCTGAGCTTAAGGACCTGAGCACCTATTATGCAAGGGGCACTGTCCAAGAGGCCAGATGATACCCAAGCTGGTTCCTACCTAAAGCAGAAAACTTCATGGCCTATAAATCAACTGTTAGTGTTTGGTTCTTGCTGGGAACATAAAAATACATGAATAAACTTTGGTGCTTCAGAGCAAACCCTAGAGATAACCCCAGGAACATAAGCTAATCCACCGCAAGACCAAATGAGAAGGTTGATTTATGTCAAAGGGGTGGGTTGGGTAAATAACCCAGAATCCCAGCAATACAGGCGAACCAGGACACCGCAGCTGGGGTGTTGGCAAACACACCATGAGCTGCTGCCAGGTTTGCACATAGCTACCAACTTCCGGTAGAAATGCATCATTTGGCAGGTAGTAGGTTGATTCACAAAGAGGGTGAATTTCCACACGCTGGATACATGGGATGGATGAACAAGTGGCTAGTGCCACGATCTATGCTTTCCGGTGGGAATTCTCCTCCAACACAGCTTGAAACTCGGGTGTTGGATTCTCACAGGTGACTTCCATCCTGCTTAATGTGAATACCCTTCTTTTTACTCCAGAGCAAACTGTCAGTGTGTTCATCCCACAAAATTTATTAGACACCTACTATGTGGAAGGCACTGTATCAGGATTACTGGATTAATTATTACCTAGAACAGGAAGGGCAAATACACAGCAAGCATGCCATAAATCCCTCTCCTTTGCCCAAGGCAGATACCAGTCTTCCCAAGAACCTGGGTGTAGCCTCAGAACCCATCTCAACACAGGGCTCTGGGCAGTCCTATCAATCAAGTGGACTTGGCATACCCTATGAAACCTGTTTGCCACGTTGGAGCTAAAAGCCTACAGGTATTTAGAGAATATGTGGACAGCAAAAGAGAGAAGTCCAAGCAGCAACCAGCCATTTTGGAATGAGGTGGGCTAATTTCAGAAACAGCCCAATAGACAGCTGTGACAACGCAGGGGAAGTCAAGGCCATCTTAGGAGCCTTAGCAGTAGGTCCAAGTGAAGAGTCAGACTCTCCTATGTGATCTTGAACATGTCCCTTCACCTCTTGGGCCCCAGGTTTCTTATTTATAAAAGGGGGTCGATGATGACAATACCTACTTCATAGGGTTGTTATGACGAATAAATGAGATGATGCCCTGTGAAGTGTTTAACGAACCCGTCTAATAGCAAGGAGTGTACTTGTAGTAATTATATATAGACTGTATTTAGGTAAAGAAGAGTAAAATAAGTTCCCCTCTCTAAACAGCCCAGTAGAAGGACTTTCTGAGCATTTGACAAGATGGAAAAATTTTAGGCCCAGGTGCCAGAACTAGAGTTATCTTATTTCCATCAGAAAATGTTCTCCTTGACACCCACAGAGCTAGTGCCCAGGAACTGTTCCAGAATATAGAGATGTGGTCATTAGGGCATATGCTTCTTAATTAGAGCTCTGTCCACCCTGAAAGTGACCCCATCAAACAAGAGGCAAAGCTAAAAAATGACAGTGTATTCTCTCGCTTTTGTCAGATGCCTGAAAGGTGATAATATCCTTCAATTTATGAAAGGGGACTCTTAACAAATACTAACTACCAATTTCTGAAAGGGGACTAGTCCAACAGGATTGTATCTAGAAATGGGTGAGAATGCTAGGTATACCAGATTCTTATTCTGCCTTCTGTTGGATAGTGATTATTGTATTACAAATACACCAGACGTCCCCTGTAGACATTTAGCAAATACAGAGAAAGAAAAAGAAAAATATATAAAGCATTCATAATCCCACCACCCAGGGGGAAAAAATGTTGGTATCAACCCATCTAGACTTTACCCTCTGCATTTTTAAATTTTAAAAGTATAAGATATTTAATTTAAAACATCCACTTAAATTCTCTCTGTCTCTTCTTTTCCCCCTCCACCTTTTCACTTCAGTGTATCATTACCAGTTCAAGATCCAGTTCATCAACCAACTTGAGAAACCAGTAGAACCAACGTTTACTATGACACTCCTGGGAACAAAAGAGGAAAACCAGAAAATTACCATCACTCTGTGAGTACAAGGTGCAGCCCCGTCTCTGGTGACGACGTGCTGCTTTTTCTCGCAGGGTCAAGATGGACCCTGTGCTTTTCAAGGGTCAGGCCGGACACAGCTTATTCTTCTCAGCCCATATGACTGTTCCAAACATCTTTCAGACGGGACGTACCCCCGAGCCCAGCCCCGCAGATTGCTTTATGATGGAACTACCCGGGTTTGCGACGGTTCATTGCCCTGTGAGCTGAGTGGAGAGGGAAGCCGGAGGTGGTGAGAGCCATCCACAGTGCAGGAAGAAGAGCCGGGCAGGGAGGAGCAGGGAGGGCTGGAGCAGGTGTCCACAGGACGGCCCGGAGTCCCTTTCCAGCGAGTTCTGAGAACCGTAACACAGAAATAAAACTAGTTTCAACTTCGCACACATTTCCCATCTCGGTCAGCCTGCACTGCCAGCCTGCCCATCTGTCCTTTGCCCTGTTACACACCTGCTCACAAGGCAAACAGTGGCCTCATGCCTCCCTCAGAGGCTCACCAGCTTCACTGGCCAGAAAAAGGCTGCTTTTTCTCAGCATCTTCACCCTCAGCATGGGGTCTTCCTGGGAAGTGACACTCCACCTGCTTCAGGGACAGTCCTCAGGTCTGGAAAGTGGCCCCCAGCTTTGGATCTCTGATCATCAATCACATTGATTCCATCGTTCAGCAAGTGTTTGTGCTATGCCCCAGAGGTAGGGGACCCTAGCCCTAGTATGCTCACAGCCGAGCAGGGTAGATGGATTCCTGAACAATTCTTGACAACATTCTGCAGGAAGAGCGATGGCGAGCCGTGCAGGGGAACCCTCCATCTATCGGTCTCGCCCTAAACCCAGGGTTACCTCTGCACTGTCCTAGATCTCTCCCGGGAAATAGCTCCATAGTGGGAAGTCACTGTGGCTTTCCATGCTGCTCAGTCAGTGTTGGGACATGTTAATGTCTTGGAGATTAGTGAGTAAAGCTGCTAATGATATCTAAGGACCTGCATTTAAATCTTGCTCCAAATTGGTCCATCACCTAAACATGTGGTTTTCTGTTACTGTTATACTTTGTTGTTTCTATTTATATGGGGAGAAAAAAAAGCACTAGTGGGAAAATAAAGAGTGTGGTGTGGCTTTACTTAAACCCACAGAGAGCTGAACTGCCCCGAGGTCATTGCCAAAGCCCCATTGTCTTCTCTTTCCTGATGTGTTAGTGTTGAAGCTAGGAAACCTGAGCTAAAGAAGGTTACCAGATTCACTATGTCAGAACTCTCACAGCCTTTTAAATATGCTAACACAGTGGCCCCTGGGTGGCTCAGTCAGTTAAGTATCTGACTCTTGATTTGGGCTCAGGTCATGATTTCACAGTTTGTGAGTTCAAGCCCCACATAAGGTTTTTTGCTGACAGAGTGGAGACTGCTTGGGATATTCTAAATAAATAAATAAATAAATAAATAAATAAATAAATAAAAATATCCTAACATAGGATGTAGCATGGTTTTCCCAATATTAATAGTCTCGCATACCATTGCTTTTTCTAAAAATAGTCTGTCCAACACCAGTTTGGGAAAAGCAACAGAAAAGACCTCCCTAAGTCACTCAGGCAAGCCTAACATATCCTGCATGTGCTCAAACATGACTTTGCTGTTACAGATAAACTGGGTCTGATTTCCTTTGTATCTTCAAGGAATCAAGAAATTACTAGTAATAAAACCTATTCCTTCCTTATCACGTTGGATTTGGATATCGGTGAGCTGGTCATGATCAAGTTCAAGTGGGAAAATGGCGCAGTATGGACCAATGTCTGGAACACGGTCCAAACCATCATCCCATGGAGCAGAAGGCCCCTCTACTCGGGTCTTGTTGCAAAGACCATCAGAGTCAAGGCGGGAGAAACCCAGCAACGGTGAGTGCAAACACAGCCTTCCCTGACACCTGTCATGCACCTGCATGTACCAGCACTTCCGTAATTAATACTTACATTTTTATCATAAAGTGTGCATTATCATGTCCTCCTGATGGCTTATAGATGCTCAGAAATGTGAAATGACCATCCTGAGTTCACACAGCCATAGGTGGAAGGACCAAGGTCTTCTGACTCCCAGTCCAGCCTCTTCCCACTGCCTGTGGTTAACAGCTACCTGCCTCTGGAGTTTGAGAAACCACCTCAGTGGCGCAGTGCTTTTCAAACTTCAGCATGCAGGTGAATCACCAGGAGATGTCCAAGGACCGTACTTTGGCAAGGACCAAGTTGTGACATTTCCTTTTTATTGTTCACCCAGAGAAATGCTTGTAACAGATCACAATCTCAAAATCTCATTCTGCGATGGTGCCTTTCAAATCTTAGAGTGCCAAAGAGTCAGTGGGAAGCTTATTAAATATGCAGAATTCCTGGAGCCCCCTCCAGAGCTCCTGATTTATGGCGGTTTGTGAAGGGACCCAGGACACACATTTGCTAATAAAAGCCCTAAGAAATTCTGATGTGGACCAATGGAGTAAGCCTTAAGAAATGCTACTCTGTGTGATTTAACATCTCCCTTGGCCCCAAGGTCCCCAGGAACAATAAGGGGTTGGGGACAGAGTAGGACATAAAAGAAAGAAAGGGTGGTCCAGCTGTGCCTTCAGTCCTATCAGCAGAGCAGAGGGATGCCCAACATATTTTGCCATGGCAACCATGCTTTTCTATAGTTCTGCAGTTCTCCACGAAAGGAGAATTCTGTCCTTCCCCAGACCATTCCTCCTCCTCCCCACTGTATTCAGGAAACTTGTCTCTCCTCTCCCACCTTCCTTTGTTGGAAAGCCCATTTCTCTCTTTGGCTTGTCCTCAGTAGGGATGGAAAACAGCAGGCCTCTCACCTCTGAACTACATTCCTCCCTCCCCCCACAGGCTTCATGGCCAGGAGCAGTCCCATGGCAGATTTATGCCCCGGAGTCCTTTACACAACAGCGCTCTGAGATTTTATCTCCCTGGGATACAAAATCCTGGCAATTACTAAGAGCATACTCTGCAGCCTGCCAACAGATTTCTCCACATGATCAATTTGAGAAAATTAAACTGTTTCTCTCCTCGTATACACTTAGCTATTCTTGCATGACTTTCTGGCCCTTTAGAAGAGCTCTACTTCTGAAAACCACCCTTCCCCGCATTCTCTCAGCTAGATGGTAATTCCTCAGTTCTAGTGGCTGTTCACCATGACGATTCTCTGTGACTTGACCTGAAAAGCTGTATAAAACACAACACAACCTTCTCACTGGTGCTTACCCACACGGTTCTAAAGAAGGAAAGGGCTAGAGGGAAGGGAATGGCGTTTACAGAGCTCCCACCGCATGGTGGGCACAGAATTAAGTCTAGAGTGTTAGTCTCATGTAACCTTCCCAATGACCCTCTGAAATGGGTAGGACTGGCTGTGCAGATTAGGAAGCGGAGGCTCATAGATAGACATTACACAGCTTGGGCTAATTGTCTGGGCCCAGGTCTGATTCAGGGTTTGTCTGATTCATTGCCTATTTACTGCCCATGCACTGTTTCCAACAGTCCCTTCCTCTATTAATCTTGGCCCCATGAATTTGGCTTTCCTTAGTCTAAGCCAGCAGAGTTGCAGGGCTGAACATTAATATACATGCGTATCAAACCCTTCCTTGGAGCTGTAAGAGGTACATGCTGGACAAAGAGAAGGGGTTGTGGGACCCATTGTTTTTTAAGTTGCAAGTACTCAGTGCCTCCCTGTGTATCTTCACACTATGAGGTGCCATTAGGGGAAAGCAAAAAAATCTGAGCTGTGACTCTGTATAAAGAAATTCCAGGGCCTAATTAGGAAAACAAGACGCATTAATTTTACTAATAACACGCTCCATCCCAGTGCTTCTCAAGCCTTAATGTGCACAGGAATCATCAGGAATCGTGTTGAAATGCAATTAAAATGCAGGTTGGGCGGGGCCTGAAATTCTGCATCTGTAACAAGCTCCCAGGTGCTGCTGATGTTGCTGGCACACGGACCACACTTTGTGTAAGTGAAGGTCTAGTATTGCATGGTCTAGGAAGCCTAGAAGAAAGACATCGGGTCAGGGGTGCTGTGCTACAACAGGCTTTGGGGAGGCCAGGAGGCATTTCCGGAGAGACAGGCAGCGAGCAAAGCAGTAATGTAGGCAGAATCCACTGACCCACTTCTGCCAGTCCTAAGCTCAAATTCCACTTGCTGGTCGCCACCTGTGTAGCCTCAGACACCGACTGCACCGCTCTGACTCAGTTCTTCCGTGATAAATGGAATTCACAATATATGTCTCGTGAGACTAATAACAACTACCAATTTTTGAGCACCTCCACAATCCGTAATCCCAGAGCCAGGGTGTAAATATTCAACCTCATAACTCTTAATCTCTCTGCTAACTACAAGGGGGAAAAAATGGTTAAGTAACTCGCTCTGTGCCTCCATGGGAGGAATTCAGTGAGAGGTGATTTTCTCTTCCAAAGACACAGAGTCAGGGATGAAAGGGCCCGTTGTGGTTGAAGAGACAGGACGGATAACATTGATTCTACAGCAGGACATAAAAAGTGATCGGCTGAACATAATGAGAAAATGTTCAATTTCCACAGTAATCATGTAAATGCAAAACAAAGATCAATGAAATTAGCACTGGTCACCCATTAGTTTGGCAGGAATTAAAAAACAGACAATATCCAGAGTTGGTAAAGGAGTGGAGAAATGGGCATTCTCATACACTATTCGTGGGAATGTAAATTATGGAGCTTCTGCAGGAGTATTTCATTCAATGACTAACATTTAGTGAGCACCTACTTTATGCTAGGTATACAGCAGTGAACAGAATAGACAAAGCCTTCGGTTTCATGGAGCTTACATTATCAAAATTTTAAATACACCTAAGACCCAGAATTTTAACTCTAGGTATCTCTCCTGGATAAATACTCCAAACATCCACAAAACATATATAGATACAAAAATGTCTATTGCAGTACTATCTGTAAATGGTAAACCATTGGGAAAATCTCAATGTCCATCAACAGGAAAGTGGCTATAATGTGCGGTGGTATATCCATACAATGGGATATCGTGCAGGAGGTGAAAAAGAATGAAATAGATTCATATGGATTGTTATGAACAGGTCTCCAAGTACATTCCTTGATGACAATGAAAATTTTCAGAAAAATGCATACATTATACATACATTACAGACAAAAATACATACATTATAATCCCACTTCTATTAAGAATTCTTCTGTTTGGGACACCTGGGTGGCTCAGTCGGTTGAGCGTCCGACTTTGGCTCAGGTCATGATCTCACAGTCCGTGAGTTCGAGCCCCGTGTCGGGCTCTGTGCTGAGAGCTCAGAGCCTGGAGCCTGCTTCAGATTCTGTGTCTCCCTCTCTCTCTGCCCCTCCCCCGCTCATGCTTGCGCGCGCTCTCTCTCTCTCTCTGTCAAAAATAAATAAACATTAAAAAAAAAGAATTATTTATGTTTGCATATGAACATTGATATATGTATAAATGCATAGAAACAGGTCTGGAAATACATAAGCCAAACCAGGAAAGTGGAGGAGAGTGATATTGATGAAGGGTGATGGCAAAGAGGACCTTTTAATATTTGACTTCACTTATATCTTTACCATTTGAATTTTTCAAAATTGCATTCACAAATTACTCATAATACTCTTTATTTTCGCTTTCTTGAGATATAATTGACAAAATTAAGCTATTTAAAGTGTACATCAGTGTGATTTGATATACGTATACATGTGAAAGGATCCTCCCCATCCAGTTAACTAACACATTCATCACCTAACACATACATAGTACAGAGTTACCAACTATAGTCACTGTGTTTTACATTAGATCCTCAGACCTTATTCATCTAACAGTTGAAAGTTTGTACCCTTTCACCAACCTCTCCCTCTCTCCCCTCCCTCCAAGCCCTGGGAATCACTTTTCTACTGTTTCTATGACTTTTACTTTTTTTTTTTTGGGGGGGGGGATTCCACATATAAGTGATACCATGCAGTATTTGTCCTTCTCTGTCTGCCTTATACACTATTTTAATTATAAAAGTCTGATTTAATGAAGACTTGACCTTAGATGTCATTCAAAAAAAGAGAGGCAGGCAGGCAGGCAGGGAGAGAGAGAGAGAGAGAGAGAGAGAGAGAGAGAGAAAGAAAGAAAGAAAGAAAGAAAGAAGAAAAACCATAAACTAGAATTCTTTGTGACTATTGACACTTTTGTCCTAATGGATACAAGTTAGCAAACAGCATCTCAGGCCAAGCTAATGAACAGTCAGAGCAGTCTAACGGTTGGTCTCCAAGAGAGACCCCAAACACAGAGCAATGTCTTCTCGAGCTGCACAGTGTCTGCACCAATAAGAGAAAGGGGCTGGGCTTACAGGGCTGAGCCCGGCAGAGGCTGGTGACAGTGGCCTCATGCCCAGGGACCTTTAAGAACAGCACTGGCAACCTGGAGCCTGCCCAAAGAAAGAAGTCTGGGGAGAGAAGCCTGCCTTGTGAGGAACAGTTGAAGGAACTGCAAATGTTTGCCCTGGAGTAAGGGCAATGCAGTGAAAGGAACAATAGTTACCCTCAAATCTTTGACGTGCTGTGGTTGGGGAGAAAAAAGGAGAACAGCCCCGAGGACTTTCTGTTCTCACAGAGCTGAAATCACCCCAGTGCAGAGTTCTAGGAAGCAGCCTTACACTGATTGCTTTTACAGACTTGGGTTTGGTTTTTCTCTGAAGTTATGAAAATATTTGTGAACATAAGAATCTAATTTTTTAAAAATAGCATGCATTACATAAATTGAGTATTTATTTACAAAGGATGAAACACTTCAATAAGCTCCATCTAAAAGCTGATGCTCTGTTTGCTTTATGTTTTCTGTTCAGAATGACATTTTGCTCCGAAAACACGGATGGCCTACAACTCCAACCAACCCAGGAGAAAACCTTTGTGAGATGTAACAGAAACTCTAAAAAACTGAAGGGAAACATCAGATGAGCTTTAATGAAGACCCAATGTGAAAAACAAATGATCTTATTCCTCCTCTGGAATGGTTACTTTATCTGGAAACCCAAGTTATATAAACAATGTTGCATAAAGTTGAAATAAAGTTTAGATTTAAAGGAGGTGTACAGTTTCACTATTCTAAACTGAGCTTTTAAAAACTTTATTATGGGGGAACCTGAGTGACCCAGTTGGTTTATCATCTGATTCTTTCGGCTCCGGTCATGATCTCACGGGTCGTGAGTTCAAGCCCCACATTGGGCTCTGAACTGATGGCACGGAGACTGCTTGGGATTTTGTCTCCCTCTCTCTCTGCCCCTCCCCCATACTCTCTCATTTTCTTTCTCTCTCTCTCTTTCTCAAAAACAAACATTTTAAAAAATTAAGATAATTAAATGAATAAAATTATATTATGTAACTGTATTCAAATATTTGTAACTAAAAATTTCCTGATTAGATCTCTGATTAAATAGTAATATATGCAAATATAAGTACAAATAAGAGCCATTTTAGATTCTTTGTCCTAATTTACAATGTCTTTTACAGTTAAGTCAAATTTTCCATATTTCCTTCCTAGTTTATTCTGATCCGTTTTTTGAACCATGCTGGAAAGGTACTTTTTCATTACAAAACTAATGCTTCAATAACGTGAAATTCCAATTAATCGCTAGTCGTATGTCCCAAAGTACACATCCTTTAAGACAATTCAGCTCACTAAAAGAAAAATTCTAATTAAACTAATAACTGCCATCATACAAATTATACAATTATTTCACTGACTCAAACCAGTAAAAGTAGAATTCTCCTAAAACTATAATGATAGCATGAAAGCTGGACAGTTGGTCACTCTAACAATTAAATTACTAAGTCCAATTTTTCTCTTTCAATAATGCTTGCAACAAAAGCTAAGGGAAAACTTACCTCAAAGAGTTAGATACCAAGTTTCAAACTGTCCAGTAAATGAAAGAATGATGCTTTAACCAGCAAATTCCATCACAAAGCATGGGAAGGAAATACGAGACATGTCAGGACTTGGATATGTATGTGCTTCAAGCAACTCAGAGAACACACTGTGCACACTAAACAACCTTCCCTGACATTCACACAGGCTCAGCTCTGCACAGCTCATAACTCGCCTGCTCTTCTCAAAGCAGGATACAGCAGAGCTGGTGAAACACAAATCCCTAAAAGACATCTGCCTCTGATGCAATCAATTTTAAGATTGTCTTGTATGATTCACTTTAATTTCCTTTGGAAAGACCCACAAGACTAAAGGATAGGAGTGTGGTGATGGGGAGGGGGGCGGGAAGAACAGCTTGGTCAATGTCACCTTCTGTCCTGAATGCTAATCTTGCCTGCAAAAGCACCTGACCACACTTTTCAGTAAAGTGTGTTGTGTGTGTGTCTAGAAATGATAGATAGTAAAGTGAACAGTATGTCCCATCATGTCTAAAATACCAAGATTTGGGGCGCCTGGGTGGCTCAGTCAGTTAAACGTCTGACTTCAGCTCAGGTCATGATCTCACGGCTCGTGAGTTTGAGCCCCACATCAGGCTCTGTGCGGACAGCTCGGAGCCTGGAGCCTGCTTCCGATTCGGTGTCTCCCTCTCTTTCTGCCCTTCCCCCCGCTCACACTCTGTCTCTCAAAAATAAGTAAACGTTAAAAAAAAATTTTAAATACCAAGATTTACAATAAAATACCAAGATTTACATTTGCATTGAATTGGCATGTATTATCATTTAGTGAACCAGAAGGAATTTAAAATATCACTTTTTAAAAACAACACGAAAACACTCTCGGCTATAAACCCTACAGAGCCTATGCACATGCATGCCAGGAAGCACGGAAAAGAAAACTCCTATCAGCCTGAAGTCTTGACGACCAGAAACAGCCCAAATGTCTGCCAGGGTGACACGTAAAAGAACTGTGGTATATTCTGTGGTATATAATGGTATTTTATATATTCTGTGGTATATATATGCGGTATATATATATATATCCTGTGGTATATTCTGTGGTATATAATGGAATGCTAACCGGGAGTGACAAAGATGAACCAAAGCTACATACACAACAGGAACAGGGCTGACCCTAGGGGGATGATACTCAGTGAGGCACCCAGGGTGCAAAATTTAAGGGAGTACTCATGGGTTTGTATATTCACACAAAGGCATAAAAAAAAAAAATATATATATATATATATATATATATATACACACACACATATATACATACATATATATATATATGGTATAATACAAGCAAGACTAAACTATATTGTTAGAGATGAATACATAAGTGATAAAATCCTAAGTTAAAAGCAGTAACACCACTGCCACAACACCACCACCGTGGTGCCTCTAAGGAAGCAGAAAGTGACCACCAGCTTTCCAGGGGCCACCAAGACGGTACTTGTCACTCGGGTGGTAATGCCAGGTGTTCATTTTTAAAACCATTTTTTAAACCGTACCTATGTATGTTATGCACTCCCTTTTAGTATGGATGTCACGTTGTGCGATAGGGGAAAAAAAAGAAGATAAAACGCAGAGTCAAAACCAACATTTGTCTACTACAGTGTGATGCATTTCGGTGTGAATGTTGTTTCACACAAAATACAATTAGAAATTATTTCATCTTTAGAAGGAAAACTTGAAGTGACACGGCACGTCATAACATTTGAGGCAGAGAAGTCAATAAGGAACCAGCATGACAAATGGTTAACTGGAACATTCGAAACTCCTCTTGGCATGGGTTGTTTTCACTTGGGAAGATGTGTTCGTCGACATCCCATTTTCTGAAGTACGTCTTCGTAGGGAAGTCAAATAGGGAGACTGAATAATGCAGCCACATCTGTTCATCGCACATGCAAAATGCTGGCTCGTGCACTGATTATACGCACCTCTCTCCAAAGAATCTGTATTTATGAGCCCACTCAGGAAAGATAACACTGGCATCCTGCCTTTCAGGCAAAAGCCTGTTTGTGCTTTTACTTCTAAGAGAGCACAAGGAAAGAAACGGAGGGGCGTCAATTACACTGCAGCTGGGCTCTCGGAGGTGCGTGAAGTCAGAGAGGAAGAAACAAGCGCTCCTTTCAACTCGAAATGAATGCTCTCTCCTCCAGAGCAAAGCCGACCGTCCTCAGCGTTCACCTTCATAACGCTGCTGCAAATATTGTGAAAGCTTTGACTGTAGTTGCACATCCCTGGGCGGCAAAGCAAGAAGGCGAGCAGCCCCGGGCACTGCCTGCTCCCCCACGGAGCCGGATGAGAGGAGAGTCAGATGGATGGGAGACAGAGACAAGCAAGAGCAAGAAAGAAGAAGGCAATCCCAAGAGTCGCCATCTACCTGCTAACCTTACAGGATGCTACATACTTCTCCTGGAGTCCCAGCTGCCAAACACCCCATCCTTTTCCCATCTCTGTCTTTTCTTATACCTCCTCCCCACTCTTCTCCTCTTTCCCCAGTTCCCTCCTCCCTGCCAAAAGGCATCTTATCCAGGCCCGGTTATTCTCACCAGTTACTTGCTAGGTCAGCCCAGCCCTCGGGGATCTTCCTTGTCTCCGAGTGCCCGCGGTGGCTGCCTTGGTCCTCCTCCGTCATTCCATCCCATTCAGCCTCTGTGGCTCCTCCTCGGTCTCCTTGCCCTCTGCTCAACCTCTCCAGGTTGGCTCTCCCAGGGGCTGAGCGTCCTCTACTCCCTCAGTGCTCTCTCCTTGGGCATCCTCGGCCACTCTGCTGGCTTTGTCGTTGACCATGTCGTCGGCCAACCATTCCCACCTTGCGGCTCCAGGGTGGGGCTCTCCCCTGAGATGCAGTTGCCCACATAGCAGGGCCCCACATCTCACAAGCCCAGAATGTTCCAAACTGAACCTCTCTTCCCTCCCAAATCCGCAGGTCTCCAGGCTCCCTGCTCTGAATGTCCTCACCATGCCTCAACTGCTGATGTCTCACATGGGGGAAAGGGGGACATGTCATCTACAATGTTTCCTCTTCTCTGGGCCCCCATGCTATTGAACAGTCGCCAAAGCCTTCAGCAACATGTCTCATCTCTGCACCATGGCTGCCATCATTCCAGCCTCCGCCACCACTCCCCATCCTGGACGTTTTCAACAACTTCCCACCTCTTCCTGCTGCATCCACTCTTCTCTTTCAATCCATTCTCATCGCAGCAACTAGGGCAAGTCTTAAAAAAGAGGGAAAAAAAGGTCAGATCCTATCGTCCTGCATAAAGCCCTTCAAAGGAAAAAGTCCCAAATCATTACCCTGAGCTCCAAGGCCTCTCACCAAGCCCTGCTCTTCCCTCCCATCAGTCTCCTCGCCCAAGTTCACTCCATTGTCATCCACCAAGTCCCAACCCAGCCCACACATTGGAACTGCCCCAGAAGCACCCATCTATCTGCCCTCGAGATTTCCATTCACTTGGTCTGGGCAACACCCCGCATCAAGACTTAAAACCTTTCCAGGTGTTTCTAACATGCACAACGTTTGAGAACTGTCAGTCTAGACACTCGGGCCACTTTTCAGTTCCCTCAAAAATGCAAAAGCTCCCTCCTGCCTCAGGGCCTTCACTTATTCTGCTGCCCACACCCCCTCCTCTTCCAGGCTCTCACGTGCGTGCTTCCAGTGTTACTGCATCAGGGACAATTTAACAAGGATGACCCCACCCTCCACCAGCCTCTACCAGCTTACCCTGCTCTACATACTCTTAACATCTTTTTATTCTGGTAAATCCGTGGAGCCATGACCAAAACGAGAAATCGGTAATACTGATCCTGTCTTTATATAAAACTCTGATATTTTATTCATTATAGGTTTTTCTTTTTCCATTGATTTCGATCTTTTAAATATATTGTATTAGGGGCAGCTGGGTGGCTCGGTTGGTTGAGCGTCTGACTTCGGCTCAGGTCATGATCTCACGGTTTGTGAGTTCGAGCCCTGCATTGGGCTTTCTGCTGTCATTGCACAGCCCACTTCAAATCCTCTCTCTCCCCCTCTCTCTGCCCCTCCCCTGCTCATACTTGCTCTCTCTCTCTCTTAAAGATAAACCTTATATATGTGTGTATATATATATATAAAAAATATATATGTATATTATATATAATATATATGTATATTATATATATAATATACACATATATATATGCATTATATATATTGCATTATATATATATTGCATTATACATATAATATATATATATTGCATTAAAATATTATTTATTTTCATAGCAGTTTCTGGAGCCCCTCTTAAACTGTGTACCCAGGGCCACCACCTCACCCTTGATCCGGCAATTTGTGGGACCGATTATTCAATGTCTCTCCTCCCCCACAGGAAGTGAAGCTCTATGATGTCAGGGAGAGTTTCTAGCTGTCGGCTGCTTTATTTGAAGTGCCCAGCCCACTGTGGCACAGAGTTGCCATCCTGCAAATACGTGTTGAACCCACAAGTGATGGTCATCTTTTTAGAGGTAAGTCTTATCTTTCTGAGCAAACTGTGAACTCCAACTAGTGCATCCATTCGCAATAGAGTTCATAGCTTCCTCGTTACAATCAAGCACACAGCCAGGTTGGTGTCGGGCCTGGCTTCCCGGCCCACCTCAAGGACACCCCCATCGCTTCCCACCTACTAGCCCCCTCTCAGCCTGGCTCAGCCTCTGCCTGTCAGTTCATTAAAAGCCCTTGTGTTCCTTGACTACATTTTTACTTTTCATCTGTGTCTGTCACAAAAAGGGTTTTCTAGAGACCGAGAGCTCTCTTCATGCCAAATAAGTTAGAGTTGTGAGTGACCCTAAAGATCATCTGGAACAGGGCTTCTCAGACCGTACTGTGCATGGGGACCTTGTCGAGTGCCATTTCTGACTCAGTAAGTCTGCCATGGAGCCCGAGATCCTGCATTTCCAGCAAGCTCCCAGGTGATGCCATTGCTGGTCTCCAGGTCCCACTGTCAGCACAAACGTAGGAACGCAGACCAGTGTTCCCCACCCTTGTCTGGTGTTACGCATCACCTGGGTGCAGATGAAAACACTGCTTCCCAGACCCCCTCCCGTGGAGATTCTAATTCAGCAGGGCGAGCACAGATCCCAGAGATTTTTATTTTTACAAGTTCTCTGGGTAATTCTTCTCATCAGAACATTTGGGACAACACTAACCTCATCCAAAACCTTCCTTTTGGGGGAACATCACACCTGTGGCTGAGCACCTGCCCTGAGCAGAGGTCCCTACCCTTGCAGAGAGGAAATCTGATTGCCCATAACTTCCTCTCCTCAGTTTCTTCCCTGGAAGCCATAGAGACAAAATTAATGCCCCAAATAGCTGATGACAGTCTGTATGAGACTGTGAGCACGAAAGGGCAGAAGCTATAAGGTGTCCTTGGGTTTTGTTTACGTGGTTGTTTTAAATTTCATTTTTAAGATGTTTTACAAAAGCATGAAAGCAACAAATGAAACAATGCGGAGATGCACAGAAGAAAAACTAATCATCTCCTTGCATCCCCTTACCCCCTGGCCCCAGTGAGCTAGGAACAGCCTCTCACCTTATTCCTTTGAACATCTGCAAGCATTTATACTTGTCCAGGGTTTTGATTGTCTGTGATTTTCACCAAAAGAAAATCAGATTATAGATTACTCTGCAACTTACTTTTATTTTTTATTTTTTAGCTAATGATATATTATTAGTATCCCTATAAGGCAGGAGATACAGATCTTTTCCTCATTACTATACAGGTAGAATTACACATGCTAGAGAAGTTACTACAGTATTTTCCTCCTCTTCTTGCTTGGGCCAGTGCCTTGTCTCCCAGTCCACATTAGTAACTAGAGGTGTCAGTGAAATTGGTCTACAGTCATATGCCCAAACACACATCCACATTCTCATGTAGAAGGGAGATGTCGCTATTTTACAAAAATGAAATGATATCATATATTCTTTTCAACAAATCGATTTTCTTACTCAACAGTACCTCCTGAAATCTGTCTAGGTATTCAATGGGTACCGCTTTCGTTATTTTTGATGACTGCATAATATTCCACATTGTAGTGGCATCTTAATGTATTCAATTAGTCTTGTACCAAAGTGCCTTCACTTTGCTTCCAGTTTTTTGCCCCTCTGAAAAATGCTGTGTTTAGCATCATATCCTATACATACCTATTTAAGGGAAATATTTCTAGCAGTGGGATTGCTAATCAAATGATTTTTTTAAATTTTATAGATGTTGCCATGTTGTTTTCCCAAAACACTGCCATATTGTGCAGCTCCACCAGCAATGTATGAACACCTATCCTTTCCCCACCTTCTTCCAGGCAGAAATATTTATAGCTTATTCTAGTTTTTGCTTGTCTGATGAGTGTAAGTGGTGACCTCATTGTTACATTATTCTACATTGTCCTACCTACTACTGTGTTTGAGAATCTTCCCAGATGCTTATTGGATTTGCTCTTCTGTGAATTAAAAGTTCAAACCTCATTTGCCATTAGAATACTTGTCTTTTTCTTATCGGTTGGTAAAAACTATGTCTTATGAAATATGTTAACCCTTTATCTTTCAGCTTCTTTGCAAATGTTTTTCCAAAGCTGTTCCTCTATTGGTTTTAATGACAGTGTCCTTTGCCATACAGCTGTTGAAATTTTGTTTAGGTTAAAACGTCTAACATTACTTTTATAACATTGATTTCCTGGTAATTTTATCCAGTTCTCTCCAAATCTCTGTTAATGTTCTAACTGGGAATCATATGAAATATAGAAATTAGCACAGGGAGAATTTTGTTATATGAGGCCTTCTCATTCATGAGTGTAGTATGTTTTCCATTTGCTCAAATGTTGTTTCACGTCCTTCAATAAGATTTTATAGTTTTTTAGTTTTCATTTATTCCTAAGTATTTTAATTTTTTATCATTATTTAGAACAGAATTGTTCATTCCCTTTCTATTTAATGATGGTTATTAGTGTATGGAACAGCTTTGGATTTTGTTTATTTATTCCATATTTGTCTACTTTACCAAACTATCTTACTAAGTCTATTTGGTTTTTTTCTTACCCTCATCTCATAGTATACAATCACTTCATCACCAAAAAGACAATATATGTTCAATGTTTTATTTTTCTCACTTTACTGATTTTTTTCAGAACTTCCAAGACAATCCTAACTAAAAATGCTAATAATGGGCACCCACTGTTTCGTTATCGATATTAACAGTTTTAAAGTTTTGCCTTTATAATACATCTTTTTTTTTTTTATTTCGGAAAGTAAACTTTATTGTATTTAGGTGGTTTTCTTCTATTTTTATTATAAATGGCTGTTGAAATTTAGGAAATGCCTTAGTAATATAAAGACTGTCTTCTTTATTCAGAAAATAAATTATGCTCATAGACTTCTTGACACTGGCTCCTACTTGCGTTCTTGGATTAAACCCTCCTTGGGTACAGTGCATTTTTTCATAGCATTGCTGGACTTGACTTGCTAAAAGTTTATTTAGAATTTTGCCTTTGTTTTCATAAGTGAAACTGATCTACATTTTTTTTTTTTTTGGTACTATCATTTTCATGCTGTGATACTTTACAGCTTTAATATATGGTCTTGAATAGTTTAGATAAGATTGTGATGATCTTTTTATTTTTTTAATTAGAGAAAAACTCAGCTGTGAAACCATCTGGTCCTTGTGCTTTTGCATGTAAAATTCTTAGGTTTTCAGCTTTTACTTGTTTATTGCATGTAACATTTATTAAAATTATTTTTGCAAAATACCTTCAAGCAAGAGAAGTACAAAGTTATATATGATCACAATAATGAGTAAATGAAGGCATAACACTAAAGCACAGGAAAAAATCCCAAACTAAACTCTGAAATTCAAATAATTCTGCCTGAGGTAACTGAGCAAATACACACATTTTTCACAGAAAATAAGAGTAAGTCACAGGAATGCTATGTAGTGCTCTGTCCAGCATTAAACTTAGATATAATCCACCAAAGGAAAAAAATGGGAGGGGGGAACCAATAGACTATAAAGTGAAGTTAGCTAATTGTAAAGAGAAACTATGTTAGAGAATGATAATATTCCTCCCAAGATCTAGAGATACTCCTTACAAATATCAGTAAAACCTTGGTTTGCAAGCATAATTCATTCCAGAAACATGCTAGTAATCCAAAGCACTTGTATGCCAAAGCAAATTTCAAGAACCATTTGCTCAGATGTGATCATGTGACATTCAGCGTGGCCTACTACTCGTATGGCAAGACATCGCTCATTTATCAAGTTAAAATTCATGTTTTTTTAATGTTTATTTATTTTTGAGAAAGAGAGAGAGAGAGAGAGAGAGAGAGAGAGAGAGAGCGTGTGTGGGGGAGGGGCAGAGAGAGAGATGGAGACACAAAATGAAGCAGGCTCCAAGCTCTGAGCTGTCAGCACAGAGCCTGACATGGGGCAAGAACTCATGAGCTGTGAGATCATGACCTGAGCCGAAGTTGGATTTTCAACCAGCTGAGCCACCCAGGGGCCCCTTCAAGTTAAAATTTATTAGAAATGTTACTTATCTTGTAGAACACTCACAGAACAGATTACTTGCACTGCAAGGTTTTACTGTGTTTAAATATCTGGACTATCTTTTTAGAACACACATTTGGAGTAATTCTAAGTTCTTGCAATTGCTGGGTGACTGGTGGGTTCATCCACTGCATGGCTGATGCTCTCTGAACATCACCGACCACTTGTTTGTGTCCTACCTTATATCCTGAAATCCTAATGGAATAAGAGATACAATGAGTCTTATTATTATTTTTTTTTTTAACAATGACATACACTGATGTGGGTAGGCCCATAAACTAGGCCCATCAATTTAGGAACACAAAGTAAGATAAGAGACCTAATGCACTTTAAAAAAACAAAAAATAGTTTTTAGAAAAAAAAAAAAACACCTAATGGACTACATAAGATCTCTTCTGACTCTACTCTCTTCTAGTCTGGAATAAAATTAGTAAAATTAAAAGGTCACAAGAACAAGCATAAATTACATCCAAGTTATTACGAGTTTAGTTAATTTAAAAAAGAAAGGAATAGAAATACAGGCCAATGCTTTCTTTTCTCCCTAAAAAGGAAGCTGTTACTTTCAGTCAGGGCCAAGACTAGAGTGAGGCAAGCAAGGCATCTTTGTTACAAAATCCAAAAAGGCAAGATTGTTCAGGTGCCTGCCCCCCTCACTGTGTGTGACCCTGGGAGTGAGTGCTTCCTTAACAGTGAAGTGCCTGAGGGGCGCCTGAGGGGCTCAGTTGGTGGAGCTGGAGCATTTGACTCTTGGTTTCGGCTCAGGTCATGATCTAATGATCTCATGGTTTGTGAGATGGGGTCCCTCCCGCGTTGTGCTCTGAACTGGCAGTGTGGAGCCTGCTTGGGATTCTCTTTGTCTCCCTCTCTCTCTGCCCCTCCCGCTCTCAAAATAAATAAATGAACTTAAAGAAAAAAAAAAAAAAAAGAGTGAGGTGCCTCAGGTGCAGGCGGTTGTACAGCCTTGTCTTCTCGAATTTTGTGCCCTAGGCACCTCGCTTAGAGATCCACACTCCCAACTCTGTTTATAGTCCTTCCTTGTTCAAACTTTCTTTTGCTTAATTTTGTTCTTTCCATAGAACTTGTTGTATAGAAAAACAAGGACTTTTATTTTTAGTTACTCTTCTTTAATTATAATGGTATGTAAGTTTAATAATTTTCCTCTGAGTACAGATCTTGATACAAAGCATTTCCCTTTCCAATTGCTTTTCTAGTTTGCAATTTTAGTTCTATGTTCCTCTTTGCTCCAGAAGTTATCTGGAAAGTATTCCTTAATTTATAAATAGGCTATTCTGGACACTTAAATTATTTATTTCTAATTTTATTAAATGTGGCCACAAAAATCTCTCACTTCTAAATTTGGCAAGGTTTTCTTCATGATCAGGCACATAATCAAATCGATTTTTATAACGTTCTTTTGGATAGATAAAAAAATTCTGTTTTTTTACCTAAGGGACATAACGTTATATGTTTATCTGTTAAATTGAATATGCTGATTGTATTATTTCGTTCTTCTATATCCTTATTTTTTGTATATTCTGATTCTGAAAAAATGTTTTGAAATCTACAATATTTTTATTAAGTTGTCTTTGTATCTACATCGTCTGATACCAGACAATAGGTTTATTAATGTTAATTTTGCATATGTGCTTTATATTGTTACGTAATATTCCTCTTAGAGTCCCTTTAACCTTAAATTCTTCCTTGTCTGCTATTAATTTTGCTATACCTATTTTCTTTTTCATTGTATTTGCCTGGTATCTTTGTCTATCCCTTTATTTTCAACTTTCTTTATATTTTGTTTCTTTAAAATTTTGTTTCAGATGTTTTTCTTCTAGATAGTGCATAGTGGGCTTATTTATATTTTTAGCTCAATCTGTCTCTCACTTTTAATGGGAAAATCCAGTCCATTCACATTTAGGGCAACGATTGGATGACTCCTACCATCTTATTAGTGACTTGTTTTACTTATTATTTCCTCCTTTTACTGTATTTATTCTTGCAGGTTGATCAAATTGATATCATTTTCCTTTTCCAGCTTGTCACTAGGACTTCTCTTGTGAATTTCCACTGTCTATTCCAGCTACTCTCCCTTTCCTGTTGCTCATAATCAGATACATATTTCTTTACCATCGTATGAAAACGAGACGTATATTTCTCCCACCAAAATACTGTACCCCCCTCCCACTTCCACTCCAAACTTTAGAATACTTTCACTTCCTCCACCAGTTCCACAGTCACTCCCCAGATGAGACCTTTGGAACACTTCCCTCCTTTCTACCCACCCCCGAAGCCCAGATTTGCTGAGATTCGCTTATTATTTTTAGTTCCAGACTGTTTTTAGAAAAGTTGTCAAGGCAGATGGTGATGTGATCAATTCGGAGAAAGAATATACTCTTACAGAGTGGAGAGCCCAGCCTCACTCAACAGCCTGAGAAACGGGCTTCTCCACTTTGAGTATCCAGGTGCTGAAGATACACTCAGAATTGGGTGATGAGCCCTTTTACCATCCTCCTAAGATTTTATATTACCCTGGCCTTTCCCCAGTCTTCTGGAAACTTTGAATTTATTTGCTAGGTAGAAGCAAGTGGTAACCTATTTGTGGGTTAATCTGCAGGACTGAGTGAACTGAAGGTACAGGAGGTTTGCTTTGGTGAATTTCCACACCATCCTCTTCTCTGGTCAGTGTTTTTCACACTGTAGCTTCCAGTGTTGTGGATAAGCAGTCCAATGGTAGGATGGTCCTCTCCCCTTGAGGGGAGACTTGTTCTTCTCTGTGGAAACTTACAAGATTTTTCTCTTTCTTGTAGCTCAAAGATATAACACGCTTAGGAGCCTTTTCATCATCAACCCTTCCTGGAACTTGGGGAGATGCAAGTCTCTCTTCAGCTAAGAAACTTTTCTTGTATTATCGATCACCTCTTCTATCACACCCCCACTCTCCTTTTGGATTTCTATCCATCTTTTGATTTATATCTGTGTATTTTTGCTCTGTGCCTTTAGGTGTATCTTTCTCTTATCTTCCAGAACACTAATTCAGACATCCATTGTGACCTCTTTCTCCTTCAATTCGTCTCCTGAAATTTTGACATCAAAATCAGTTATGGTCTCAGAAAAACCAGTGTGGGGTGTGTGTGTGGTAGGGGGGCACTTAAACCTCCTTAACTTCTCTTAGTCTTTTGGTTCAAGTTATCTATGCCAGCAGCTATTTCTGTCCTGAGGGTCCTCCTTGTAATTCTTCTCCATTAGGCTGCTGGGCCACATTAGGAATCTTTTTCTTTATTTGCTCCCTGGGGACTCTGTCCCATGTCCTGGGATATCTTAAATGGCAGCATTCCCAAAGCAGTAGAAGGAACAGTAGTGTCGGCCTCCCCTGGCCCAAGCTTAGCAGCAGATGGGCCTCCAGTCATGTGGTGAAGGCACTAGGAGGAAGCCTTCCTCCTCTTCTCACCTCTGCAGCTCAGGGGTGGAGGCAACTCAGCCCATCTGTTCAGCTCTTCAGGAACCAGGGAGCCCAGGCACACTCACAAGGACCTTCCCCCTGCTCCCCTCCTTGTGGCCCCTGTTCGGGTCCTCTGTCAGGATTCTGCCAGAGCCTGGAGCCTCACTCACATTCCGGACCTTGTCTGCCTCCTGGAGGCCCCAGCAGCTGCTTTTCTCAGGAGAGGCAGATGGGTTAAATTGCAAGTAGGAAAGAGGCAGGATGTGTTCAAGTTGCTTTCTTTGCAGAACCCCCATTCCTAGTGCTTGAAGCTGCTTCTCTTGTTTATTTTTGTATTCCAAGGTGCCCAATAAATATGACTGCATAAATACCATCACTCCTACCTCAAATCTCCTCCGGTGCAGCTTCTACTAATTATGATGCTTTGGGAAGCTGAATGAAATAGGCTTCCATTAAAAACAAAAAAAATTTTTTTTTTTCAGTCTTACAAAAAAGTAAGTTCTAAGGTAGGGTGGACTTCAGGGATGGTTGATTTAGCAGCTCAGTAATGTCATTAAGATGAAGGAGGGTTTTTTTTTTTTTTCTCTTTTCTCTTCTCTACCATCCTTAATGCTGGCTTGCTGAGAGAAAGTTGGCTACTGCGGTTTCAGGCAGCACACTTAAGACAAGACAGCATCCAGAGAAACAAAAGTAGAAATCCCCTCCTATCTCACGGGCCAGATTGAGTTACGAGCCCATTCCTAAAATTGGCTAGGATAATGGGATTAACCAAAGACCAATCATCCCTAACCACAAGGCTTTTGAGGAGAAGAGACTAAAAATCAGGGAACACCTGCTTGCAAGCTAAATGTTCTCAGCTCAGTGAGCAGTTTTTCACATGGAAACAAGAATGGTTGGCATTTGAGTACTCACCATATCCAAGGTGCCTTCCAAACATCCTCACGTAATCCTCATCTCAGTACCCTGAGGTGCCTAGGGGTATGATCCTTGCTTCACAGATGAGGTACCTAGAGCTTAACTGACTTTTACAAGGTCACACAGTTAATGAGCCATCATTTCCCTCCTTCTAGATTCTATATGTCTATGAATGCAGTCTACCATGCAGTAAGCAACAGAGAACGTCCTGTACATATTAATTCCCCTGAGCCCCATGTGAGCGCTATAATTAGATACTCTACTTAAAGATACTGTCTTTCATATTCTGGAACCTGGTAACTAGCTAACAGTGCAATTCACTTACGGCAGACCGCTAGCTGTGCTCTCCCTGATGCTGCTGGAACTATGCAAGGGGCTTTGTTTATGCCTGGAGTTTCACCTTTGTTTTATTATGTAACAAGCTCAAGAATCCTTATATTATAAAGCAAGCCTCAAGATCTTAACATGGAACAGGTGAGCCCTGTACATTAAACACTCTCGGCTGGCACGTTCATTTTGTCTTTTCCCTTAGAAACTAACAAGCATCTGGGAAGTCAAATAAGTATTTTAGACTCCTGTCTACATGAAGCTCTTTGCACTGGGGGCTCTGCAGTGTGTGTGTGTTTCTGTTTAATTATGTGTTTTCCCACTATAAAAGCAATACATGCTCATAGAACATATCCCAGGAAAGGTACCTGAAGCTCTACTCCCCAACTCTCTTTCTCCCAACAACAAGATAAACACTGTTAATGATGTGGCTTAGAGGAACCTGGGTGGCTCAGTTGGTTGGGTGTCTGATTCTTGATTTCAGCTCAGGTCATGATCCCAGGGTTGGGGGATCAAGCCCCACATTGGGCTCTTTGCTGAGCATGGAGCCTGCTTGAGATTCTCTCTCTCTCTCTCTCTCTCTCTCTCTCTCTCTCTCTCTCTCGCTCTCTCGCTCTCTCGCTCTCTCTCTCCCTCTCTGTCTCTCTTTCTCTCTCTCAGTTCCTGGGTGGCTCGGTCCGTTAAGCATCTGACTCTCGATTTTGGCTTAGATCCTGATCTCATGGTTTGTGAGTTTGAACCCCATGTGGGGCCCTGTGCTGAAGGTGCACAGCCTGCTTGGGATTCTCTGTCTCAAAAGTTAAAAAAAAAAAAAAAAAAAAAAAAAATTTCTTTCTCTCTCTCCTCTGCCCCTCTCCCCCACTCACTGTCCTCCCTAAAATAATAAAATAAAATAAAAACCTCTGTGCTTTATTTCTATAGACTTTTTTTTGCAATGCATTTATTTTCATTTATGTTTAATTTTTTGCTATGGAAATATTAAACATACATAAAAGTAAAAATAGAATAATGAAGCCCAATGTTACCATCACTCAACTTCAACAATCCACATTAACAATGTACTGGGGGCACCTGACTGGCTCAGTCGGTAGAGCATGCAACTCTTCATCTTGGGGTCATGAGTTTGAGCCCCACATTGGGGGTAGAGATTACTTAAATAAAACTTAGGAAAAAAACGATGTGTTGTAACATATTTGACATCACAATGGGTTTAGTGATTTTGAAAATTATTTATTATAAAAAGAATCCAAGTTCATAAAAAATGCAAACAATATGGAAAAATATAATCCTCTTCCTTTCCCAAGACCCTTAATTTCAGTGCTCAGAAACAACCATTTTTAATGTATCAATCTAGACATTTTCTATATATAAATTATACATTTTTACAAACTTAAAAAATTTTACATACAAGTGGGGCACCTGGGTGGCTCCGTCGGTTAAGCGTCCTACTTCAGCTCAGGTCATGATCTCACAGTCTGTGAGTTCGAGCCCCGGGTCAGGCTCTGTGCTGACAGCTCAGAGCCTGGAGCCTGCTTCGGATTCTGTGTCTCCCTCTCTCTCTGCTCCTCCCCTGCTCATGCTCTGTGTCTGTCTCAAAAATAAATAAAAACATTAAAAAAAAATTTTTTTAATTTTACATACAAGAAATTAAACCATACCTATTTATTAATACTTGCTTTTTCCACTTACTCTGTCTTCAACATCTTTTTTTTTTTTTAATTTTTTTTTTTTTTTAACGTTTATTTATTTTTGAGACAGAGAGAGACAGAGCATGAACGGGGGAGGGTCACAGAGAGAGGGAGACACAGAATCTGAAACGGGCTCCAGGCTCTGAGCTGTCAGCTCAGAGCCTGACGCGGGGCTCGAACTCACGGAGTGTGAGATCGTGACCTGAGCCGAAGTCGGCGCTCAACTGACTGAGCCACCCAGGCACCCCTGTCTTCAACATCTTTAGATGTAAATATGTAAAGGTGGCCTGCATTCTTCAACAGCTACAATGTTCCACTGGAAAGCATACTTAACGCAGGAATTCAGGAAGGGTGACAGCTAGTGATTTGAAAGATATGTAGATTATGTCTCTAAAGCCAGAGGTTTACAAAGTGGGATGTTTACACACCCAGGTATGTGAAAAATGACTCACTGGAATGTGGGAAGAAATAGTACAACTTCCATTGACTTTTAATTTTGTTCCTTAACAGTTTTACATCTTTTCAAATGTACATAATAGTGAAATAACACATTTGTATAATTTATAAATATTTCCATATACTCAAAATCTTTAAGTAGGGGATACAAGGTACAAAGATGAAGACCACTGTCCGAGGCAGCTTGTTTTAATGAATACCATAGACGGCAGAGCTGCTTCTAAGAGGCCAAGGAGGGGCTAGATCACCTGTCCCCTTGAGTCTCTGCGACCAGTTGTCCCTCCACACCAAGAGATGTAGCATTCTTGAAACTCCAGCTCAGTGAGAACTCCTCAGGTAAGGAGAACCAGTCCCTGGTCAGGGACCCGACAAACGTACCCTCCATCTAAGCAGCAGTCCCCAAAATGCTTCTGCAGAGCCCAGACTCTTTAAGGGACAAAAAGGACAAGAGCTAATTAGAAGCACTGCATACTCCCAAGCCCTTTTAGAGATCATAGTAGAGGCTCTAAAAGGTACTTCATTTAAATGAAATCAATAAATGAAAATAAAAATAAATAAAAACTTGTTTGATTTTAACCCAGCATTTCCATTTGACCCTAGGATCCATACCCCCTCCCAACCTTTTTTTTTTCTTTTTTTTCTAGATATTTGTCTAAAATGCCACAGAACTAGAATTTTGTAGGAAAACTTTATAGAAAAATGTTGATCAGAGGGTTTGTGGCAGGAAAATACTATCCATAAAAAGTTTCACTTCTACTTTTCATTATGAAATAGTCAAATAAAAATTGCCAAAGGTGATTTAGCTAAAGAAAACACTTGCTCACACACATGAAGTAGTTAGGGCTCCTCATTTAATTTCTAATTCGAGCTTTCTGAATCCACTTCTCCTTCTGCCAGGAGCTACAATTTGTTGCTTCCGCAGTCCAAAGCTAAGCTGTGCCTTTCCCATTTGTGCAAATGATGGTGGGTATATTTTATTTTCTATAAACACAAGTGCTTATTAGATTTTGAAAGAGAGTTTCTCCCTTGGGGGCAAAGAGAGGAGGTCATGCAACCAGGGGATTTAGAATCAGAGATGTTAAAAGTTATAAGTAAGGGCGTCAGTAATGTGTTATAATGGGACCAACTTTTGTGCTTATCTCGTGAAAGTAGCTTCGTTGCCTATTTACAAAGAACACACCCTTTATTAAAATACAAATATTTCTGGAACACTTATGACAGCCAAGTTCAAGGACACAGAGACTAGTAACGTGGAGGAACCAAGAGCGAAGGGGCAATCCAAGCGGAGAGAAAAACATACCCATGGGTAAGAAAGTATGACAGAGCATGGAGCAGGCAAGGAACCGCCCTGCAATTACATCATGGCTCAAAGCTTGTGACAAATTTGGGTAAGTCAGAGCAAACTAGAACCCTAAAACTCAGCTCAAGTATATCTCCTTTCAGAAGTCATGTTGGCTCACACGTGCAACTCCTCTGAGTTTCTAGCCACCCTGTATCTGTTTATTTTACAGCACAAATCCCTCAGCATTATGATTGTTGGGTTCTTTTTTTCTACTAGACCATGAGCTCCCTCAAAGCATGGACTGCCGCCCCTGGGAGTTGGATAAGTGAATGGGAATTGAGGTAGCCACTGCGTATAGATGATTCCAGAGCTTGGCTTAGATGAAGCAGCGTTACCCCACGGTGTGGTATGTGCTGTGACAGAAGCATGCAAAGAATGACAGAGAGCAGATCTGAGCGTCACCTCACAAAGCATGATACGAAGTTAGATGTCCTGATCCCGAGTTTATGGTAGTCCTGATTCAGAAGAAAAGGTCTGAAAAGCCAGGGGCCTTTCACACCCTCCATAACTGGGAGGCCAACATCCTTAAGAACCACCACCAAGTATAACACATCTGCCAAAGAAGAAGCCAGCTTTCAGTAAATGAATACAATGCTGAGCAAAAATGAAAAATCACCTTTAAAAACTACACCAGGGAATGTGAATGGCTAGGTTTCCATATAATAAAATCAAGAGCGAAAAAACATTACCTTTCCCCAAAGAAAAATTAGCTATCAGTACCCAGGACATAACCATTCACCATTTCTTAAGAACTCTGTTTGCGCCACTGAGCCTTTCCTCAACTCAGATTTGGGCTCAAGCATCACCTTCTTGGGGAAGCCTTCCCTGAACTTCCCGACTGGGTCTCACCTTCTCCCTCAGTCCCATCCCTACATGATCAGCTCTTGGATCACCAGAGGTGTTCCCTTCGTCGCACTTATCAGGGCTGGAATTGTACATGTACCCACATGATTATTTGATTAAAATCCATCTGTCTTACCTACCAGATAGTAAGCTTCACGGGGTGGGGGAAATTGTTACGCGCACCACTACATTCCTATTATCCAGCAGAGGTGCGGGCACAACCAATTATCTGCCCAGGGGCACCTGGGTGGCTCAGTCAGCTGAGCATCCAACTTCAGCCCAGGTCATGATCTTGAGGTTCATGGGTCTGACCCCCATTTGGGGTTCTGTGCTGAGAGCTGAGTCTGGAGCCTGCTTCGGATTCTGTGTCTCCCTCTGTCACTCCCCCACTTGCACTGTCTTTCTCTCACTCTCAAAAATAAAAAAAAATATTAAAAAAACAAAAAGAACTATCTGTCCAATGAATAACTGAGGTAACCAACGCATGCCAACCAGCATATGCACACCATAGGAGCCAAAGAATTCCAAACATCCTCTGGTAAGATTTCAAGGAAGCAGGGGGAAAAATGGTGGAAAGGTCATTTCATTACATCAGAGGTGCTACTAATAGGGACTGATGGAAAATGAAAACTAACTACAATCACAAAACTAAATAATGAAAATTAATCACAACATATCGACACCTCAATTTATAAAAGGCAGACTTTTTTGTTTAGAAATACAAAGTAAAACTCCCATGCCCAAAGGCAGAGGGGGGATAAATAAAATATACATTTAGAATGAAGAATTGCTTAATTTGTTCAGCATTCACCTTCCCAAAATTATTTTGAAAACTCATGTAATGGAATTACTTTTTATGGAAGACCGCCTACACCATATCAAATTATTCTCATTTCTTCATACCAAGAACAAACAACCCCAGGATATTTTTTAATTAATTTTATTTTTAATTAATATTTATTTACTTTTGAGATAGAGAGAGAGAGAGAGACAGAGCACGAGCAGGTAAGGGACAGAGAGGGAGAAACAGAATCTGAAGCAGGATCCAGGCTCTGAGTTGTCAGCACAGAGCCTGATACGGGGCTCGAACTCCTGAACCATGAGATCGCGACCTGAGCCGAAGTCGGACACCTAACCACCTAACCAACTGATCCACCCATGTATCCCTCCAGGATATCTTCTTAAAGACACATTTCCACCTCTGGGGATCATTATCATTTCAACAAGAAAGAGTAGAACCTAGTTTACTGTACTGAGTTACTTAACATTTATTCTAATATGGGACACACAGGTTAAATGTGAAAAAAACCTAATCACGGACCCTGACATGGTTTAACAAAAACTAAATATTCCCCTTAAATAGTTAGCAAGATGAACTAGTGAGCAAGGAGGGATGTAGTGGCCTGCTTACTACGACTGCTGAAATGACTGACAGCTTCAAGCATTTACCCTAGCGGTGGAAATCAATTAATCATTCACTGTAACTGGAGCAGAATATAATTAATTACATTAGCTTGACTGATTCAAGTTTAATTCCAGTGGAAAAAAATCATTATACAAAATTACTGTAAGTACAGGCCATTATCATGAATTATTAAAACAAAAACAATAATGAGTTTCTGTATGAATTTGATTCACATTAAAAAAAAAACACCTTTCATGGAAAATTTCTAATATAAACACAGGTAGAGAAAATAGTACCTGTATAATGAATTCCCAAGTATTCATCACCCAGTTTCAATAATTGTCAACTCATGGTCACTCTTGTTTCACATATATTCCGACAACTACCCAACTCTAACTCCTCAATTATTTTTAAGCAAATCCTAAATACCCTATTATTTCATTTTTTAATGTATTTCAATTCCCATCTCTAATAGGGTTCCTTGTAAAAACGTAACCACAATGCCATTATCATACCTAAAAATAATCATTAAAATCCTTAAAGTCATCAAATATTCAATTAGTTTTCAAACTTCCCCCATGGTCTCATTTTTTTATTAAGTTTATTCAAATCAGGATCCTAATAAGCCCATAAATTGTCTTGGTAGATATATCTCTTACGTCACTTCCAATCCATCTTTTTCTTCCCCCCTTGCAATTCACTTGTTAAAGAAACAGGGTTACTTGCACTATAGTTTTTCCAGAGTCTGGATTTTGATGATTGAATCTCTCCTGGTATCATTTAACATGCTCCTTTCTTTCCTGTATGTCTAGTAAAGAGGTGGTTGGCTACAGAGGCTCAATCAGGATCAGATTCAACTTTTGGAAGGACTGCTTCCTAAGTGGTATGTGTATTTCCATTAGGAAGCACCAAATGTGTGCTCTTTGTGAAGTCACGGGTGATCACTGTCTAGACCCGTTAATCTTTGTGGGATAAAATGGTGGTATCTCATCATTCCTCTTTAACTTCTTAGCTGGTATATTTCTTTAAGACTATATTCCAGGGGCGCCTGGGTGGCTCAGTAGGTTAAGCATCTAACTCTTGGTTTCAGCTCAGGTCATGATCTCACGGTTTGTGAGACTGAGCCCTGCGTCAGGTTCTGTGCTTCACAGAGCATGCTTGGGATTCTCTCTCTCTGTCCCTCCCTGGCTCGTGTATTCTCTCCCTCTTTCTCTCAAAACAAACAAACAAAGACAAAAAGAGTATGTTCCACGGGTAACTATGATTTTGTAAACTCCTAGAGTAAAACATAACATGAGCTTCAATCTCTTGCAGATACTATCCTGTTGCTAAAATTAGCTGTGGCCGGTGGGAACTTCTTCAAGGTGCCTCCTGAATCTTTTTTGACAGACCTTTAATGCCTTACTTTGCTCTCTGGTAGGATACAGTGGTTTTTAGGCTCTTCTTGTACATTTCTTCCTCTAGATCTGGAATTAGCCATTTATCAAGGATGTCCTGTTTCTTTGAAGAAAATGGCGTTTAGAGACCACAACTGGGGCACTACATTTGACTTCCATTTGAATTATGTTCAAAGCTACTGAAGTCAATTAAGAAGCAGTCTTCTACTATTTCTCACAAATTCATGTAGCTGCATACGTGTGAAATTTTAAGCCTGGGGCTCTCAGATTTTAAAATAGTTACATAATACGCTGGGGCACATGGCTGGCTGTCAGTAGAGTGTGCGACTCTTGATCTCAAGGTCATAGGTTCAAGCCTCACGTTGGGTGTGGAGATTAGTTTTAAAAAATTATATATGTAATATGCTAATGGTGGAACTATTCTTCTATGTTAATAGTGTGAGTATAACTTGGTACCATCTATCTGAAAGACAGTATCATAATTTTTATCCATGACCTTCAAAAAAACCTTTAACCCAATTAATTCCACCTTTAGGAATTTATTAAGGTTCAGGATTTTCCTTGTAGGACTGTTTAAAATAATAAATAGTATAAAAATCTCTAAGTACAAACAACAGGGAATTGGTTAATTTTAACAATGTACAGTACATCCATAGAATGAAGTCTTCACAGTCATTAAAATGATGTAGATACTGTATCAATATATTGTTAAATAAGAAAGGTGGGTACAGAAGTGTTCATATTATGCCTTTAGCCACATGCCTAGAAAGGAAGTCTTGAAGGCTATATCCCAAAATCTTACCAGGGCAAACTGGGCCATTCTCCTGCTTCCACCGCTGGTTTAGGACTTGGTTTCCCTGGATCTGCCAAATTAGACACTACTCTTTCTGCTTTCCAGTTTCTAAAATTTTTTGTTGTCTTCTCTTCAACATTCCTTGTCCTTGTTGGATTATGCTCTCTTCTTTCCCCAGTCACTATGACTTTAGTGGAGATTTTAGGAAAGAGCAGAGGCTAATAAATATTTTGTTCAACCCTCCATTTTACCTAGCATCCCATTGTTTTTTATGGGAGAGAGCACACACTCTGAAGGGCTTATCAATTATAGAATACATGAATTTCTACTGAAAATAGTGCACCCATGTATGTATCTAAGACACACAAACAAAATTGTAATATAGCAGCACATAAGGGCTAACTTTGTATGCTGGTAATATAAAGGATTGGATACAGACACAATAGTGGAAAAACCAAAGTGGTAATAGATGGAAAAAGAGATTTAAACGAAAGTTGTTTTTAATCAAGAACTTAAAACCAGAAACGGTGAAACTGAAACTGAGTTGTGGGGCAAAGTGACCATATTTATTACTTAGAAGTCAAAAAATGTTTTCAAGGGGGCGCCAGGGTAGCCCAGTCGCTTAAGGGTCTGACCTCAGTTCAGGTCACAATCTCGAGATTCAGGAGTTCAGGCCCCACATCGGGCTCTACTGACTGCTCAGAGCCTGGAGCCTGCTTCAAATTCTGTGTCTCCCTCTCCCTCTCTCTGCCCCTCCCCTGCTTGTGCTCTGTCTTAAAAATAAATAATAAACTTTAAAAAATTTTTTAAAAAAGGTTTTCAGGAAACTTACAATTTATTGCAAATTTAGACTACTTTAAAGATAGATAAACTGTCCCTGGCAGCTGCTTTCAAGCTGTATCTAACATCTCTCCAGTTTGGGGAGACACTGACCCTTTCAATCTAGATAAGGAACATCTCCTCTCTTAACCCCAAATATGGGCTGTCCAGTTTTGCAATGTGTTTACTACACCCTCTTATACTTTTCATTAGAAACACTTACTAACAAGAAATTAAAAGCCTCCTGAAGCACAAGCCCCCACAACTGCACAGCCAAGGACACTAATCCCATCTTTGGAGAAATAATAATTATTATTAATCTTAACACGTACCAGCTGCGCGGACAGAGAAAGAAGTGGAAGGGAGTTTGCTCAATTTGGAGAAATCTTCGGTTTTCACTAGCCTGTGAATATGACAAAAATGAAGTACCCAAACACAGAGGGCTGAAGACACCTCAGAAAACAAGGTTGATCAGATCAAGTTTCTTTCCCTTTAAAAAGTCCTTCCCCAAACTTAGATCTTGCCTGAAGCTATAGGGAACACTAACTTTAAAAACTGTAATCATTTACTTTATTGATTTTGCTTGTGAGTTGTTGTCTGAATTTAGAAAACTTAGGGGCAAAAACATTCTCAACAAAATTTAGGCATTCAATTCTAAGTAAAAACAACACATTTGCAATCATCTGAATTAATCAGTATTAATGCCTTCAGAAGCAAAATTAAGTATGATATACTTTGATGTTTGTAAATCACAGGAACTAAAAGTATTGCATACTTACCCATTTAACAAATACTACTTAGTTGTAGCTGGTCTTGATTTTTTTTTAAAAATTGGGGGGCAGATTATTCTGTGCAGGGCACCATTCTGGTCTTATAATTCTTTTCCTAGATTAAGACTGAAGTGTCAGTTCTCTCCTTATTTGCTATGAATCTGACAAAACAGGAAAATGTGGCTCCAAATTTTAAAACATAGTTTTTTACTAAAATAGACTTTGAAAATAAATGAGGTACTTAGTATTCAAACCTTTGCGAAATACATGTAAGACCATGGTTTCCAAAATGACTCTGCTTTTCTACCAAGACAAAGACTTTTAAACATTTTGAATATTATTTAGAAATAACGTAAAGCAGTTAAGTTTTTAAAACTTAATGATCTTTTAAAAAGATCATTTTTTAAAATGATCATTGTGTGTAGATACAGAGAGATCTAATCATAAATTTTTTGCATGGACTCCTAACTAGGAATAATATCTGTATGTGCAGGAAAAGAGACAATCGTCTTTCTGCTTAATAATCGCTTTCAGTTAGTAAGGAAAAGCTGCTTTGTGGGAAGCTTCTTTTCATAGTTCTCAGAGTTCAAAGAGTATGGAACCTTTGAGTTGATTTCATCAAGTCTATTTATTAATGCATTTCAAGTTTCAAAAAACCTTACATCTTTGCACAATACTTTATTTTTTGCAATTTTTAGTAAAAATTTCCAAAGTGAACAAAAAGATACTGTATAAAACACAGTGGACATTAAACTGACAGTAGTATTAGATCTCATTTGTCTTGATCCTTTTGTTTTACCACATCTTGATTTGCAGTGGAAAGAGTTCAGTGCACGTATCTCTTGTCAGAAAACATTTAACTTAGACTCAAAATAAAATAGGGCAGTGTGTACCTGCCAAAACCCTACCACAGGATAACATTACAGGCAAAAAATGTACATGTTCCAAAGTCTACCGCACTCAAGAAGTTACTAAGAACTCTTGCAGAATAAAAGTCACCATTTTAGAAATGCAAACCCACTTCCAACCTTTGCACAGTCCAAAAACAAAGGCATTTAAATGATTTAAAAGCAATTACATACATATCTACCTACTTGTTTGTTTAGAATTATTTATAGTCTATCTGGGGTTTCATGTACAAAATTTGTCTCTAAATCATGTACAAAAAGCTGTATTTTGAAAAAAGTCACCACATACTGTACAAGTTTACAAGGAAGAGATCCCATTATTTTCTCTAGCATTTTTGGCCTTGCTGGCTTGCGTCACATTATGAGAATGATTGTGTAAACCTTATACTCTTAAGAAACAAAAAGGAAAAAAAAAAACCAAAACACAAATCTTTTCACTGTTCCCTAAATTTGCCTCCTATGTGAAGCCAGAAAAATCATAGCTGTTTACTTCTAATTTAAGTGATGTAGTTGGAAAACAGAAGCAATAAATACGTCACAAGCTTAAAATTTTTTTGTAATGCCCCCTTCCATTTCTGCATAGCAATACGCCTGTTAATACATTAAATGCTTTTGCTTTCTTTAAAAAGCCAATTATTTACATCTGTTTAAAAAATAAATTTGGAACGGGACATTGTGCTGTTTCACCTTCATTGTTAAAATATTTTAGGGAAAAAAAATGTCAGAAGGCCTATCTACAATTTTAACTACTAGTTGAGCAAATCACCCTTCTTTAGTGGTTACCAATGATCAGTGATAATATGCTGAAAAAATTGTTTCGGTATTCTGATAAAATAAAAGACCCAGCTTTTCTTTTCCAGGTCGGAGAAAACCAAAAACATAATTAGCATACTTTAGATATATGGAAAGCACAAATAACAGGCTACAAACAAAAAGAAGTCATTTCATTGACGTAATTTCTACCAAAGCATGAATAAAATTTCACCTATCGATTCAAAACTGGAATTGAATTAGAAGGTTTAAAATAAGTAAGCAGAAATCAGACATTTGCGTAAGAACTAACTCTGAAGTAGTATGCTGCGTATGTCCAGTTTGCACACGTAACTGTGTTCCTCAGCATAGCCACTCATGTGCTCTTAGCAGCCATTTGATGAAGACAAGATGAGTATCAGAACCAACTCCATCATTATAAAAAGGTAAATGGATTCTCACTTCAAAACTGCCTGTGTAAAGCATTACAGAATCCTGGACCACTGAATACCACCATTCTCTGTTATCCTGAGTATGTCAATTAAACAGTAATTTTTCATTAAGAGCGGAAAAATTTTATAATACAAAGAAACATCCATATTGCAATTTCTGTTTACAATTGCACACAGAAGTACAGTGTACGTAAGAAATACATGTCTGCATATAACAAGGTATGTACATTGGCAAGTGATGTCTCCAATGTTGAGGTGGTCGAGCCTCCTTAGCCTTGATTGGCAGTTGAAAAAAATATATATATATTTCAATTTGTGATAAAAGTTTATCGAGAGCCAAGTTTGCCTGCAAGTGAAGAAAATGCAGCAACGAAGAACAGGGAACACGGGGCACATAATAATATTCTAAGACTTTGTGCCATTACGTTAAAAATAGCTGTCCATAAGAAAATTGGGTTCCTTTTCCATCCCCCCACCCCCAAATTGGAATTTTCAGGCTTTAAAACTTATGTAATTCCACCTGGTCTGAGGACATGATCTCTTGCCATTTTTTCTTCGACTGTATTTGTGAGGGTTTAGTTTGGGGATGATGATTTAATAGGTGTCTCTTTGGAGTGAAGTTTTCCCATTGTAGGCACTAGGAAGAACCAAGGCAAAAGCTGCAGTTAACGTCTCATGTGTCCCATTTGATAACTCTCCCGGGGCCTCTGACGCTGGGGCTGCTGAATGGGCTGTGGAGGTCTCCTCCTCTTTAAAGTGCCTGTGAATCACAAAAGTAAAACGGATTTACTGTGTGCTTTTTAATCTTAAAAAACAAAGGTAACACTTCAGTAAGAAAGGTTCTAGATCAGCATTGTATATGTAATTTAAAAATTTCTGGTAGCCGTAATGAAAAAAGGCAAAAAGACAGCAAAATAATGTTCATAATTTTTTTTATATCACTTAATTCAATATAGCCAAAATATTATCATTTCAAGGTGTATCAATACAAAAAAGTATTAATGAACTCTGTCATTCTTTTTTATATGCGAAGCCTTCCAAGTCTGGTATGTATTTTATATTTATAACACATCTCAATTTAAACTAGCCACATTTCAAGTGTTCAACAGACACAACTGTTAGATGAACATGAATTCTGAGGACAGAATCCATGAGGAATAAATTACTGAGTGCCTTTGAGCAAATGACTTAACCTCTCTGAAACTCAGATGCCTTGTCTGTAAAACAGGGATAATAATGAACTCATATAGTCTATATATATAATCTGTGAAGATTATATGACAATTCAGTAAAGGTGTTTTTTTGTGAGGGTTCAATAAATGATAGGGTTGTTGGTTTAAGTTTTTAAAGGTGAAATTTGCTTAAGGTGAAATCAAATAAAAGAAGTGCTACATTGCATGAGACCACAATTGGTAACATATCTAAAGAGGGTCATGTGGCCCTTAGGAATCCCTAAGAAATTAATATAAGTTTTAGAGCGCTGACACTGTCAATTTACAAAAAGCAGTAACATCAAAATCCAATTTCCTGATTGCCACCAAGATACTGTCGCAAGCAGTACTGAGACTACTGAGCTCTCTTGCCCCACGATAGGTAAATTCAGGGGAGCGACTGAGGGAAAATAGAGAAAACTGTAAGGAACCCCCTAGTTTTAAACTACTTTATGTAGGGTAGTAGATGTGGCCTGAGGCAAGAGGCTTCATGAGAAGTCTGTGCAAGGTAGGAGAGGGACAGCTGCCAGTTAGCTCTTGTTCTCCTCTGCCACTGTCATGGGATGATGTATGCCCTACTCCTAGAGTGAAGAGTTCTGGTCCAGGCATTCTGAGGGCAGCACAGAAGCCACAAATACCTTGGGGAAGGTGAGGGAGAAACAGATGGAGACTAAATAACCTGGAGCAGTTGCCTCGTACTCTTTTCTTTTCCAAATCCCTGGAGCTAATCTAAAGAAAGCCTCCTCTCCGAAGCTGTGTCTCCATGAGAGGTAAAGGGTAGAGACCAAACCTCAGGAGTTATTTTCAGAGATGGAGAGTAACTATGGTTACTTGGTGACTGAAGCCTCTACCGTAAGACCCTCCCACAGACTGTCATCTGTATTTCCCCATAAGCATCACCCCTAGGGAAAATGAGTTTATATGCCAGGAAATATTTCAAGAGCATAAACATTAGAAACAATAGCAGAAGTACAGCTATTAGAATAGAAAAACCCATCATTTAAAAGTAGTTTATCATAATAAAGACAAAAAAAAAAAGGGAAGATTTTAGAATATGAAAAGTAAGAAAACAAGTATCAGGCAAAAAATAAATTTTTCTAGGTCTAAATATTTTTAGTGACTCAAGACAGATTAGCATTAAATTGGCAGCCATAAGTTAGAATGGATTCACAAAGAACACACTCAAAACTAAACTAAATAATTCATCCAGTGATCTCATTTTCAAGGAGAAAGTACTATAAAATTAGTTACTAAAGACTCATTTAGAATTCAATTCTGCCCGCTGAACAGTTCTGAGTTAAAAAAACACAGTCTCGCTCAGACTGTCTTACCTGGAAGAGGTTTAGGAGGAGGCAGCTTTGGATTACTACTTGGAGTATGAACACTGCATATCTTAATAAATCCAGCCATTAGCATGATCAGGGCAATTCCCATAAGTAATACAGCCCACCAATAAACCTAGAAAGAAACAGATTTCTCTACTGAAAAAGCTATAAAATATTTTAGGATATTTTATATTACATAAAATATATATATTACATTTTAATTTTTGAAGAACATTTGTTCAGAACACTTGCTCATTGGGAGTTGTACAGATACCATATATAAGCACATACAGATTTTTTTTTAATGTCACAGAAATATTAAGGAAAAAGACAAAAAACGCCCATAATTTCACACCCTAGATGAAACCACTCAATCTTATTTTTCTTTCAGTTTCTTTTCTAGATATAGCTATGGTGGTCATACACACAGATAAACTCACATGCAAAACTAAGGTTCATCCTGTATATAGTTTACACTGTACTTCCCCATGTTATTAAGTATTTTATGGTTTGAATATTTTATTTATTTCTCTCTCTCTCTCTCTCTCTCTCTCTCTCTCTCTCTCTCTCTCTCTCTCACACACACACACACACACAAACTATGTCTGTTTGCCTTTAGATTCTCCAGGGGCTTAGAGGGTATATTAGTTACTTTAAATTCTACTTCTAGATAAATTTTTAAAATAATCTTGAACCTATGCTTTTTTCTAATCGTCAAATACTAAATTCTCTCTCTTTTGAGCCTCCCCCCTTTTCCTGTTATTCTATTTCATTTGAAATTTAAGCCCCAGACTACTGCTATGAAATTATTTTATCATAAATCTTAGCTTTCACTGTATTTTATATATTATAATATATAAATATTATATATTTGAATCATAACATCTATTATTTATAATAATTTATTTAAAGGTTAATTGTCTTTTTTAATATGAAAAATGGAAGGATATACACATTCTACAAGCAAAGTTTACCCAGTCTAAGAAGAAAGTAAAACTTTCACTTCTAGCTTAAATCATATAATCAATTAGCCAACCAAAAACTTCAAAAATTACTAGTATAATCTTATTTACAGAAAAATTACTGTTTCTATTCTTAATAAATTCTAAGTCTATTTTGCAATTCAAAATACTCAGATTTGGTTTTAAGACAGTAAGTAATAATAAGCATCATACAAAACAGTTACAACTTTATAACCTTCACATTGGTTTAACATAGACTGATGTATTACATATATAGTTATTGCTAATTATAGCCCAAGAAACCCCCATTTAAGATTTTCTATGATATGAAGTCTTATAACAGCCTACTACTTCTATACTGTTTTTTTATCCAGCAGTGACAACATAATTAAAGTAATAAAAACTGAAATAAAAATACATGTTGTGGGAAATGCCCCAAGCCACTTTCTTCATGTGTGCATAAAGGTTTTCACATACAAATTTATTTTTAAGTTGGTTTTATTTTGAAAGAATCTCAAACTTATAGAAAAGTTGCTAGTACAACAAACTTTTTAAAATCTGGAACCATCTGTGAGTAAATTGCTAGCATGATGCTCTGTTATACCTAAACATCTTAGCATGTAATTTTACACCATAAGGGGTTTTCTAGATAACCACAACACAATCATCAAGATCAGTAAGTTAGCACTGATACATTACTACCATTTAATCCTCAGACCCCCTCGAGTTTTGCCATTTGTCCTAATACTATCCAATTCAGAATTACGCGTTGCTTTTAGCTGCTGTATTTCTTTAGTCTCCTAAAATCTGGAAAAGTTGTACAGTCTTTGCTTGGTTTATATAACCTTGACACTTTTGAAGATTACAGGCCAGTTACTTTGTATTATATGTCCCTCAGTTTTGGTTTTTTAGATGTGTCCCTATGATTAGATTCAGGTCATACATCTTTAGTAAGAATATCACAGAAGTGATGCTGTGTTGTTCACATCGCATTCCATCAGATGACACAGGTTTTTGATCTTGTGACTGGTATGTTAACTTGATCACTAGACTAAAAGGTGATACCTGCCAAACTTCACCATAGAGACACTCTTCTTTTTTGTAGTCAGTGAGTCTTCTGTAGGGATATAACTTGGAGCTACAAAAATATCCCCTTCATCAAACTTTCAACTTGCTCATTTCACTCAGTATTGCCTCATGGTTTCCTATTGTATTCAATGGGTTTATAATCCATTATTATCACAGTGTGTCTTTTGAACATGTCCCTACCAGTCTTTGAGCAACTTTACTTTCTGGCACAATTAATTCTAGGTTTATCTTATTCTTTCCCTACCCCAGCCCTGGAATCAGCTGTTTCTCCAAGGAGCCCTGGCAGAATTGCCCCTCCTATGTAGACACCCTTCTCACACAACACTTGTACTCAGATATCCCAAGCCAGCTGCCCCGCCACAAGGTGCCCTTCTCACCTGCTTGGGCTTTAACACCTCATATTGGTCTTCTTCCCCATTCCGCACCCTCCCTACTTTGCTCAGGCTCTAACACCCTGTTGTGTGCCACTATAGCTCCCCCCACTTGGCATGGATGCCCACCTTACTTGTCCTCACCTAATGGCTTTAGGAATATACTGTTCAAAAAGACAGAGGTAATGCAATTCAGCCTCACTGCTGAAAGATCTGATTTTTTCAACAGAAGCTACAAATTTCAGTTTTTATGTGGAATCTATTTTTAAGTGCTGTCAACTCACTCAAAATTTCTAAAAACAATACACAGACCTTACAAGACATGTTTACAGAATCTCGGTTGGAAACCACAAGTTTACAATCTACTTTTCAGAGTTCACTTTTTGTATCCTACCGAGACTGCTAGAGAATCTTTTAGAATTTTCTTTTGGTTTCTATAGAAAATAACTTCCAGAGCCTTGCTCTACTTGTGAGTTTTTAGGATAGTATTTCCTTTCTCTTGCTGCATGAATTTTCCATAGTCTATATGCACAGCTTCTGTCCTGTTTCTAGCACCCGGAACCCTTTTAAATATGCCACTTAATGAAATAGGACCTTCTTCTCCCTCCACTGTCTGCATTTCTGACACTGACCTAGTAAATTACATAAAGAACTAAAATTACCAGTTTGTACTACTCAAGTGTTCTTCCTGCTCTATACCAGTAGTTCTCAACCTTGGCTTGGCATGTTAGAATCATTTGGAAAGCTTTTAAAACTCAAGATACCTAGAGCAAATCCCAGACCCAAATAGCATGGGGGTGGGACTATGACATCAGTAATTTTATTATGCGGTATTTCATTATGCAGGCAAGACTGAGAACCACTGGTCTCAAACTTTTTCTGTAAAGGGCCAAACAATAAATATTTTAGGCTTGTCTCTGTCAAACTACTCATTTCTTCATTCTAGTACAAAAGCAGCCATAGATAACATGCAAACAAATTAGTGTGGCCATATTCCAGTAAGCCATTATTTACAAAAACTGGGAGCAGGCTGGATCTGACCCATAGGCCATGGTCTGTCAACCCCTGTTCTACACCCATATACAGGACATTAGTTTGGAGCCTTTATCTAAAATGGATACCATCCAACACTAACTCTTTAGTTCTAAATCTCTAGCCCAACTACCAGCCTAAGAATTTTGGGAGAAGCTGAGAGTCTATGACTGGCTACAGAAAGAGAGAGTCCTATGACTGAGAAATGCTGCTTACATAATCAGCACACATATGGAAAAGGGATGGTTCCTATCACTGAGTAGATCTAAGAATTATCTGATATGCTTATTAAAACACAGGTTCTCAGGCCACAACCCTACAAATTCCAATTCTGGTGTTCTGGTGAAAGGCCCAGGAAACTGCATCTTAAATGAGTACACTAGTGATGAGGATGCAGATGTGTGCTTCTTACCCAGTTTAGACATGCTGCCATTGTGGTACACAACCCCTGTGAGCAATACAGGAAGTTTAGCATCCCTGAACCTCATCCATCAAATGCTGGGAGAGCCCTTCAGTTACTCTGACAAATACGGTACATTCTCAAATTCCCTCTGGGGAAGAAGTACCACCCCTAATGTGATCCAGCCCATAAGCAGAAAGGATCAATGGTTTCCTACTACTTTCAGGCTGATGGGCTAATTACAGGAGATGAACATCTATTCCTAATGTTCATTATATTCTCTAACACCATTCCTTCCTTCCAGTCTTCCCTGCTCAAAACCATTTTCCAGGGACACTTGGGTGGCTCAGGTGGTTGTATCTGACTCTTGATTTTGGCTCAGGTCATGATCTCACAGTTTGTGGATTCGAGCCCTGCATCACGCTCTGCACTACAGTGCAGAACCTGCTTGGGATTCTCTCTCTGTCTGTCTCTTTCTACCCCTCCCCCACTTGCACATGCTCTCTTTCAAAATAAATAAATAAACTTAAAAAAACATCTTCCACAGGGTCATCAGTGTTACAACTACCTAAAATATGGAATTGACTATGCCATTCCTCTGTGTAAAACCCTTTTTCAAAAGCTTCATACCAAGGATCTCCAAGACCATTAAGTGGGAAAGAGAAAAAAAACAGAAACAAAAAAAGCCCTTGAGCACAATAAAGTACAGCAAAGTAGCTATATGATTTAAAAAAGTACCTTTTTAAATATATATATGTATATTCTTGTAAAGGTATAGATCCTTTCTGAAGAATACACAAAAAATAATCTTCAGAAGACTAGGCTTCAGGGTAAAAAGATGGCTTATTTTTCAATGTATTACTTTGTCCATTAAAAAAAAGGTTGGGGTGCCTGGGTGGCTCAGTCAGTTAAGTGTCTGACTCTAGATCTCGGCTCAGATCTTAAGTTCATGGTCATGAATTCAAGCCCCACATTAGGAGTGAAGCCTACTCAAAATAAGTAAATAAAATTTTTTAAAAAAGGATAACCACACTTTCAAAAGGAAAAAATGTAAAAAACAAAAACCTCTTTTATTAAAAAAAATTCATACTTATGTGACTTTTTAGGTGCTCCCTATCCATAAAACATCCATCTGTATCCTCTATTTCTACTAGCCCTTAAGAATTTAGTTTTGGCATCACCTCCTTAATAAAGAGTCTTCCCTAAATAGGGTCCTATTTTCTGTGAAAACATCAGGCAGAAATGAAAACATGTTTCTATGTATTTGTCACTCTAATTCAAACTTGGCTACGAGCTCCCTGAATTTATATCCTACAAACTCAGTATCTATCCCATAAAAAAAGTACCTATTAGACTAGTTATTACAGGTGAGTCATAATTCCAAATACTGACTTTTTGAAACACTTCTAAACAGCTCATTTATTATTTATAGATTGTCCATACAAATAATGCGACAAGGCTCTTATAACGGAGACTGGATGTAAAAAATGGTAGTTTTGATACCTCTGGTACTAGTTTTTCAGCATCTAAAAAGTCTCAAATACAGATGCAAGTAGTATGACAGTAACAGAAGCAGGTAAGAAAGAAAGCTTGGATTTAATAATGGTTATAACTGTAGAAAACAAAAGTCAAGAGGACCTAGTTCCAGTTGAGATCAATAGACATTTACTAAAACATGGCACCCAGGTCCTTAAGAACTTCCAGGTCCTTTTAGCAGTGTTCTTGGACTTCCACCAAGTTTTTCTAGGTAACTACACATCTCAAAAGCCCAAAGCTTGAGATGTTTTAGTAACAATGCCAGCAGCTCTTCAGCTCAGTGTGTGAGGAAATGAAACATCACAGTGGTGAGTAGATAGCAAGAAAAACTAAACAATGGTGTATTTGAGAGTGTAGTAAATATGGCCACCTTTGGTAGAGGGTACTTTTTAATACTCCCTTTAAAAGGGGGAGCCCTAATACTCCCTAAAATGGGGGAGCCTGACTGACTCAGCTGGTTGAGCTCACAGTTTGTGTGAGTTTTATATATAAAAAAGAAAATTATAAAATCAGGGGGAAAGAATACCAAGAATACCAAACCAGGCTAATAAACGCAAAATATGTGTCTCATCTGTGAGGAAAGATCACAATGTGTCCACCTGGTAGAATCTGAAAGAGAGGAGAGCCAACATTTACTCAACAAACATTTGATGAGTGTAAATTATGCACCAAGCTCATCTTTCATAGATACAAGGGTGCTAAGTGAAACTTAAAGAAGAGAAGATAACCAAAAGGTTAAAACAAAGCCTTGAAGTTACCAAGCACTAAATCAAGTCTGAGAAAATAATTCTACATAGGACACAGACAGATGTTATTCAACACAGTCATTTATATGGCAAAAAGAACACAAAGTAGAAAAAAATAAGTACAAACTACAAAATAAAAGGTCAAAATTTACTAGTCTAATTGATTACATACTAATTTGACTTTTTTTTTTATTTAATAACCTAAATAAACAAAACAGACCTATAGGATTATAAAATGATAAAACAGGTATCTCCCCCCCCAACCCAAAAGAAAACTGTAAGGGGGAAGGGGTAAGACATACACTCAAGTCTCTTCAGACATAAGACAGTCTTTACTGTTTTTAAACATCTCCAGAAAAAGTCAACCATACAATCATTTCAGCGAATGTTTCAGCATTTGACGACTCACTCTTCGCAAATGCACTCTAGACTTCCTGGGGATCACAAAACCTTGTCAGGCCCACTGCTCCTTGTGCTGATCCTGGTTTTGCCATCCTACAGAGGAAGAAAGCTTCCCTTCTCTCCTTCAGAATATACTGTTGTCTAGACTTTGCCTAAATGTTCTTCTATCCTTCAACTATCCCCCCTCCCCGCCCCGCCAGCCACCACCCCTCCAGCCATGTGCTACCCCTCACACCAATCTGCCGAGCTGAAAGCAACTGGCTTCTAATCCCTTAGTTACTTTAAGTGCAGCCTAGGCCAGCAGGATAAATTACCACTGAGAGAAACCTGAAGATATTATAGCTTCAGAGTGAAGATAATATGCACAATTTTTATTCTTTTCCATATAAATTGACATTTAAGAAATCTGCTTCATGCATCCAACAAATGTATACTGAATCCTTACCATATGCTAAGCCCTGTGACAACACTGCATCTTTGTTGTTCAAGTTTCACAAGTGATAGCTATGTAGCCTATTCCACTAGGCAATGAAGACCTTAGAGGTCCAGACCCACCCTCCATTTCAACAGATGAGGATGACAAAGTAGAAAATCTCTATTATAAGCCTTTCAAAAAGGAGTCCTAACACTGCAGAGACTGAAAAAAATGGTTCCCACACTTTAGCATGCACCATCATCACCTGTTGACTCAGTGGATCCGGGGTAAGGTCTGATAATCTGCAGTTCTGTCAAGTTCCCAGATGTTGATGCTGCTGGTCAGCATTTTGAGATCCACTGCTCCAGATTAGGGGTTGGCAAACATTTCCTCTAAAAGGCCAGATAAATATTTTAAATTTGAGAAGCCAGTCTCTGTTGCAACTACTCGAAGTGCAAAAGCAGCCACAGACAATGTATAAGTGAATGGGTGTGGCCGTGTTCTAATAAATCATTATTTATGGACACTGAAATTTGAATTTCATATCATTTTCAATGGAATATTTCAATAATATCTTTTCATTTTTTCAACTACTTAAAAATGTGAAACCATTCTTAGCTTGTGAGATATACAAAAGCAGGCAGTGGGCTAGATTTGGCTAATGAAACATAGTTTGCCAACCCCTGGTTTCTAGATCAATGGTTGGTGCTCAATCCTGGCTCTTCACCAGAAATAGCTCAGAAGCTTTTAAAAGACCCAGATACTTAAGCCCCATCCTGTGAGATTCTGAATTAGTCTAAGCCCTAAGTAATGAACAACCAGGAATAAGAATTACTGATCTTGACCACTATTCTTCCAAGTGACTTCTATTGATATTTAGGATTTAATAAGCCTTATGAATGAATAAAGGTTTCTTGGGTCAGCTAAGTTTGAAAAATGAAATTTAAAGACTTTTTACTGTAAGACTTCCCATGATATTATCATAAATATCTAAGAGGATACTACAGTATGCAATATTTTCCAGATTCATTGGACCATCAAATCCATGGATGTAGAATTCTATGAAGCACTTGGGAAACACTGGCCTAAATCTTTCATAAAGAATAACAGATACTTAATATGCAGGTTCATAAAGCTACAGCAAAATCTGAGAGCAGAAATTAATTTAAAAATGAGAAATACAGGGGCGCCTGGGTGGCTCAGTCGGTTGAGTATCCGACTTTGGCTCAGGTCATGATCTCGTGGTTTGTGAGTTTAAGCCCTGCGTTGAGCTCTGTGCTGACAGCTCAGAGCCTGGAGCCTGCTTCAGATTCTGTGCCTCACTTTCTCTCTGCCCCTCCCCTGTTCTGTCTCTCTCTCAAAAATAAATAAAACATTAAAAAAAGAGAGAGAAATACAACTGATTCTTTTTTTTTTTTTTTTTAATGTTTATTTATTTTTGAGAGACAGAGAGACAGACATAGTGTGAGCGGGGAAGGAGCAAAGAGAGAGGGAGAAACAGAAACAGAAGCAGGTTCCAGGCTCTGAGCTGTGAGCACAGAGCCCGATGCAGGGCTTGAACCCACAAACCGTAAGATAATGACCTGAGCTGAAGTTGAACGTTTAAAAGTGACTGAGCCACCCAGGGGCCCCCGAAATAACAACCAATTCTTATCAGAATAATAACAAAAAAGAAGAACTTCTGGGGCACCTGGGTGGCTGAGTTGGTTGAGAGTCTGACTCTTGATTTTGGCTCAGGTCATGATCTAATGGTTGGGAGATCGAGCCTTTCATCAGGCTCCATGCTGAGTGAGGAGCCTGATTAAGATTCTCTCTCTCTCGATTTTAAAAAACAACCTAAAATTGCCTGATTAAACAGTTTCACAAGACAAGAAAAGACTTCAATTTATCGTAACAAGCATTTCACTAAATCTTCAAATCTAAATATGAAAAAAGCTTTTTTTTTTTTTAAGTTTTTAATTTTGAGAGAGAGAAAGAGAGAGGATGTACAACCTGGGGAAGGGCAGAGAGAGAGACAGAAAGAGACAGAGAGAGAGAGAGAGAGAGAGAGAGAGAGAGAGAGAGAGAGAGAATCCCAAGTAGGCTCCGTGTTGTCAGTACAGAGCCCAACACAGGGCTTAATCTCACAAACCATGAGATCATGACCTGAGCCAAAATCAAGAGTCAGACGGGCACTCACCTGACTGAGCCACCCAGGTGCCCCTAAATATGAAAAAAAGGTTTTAAAAATACTTTTGAGAGATCACTTCCATCAAACATTTTTAAAATAGGAATGAATGAGCTTTTGAAATGCTAAATAAAATGAGTCAAAATTGAGATAATGGAGGAAAGTAAAAAAGTATTATTTTTAGATATGATTCACTACCTGGAAAACCTAAAATACCTGGTACAACATATACTCAGTAGAACATAATTCTGAGATCTCCATTATCCGATTACTTTTTAAAATACATTGTCCTCTACAGTAGACAAGTATACCACATCTCAACTTGTTCTTATTAGAGATAATCAAGGGGGGGGGGGGGGGGGAGAAGTGGATCCAAATTGAAAAGAGGGAAGTAAAGAGCTAAGAAAGGCAAGCTACTTGAAGTCACAGAACTGACAAATGCCAGAGGATGATACGAATCCTTGCATAGTTCCCAAGCCTGCACTCTCCATTTTGCCACAATGCCAAAGGCAACATTAGCTTAATGGATATTTTTTGAACACTTATTATGCACAAAGCACAGGAATACAAAAATGAGTAACATATCATGTTTTAAAGAGACCTAAGTTAAATAAATTGACCCATTTTTTGGTTTAAAACCTAGGTCTCCTAAGGAGTGCCTGGCTGGCTCAGTCAGTAGAGTATGCAACACTTCATCTTGGGGTAGTGAATTCAAGCCCCACAGTGGGCATGAGGCTTAATTAAAAAAAAAAAAAAAAAAAAAAAAAGTAAAGTATTCTCTAAAAATAGATAAAACCTAGGCTTCCTAAATTCAGATTCAGTGATTCTCCTACCTTATAACCCCTATACGTCTAAAAATTGTATATTCTAACACACAAAGTATAGTATTATTCTTCCTGTGTATAATAAATGCCTTTTTTTTTTTTTAATTTTTTTTTTCAACGTTTTTTATTTATTTTTGGGACAGAGAGAGACAGAGCATGAACGGGGGAGGGGCAGAGAGAGAGGGAGACACAGAATCGGAAACAGGCTCCAGGCTCCGAGCCATCAGCCCAGAGCCTGACGCGGGGCTCGAACTCACGGACCGTGAGATCGTGACCTGGCTGAAGTCGGACGCTTAACCGACTGCGCCACCCAGGCGCCCCTAATAAATGCCATTTTAATGTTAGAGATAATTCCAAAGTTTTTATTACAAATGTTATTACAAGAGTACCAAAAAGGATCACAACCCACAAATGACTTTTGTGTGTGTGTTTACTTTTAAGGCATCCTCAGTGCTGCATGCACACAAAAAATGTAAGAAAACAATTTGGGAATGGGGGAAGGGAGAAGAGGCTGAGTTCTAAGTCAATTTCCAAAGCAAACTCCTTCAATTCAGATATATATAGATATATATAGAGATATATATATCTCTCTCTATATATATAGAGATATATATATATACTATAGTAGAAAATACACAAGTGATATATGAGTCAAAATTTACTGATATTTTAATGTAATCACTTAGAAATGTGAATATTCAAGTGACTTTAGACAGTCATTCTCAGCAGTCTTTTAAGAAAATTTCAGGTAATTCAACATCTGTACAGCTTGGAGAAATGTGGGCTTAAAAATAATAAAGTTCAGTGGATTTATGCTAGATGAACATCTATATTCATTAACAAATCTGCAAAAGGCTCGGTATCACATCTTAACTGTTCAACATTTCTGATCACTGACAAGATAAAGACCAAGAAATTATACTGAAACAGCAAAAAAAACCTTCAGAAAATCACCAATTTCCCTTTCATTTCTCCCATTCCATAAAGTAGAAGCCAAAGCTGGCTATCCGTCATTCTGAGACAAGGGAGAAATATAAAAAGCAAGCAAGGCTTTCCAAAACAACTTGAGAAAAAAATCCCATGAAAATGCCCTAATAATACAGACCAAAGGGAGAAGTAACCCATTCAGGAGAAGAACCAGGGAGCAGAGTAAAATAGAAGGACTCTCATCATCTACCAATTAATCTACAAACAATATACATGTAGAGATTCTAATCACTTTAAAAGAAAATAATACATGGGGATATTTGAACTTTAAAAATCATTCTTTGGATAAAGTGATTCTGGTATAAACAGGAGAGAAGTGATTTTCTCAAAACATTGGTGACCTCTGGCCAAGTAAAATGATGATAAAACCATTTTAAGATAAGGTTTCTTTACAAATAAAAACTATACTTACCACAATCCATTCAGCAATGTTTTCATAGAGCTCTGGACTAAAAATTGCTTTTTTAAGCCTAGCTAGAGGGCCATCAGCATCTACTAATCTGCATCGCATGAAAACATCACAGTAGCCTCTAAAATCATTGCAGGGGGATCCAGGTTGCAAGGTGATGGTTCGACCAACGAAGTGCTTACTCCACTGCAGAGACCCTGTACTGGCACAAGTTGATGGATCCACTGGAAAAGAAGTGCCAAATATAAGTTGAAGGTCAGATTTCCTACCAGGCTAGCTGGGGAGAGAGGGAGGAAAGGAAAAAACTGCCTAAAATCATTACCATGACATGTTATATAGACTTTCATTAGTTAGGCTAGATAACATCACAGGTAATTCGCCTTAAGTATACAACATAGGGGTGCGCGGGTGGCTCAGTTGGCTGAGCATCCGACTTTGGCTCAGGTTATGATGTCACAGTTCGTGAGTACGAGTCCAGCATCGGGCTCTCTGCTGTCAGCAAAGGGCCCACTTCTGATCCTCTGTTCGCCTCCCTCTTTGCCCCTTCCCTGCTGGTTCTCTTTCTAGCTCAAAATAAATAAATAAACTTTAAAAAATACATATATAAACAAATAGCCAGCAACTCTTGACTTAGTACCTACCATGGCTTTAAAACCCTCTAACAGTTTTTATACTAATTATTGCCCTAAAGCTGGAAGGTTTTTGTCTAGCCTATCGTTTTTAAAACACTGTAGGGACGATAATACTAGAAATACAATGCTGCGCTACACTTGAAAATTTCCACGGAGGATTGGTTTAGGTGGAAATTATCTGTCCAAACTGGATATCAAACTTTAATCCTTAAAATTTAGGAGAAAAATGGGGTGCCTGGCTGGCTCAGTCAGTAGAGCAAATGACCCTTGATTTTGGGGTAGTGAATTTGAGCCCCACGCTGGGGGTAGCGTTTACTTAAAAAAATTTTTTTTTTAGGAAACAATTAGGTTTTGAAACAGATTTTATATTCTTGCATTTTAAAAGCTTACTCTTCTTCATGCAGCAGACATGGCATAATTCTTTATCATCTTTGCCATCAGAACTGGCACAGGTACACTCCTCCAAGCCATACTTCTCACAGATAGAACCTGCACATTGCTGAAAGAAAAATAGAAGACAAATTATTTAATCCCTATACAGTCAAGCCTATAATTCATAGTAATAGACAAATATACACGTCCAATGCTAATATAATTAAATAGAAATAAGAGTGGGGGGGCAAGCATAGATTAGCATCAGAAACGGATCACATAAACACATCTGAAAAAGAGGTAAGTGCAAAAAATACAGGAAATCTTTCAAAGAAATGGCAACTTAAAAAAATCTAAACAAAACAAAAACAGAGAAGAGATTAGATGAGCATCAATTTTACATTGATTATTGCTTTGTAAGAAGAGAAAAATGAAATTTTCCTCATGTACAGGAAAGTGATTATTTAGCCAAGAAAGCTTTAAACACTTCACAGAGAAAATGACCAGAAGAGTTCTTTTATATGGGCTGTTAAAAACTAATTTATAAAGCTCAAAAGCAGTACAAAGTCATGTGCCTAGTCATACAACTACTTTTCTCTAGAGACCATCAAATATATGCAGTGGAAAGACGAAAGGTAAGTCAGTAACTAATTGAATGCCACCAGGCACTTATGCCACATGATACATTCATGGCTTTATGGGGAAACAGACAGGGCTCTTATTGAAACAGGGACTGGGATTAATGGCTGTAACTCTGCAGCTTTAAATAACAAACAATTATTCTGAAAAAGGAGGCTTTATAAAACTAAATAAAAGCTTATAAATCAAATGCTTACCCCATTAATGCACACTTGTGTATGCCTATTACAGTCCGTAAAGTTTGGTTTAGGATCAGAGGCTGGGCACAGAGCTGTGATGCCATTACATATTCCTTCTTTTGCACAGTCTGAATCATCCCGACACTTCTCAGTTTTTGATTTGAATGCACACTGTGCTGTACAACAGGGACCTTGACTTGGGCTAGAATTAACAATGAAGTGTTTAAAGAAAGTGACTAGGATATTTCCTATATACATAGATATGGTCCTAATTTTTAAATCGTCAATCTCATCTTTTAAATGTTAAGTAGGTTACTGGTATAAAACTTCAAATTTTGGACTAAGAGGCTGCTAAATTTCAACATTTATAAGTGTAAATAAAAAAATGATTGTCTTATTTTTACAATCAATGCATACTATATTCAACAGTCTTACTCTACTTGTCTCTAGTGAAATGCTACAATAGGAAATGGATTTAATATTAGGTGAGTTATCAGTGTTTTTCATAGCACATCATACATTGGTCAATTCATCAATTTTTCTCACATTTATATGCTAAAATCAAACTAGGTACACAGACCAACCATTTAAAAAGTCTTGCACAAACAACATTCTATAGCTTATATCCATCACTACCAAAGCAAGTTTGACAAGTAAAATAATCATATGACACTAATGACAAGAATCTATGAAATGCTCATTTTCCTAAATATTTAAAGTTAAGATTCTAAACATACAGATGACAGTCACATTTTTAAGTTAGGAACTAAACAGTGTGTATTCTATTGAGCATCCCTGCATGTCTTTAACACCCACCACACAAGTTACAATTACAAGCAGCTCCATCTGCCAACCACAGCGCACTTACCAATTCTACTCTGGAAAAATAAATAAAACGAAAGCAAATAAAGACAAAGTTCCAAAACCATATGCATCTCTTAATGTCAGTTTTAAATCAGTCCTAAGTGCCTTCAGATGACTGACAGGAGCACGAGCACTACCAGAACCGGCAAGGTACCTGCACTGCTTCCCAGGCTTCAGCTTGCATTTCTTCCCCTCTGGCTGGTTTGCATCATAGCAGCACTCGTCCTTACACTGGTCACTGTAGCCACAGTCACATTCTTCACCTTGCTCTACCATCCCGTTTCCACAAATAGGCTGGCCAGATTCTGAAGACAACAAATAAAACAAAGTAAGCACTGTATGCACATGTTAATTTGATTTAAAATCCACAGGGGCGCCTGGGTGGCTCAGTCGGTTAAGCGTCCGACTTCAGCCAGGTCATGATCTCGCGGTCCGTGAGTTCGAGCCCCGCGTCGGGCTCTGGGCTGATGGCTCGGAGCCTGGAGCCTGTTTCCGATTCTGTGTCTCCCTCTCTCTCTGCCCCTCCCCCATTCATGCTCTGTCTCTCTCTGTTTCAAAAATAAATAAAAACGTTAAAAAAAATTCAAAAATTAAAATAAAAAAAATAAAATCCACAAACTCTTCAGAGCCTCATTACAAAGGCAGAAGGGATACTTGATGAATACAAAAAGTAGAAAAAGCCAGGAATCTAGAAATTAGGAGATGTAAATTCAATTCTCACAGTGGCTCAGTCACTAACTAGCAATGTAGCCTTGGGCAAGTCACTTCCTTTTTGTGGGACCTCAGTTTCTAACAGTAAAACGATTTGACATTATGGTCCCCCTGGTCCCCTCAAAGGTTCCTTCTGGGAATGGTAATATTCTACTTAGGCCATGCCACATTCAACTTTACTAAACACAGACTGCACTATTTACATATTGTGTAATTCACACACAAATATGAATTAAGTTAGTGCTTTATCACCCAGAAAAAATTAAACCTTTTGTATTAACAAAAAATTTCAAACACACATTAGAAGTAGTAAAGGAATAAATACAATGAACTCCCATGTACCACTTACCTTAAACAACTATCAACAAAATGCTATAAACAATTCCACCTAACATATTTATTTGTTCTTGTAAATACTCCAGGATGAATCTAAGAGGCATTTTTTGTTTTTGTTTTTTAATCTAACCATAATAGCATCATCACATCTAACAAAATTAACAATATGCTTAATAACATCTAATAGCCAATCCATGTTCAATTTCCTCAACTGTCTTTTTACAATTGGTTTATTTAAACCAAGTTCCACACAAGGCTCCTCAACCCCATACCTACTTTTGGTGGATGGTTGATATGTGTCATACGTTTTTTTAATATATAACAGACTCCCTCTGTTTTTTTATTTTTACACTATTTACTTGTTAAAGAAATTGGATCATTTTGTCTAATGGAATTTCCCACATTGTGTTTGGCTGACTGCATCCTAGCCAACAAATATTTTTTTTAAACGTATGTTAATTTTGCTCCTCAGCTAGACCCAAGCTCCTTTAGGGAAGAACCACATATTATTTATATCTATTGTATTCCCACAGAGCCTAGCCATATTGGATCAAATCTTGGCTCATTAAAGTTAGACAGTCTGGTCTAAACATGGTGAATAATTTTAGAAAAAATTTTAGGGTCTTTTAAAGTTCTTTAATTTCGTCAATGGGGCTTAAAATCGAAAGAGGAATGTTACTCTTTTAAGTTCATAAAATCACAGAACTTTAGCATCTGTAGGGAAATGATAAAAATCAAATGTCTTCACTTTACTGAAAAGAAAACTAAGTTTCAGAGAGCCTGTGACTTGCTATAACCACACGCTCCAGTATGGGCAAATAGCAGACCAGACCGAGGATTCTGAGATCTTAAATTTGATGCTCTGCTCTTTCTGCTACATCAAATCAATGTGGGAAACAGTTGTAGCACAACTGTTGTAGTTGTAGGCTTCAAATTGAGAACTGAGTAAATAGAAGGGAACACATCTTAAACACAAGGCATATCTGAATCCAAACTATTCTAGAAAGACTAGCTTTGTATTTGGAAAGTGCATTCTTATCCGTAACCACATCAAATATTAAAGGAAATCTTAGAGCTAACTGAAGTTCTATCCATCTCTTTCATTTTATACCACCTCTTTTGTTCTCTAAAACTAGAAGCATGCACATGGACATATATACCAAGTAAATAAAAATGATTTTTCTAAGGTCTAGTAATAATCATTTCAGAATTCATGTGACATGTAATTCAGGAAAAAAGGAAAAATGATCAAGTTAGAAAACCTCGGATGCAATATTTACTACACATTGGTTTTTACCTCACACAGAAATATTACCTCAAATAAGCTATAACACATAGGGGGGCAAATTTAATTTAATTTAAATGCAAAAATTATAATATATACATATCTCGTTACAATTTAAGAAATTTTCCTACCATAAGACTTATAAAACAATATCTCATTTTTAAAAGACCACTTCAATCAGAAAGTTTATGGTGAAAACCCGGTTTACAAATGAACAATCTCTGCAGCACTTCTACATTAAGAAGTTTTAGAGAAACTACCAGTGATAACAACAATGGTAACATGAGTGTAATTTTAATATGCTCTTTTAAAACAAATAGAAGGCCTTAAAAGAAAAAGCCAATCAAAATAAGTAACAATTGAAATTTGGACCTGACCAAAATTTAATTTTTCTGGGAATGATTCTGGGAAGAGGATAAAATGACAAGCTACAGAATGGGAAAAAATATTTGGAGGTCAATATCTGACAAAGGACTAGTATCTAGGCTGTGTAAAGAAGTCTTAAAACTCGACGCCTAGGTGGCTGAGCTGGTTAAGCTTCTGACTTCAGTTCAGGTCATGATCTCATGGCTTGTGAGTTTGAGCTGTCAGCACAGAGCCCGCTTCAGGTCCTCTGTCTCCCTCTCTCTCGCCCATTCCCCACTGGTGTGTTCTCTCTCTCTCTCTCTCTCTCTCTCTCTCTCTCTCTCACACACACACACACACACACACACACACAATAAACAAACAAACAAACACACCTAAAAAAAAAAAAAAAACTCTTAAAACTCAACAGAAAAAAAACCCAATGAGAAATGGCCACGAAACATGGACATTTCACCAAAGAAGATATACAGATGGCAAATAAGGACATGAAAAGATGATCAACATTTTTACTCACCAGAAAAATACAAATACAAAAACCACAACACAATATCACTGTACTATCAGAATGGATAAAATAAAAACAGTAAAAATGCCAAAAGCTGGCAAAGATACAGAGAGATCAGATCACTTATACATTGCTGATAGGAACCTAAACTAATACGTCCACGCTGGAAGACACTTTGAGAGTTCTGCATAAATAAGAGCAAACAATTACTATTTGATCCATTAACTGGATTTGGGGGCATTTATCCCAGAGAAATTAAACCTTTATGTTCACATAAAAAAACCTGCACATAAATGTTTATAGCTGCTTTCTGCATAATAGCCAGAAACTGAAGACAGCCCGGACAGCCTTTAACAGGTGAGTGGTTTAGACAAACTGTGGAGCATCCATACCATTGAACACTACTCAGCAATGAAGACAAACTCCTGATACAGATAACAATTTGAATGCATCTTCAGGGAATTATGCTGAGTGAGAAAAAGCCAATCTCAAAAGGTTTACATATTATGTGATTCTATTTATATAACATTTTTGCAGTGACAAAATTTTAGAAATGGAGAATAGTGAGGGAATTAGCAGGACGGAGGGAGGTGTGTCTGCCCTCAGGACAGGAACCCAAACACACGTAATACAAGGTAGTATATTTAGAATACATTAAATGCCACAAGAGAAGCATAGCAGGTGAATGGACACACAAAATGTGGTATATCCACATAACGGAATATTATTCAGCCATAAAAAGAATGGCATTCTGATACATGCTACAACTTGAATGAATGCTAAGTGACATAAGCCAGATATGGAAGGTCAAATATTGTCTGATCCCACCTACATGAGGTACCTAGAAATGGCAAATTCAGAGACAGAAAATAGATTAGAAGTTACCAAGAGTTAGGGAGAGAGGGAAGCAAGAATTACTACTTAGTGATTGCACAATTTCTATTTGGAGGGATGAAAAAGTTTGGAAATGAATAGTGATGATGGTAGCACATCACTGTGAATGTACTTAATGCCACTGAATTATAACTTAAAATTAGTTTAGATACACATTTTGTGTATTTTTTATTTCTATTTATTTTATTTATATCATACATGTTTTATACCTTTTTTTCTTTACCATTAGAAAACAAGAATTTCATGGCAGCTTTATTCATATTGTCCAAACCTGAAGAGCCCAGGTGTTCATCAATAGAAGAGTGGATGAGTGAAGTGTGATATATTCATACAATGCAATACCAAGCAATAAAATAGAACAAAACACTAATGATGAATCTCAAAATATGCTGAATGAAAGCAGCATAAGGTTTTTCTTCCCCCAAAAGGATAAAAACCATATGATTCCACTTATATGAAGTAAAACTAGCAAAATTTCTCTATAGTTAAATAAATCAGAATAATGGTTGCCTATGAGAGTGTCCTGGGGGAAAGAAAATGACCGGGAAGGGAAATGAAAGAACTTTCCGGAGTGACAGAAATATTCTCTATTTTGATAGGTGCTTAGGTTACATAAGTAAATACATTTGTCAAAGCTCATTAAATGGTGGACTTATGGTACAACATTTCACTTATGTTAATTAAAAAGAAAAAAAAAAAGAACCACAAAGAATACTGAACTTTAGTCAATTATACAGGCTGAAGTATTTGGGAGTGAAGTACACTTATGTCTACACTCCACTTTACAACAAAAAACATGGACGGAGGGGATGGATAAGTTAGTAAACAGTGACAGTAAATACAGCAGAGTTGTAATAGTTATTAAATGCAGATGGTAGGTGCATGGGTGTTTCAAATTTTCTGAATGTTTGAAAATATATGTTGGGAAAATATACATACCAACAAAACAGTTGTTTCTCTTCTTCTCAAGAACTTGGCTTATATTTCTAATACTACAGAGTGAGAATTTATTGTTGTTAAGTTTGTCCCCGGATGTTGCTCTTGCATACATGATGTAATTGCCATTTTCTTTTTGTCCTAAATTCTTAGATTCTCCTGGAGTGCACTCTGTTCCAGAATCATGCTGCCAAACAGAATATAGAGTTACATAAACAGGAAGTAAAATAAGGTTTTCGGGTCATCTGACTGAATGTAATTTTCTCACCAGAAGAACAATGGAAGCTTGTGGACTCTCCTGTAAAAAAAGATCCTACAATTGTTTTAGACTGTGAGAAGGAAAACAATTTGCTCTTTTAGGGGTCCTGTCTTAGAAGGGAAGGAAAAATGAGTGCAGGTCTAGCCACAACAATTTATAGCTCTGTAAATAGGGAGTAGAATGGAGGACAAACCATGATAAAGTCTATCAAAAATAAGCTCACCATGCACCACTATGTTTATTGCAGCATTATTTACAATAGCCAAATTATGGAAGCAACCCAAATGTCCACTGACAGATGAATGGATAAAGATGTTGTACATATATACAACGGAATATTATTTAGCAATAAAAAATGAAATCTTGCCATTTGCAACAACATGGATGAAGCTGGAGAGTATAATGCTAAGTGAAGTAAGTCAGTCGGAGAAAGACAAATACCGTATGAATTCACTCATGTGGAATTTAAGAAACAAAAGAAATGAACAAAGAGAGGAGGGAAAGAGAGAGAAAGTGAGAGACAAACCAAGAAACAGACTCTTAACTACAGAGAACAAACTGATAGTTACCAGAGGGGAGGTGGGCAGGGGGGTGTGGATGGAATAGGTGAAGGGGATTAAGAGTACACTTATCACAATGAACACTGAGTAGTGTATGGAAGTGCTGAATCACTGTATTGTCCACCTGAAACTAATATAACAGTGTATGTTAACTCCACTGGAATTAAAATTAAAAATAAAAATGAAAAAAAAAATAAGCGTGCCTACTTTCAAAACTAGTAACAGGAATATAAACTTAAAATGACTGTTCTTTAACATATATGACATTCTTTACTATGACTAGTTCAGAGAAGACAGAGATGGGGAAAAACAGGAAACAAAAGAGAATGGCATGAGGCTAAGTACATACAAGATAGACATCCAAGAGAGTTGACTTATTAACTAAGTACATAAAAAAGATAAGTAAATGCTATTTTTAAATGAAAATTAAGAAAAGCTAAGAGGTAAAACTAAAACACTGTTTTCAGAATCAAACAGGACACATACATGTATATGTACACAAAATATTTATGGTGTTGGCAAATATTACTGAAGTATCAGATACATACAGAAAAGTGCAAAGTACCAACTATAGTTCCATGAGTTTTCTTAAAGTAAATATTCTTACGTGACCAGCACTGAGATTAACCAACAGAATACTACCAGATCACAGAAGCTTCCCCCTCCTTCCTTCCTCCCCTAGAGGGTATACATTAAAAAAAAACAACAACAAACAAACAAACCAGGGCACCTGGGGGGCTCAGTTGGCTAAGCATCAGACTTCAGCTCAGGGCATGATCTCACAGTTCATGAGTTCGAGCCCCGCATTCGGACTCTGTGCTGACAGCTCAGAGCCTGGAGCCTGCTTTGGATTCTGTGTCTCCCTCTCTCTCTCCCCCTCCCCTACTCCTGTTCTGTCAGTCTGTCTGTCTCAAAACTAAACAAACACTAAAAAACAAACAAACAAACCTCACAATGCTCCTCAAACAACAATGCAGAACTTGTCAGAAAGGGTGAACATATTTGGGTCCTAGAGTAAAGTTCTTCTATTTAATTAAATTGTCATTTGAATACAATTCTACCCTCCAGAAAGAAAGAATGCCCAAGGGCATTCTGTTTCTTCTTGGAGCCCATCTAAATTACTTTCATTTTCTACTCCCTAATCTGAAGCAACTATTTTTTTTAAGATTTACTATTATTATTATTATTATTATTATTATTATTATTATTATTTTATGTAAGTCATCTCTACACCCAGGATGGGACTTGAACTTATGATCCCAAGATCGTGTTACATGCTCTTCCAACTGAGCCAGCCAGGCAACCCTTGAAGCAACTTAAAAAGCAACTTAAAAATAAGACCTCTACTATCACATTTATTCTTTATGATACCTCCTGCTGTTCTCCTGAACCTACATTCAGCATTTAACAATTCTTTACTGTTCTCCAATATTAGCTTGCTTTATATTTTCATTCTATAGAATTCAATTTGGTTTATGATAATATAGGACACTGGAATTATTCTCAGCATTAGAATTTTAGAAAAAGAAAATAAATCCCAATACTGTATAACTCTTGATATTATCACAAAATATTTTATACATTTCAATTCAATAAATATTAGCATGTGTCCAGTATTCTAGGAGGAACTAAAACAGAATATAAAAATACAAGGATGAGTTAATTAAGCACTATCCCTAGCCCTTGAAGGCCTTACAATCTACTTTAAAGAGACAGCATATTTTGATATCCCTGCCTAGTCTCTTTGTCCCATAAATCCATTACAGGTTAATGAAGGGTGCCTGGCTGGCTCAGTTGGTAGAGTGTATGACTTTTTTTTTTTTTTATAAAATTTTTTTTATTATTATTTATTTATTATTGAGAGACAGAGACAGACAAAGCATGAGCAGGGGAGGGGCCGAGAGACAGGGAGACACAGAATCCGAAGCAGGCTCCAGGCTGTGAACTGTCAGCACAGAGCCCAATGCGGGGCTGGAACTCACAAACCACAAGATCATGACCTGAGCCGAAGTCGGACACTTAACCAACTGAGCCACCCAGGCGCCCCTAGAGTGTGTGACTCTTAATCTTGGGGTCGTGAATTCAAGCCCCACACTGGGCACAGAGCTTGCTTGCTTATTTACTTGCTTATATATATACATACAAACAAACAGGTATCCCTAATCAAGTATTACTTAACTAGCCCAAAGGACATTGTAATCGATCATTCTTAGTGGCAATGGAAAGAGTAACAGGTAATAAACGAGACTATCAGCTATTTGTATTTGTCATCCTCACAACAGGGGACAAACAAACACACCAATAAGCAAAATATACAACAGAATATACAGGCTATCTTGACCGTACCCCAAAAACTGCTGAGAGTTCAAACAGTTTTACAAAGAAACTCTAATCTTAGTTTGACAAGAAAACGGAAAAACTTTTCTCTGACTATAAAAACAATACATACTCTTTTAGAAAATTTAGAAAATATAGATTAAAATTTTCAATCATAATCAACCAACCATAATAACTACTATTAACAGTTCGGTCCACAGTATTTCTGACCTGACTTGTACCTAGTCATACCATATTTTAATGCAAAATTTGAACTATACCATTTGTACAGTTACATACATGGTTTCTTTCAGCTTAACAGTATAAGGCAAGCACTGATTTTTAAATGATTGCAGAGCATTCCAGGATACTTTCCTATTGTGGGGTCATTTAGGCTGCTTAAAATTTTTTGCTACTAAAAATGAAACTGCAGTGGGTACTTTTTATTTTTTAATGTACATAAATCTTTGACAGATTCTGCATTTTTCTTTTAGTTGGATTCCCAGTGGTAGTTTCTGATCAAACATTTTAAGGGTCTTGATATCTACTGACAAGTAACTGAAAAAGGGGCTATATCAATTTATATTACATAATAACATGGATCAAGATTTCAGTAGGCAGAGATGGGAAGGAACTGGATTTCTGGCAGAAGGAAAATTTTCAAGGACTATAAATTACTTATTTTGACACGAGAAGGCAGTTAACACTGGAAATATACTTAAACCCAAATGATGGAAAGCCCTAAATGCTAAGATTAGGAAACTGTATCAGCAATATTAGCAGGTACAGGACATAAGGTTGTAAACACAAGTGACATGATCAAAACAATCAGAACTATAACCTAGACAAAGATTGCTTTGGTAAGAGTAAACACATAACTTGCATACTGAGAGACAGAAACTAGTGTCATTATGATTATAACTTCCCAAGACAAAGCTTTTAAGATGGTTAACAACAGGTGTGCAGTAAAGATTTGGGATAAGATAAATAAATAAAAGAGACATTGTGAACCACTCAGAGAGAAAGTAGCACTGACAAAGTACAGATGTACAACAGGAGAGATAAAGACAGATTTCAGATAAAGATGTCAAAGGGGATCGGCTCAGGAATTTATGGTTCTGGCTGCTCTATTAAAGCACTTATAAATATTTACCCCACATAGGAATGGGGTGTGATTGAGCATGGTAGAGTCATTAAAAGTAATCTCGTATGAGGAAAAGATAGCAGACTATGCAAAGAATGTGAACCAATTTATCCATTAAACAAAAAGCATTAAGTAATATGAAATTAATATACTAAAAAAAGAAAATCTCTGGCAGCTGGGTAGAGAACAGATTACACAAGAAATGAAGAGAACAGATTATAGATTCCCTACTCCACATGTGGTCTGCAGACCAGGGGCAGCTACAGCATCACCTGGGAGTGTCTTAAAAATTCAGAAACTTGCCTCCCCCAATGGAAATGGAATCTGTATTTTAAGATCCCTGGTAATTTGTATGCACATTAAAAATTGGGAGGCCCTACACTAAAGGGCAGAGGAGTAGCTAAAGGATACCACAACTCCCCTAGTAAGGGCTGGAATCAAAGGGACTGGGAGAGAAAAGAGAATATTTACTTGCCCTTGAAAAAGCAAACTAACCATAAACAATAGTCAGATTACATAAAGAGAAACCACATTGGGTTTTGAACCTCTATAACGCTTTCAATATATATTGAAAAAAATTTTCAATATATATTGAAAAATATCGAACTCAAGAACAGAACAAACGAAAGAACAGATCATAGAAGCAGTCAAGAAGTAGAGAGATTGAACACATTTTAAACAGTTTATCCAAGAGCATTGACAATAATCTATCAATTTCTAATAGAGACTTAGAAGAATAAAGGCTTGCAACTTAATGAGATGGGACTTCCAGTTTACAAACTGGGAGAAAATTAGAGAAGTGCATTTGAGGATGTGAAGCTCCAAGTATTTACTGTTTTTCTAAACTCATGAAAACTTCCATTTTTTAAAGTGATATGGTGCAAGTAAAATGAATTCATGTCTAGCTGTCAAATGAAATTTTCTCAAATTTGTTATTTAATAAGCCTATCAAAATCACAAAGAGATTATCTTTCAGTATTTTGTATTTGTGTGTGCATTAAGCTTTAGGTCCCCTGAAAATCAATATAATTAACTGAGGACTAAATGATACCAAAGGATTGTTAATTCTGTCAGGTATCATAACCACATCATGGTTATGTAAGAAAATGTTTATTTCTTTAGAAATGTATACTGAAATATGTAAGGATGAATAAATTTGCTTCTAATACCTTACAAAAAGAAAGAAATACAGAAAGGACATGTGGCAAAATCTTGATACCTATTGCATCTGAATCAGAGACTGGCAGCCCATAGCCCATTTCTATATGGCGTAAGCTAAGAATGGTTTCCTGTGTTTGAAGAATTGTAAAAATAACAAAAAAATAGGTATTGCCTCCAAAACCTAGAATGTTTACTAGCAGTCTCTTTACAGAAAAAGCGCGATGCCTGCTCTGGACGACGGGCATGTTAAGAATTTATTGTACCATCTTTCTCTACTTTTCTGTATGTTACAATTTTTCATAGTGAAAAATTTTTAAATACCGCATTCCACTCCACACTCAAGATAAATCTACTAAACCACAGTAACGTTTTAACAGAAACCAAGCAAAAAAATTAAAAAATAAAAAAAAAACCACTCCAAGTTTGCAACATTCAAAATGTACTTTAAACAATGAAAAGTGATCCTCACTGAACAGATATTTGAATGAATCACATACCAGGCACTGTTCTAGGATCAGCAGACAGAGAAGTGAATGAAACAGACAAAATTCCTTGCCTTCATAGAATCCTGCATTGTTATGCTTACTCTTCTTATTTGACTCACAAATATTCTACCTTCCTCCCTTTCCGTATTGTCAAGGACATTATTGTGTGTTCCAATATATAAAAACTAACATCATGGGGCGCCTGGGTGGCTCAGTCGGTTAAGCTGCCGACTTCGGCTCAGGTCATGATCTCACAGTCCGTGAGTTCGAGCCCCGCGTCGGGCTCTGTGCTGACGGCTCAGAGCCTGGAGCCTGTTTCGGATTCTGTGTCTCCCTCTCTCTGACCCTCCCCTGTTCATGCTCTGTCTCTCCCTGTCTCAAAAATAAATAAAAATTTTTAAAAAAATTTAAAAAATAAAATAAAATAAAAATAAAAACTAACATCAGTCAACTATACTTCAACTAAAAAAATCCCTAAACATTCACATGTACTTGTTTTCAATGCAAACAAACAAATCATTCAACATAAAAGCTAGGTTAGTAACTTTCTGAAAATCAAATAATTAGACAATACTTACTGGAGATCCAAAGTTATGTCCAACTTCATGAGCAAAAGTAATGTGAGAGACTTTGGGGGGTACATGAGACCCATAGTTCTGAACAGTAATAATTCCAGTGTTTAAGGACTTCTTCTTACCATCTGAATACAGCTTACTTTTTTCACATATTCCTCCAGAGCTTCCTAATTCAGAACAGAAGATGGCTAAATTAGCATCTATTTACCCCTCAAAATAACTTTCTAATATATGCTATATTAAATTAAAACATTCTACATATCCCACTTATATCAAGTACTCAGAAGCTTTTTTAGTCCAAGATTAGGAAGTCATTTCAAGTAAGTTTTAGTGGTACACATAAAGAAAGTGCCAGGATGTAGAACAAGGCCCTTAATAAAATGTTCTTCATAATCGAAGTATTCCCCAATTTTTGCTCCCATCAATTTAGCAAAACAAGTATTTAAGTTTCTGTTAAATCTGAATATATCCGTATTTATGCTGCCAAAGCCTATATACCTTTTCATGTTAAAAAATTACATTTAATTTAAATGAAAGTTGAACAAAATATGCTCAAGTAGATTCTGAGAAAGTCACTTCTACAAATAATAGCAGTGATGCATAGGAGTATGTAATTCACTATCCTGAGAGGCAATACACAATATATTTTTTAAAAGAGAAAATAATTAGTGGCTGCCAGGGGCTGGTGGGCAAGTGAAGAGAAGGACAGGGAGAGATTTGTAAAAGGGTACAAATTTCCAGTTATAGAATGAGTAAGGCCAGAGCACCTGGGTGGCTCAGTTGGTTAGGCATCTGACTCTTGGTTTCGACTCAGGTCATGATCTCACGATTTGTGAAATCAAGCCCCACATAGGGCTCTGTACTGATAGCATGGAGTCTACTCTCTCCCTCTCTCTCTGCCCCTCCGCAGCTTGCACACACTCTCTTTCTCAAAATAAATAAACTTTTTAAAAAAAATTAAAAATAAAAAAATAGAAGGAATAAGGTCTAAGTAGCTAATGTATATATAACATGATGTGTATAGTTGATAACACTATATTGCACAAATGAAATCTGCAAAGAGCATAGAACTTAAATATTCTCAACGAAAATAAACAAATAAATATGTGAGGTGATGGATGTGTTACTCAAGGGGAGGAAATCCTCTCACAATGTATATGAATATTAAATCATATTGTACACTTTAAATATCTATTTTATTTGTCAATTACACCTCAATAAAGCAGAGGAAAAAAGAAAAGAATTATGTCCAGTAGGTAATAAAAAAAGGGGGTGGGTGGGAAGGAAGGAAGGAAGGAAGGAAGGAAGGAAGGAAGGAAGGAAGGAAGGAAGAAGGAATGGATGGATAGAGGGTGGGATGGAAGGGGAATAAAGCAAATGTGGAAAAAACCTGACTGATTAATATATCAGGAGTTCACTGTACTATTCCTGCAACTTTTTAGCAGGTTTGAAATTTTCTTCAAAATAAGTTCAAAAAATTGAATTATCATTTTCCAATGTGTCTCAAGAATACTTTCAAATTTTAAAAGAAAAGCCGTATCACTGGGGCGCCTGGATGGCTCAGTCTGTTGAGTGTCTGACTTCGGCTCAGGTCATGATCTTGACGGTTTGTGAGTTCGAGCCCTGAGTCAGGCTCTGCACTAATACAGCTTGCTTGGGATTTTCTCTCTCTCTCTCCCTCTCTCTGTCTGCCCCTCCCCTCCCCTGCTTGGGTGTATACACATTCATGAGCCCTCTCTATCAAAATAAATCAATAAACTTAAAAAAATAAAAAGAAAAAAAGTGAAGCCATATTGCTACTTTATTATACATATTAAATCATTTTGTAGTTCACCTCTGTAATAATAGGAACTTTAAAGCTTAATATCAAAACGAAAGTACTTGCACATCTAAAAGCAGTTAACATAAGAAATTAGAAAAACAACAACAGGAAAATCAGAAACTGGCTGACCAACCCATCTTTATGTATATTATTATACTGAGAAGAACATAGTTCTTTTTAAAATTCTGTTAAAGACTTTTAGTGAGAATTCACATGTAAAAGGTTTCTCTCTTTGTTTTTTATTTAAATACAATCAAATGTTAGGATATTCTGATAACCGATCAAATTATTTCGAATTAGCTTTCTATACACAAAGTTACAACCAAGTAAATAAACCATTAAAAAAATCTAATATTTATAATCCTTAATAAAGCATATAATAGATGGCAATTCAAAATAGATTTGCAAGAATGTCATGACACTACAATTGCTGCCCTGTTCCTTTTAACATTAGAAAATATATGGCAACAGGGGCGCCTGGGTGGCGCAGTCGGTTAAGCGTCCGACTTCAGCCAGGTCACGATCTCGCGGCCCGTGAGTTCGAGCCCCGCGTCAGGCTCTGGGCTGATGGCTCGGAGCCTGGAGCCTGTTTCCGATTCTGTGTCTCCCTCTCTCTCTGCCCCTCCCCCGTTCATGCTCTGTCTCTCTCTGTCCCAAAAATAAATTTAAAAAAAAACGTTGAAAAAAAAAAAAATTAAAAAAAAAAAAAAAAAAAAAGAAAATATATGGCAACAAAATATAAATCTGAATTACTGTTATGATAGGAGTTAAGAAGAAGTTAGGAAATAACATGCTTCACAGAAATGTAAACTGAAAGACTGGGCCTATGCAGATTTTAACCACCAAAAATTAGAGAACCTTTATGATATTCAAAACTTACTACCTCTTCTACAAAGAAATCTTAACAGAAAGAAAGCAGCAAATAATTTAATAATATGTAATATATTTTCTTATGCTACTTCTACTTTTGAGATGAGTCCTAAGGACTGTATCACTATTTCCAGACTAGAAAAGATATGAATAGCACTCTGTATGTAGTAATTATCATCTACATATTATAGTTTTAAACAAATAGTAAATTAAAATCCTGCCTTAGTGAAGATTTGTCATATGGAAATTGGTCCAATGCAGTATTGTCAAACTTGAATTAAGCATAGAAGACTTCACACTGTGAATCTTTATCAGTTAAAAAAAAAAAGAAATAAATAGCAAGGATTAAAAACTCTGATAATATATTTTTCTGTATGTTTAAGGTCTATCTCATTTAAGGGATGATCATACATAAATTCAAATGTACTTTTCTGAAATACGGTAATTCACACCTTGTTTAATAAATCTTAACACTACTTTCGGTTTTAATAACTATCACTTACAGAAAAGTTTGGTATTTGTTACAAACTATTAACATGTTAACTCAATTAACAGAAAAAAATAAAACATTAAATTTAATTTTATAGGCTATGGTTTAATTTTTTTTGGCAATAGTGCACTGACTTTTTTTAAATTTTAATTCCAATACAGTTAACATACAGTGTTATATTAGTTTAGGTGTTGATTTAACAATTCCATGTAACACCCAGTGCTCAGTTATGGTTTAATTTTATAAAAAATACCGCAACTGGGGCGCCTGGGTGGCTCAGTCGGTTAAGCATCTGACTTCGGCTCAGGTCATGATATTGCGGTCCATGAGTTCGAGCCCCGCATAGGGCTCTGTGCTGACGCCTCAGAGCCTGGAGCCTGTTTCAGATTCTGTGTCTCCCTCTCTCTCTGACCCTCCCCCGTTCATGCTCTGTCTCTGTCTCAAAAATAAATAAACATTAAAAAAAAAAAATTTAAAATACTGCAACTAGTTCTGATGTGCCAGAAACTCAATTAGTGATATCATACATATCTACAGTGAAACTATATAGCTCTAGTTCAGTAACTGCTTGATATCATACATTTAAATTTTTACTACATGTAGTCATCACTGCAAAACACAAATTGTAAATAGTAATGAGAAGGGTAAGATTTTTTAAATTTGAGTTAAAAGCTATTAAAACAGACCTCCCCCCCGCCTCCAAATTAGAAAAACCACAAGGGTAATATAATACCCTGACAGAGTCCACAAACACAGTTTTGATGTGAACAGGCCTAAACACCTAAAACTTAACAGCAGCATGCTGACCATGCAGTATCAATCTGAGCAGTAATTTTGAACCAGACAGTAGTACTACTCCCAGAAAGGTTATCAGGAAATGTCCTGGGACATTTCTTCACCTTTCATGTCTGGGGAGCAGTACTCACACATAATAGGTAGGGACCCCAGATGTTAAACATCCTGCACGGAACAATCCAGACCTGCACAAAATGCCAATATATTTAGTGTCCTGTTGTAATATTCTAATGATGCAATTCTCCTAGCCCTATAATTAGACTTTTAAACAACATGTTAAGAATTTGACAGTTTGTGGGTTATCTTGTGAACACCATTTTGAGCTTTGTATGCCCTTAAATCCTAATATGTAAAATCAAACTAAAATTTCTTAACTAAGAAAAACAGAAGAGACCAATGCTACCAAATGAAATGTCTCATAAAATGTTTTTCACAAATGAGTTAGAGGAATACTAAATGGTTCAGGATTAATTATGGAGACGAATTCCAGAGCTTGCCTTATTTGGTGTCCTGCCCAAAGTGAGACTATGTTCATTAGGATAACATTAAGAAGGACAATATATGAACAAAATATACCTTAATAAATTAAAAAAAAAAAAAGGTCCCTATCAAAAGCCATGTTGCAAGGGTGCCACAAATGAAATAAAACAAAAATTTTATCTAATATAGTCATTTACTCAGTCAAGGAATCAATGTTTCAGTCTCGAAATTAAATAAGAGGCTACCTGCTTAACACAGATGAGTGCTCATACAAAGAAAAGTTTAAAGAAATCTTTCTAGATTCATATCTAAGACTGACTTTGTCTGGAAGACCAGACTCCCTTTTTTGGCTCTCTTCTAATCTGTGTATAAATTTTTATTATCTCACGAACCATGAAATCATGAACTGAGGCAAAGTCGGATGCTTAACCGACTGAGCCACCCAAAGGCGCCCCTAACCTGTATATAATTTTAAATGGGAGCCTCCAAGCCAGCCCAGTTCACTAGTTGTTTCCACTTATTATGGAGTTGGGCAGGAGGTGCTGTTTTCCTCATTAAAGAAACCCAAGGCAGTACCCAACTACAGTGTGATATTAAATAAGAATAAAAAGTAGTATAAGAAGACTTAAAGAAACCTACCATTCAAATGTTTCAGCCTTCATTTTTCCCCAGTTTAACAAAGTCAGCAGAGACTACAGCTAATAATTAAAGTAATATTCCATGAAAATTAATATCACAACAAAATCTTTCCCACCACCATTTAAGTAGTAAAATATCTACATAATTAAATAAAAGCTAAATAATACAACAAAATCAAAATTAGGCCAAATAAAAATGAAAAGATTAAGAAATAGTAACTGATCATAAGCTGAGCAGATCAGCTATGAAATGGCATTTTTAAAATATCAGATAACAGTGGGGGGGGGGGGGAGGGCCCTGGGTGGCTCAGTCAGTTAGGCATCCGACTCTTGATTTCGGCTCAGGTCGTGATCTCATGATTGGTGAGATCAAGCCCCACGTTGGACTCTGCTCAGACAATGCTGAGCCTGCTTGGGATTCTCTCTCTCCCAATCTCTCTGTCCCTCCCACAAGCACGATTTCTCTGTCTCAAAATACATAAACATTAAAAAAAAAAAAAAACACAACAGGTAACAGGAAACATTACTAAGATCTATAGGCAGAAACATGAAGTCCCAAAGGGCATGAACATGAGAGAAGAAATTACAATGAAAAATAAACATGCTGAAGCAAAATGATTTACCTGAATTTACAGAGAACAGACAAGAACCCAGTCTCCTAGCTCCCAAACCAGTGCTCTTCCTATTATGCCATGACAATTACCCAAAATGATATCTAAATATTATAGAGTAGTACTCTTTTATAACTCCTTTTTCTTAAAAAAATGGATTCCAACAATACAAAACCTCCATTAAAATGCAGGAAAACATTTCAACTTCTTATCAGAAGTGTCTTACAGAAAGCTAAGATATTAAAGTATATAATACTTAGCACAGTAACTACTAAATGCACTGAACCTGGAAACAAAAGGTCCAGATTCTAGGCTCTGTGTGATACTGGGTTGGTCATAAAGTCTCTGAATCCTTTCCTCATCTGCAGAATGGAGGCAATAACACCTATACCTCAGAAGGGTACTGAAATAATCAATAAAGACAAATATATTTTTCCTTATAAAAAATACAATGTAAGTCAAATATAAGACTCAGTTCAGATAGTCAAAGGGCAAAGGGAAGTGAAGAAAAAAACTGTCAATGTCTAGTATAGGGCAGGCACCCTATACTAGAAAAAGTTGGATCAAGGGAACAAAGATCCCTTCTCTTGCCCACTCTGGCCTCCATTCTGTCCCTGTCTAGCCCCTTCCCAACAGCTCTTAGAATAAGGCTTCTAAGAACTGGAGTTGGGAATTTAACACAGAATAAAGGCAGCAGATGTAGAACCTACGACAAAAAAATAAGTTATGTGTCCCACCATTTAAAATCCAGAACTCTATCCACTGCCACTTCAGTAAAATGAGCGGCATGATACTTGGTGGTCCAAATAAAAAAAATAACTAGATATAAAAATTAACTGTCCCCCAAATCCATCACCCCAGTTTAATCATGAGAAAAACATCAAAGAGACTGGAAGAGAGGGGCATCCTACAAGATACCTACCTGACCAGTACTCCTCAAAATTGATAAGGCCATCAAAAACAAAAAAAGTCCAAGAAACTAAAACAGCCAAGAAAAGACTAAAGAGACATAACAACTAAATGTAATGTGGTATCTTGGATGAGATCCTGGAACAAAAAAGAGATCTTAGGTAAAAACTAAAAAAAGGTGAATCAACTATGGACTTCAGTTAACAATAATGAAGCAATATATTTGTTAACTATAACAAATACACCATACTAATGTAAGCTGTTAATAATATGAGGGAAAGAGGGTGTACAGGAACTCTCTATGCCATTTGCTTAATTTTTCTGTGAATCTTAAACTGTCCTAAAAATATAGCTTATTTTTGCAGTTATAGACATGAAGCTATCTAAAGATTAAAAAAAAAAAAAAAAAATGACCAAGCTCCTTCAGGAGCATTACATTCTTAAAGAGCACAAGTCTGGAGGTGAAAATGTAAAATGACAGCAAGTTTCTGGTTTGTAATCATCCAATCATTTTCCCAGGAGCCATTCTGTAAACAAGTTTCTTTAGAGACAAAAATGAATATGGTAGTTCTGAGTGCATCAGAATCTGGAAGGCTTGTTCAAACAAAGATTGTTGGACTCCACACCTAGTGGACTCAGTAGACCTGGGTGGGGCCTATGAATTTACATTTCTAACAAGTTCCCAGGTGATGCTGATGCTGCTAGTCCAAGGAACAGACTTTGAGAATCACTATATTAATGGTAATTTACAACAAAAAATCAAAAGCATCCTTGAATTTTAACAGTACTTACTAATGAACAAGTAGAAGAAATTATAAACTTTGTGATAAAATCATCCAGCTTATTAAAGGAGGGGAAAAGAAATTTCAAAATATAAAAGTTATAAAACATGTGAAATTATCAAAGAAAAGAATGAGTTTGTAAAATCTGCTGACAATGCAAGTAACACAAAAGCAGGACAGATCAACGTAAGAGACAAATATAAATCTCCAAAAATACTGTACTATGATATATACAATCCATGACATAAACTTGCACCTTAAGGACATTATGAAAATGTGGAAGAAAAACAAAAGAAGTTTTGAAAATTGTAAAAAGAATATTCATTGCTGGCTTAAAAAAAAGAGCAGAAAGTATAAAAGCTAAAATATAGTACCACTTAAGATTTAAAATACGCATTACAAATCAAACAATAAACTAATAGGAATACAAAATAAACTAGGAACAGAAAAGCTGGCCTTATCCTACATAAAGCAGAAGGTGATTCTTATAAAAAGATAGAAATGATACATCAGAAGAAAGAGACATTACTGTATACAGCTCAAAAGCTGACAGACTGTTGATCAAACTCTATATGACCAAATCTATATTCAAAGAGTATGTGATTGTTTCTACTCAACCTTTCAATTAATAAATCTGTATTTCTCTAAACGAGGCTTCTGAACTTAATGTAAATCACAGACTGTTCCACCTCCACTGCAATGGGTAGAGGATCCTATCCCAGATTTCTTAGGAACAGCAGTGTTCATGGCTAAGGCAGAGACCCCAGTAGAACATGGGCCCAGGTGCCGAGGTCAGTGGAGCTGTGGGTACTGACACCTGCTGCTTACATCTCTTTTCAGGGAACACTTTACTTTTGTTAAAATAAAGGCTATAAATAAAATAATAATAAGAGCAGTCTTTCTTTTCTTTTTACCTACTGCTCCTGACCAGGGTTTCTCCACTCTCTATCTCATTCCAGAACAGAAGCAAGAACATAGTTTTCCCCTTGTAATTCTAAGGCCCTCTTTCCAAGAAAAATAAAAATCTTTAATTAATAATATTAACTTCTATGAAAAAAATTAATATTTCATTTTTGTTTTCAGGAATGAGTACTACTTTTTCTCACAAAATTATTTATTTCAGCCACTGAATGTACCAAATGTCAGGATACCCCCTTGTTAGTACTCATGACAAAATAAAAAGTTGTTTCATCTATTTTTCTACTTACATCATGCTTGCCTAACTCAAGTTGAATAAATTAAGATAATGTACAGGCATCAGGTTCTCCTATACTTTTATAAAATTCAAGTTGCCCTGAAAACTGCTTTTTGTTTCAAGCATTAAGGCAAGAAACAGTTAAATAAACTACCTGAAGGTGCTCCAACCCAAGCCAGACCAAGAACACCATCATCAAAATCTCGGTCTGTGAAGACATAGGCCAAACAGTAGTCATCATGATTCTGCTCAGAATTCAATTCCAGAAACTTCTCCACGCCAATATTTGGGAATCGAAACGGATTTGTAGGGTCCTTCTCATCAGCAGTTGTGTTGATCTAAAATTCAAAACAATTATTTAAATAAGCAATTAAAGTTAGCAGAGCCTTTGTGTAAAGTCTTTGCTCCCCTTCTTCTGCATTTGCCTGCACAATATGCTTGGGACCCAAGGGAAATCAGGCCTGAATTAAGGCTTCTACAACTCATCCCCCAATGCCCCCACCCCTGAGCTGATTATAGAAGCTGAAAAGAAGGAAGGGGGGGTGGGGGAGTGGGGCGAGAAACAGAGTAGGAGAATTAAAATTGAGCATATTAAATTTCTGGGCAAGGTTTGACCAGGTTCCTGAACACTGAGCATTCTCTTTGGGATGGAAAAACAAGTTCTTCTTGAAAGAAAAATTCTAATAAAAGTACAGCTTCTCAAATTTAATCATCTGAGTAAGTCTCTTTTAGTGCTAATCTCCTGCACATGGTGGAAAATATAAGGATATAAAAACCTTAAACTTTAGCTAATTACTAGAACATAACATAGATATCAAACCCAAGACTGTCAATTCAACAGACAAATCGTTTTCTTGGTTCTCCTTGCCTAAAATCACAGGAGTCGAGCCCAATAAACTGCAAGTTCAATTGTTTTTCCCTGACTGTGGGCAAGATTTTATTTTTACTGACAATTCTCTTCTCTTACTGTATCAAGCTGAGTTCCTCCAGAATATTTCTTAAGATGCTTAGCTACTATACTCCTAGTGCAGGTTCCTCCTTCACAATCTGAAGAATAATCAGTTCTGATACCAAACTTCTACAAACAAAAGCTTTCATTTATTAGCCCCTTCCTCCTTTCAGAGATCCCTGCCTAACCTTTGAAGTCCTAGAACAATGTGGCTTTCCTCAAGTAAGTGAGAGCATTACAGACAGAACTGTTGATACAGAATAAAAAGGGGTATCCATGAAAGTAAACATTTTTTAGAAGGCAAACTTCATCCTATTGAAAATGTTGGTAGTAAAGGGAGGATATAACAGTTGATAAAATGAGAATGTTAGGTCTTTTTAGGATCCACACCCTTCAGTAAAACCAAGAGGCTTAGAAGCAGGATTGCAAAAACACTACTCAGGGCAACTGCCTAAGGACAGATTTCAGAACATCTGATCTATCTACTAACAATTAACTAAAAACAATCAGTAATGGTCATCTAACATAAATAATTCCAAAAGCTATCACACTACATTGTAAATAACACATGCTGAGAGACATGCTATAAATGGCTTTTTTCCCAGTCAAATGAAATTCCTTGATATTTCTGTAATATTGGCTACAAATAAAAACTGCATCTAAATTTTAGCTACCTATATCAGAAATGAGATAATTCTTATTTAAGTATTGATACGAACTTCAAATTAATTAATGGGTCACAAGGAATCTTCAGCAGATGAGATCTGAACTAAAATTTCAATCTCAGCTAAAAACCTGAAAACAACTAACTGCCACACTATCCATTCATACACATGCATTTCTTCATAATACAAAGCATTTTACTCAAAAAAAAGTGCTTCACTAAATTTGTTCTGGTATTCTTTACTTTTCACTACTTTGCATTTTAAATTGATAAGAACAGAGACTACACTTGATCTTAGCCAAAAGGCCAAGAAGCGATTCACTACTTTGCATTTTATTGCTTTGCCTACTAAACAATATTTTTCTTGGTCATTTAAGGGTTTAAATTGCTCTCAATATACATGAAAGAAATTGATTATGAACAATTCTTACATTATTTATCTACAAACCACATTTCACCTTAAACTCCAATTTAACATTTAATCGTACTACTAAGGATCAATTTTGCCTATGCTATTAAATATATTACATCCATGAACACAAATTATAGTTTAGTCAACCATATTTGAAGAAAGTTAGAAGCACAAAAATAAAGAAACCCTGTGGTAAATACTTTCGTAAAATAATTTTTTTAATTCAGGTTCTTATCTAGTTTATGAATTCATATTCTTAAAAGCTATACACATGGAAAGATTCACATTTGGAAAACTTCTGAAACAACCAACCCAATTTTGTTAGTAATTTAAAATCTACTTATTTAAATTTATAACATTAAAACTAATCATCAGTGACCCTGTGGCTCTGGGTGAGCATTTCTCAAAATGTGTTCTACATTTATTTGGACTCTCAGTTGACATTAATGCAGCAAAGGTTCCATGGTCAAATTATTTCTGAAAATTATGAGTTTCAGGGCAGCTGGGTGGCTCAGTCAGTTAAGCGTCCAACTCTTGATTTCAGCTCAGGTCATGATCTCACAGTTCATGGCATCAAGCCCACATCAAGCTCCACACTAACAGCAGAGAGCGTGCTTGGGATTCTCTCTCTCCCTTGCTCTCTGCCCCTCCCTTGCTCTCTCTCTTTCTCTCTCTCAAAATAAACATTTTAAGAAAAAATTATGAGTTTCTCTCATGAAGGAATTCTCAAAATCTGAGATAAGTTAGCGTGCACTGTGAATTTATAAGACGAGGGTACAGTACTGTTTTTCCGACTTCCAATTTTATTTAACCGTTCCATCTATCTTTTCCTTCCCTGGAACACCAAATGAGACACACTCGGAAAAATACCACACAAAGCAAATCTTAAGAAGCTGGAAAATGACGTCAGGGGGATAAAAGGTCAAGTACTATACCTGTAGTTATTGAGAAGTTATGGCTTTCTAAATGTTAATCAGACAGAATATAGTATGACTGTTACCTCTTTTGCAGTACAGATTACAGCCCTATAGATTTCGTTCTAAATCATAAACCCAGTGTGTGTGTGTGTGTGTGTGTGTGTGTGTGTGTGTGTGTGTGTGTGTAAAAGCCAAGAGTAAAGATAGTAGGATCAGTAATATAAAATAAACTATTACTACATAAAGATGAAGTAAAAACCAAGTATTTTTCTTTTTGTAAACATGGTCCTTATGGTCTTTCTTAATGTTCTGAACTACTGAAATTCCTTACTCTTGGGCTGTCTGGGTGGCTCAGTCAGTTGAACATCTGCAGCTCAGGTCATGATCTCACAGTCCGTGGGTTCGAGGCCTGCATCGGGCTCTGTGCTGACAGCTTAGAGCCTTGAGCCTGCTTCAGATTCTGTGTCTCCCTCTCTCTCTCTCTCTGCCCCTCCCCTACTTGTGCACGCACGTGCTCTCTCTCTCTCTCTCTCTCAAAAATAAATAAACATTGAAAAAAAATAAAAAAATAAAGGAATTCCTTACTCTTATTCGTTTCACCATGAAACTGATGTTGCGGATTCCAGAGAAGTCTGTGGTCTGGTAAATTGTATCAATTGCTTTAACATGACTGGATATCTATAGATTTAAAAAAAGAACAATATTTTAGAGGCAGTATTAAAATGTAAAAAAAGACTGTGAATTTCCATCTCCCAAATCAAGAATTATTCATATTCGACCACACTCAAATTTTAAAATGTCTACATCATATACTGGATGAAAAGATGAAATAAGATTAGTCAACTAGGGCTGAGAGGGGAGATTCTGTGCCTTTTCCAGACTCGTCCCCAGCCAAAAACAAACATGCACTCTTGCTTGAATCATGTAAAACTTTGTTCCCTCAATCAACCCTGCAATGTCAGACCTCCATGCCTTTTCACATGCTATTTTCTTATGCCTACAGTATCTTTATTTATCCTTCAGGCTTAGTTTGAATATCTTCTGTAAGAACTTCCCTGATAATAATCAGGACACTCAGTCATTCTCTGACTTTAGTCTTTCTATTGCTGCACTAGTACACATTCTCTAAGTTCTGTTGACCACTTTCTATACACTGGCACTGTTTTAGGTGCTAGGAATCTAATGGTGAACAAATAGAAAAGGTCCATACAAATTTACAAAGATTTATTCTAGCGGAGGAGGGATGAGAGGAAGTAATGCAGACATAAATAAGATACATTCAGATTTGCTAAATTCTAGGGGCATCTGGGTGGCTCCGCTGGTTAAATGTCCAACTTTAGCTCAGATCATGATCTCACTGGTCATGGGTTCGAGCCCCAAGCCGGGCTCTGTGGTGACAGCTCAGAGCCTGGAGCCTGTTTCGAATTCTGTGTGTCCCTCTCTCTCTCTCTGCCCCTCCCTGACTCATGCTCCGTCTCTCTCAAAAATAAATTTTAAAAAAACATTAAAAAAAAAAAAAGATTTACTAAATTCTAGGAGGAAATTAAACATGGTGATAGAACACAAAAGACTTCTCTGTTTATGTACCTGACTCCCAACTAAACTCTCTGGCTTCTAAACCACTTTCCCAACTTTATATATAAAAAGCAGTCTTGCTACAATTTATGTAAAAGCATGTATATACACTCTTAAAACTATTTTCAAACAAATTATATAAACATGACACAGTCAGGTGGAAGAATGAACAGTAATAATTTCACAAGTAGCTCAGGTTGACATACTGTTAAAGAAAGTCCTAACAATGCTGACAGGGTCTATTATAAATTCATGCTATCTAACCTCAGCTTGGCCTAGTAATCCCTTATCAGATTCTGTTTCTTCTCCATTCCTGACAGTAGTTCAAACATTCCTCCACAGATGATTACACTTCATACTTTACTGAGAGCTCGTCTTGATTCCCCTCCCTCCTAACCTTCAAATTTTTCTAACTTTATCCATTTCTATCTTTCTCAAAGTGTAATTCTTCCTTAAAGGGAAACTTTTCTTTATTCCTGATCCCAATCCTTACTGGCTGGACCTGCAAGAACATTGGCTCCTATCGATTTTTCTTTCTCTTGTACCTTACATTGCTTTTCTACTAGATCATTTTCCTCTTCCTACCAACTTGCTCCTGAGTATTCCCTGTCTTCCTTTCACCCCCAAATACTTCATAGTATTTCTAAATCACCATATCTTTTCCTATTTTTCACATTTCTTAAAAACCTTGCTGCTTCACTGGGGCGCCTGGGTGGCTCAGGTGGTTAAGTGTCCGACTCTTGATTTCAGCTCAGGTCATGAGCTCACAGTTTTGTGGGCTCAGGCCCCACATTGGGCTCTGCTCACTGACCGTACAGAGCCTGCTTCAGATCCTCTGTCTCTCTCTCTCTCTGCCCGTCCCCAACTTGTACTCACACGCTCTCTCTCTCAAAATAAATAAACTTTTAAAAAATTAAAAAAAAAATTCTTGCTGCCTCAGCCAACCCATCCATTATGCTTGCAATGTTTTCACCCTCACGACTCTACCAAGAGGGGATTAAAACTCATCAATAACCTTCTAGTAACTAAAAATCAACTACCTTTTATAGTCTTTTTTGTCTTCAGTATTATTGAGGCATAATTGCAAATAAAATTGTAAGATGTTTAAAGTATACATCTTGATGATTTGATACATGTATACATTGTGAAAGGACTCCCCCTATCTAGTAAATTAACATATTGTAGTCATTCTTCATTCTCTTTGATATCTCTATAATATGACATTTTGTTTTGAAACTTGTTTCTTCCTTGGCTGATCCCAGTTCATCTCCAACATGTTTAACTATTATGTTTTCCCCCATAGCTTCTCTTCCTCATCCTAATCACTATATACAGATATTATCCCTCAGTTTCCTCCCTTTTAATTTCATTCTCTCCCCTTATTTGAACTATATCTTTTGTACCCATAAATTCTATGCAGAAAGCTTAAGGTTAGGCTAGCCTCTCCCAAACTCCAGGTCTACTTCAATATCCTAAGGAATGACCACTTGGCTTTTAAACACATCTAAAATTAAGCTGGTCAACACCACCAAAATGAGTCCATCATTTACACTATTGGCACCTGAATCCTCTTAGTCTCAAATCAAATTTGGAGTCAAAATGCATCCTCAAACTCTCACTGGGACTCTTCAACACGAAGGGTATCTTGCATGGTTATCTCCAAAAACGTTTTACTTTATAGTAAGTGTTGAAAAGACACAATGCAAACAATGCAACTTTGAAAGCACCAAGTACAAAAAAAAAAAGTACTAAGTACAATGGGAATACAGAATAGAAATTAAATACTTCTTGTTGGAAGGATTCCTCTATTCTTCCATTCTTTAGGACCACAATTCAAAATTCAACCCTCTTACTCTTAAATATAGAGAACAAACCGAGGGTTGCTGGCAGGAGAGTGGGGAAGAGAGGAATAAATGGTCAAGGGGCATTAAGGAAGACACTTGTTGGAATAAGCACTGGGTGTTATATGTAGGGGATGAATCACTGGATTCTATTCCTGAAATCATTACTGCACTATATGCTAACTAACTTGGATGTAAATTTACAAAAAATAAATAAAAATTAAAAAAAAAGAAAAGAAAAGAAAATTCAATCCTCTTTTCAAAGCTAAGCTCCAGTGCTATCATCTTCATGAAATCATTTTCTTACACTTCAGCTTTTCATGACTCTAAAACATCCTAACTGGTCTTTCAGTCATCTGTGTACTTATCCTACATATTCTATAATTATTAAAAATACGTACTTTTTTTTCAAAAAAGAGATATGCCATAACTTTAATTTTAGAGGAAAATATAGGTATAATGAAACAGTGTGAGAACTCCTAAAATAGTAGCAAAATTATAAATACCTGGGCAATCACAGCTTCTCGTGTTCCATAATATTTAAAGAACAGATGATCAGTCTGAATATAAAGCTGACAAGTATTTCTTTCAGCTGAAGTTGTACGTTTTTTTCTCAAGTGTTCTGGACCATTAACAGCATGTTCTCCTTGAGGTGTCTATATGTGAAAAAGAGAGTCATTTCTGATAATTAGTATGCTTCACTATTATACTTCATACAACTAAGAATACACATTATGTACAATTTCATATTCTGCTTTATTATGTAACACCATAGGTATTCCCCCACACCATAAAAATTCTTATAAATCTCACTTTCAGTCTCATAACATTCCACTATATAGATGATTTATAATTTATTCAAGCAATTCTTCCACTTTTAAACATTTTCAAAACATATTTTTTAATATATAATCCTTTAAATATAAAGCAAGTCTTATAGTAGCTTATACTACTTTGATATTTTCTTCTCTCTCCCTCTAATACCCAATCTATTACCTAGCCCCATCAAATTGATCTCCTAAATACCTAGGGAATCTGCCCATTATCTCTGGTGCCTTCACATTAGCCCTGGCTACCATCATTTATTACCTAGGGTACTGCAATATCTCTATCCACATCCACTACCGGCCTTCCCTCTATTCTCCAAACCACACTCTTTCCAAAATGCCAACTTGCAAAATTACCCACCTGCATAATATATTTCAATGGCTTCCTAATGCTCTAAGGATAAAGCTCTAAATGCTTTACATGTGCCACCAAATCAACATTGCAGTCTCTGCTTACATGCCCGGTTTCTTCTCATTCTATATTATTTCAAAGAGAGACTCTACCACATAACCCAACCCTAGCTTTCTGTGCTACAGCTAAACAGACTTCTTTCCAATCCTCCAACATCGTCTGTCTCCTGCCAGTCTTTGCACATGCACATACAGCTGCCTTCTCCTAACCAAGCTTTTTCCTTCAGACCCATCAATTACACCACCTCACAGAATGCACCCATGTCCCTTCCATAGTGCAACCTTATGGTATATTGTGTGGTGATTGGTTTAATTTCTGTTTCCAGCCTACCACCATTACTTCAACCACTAGAACAGGAGCTCCAGAAAGAACAATCCCTGTTTGCTTCTCACTATATTGCTATCACCTAACACAGACTTGGCAGGCAAACAGCAGATACTCAGTAAGTAAGAATTAACACTGCTATTGAATCCAAGCACTTAAACATTTGCTGACATCTGAGGACTCCATTTTAACTGAGTTTTGATGACATAGTTATGGAGAATTCAAATTAAATTAGATTTGGGGCACCTGGGTGGCTCAGTCGGTTAAGCATCCAACTTCAACTCAGGTCATGATCTCACCACTCATGGGTTCAAGCCCCACGTCAGGCTTTGTTCTGACAGCTCAGAGCCTGGAGCCTGCTTCGGATTCTGTGTCTCTCTCTCTCTCTGCCCCTCCCCTACTTGCACATGTGTGCGCGCGCTCTCTCTCTCTCAAAAATAAACAAAAACATTAAATAAATTCTATTAAACAAATTAAATTAGATTTTAAGCCACAATTCCAAATTTACTCTCACATTTCATACTTTGCTTCTCCCTTGACAACTCCATGTTTCTCTGTTCTCTCAGTTACCACCTTCATTTTGCCTTTATCTATTTTCACTGAGTACAGCATTCGAGGGTGGCAGTTACTCAGCTTCACCACGCCCTACTGTCTTCTGGTTTCAATGGTCTCCAATGAAAAATGAGCTGTCATTTTTACTGTTGTTTCTGTAAAGGTGACTGGACTTTTTTTACTGGTTGCCTTTAAGAGTATATATCTTTCAGTTTTTAGACTTTTCTAATAACATCCTAGGGTGTTATTTTCACTGTAAAGTATTTATCCTGCTCTAACTACAGGGCTTACCAAAATTGTTGATATCCTCTGTCATATTTGGAAAAGTCTCTGCCCTATCTGTCCTTATTTCACTGTCATTTTTTCCCCTCCTGAGAAATCAATTATACATATGCTAGACCTTCTTGATGAGTCTCCTATCTCTTTTCTGTATTTTCTATCCTTTTGCTTCTGAGTGGTTCATTCTGTTTACTTATGATATACCACCCAGATCTAAATCCATCAAATTCTTAATTTCTGTTGTTATGTTTTTTAATTCTAGAATTTCCATCAGACTCTTTTGTTCATTTTCAGTTTTCTGCTGCAATTTTAAATTCCATCTTTATGTACTTGAACATATTAAAGTCTGTATCTGTGTCTGATCATTTCATTACCTCGAAACCTTTAGGCTGTTTACATGTCTGATACCCCAGTACAATGTAAACTCTTTGAGGGTGTACACTTTATGCCATTTACTCTTGCATCACTGATGTTTGGTATACAACTTTTCTCCTCTTGTTCTTCCATCATGTTGTCTCATTTGTTCATATGCTTATTATTTTCAGCTGAATGCCAGACAGCGTACATGAAAAACCACAGACAGAATTTTAGGCTTGAGGCGATGATATTTTTCTCAAGAGAAAATTTATTTTTGCTTCTGGCCTTCACCATTAGGCTTGATGCACTAGTAATCCTGGATCACCTTACTTTAATCACAGATTAAGCAGCTGTGATGTAAAGCTGTAATCCCTTTGAAAGGAAGAGGTAGAACATTTTTTTGACCCACCCTTACTTCCAGGAAGTAGACCTTCAAGATCCAAACCTAAAGCACTACAGAGAAGGCCTCATGTACTATTTTTACCCTAAGGTTCAAGAATCTGGAGAGTTCTACTCAGCTTCTCAGTCTCTCAGCTACTTTATCGGAACTGGAAGACAGAGCTGGAGAAAAGGTAGATCCAAATGCCATGCTCACTCAGTCATCCTCATATTTTCCTAAGATCTAGCCCCATAATTCTTCACAGCCTTGTTCTCTCCCCAATGCCTCCAAGCCAATACACAAACACACACATGCAGACACACATATAAACATGTACATATGTACTTTTAAAATATTTATTTAAAAAAAATTTTATCTTGAGACCAGATTGGTTTTTATTAGCAGTTCTGAACAGGAAAAGGATTACTCTGTATCTTGAAAACAATTTTGTGGTAATTTTATGTATCCTGAATATTGTCTCAAAGCTTGTAATTGTCTTCATTTTGAGGTGTCTTTTACCCTTAATTTTCATATGGTGAAATATATCAAATTTTTTATAGTCAAAAGATTTTACATCATATTCTAAGAGTTTCTCTATCCCAAATTCCAAAATATTTTTAAATATCGTTTCAAACAACTTGCCCATTTTTTAATTGGAATTTGATGCATTATTTTAAGTGAGTTATAATACTTCTTTGTATATTCTGGAGAAGCCTTCTGCCAGATAGATGTACTGTTGACATTTTTTCACAGTCTGTGGCTTTTTATATTTTCTTAACTGTGTGTCTTTTGAGAAGATTTTAATTTTGACAAAGTCAAATTGATAAATTTTGGAGACTGGGTATTTTTTTTTTTTTTAATATTTATTTTGAGACACAGAGAGAGAACACACGAGCAGGGGGAGAGGTAAAGAGAGAGGAAGAGCCCAAGCAGGTTCGATGCATCAAAGTCAAGAGTCAGACACTCAACCAACTGAGCCACCAAGGTGCCCCTAGAATGGGTATTTTTGTGTCCTAAAAAATTGTTGCCTATAGCAAAGTCACAAAAACTTCTATGTTTTTTTTCTAGAAGCTTATGTTCTAGCCTTAAGTATATAGACTCATTATCTATTTTCAGTTAAATTTTGTATGAGGTGTTAAGTGTATAGGCTGAGGTTCGATTTTTTTTTTCCATACGGATATCCAATTAATTATACCAGTACCATTTGTCAGACTGCTCTTTTTGCCTTTAAATTACCGTGGGACTTTTGAGGAAATCAACTGACCTTATGGACTCTCTATTCTGTTCCATGGATTTATACGTCTAACCTTAGGTCAAGAGGACACTATCTCGATTACTATAGCTTTATAGTAAGTCTTAATATCAGGCAGTGTAAATCCTCTAGTATGTGCTTTTTTGAAAGTTCTTTTGGCTATTCTAGATCCTTTACATTTCAGCCTAACTTTCAGAATCAGTTTATCAATTACTAGATAAATCCCCACTAAGATTTTGATAGGTGTTGCACTGACTCTACAGAAGAGCCTGGGGAGAATTGATATATTGAGTCTTCCAAACAATAAACACAACATATTCCTCTATTTATTAAGATATTTTATTCTTCTTGGCAATGTCTTACAGTTTTCATATATATGCCTTGTGCATATTTTATTAAATTTATTCTAAGTATTTTATATTCTTAATCATACTTTTAGAGGTTTCTTTAAAATTTATTTTGAGTGGGCGCCTGGGTGGCGCAGTCGGTTAAGCGTCCGACTTCAGCCAGGTCACGATCTCGCAGTCTGTGAGTTCGAGCCCCGCGTCAGGCTCTGGGCTGATGGCTCGGAGCCTGGAGCCTGTTTCCAATTCTGTGTCTCCCTCTCTCTCTGCCCCTCCCCCGTTCATGCTCTGTCTCTCTCTGTCCCAAAAATAAATAAAAAAAATAAAAAAAAAAAATTTATTTTGAGAGAGACAGAAAGACAGTGAGAGAGCATGGGGGAGGGGCAGAGAGAGAGAGAGAAAGAGGGAATCCACAGCAGGCTCCACACTGTCAACTTAGAGCCCAATGGGGGACCTGAACTCATGAACCACAAGATTATGACCTGAGCCAAAATCAAGAGTCAGATGTGTAACCAACTGAAGCACCCAGGCACCCCTAGACGGTTTTTTTGAATTTCATTTTCTTTTTTTTTTTTTTTTTTTTAAATTTTTTTTTTTCAACATTTTTTATTTATTTTTTTGGGACAGAGAGAGACAGAGCATGAACGGGGGAGGGGCAGAGAGAGAGGGAGACACAGAATCGGAAACAGGCTCCAGGCTCCGAGCCATCAGCCCAGAGCCTGACGCGGGGCTCGAACTCACGGACCGCGAGATCGTGACCTGGCTGAAGTCGGACGCTTAACCGACTGCGCCACCCAGGCGCCCCTGAATTTCATTTTCTAAATGTTCATTGGTAGTATACAGAATACAACTGATTTTTGCATACTGACTTTTTATCTATCCTGTATCCTTGGAAAATTCACTTACTAATTTTGTAACTTTTCCTAGATTCATTAGGACTTTCTAAGCATACTCTCAATTCACCTACAAATAAATGCAGTTTATTTTCTTTATAATCTACATGCCTTTCATTTCTTTTTCTTGCCTAATTGTGCTATGACCGTGATATGTTATCTTCTTTTAAATATTGCTGAGTTTGACTTGTTAATATTTTAAGAAATTTTGCATACATATTTATAAGGGATGTTGGTTTGTAGTTTAATTTTCTTACAATGTCTTTGTATAGTGTGGGTATCAGGATAATGCTGGCCTGACAGAATGTGCTAAGTTTTCCTTTCTCCTTTATTTTCTTAAGGGCTTTGGGTAAGATTGATATTATTTTTTAAATGTTTAGACTTCAAGAGTGAAACTACGGGGCGCCTGGGTGGCTCAGTGGGTTAAACGTCCACCTTTGGCCCAGGTCATGATCTCATGGCTCGTTAGTTCGAGCCCCGCATCGGGCTCTGTGCTCACAGCTGAGCCTGGAGCCTGATTTGGATTCTGTGCCTCCCTCTCTCTCTGCCTATTTCTCTCTCTCTCTCCTTCAAAAATAAACATTAAATAAATTTTTTTTTAAAAGAGTGAAACTATATCTGGGCTTGAACATTCCTTAACGGAAAATTATTAAGTATCAATCTAATCTCATGGTATACACACCTACTATTCTATTTTTGCTTGTTTTTCTTATTTTGTATGTGTAAAGGAATTTGCATATTAAGTTGGCTGTTGAATTTATTGGCTCAATGTACTGAAGACTTAAACTACTAATGTGTATGGTAATATCCACTCTTTCATTCCTGACACTATTAATTTGTGTTTTCTCTTTATTTCTTGATCAGACTAGCTAAAAGTTTATCAATTATATTAACCTCTTCTATTGATTTTTCTCGTTTTTATATCATTGATATATCCCTTACCTATTGTTTTATTCTTCATACTTTGAGTTCAATTTGTACTTCCTAATCTAGCTTTTTTTTTTTTTAAGAGAGAGTGTGCAAGTGGGGGAGAGGGGCCAAGGGAGGGAAAGAGTGAAAGGGGGGGGAGAGAAAGAGAGAGGGAGAGAGGGGGAAGGGAGAGGGAGAGACGGAGAGACAGGGAGAGAGAGGGGGAGAGAGGGAGAGAATATGAATCTTAAACAGGCTCCATGCTCAGAAGCCCAACAAGAGGCTCGATCCCATGACCATGAGATCATGCATGACTTGAGCCAAATCAAGAGTCGGACACTCAACCAACTAAGCCACCCAAGCTACCCCTCTTCTCTAGCTTTTTAAGGTGGATGCTTGTATGAGTGATTTCTAGATCTTTCTTCTTTTCTAATATGATCATTTAAAACTTTACATTCTTTGTTGTTAGCAGATGTTTAATGTGCATTCTTTACTTCTTTGTATAGACCTAAATTTCCATCTGGTACCTTTTTCTACCCAAAGAACATCCTTTAACATTTCTTGCATTTAAATTTTCTTTCAGTGGTTATACAACTTAAGCTGAATCTAACAAATTTTATTGTCTTGTATTTTTGTTATCATTCACTTCAAAATGTTTTCCAATTGCATTAGTTTCCAATTGTCTTATTTACATATGACTTAATTTCTAAAAATTTTAGGATTTTCCAAATTTTTTATTACTGATTTCTAATTTAATTTCCTTGAGACTTAAGAACTTATTCTATGTAACTTCAATCCTTCTAAACTTATTGGGACTTATTTTGCAGCCTGGCATATGTTAGCAAATGTTCATGTACACTTGTAAAGAGTATGTATCTGCTACTGTTGAGTGGAAAGTTCTTTAAGTGTCAATTAGGTTGGGTTGGTTCAGAGTGGTGTTCAAGTGCCCTATATCCTAAATGATTTTCTGTCTACTTGCTCTATCAACTTATCAGTCAACTTACTTGTTTACTCAGAAATGAGTGTACCTCTGACTATACTTTGTAGATTTTTCCATTTTTCCTTTCAGTTTTGTCAGTTTTTCCTTAATATATTTCATAGCTCTATTAATAACTGCACTATTGACTAACTTTTAGGGATTATTTCTCTTGAAGTAAAATGTCCCCCCCCCCATTGTCTACGGTAACATTCTGTAAACTAATATACATTCTTTGATATTAATATGGTTACTCTAACATTCTTATGATGAGTGCTTGTATGATACATGTTTTGTTATCCTTTTACACTGTGTCTTTTACATTAAAAAAATTTTTTTTAACATATATTCATCTTTGAGAGACAGAGGCAGAGTGTGAGCACGGGAGGGATAGAGAGAGAGGGAAACACAGAACACAAAGCAGGCTCCAGGCTCTGAGCTGTCAGCACAGACCCCAATGTGGGGCTTGAACCCACAAACCGTGAGATCATGACCTGAGCTGAAGTTAGACACTTAACTGACCGAGCCACCAGGCACACCTCTGTGTCTTTACATTTAAACTGCGTTTCTTTTAGACAGATTTGGTCTTACTTCTTCAATCACTCTTACATTCAGCTTTTTAAATCAATATGTGTAGTCCATTGACATTTAATGTAATCATTAATATGGTTAGATTTAAAATTACCATCTTGGTATTTATTTTCTATTTGTCCCATATGTTCTTTGTTCTTTTTTTTTAGGAAAAGAACTTCTTTTGGATTAACTGAATATTTTAAATTACAGTTAACCCCTGAACAACCCAGGGATTAGGGATGCTGACCACTCACACAGTTGAAAATCCACATATAACTTTTGACTCCCCCCAAACTTAAATACCATAGCCTGTTGTTGACTGGAAGCCTTACCGATTACTAGTAAGTTAAAATGTATTTTGCGTATTATATGTATTATGCACTATATTCTTATAATAAAGCTAAATAAAATCAGAAGAAAGAGAAAATACATTTACAATGCTGTAGTTTATGTACTGTACAGTATTTACAGGAAAAAAATCCACATATAAGTGGACTTGTACAGTTCAAACCCATGTTGTTCAAGGGTCAACTGTACATATGATTTCCTTTATTGCCCTGTTAAATGTATCTCCACTATTTTTTTCAGTGCTAATTCCAGGACAGGGGACATTTCTGCAAACATCTTCCTCAAAGGACTGATAGTAAATACTTAAGACTTTTGGGCCACATTGTCTCTGTTACAACTACCCAACTCTACCAGTATAGTGCAAAGGCAGCCACAAACATGCATCTATGAATGACTGTGGTTGCGTTCCAGAACTTTACTTACAAAGCAGGCAGCTGGCCCAAGGGCTGTACTTTGCTGAGTTTGCTGAGTCTACCTGACAAAATTATGCTGCTTCCTGTATAGTGTTAAGAAGATTACAACAATATACTTTCACTCTTCCCCTTCTTATCCTTTGTGCTATTATCATAAATTTTGATTCTTCGTATATTATAAACTCATTTTACATTGTTACTATTTTAAATAATCATCTTCTTAAAGAAAGTACTTAAATGATAAAAATGTCCTTTATATTTTACCTATGTATTTACTATTTTAGGCTCTTCACCTCTTTGTATAAATCTGCATTTCCATCTGGTATTCTTTTTCTACCTGAAAAACATCCCTTGACATTTGTTGCAATGTAAATCTCCTAGAAGCAAATTCTCTCAGCTTTTGCCTAAAAAAGATCTTTAGGGGCACCTGAGTGGCTCAGTCGGTTAAGCATCTGAGTTTGGTTCAGGTCATGATCTCACGGTCCATGGGTTTGAGCCCCATGTTGAGCTCTGTGCTGAGAGCTCAGAACCTGGAGCCTACTTTGGATTCTGTGTCTCCCTCTCTCTCTGCCTCTCCCCACCTCATGCTCTGTCTCTGTCTCTCAAAAATAATAAACATTAAAATAAATTTTAAGATATTTAATTCGCACTCATTTTTAAATATTATTCTCAGAGAGTAAAGGATCTTAGTTGGAAAGGTTTCTTTCAACATTTTAAAGATGTCATTCCATATATGTCTTCAGTTTGCAATGTGTGATAAGCAGTCAGCAGTTTTTCTTACAATATTTGTTTCCCTGTATGTAAACGTATATTCTTTTCTATGGCTTTTTATTTTTAAGGACTTTATTTTTAAGTAATCTCTACATTCAACGTGGGGCTCAAGCTCACAATCCCAAGATTCAATGCTCCACCAATGGAGCTAGCCAAGTGCCCCTGTATGGCTGCTTTTCTGATGTTCTCATTTCCAGTAATTTGGTTTTTTAATATGTCCTGGTATGATTTTATGTTTATCCTGCTCAAGTTTCACTGAGCTTCTTAGGTTATGGGTTAAAATTTTTCTTCCTATCTTAAAATTCTGGAAACATTAGTCTTTCAAATATTTTTTCTACTTTCCTTCCTCCTTGGAATCCAATTGTTTTCTTTATTTTCGTTCTTTCCGGTTAGATTGTGGTTGTTTCTATTCTTCTACTGTCCCTTATTCAAGTTTACTCATGTTATCTTCTGCAATAACTAATTTGCTCTTAAGTCTCTCCATGAAATTCTCCAATTCAGAAAATGTACTTTTCATAGTTTGTAAGTTACATCTGGGTCTTTATTATAATTTCTATTCTCTCCTGTTTGTTTTCATGTTTTTCTGTAACTCTTTGAACATATTAATGATAGTTGTTTTAAAGTCCTTGTGTACTAATGCCTATAATTTTTGGTTCTGTTTCTGATCACATTTTTATCTTTTTATCATCCAGTAATGTTTTTTGAATGTTAGACATTCAAATGTAACATTACTAGATATGTACATTGCTGAGTATCTGCATTCTGTGTCTTCCTTTAATAAATATTATTGAGTTTTATTTTGACAGGGAGCTAATTTACTTGAAATCACTTTGATCTTTCTCAAGCTTCATTTTTCAGCTTTATAAAGGAAGGATTGGAGTAGTCTTTACTCTAGGGTAAGGTCAACCTACTCCTAGCATGTCGGGATCTCGACCAAGTGTAATTCCTTACAGTTGTTCAATTTAGTTTCTCCAGTAGTTTGTCTTTGTCTAGTAGTTGTCTAATAGAATCTCACCCTATGCATCCAACAGATGAGTATTCAGCTAAAACTCAAGGCAACCTCTGTCCAGATATCTGGAGCTTTTTCTCAGTGTAATCCTCTCCTCTCAGGTACTCTGCCCTAAGTCCAGATACCTCACCCTCCCTAAACTTTGACTTGTCTCTTCAACTCAGCAAGACTGCTATGTACTTCTTACTCTTCTTGAGATCCCCTTCCTCTGTGCCATACCTAAAATTTTGCCACCAGCCAAAAAAAAAAACAAAAACAAAAACAAAAAACAAACAAAAAAAAAACCCATCAGGGAAATCACAGAGAGATTTAGAGAGACAATTCTTTCATATATTTTGCAAGTAGTCTAGTTGGAAATCAGTTACTCCATCACAGCTGGAAGTTAAAATCTCTATTTACTTTTTCCACTAAGAGTTTCAAAGTTTTCATTTAGACATTTAGTACTTTAATATATCTGGAGTTTTATACATGATGTGAGATGGAGACCTGATTTCATTTTTTTTCAAATGTACATTTTTTTCTGGCTCCAATTATTCAATGGTCTCTACTTTTCCACATTGATTTGAGATTCCACCTCTACTACTTAACAACAAAGTTTCACACGTGTATGGGTCTCTTCCTCAGTATTCAATTTTATTCCTCTGGTCAATTTGTTGATCCTATGCTAATATCACACTCTCAAGTATTATAATCAGTCATAAAATCTTCCAGAGTAAATCCCTCTTTACAGTTTACAATCTTTAGGTGGTCCCTACTTCTTAGCCTTTACTTTTCTGTATAACATTCTCAACCCATCGTGTGGTGTGAATAACCCTGTTGTAATTTATATTGGAATTGCAGTGAACCTACAAATCAATATGAGGAAAATTGGTATTTCTATAATATGAGGTATTATTTTCCACAAATATGGTATATCTCTCCTTTTATTTAAAATCAATCTTCTTTAACATTTCTTCCAAAGTTCTACAATTTTCCTTATTTAACCCTTATAATCCTTTGTTACACTGCTTCTTTCAATACATGGTATTCTTGATACTATTATTAATGATGTCCTCTCTTTCATTACATTTCTGGTAGTCTACTGCTGATATAAAGAAATGCAACCTACTTTCATATATGAATATTGTATCGAGCCACTGCTAAACTCTTATATTTAGCAATCTGTAGTCTTGTCCTCTCTATTCATATCACCAATACCTTAGTACAGGCCACTATTGTCAACTGAAACAACTTCTAATTAGTCTCCTAGTCTCTAGGTTTGCACTCCACCCTGGAGTTAAAAATTCTTTTTTTTTTTTTTTTAACTTATTTATTTTAAGTAATGTCTATATCCAACAAGGGGCTCAAACTCAAGACCCTGAGGTCAAGAGTCACATGCTCTTTCACTGTCTTCTGAGTCAGCTGGGCGCCCCTGGAGTTAAAAATTTTTACTGGTCTTGTTATCTCTCCTTTGTATACACTACTCCTACTGTCTTCCTATCTCTTTGCAGCCAACCTAACTTCTCCTTATTCTTTTAGTTTCTGATTGCTGTCCTCAAATACTTCCTAGACTAAATTAACTATTCCTTTTATGCTTAATCCTCCTCTATCTCTTATCACTCTCAATTGTTTCTGTCTCCAATTAAACTACAGTTGATCCCTGAACAAACCTTTCAGAGGTCTGAACTGTGTGAGTCCATTTATATGTGGATTTTTTTTCCATACATAAACTACAGTACTGTCAATGTATTTTCTCTTCCTTCTAATTTTCTTTTTTTTTTTTTTTTAATTTTTTTTAACGTTTATTTATTTTTTGGGACAGAGAGAGACAGAGCATGAATGGGGGAGGGACAGAGAGAGAGGGAGACACAGAATCAGAAGCAGGCTCCAGGCTCTGAGCCATCAGCCCAGAGCCCGACGCGGGGCTCGAACTCACGGACCGCGAGATCGTGACCTGAGCCGAAGTCGGAGGCTTAACCGACTGAGCCACCCAGGCGCCCCCCTTCTAATTTTCTTAATAACATTTTTTAATCTGGCTTACTTTACTGTAATAATACACTATATGATCATATAACATACAAAATCCATTAATCAACTATTTGTGTTATCAGTAAGTTATCCAGTCAATAGTAGGCTATTAGTTTTGGGGGAGTCAAAAGTTACACGTGGATTTTCAACTGCATGAGGGTCGGCACCCCTAACTACCATGTTGTTCAAGGGTCAAGTTGTATTAACTTTTTGAGAACAAGCTTGTATCTTCATTTCCACATACTCCCAGAACCTACCAGTCTTTAACATGTTAGAAGATTGATACATAACTGTTCAACAAATGCAAAAATAAAATCTCACTTGTATTTGAAAGATCCCCTGAAATAGAATTGTTTGTCCCACTCTGCAGATCAAGAAATGCACAAATCTGCATTTGTGACTCAAGAAACTCAAGCAACATTACTCTATCTTACTACTTATAGGATGACAAAATACATAATAAATGTTTACCATAAATATAATTTTTTCATTTAAATTTGTGTTTTGAATAACTATTTTTAAGAAGGTCAAAAAAAGAGTTTACAAAAAAAACAACACAATAGTCACTGGGGCGCCTGGCTGGCTCAGTCAGTTAAGCAACCAGCTCAGGTCATGATCTTAAGATTTGTGGGTTCAAGCCCCGCATCAAGTTCTGTACTGACAGCTCAGAGCCTGGAGCCTGCTTTGAATTCTGTGTCTCCCTCTCTCTCTGCCTCTCCCCAACTCTGTCTCTCTCTTTCAAAAATAAATAAACATTAAAAGAATTTTAAAGAAGTTTTAACTTATAATCATCATCATCATCATCATCATCTCTCCACAGAGGCATAAATCTTTCAGAAATTCCAGAACATATGTTTTTTTTAATGCAGGAACACATGCCAAAGACCATTTCCATTTCTTACATGCAAGCTAGTATTAAAATCCTTACCTGTGTTACTTCCTCTACACCAGTCATCTGGTACTTCCTCATCCTTTCAAATACTGAATGATCTGCACAGCCCCCCTGTGGACCATATTTATGGGGATAGTCTACAACACAAAGAAGCAGTGTCATTACTATCACATGCTTGATATTACTAATTACCTGATAAATGAAAAACAATGTCACAATTCATGAAAGCCACCAATGCTTGTTGAGCATTCTCATTTTAAAACCTGGCAGGTTTGTAAGTTTTCCCTCAATAAAATATCACTGGTCTCTAGATTTTTGTCATATAGATGATTTGTGAATTCTAAAAAAGAACAATAATATTCCTTATTCTAGGTTTAATTTTCCCAACCTTTCCTGCTTCAGATATATAAAGTATGTTAATACTGAAATTTACTTCATTTTGTAATTTATAACATTCCCTCCACATTAAATTTCATATGCTGCACATGTACACCTCAAGCTGAACTACAGTTAGACTAATATAATATTCTACTGGCTTGAATTCCTTCAATGAATACCAACTGGACTCAAGGAAAAGTGATTTAGGAACATGCTCCATGGCATAGTAAAAGGAGACTGAGTTTAAATTTCTTCCATGTGTAATTCAAGTGAATGCTATTAGCCAGGAACAATTTTATCATCATTTGTTTTCCCTTTATAATTAAGCAGTGATTATTTTTAGTCTTTTAAAAGTTTATTCCATTCTCTCAAATTTCATGTACTTCTCCCTTATTAGGGTTCTCCATATTCATGAACATATTTCATAATTTAATCAAGTTACCATAATTAAGAGAACTGTCAAAATAAAAATACCAAGACATGGGTGAGAGGGGAAGCACTGAAAAGTCCTTAAGTAGTTTAAGACATAATACACAGAACTATAATTAGAAATACTGCAGGCAGTTTCTTAAGAAAATCTAGAACCTTGGGGCTCCTGGGTGGCTCAGTTGGTTAAGCCTATGACTCTTGGTTTTGGCTCAGGTCATTACCTCACGGTTTGTGAGATGGAGCCCTGCGACAGGCTCTGCACTGACAGCGTGGAGCCTGCCTGGGATTCTCTCTCTCCTTCTCTACCTGGCCCCTTCCCTCCTCACGTTCGTTCTCTCAAATAAACTCTTTAAAAAAGAAAAAAAAAAATCTAGAACCTATAGCGGATACTAGTGGCCTATTTCTTTGGAAATAGTAATAATTTTATTTCAAATTTATTTAAATTCTAGTTAACATATAGTGTAATACTGGTTTCAGGAGCAGAATTAAGCAATTCACCACTTACATACAACACCCAGTGCTCATCATAATACAATACAAATTTATTTATTTATTTATTTATTTATAATTTTTTTTGACATTTATTCATTTCTGAAAGAGAGACAGAGCATGAGTGGGGGAGGGGCAGAGACAGAGGAAGACACAGAATCCAAAGCAGGCTCTAGGCTCCGAGCTATCAGCACAGAGCCTGACGCGGGGCTCGAACTCACCAACTGTGAGATCATGACCTGAGCCAAAGTCGGACGCTCAACCGAGCCACCCAGGTACCCCAATACAATACAAATTTAAACTGGCAGTTAAGAAGTAGTGGTATGGACAACCTACATTTACTGATATTAATAACTCTGACTTAAACTTTAAATTAGTTTTTTATTAGAGGTCAAGACTGCAAAAGCTGTAAAATTCTAATCAATAAATGTGAGATGATAGACTTAAAAAGGTACCACTTTATAACCTCACATGTATAAAGTGACTTAGGTAAGGATCATCGATGGATACTAAAACCACTAGGTGAAAGATATGAGGTAACAGGATATTCATGGTCACTGAAAGTATCACCCCATAAATTACTTACTAATTATAAAGGAAAAAGATAACTTCACACTAAAGATGTGGTAATGATCACTTCATTTACCAGGTAATGAAGCGAAGCACTACCAGTAGTAGAGAGATATGTGCCTCTTGACGCAATGCAATAAGGAATGCCCAGCTATCCCTCTACAGTATTCTTGACAAAATATGCTCATTGAACCTAATCATGAATAAACAATCAAACACACACCAAAATGCAGAATATCCTAAGTCACGGACCTAGACATGTGAAAATCAGCAATGTCACTTAAAGGGGGGAAAAAAAACAGAAAAAGTTGAGAACTAAGGGTGGGGAGCCTGGCAATAGAGACACTAAAAAAGACATAATAAACAAATGTCAAAAAGGTATTTTTAGTACAACTGAAAAAATGTGATTCTTTTTACCAAATTAATACCAATTTAAATTAATACCAAAAAAATATGGTATTACTGAATTAATGTTAAAATTTTTAGGGGTGAAACAATACTAGCTATTTAGGAAAATGTACATATGCTTAGGGATATGTGTTTTAGGGGATGAATTTACATTTGAAATTTTCAAAATAAAATTAGGACTAAAGGACTGCAATATTGTTGGAACAAACTTAAATGATTTCAAAGTGGAAAACATACAACTGAAGTGCTAAATGAGAAAAAAATTAATACATTTATTATTTTACCATTTCAAAGTTTGGCTGTGGGAAAATACAATATCATCCAACATGTATCTAATAAGAATCTACCACAAAGGCTGAAAAGTTTTGCAATATGAATATGCCCAGAGTTTTAATTCTCACCTTTTAGAATATTTGGGGTTATTATCACAATACCATCTTCTGATACTATAATTTTAACCTGAAAATATCCCAATAAGCCTTGCCCAGATTCTTAATGGAATCTAACTTGCCTGAACCACCACGTGAAGAAGTTCCTCCATACCAAGAACACTCATTTTAATAAATAAGGAAAAATTACACAGGCATACTCATAGACAAGTGTATACACATACTTAAGCACCTTTTGCAGTTAACAGAATTTAGATCCCTTGAAATTTTGCTCCTTACTTTAATTTTTATTAAAAAGCCAGGTTCAGAGTTTGATATTATTTATAAATCCATAATTTTGTACTATTTTATTTTACTCCCATGCTAGGACAGTCCAGTCTCTAGTAACTAAGAATGTGGACTGATTCTTTGGCTTAGTTTTCCCTGAACTCCTGGCTAAGGAAATGGTTTATCTAAGATAACAATGTGTATAAGGAGGAACCCCTCTGCTGATGACTGTGGCAGCAACTAGGCAGATAAGTAAAAACTGTACTCAGAATTACTGATACACAAAATATTTTGCCATATAAAATGGATGAAACTACACATTTTCAAAAGTTTAGTTTCTGTTCCAATGTGATAAGCAACTAAATTTACGATTCAATTAGTACATTATGTTTTTATTTTTCCATTAATGGGTCAGTGTGTGGTGCCCTAATTTAGATTTGTTTATTAAGTCAGTATTTAAGTTAATAAAAATCTATTTCACCACTTACTTAGGCTAATTAAAATCAATGAAATAAATATATATTTACCATCTGATGAAATATTATAGTTGAATTAAACATCTCCCAAAACATACACAAAAAAGAGCTATTTTGACCTCTGAAACTAATACAACTGTGCATGTTAACTGTATTTTCTTTAAAATTAAAAACTTAAAAAAAAGAACTACTTTAAACTATAGTTCTATCATATTTCTTAAAACCATCTTAATAAGTGCCAAATCCAAACTGCTATCTCTCACACAGACATGAGCACAGACACATGAGCATGGAACACTGATGACCCCACTCCCAAATAAAAAACTATTTAACTTAGCCTTTCAAAAAACAAACCCTGTGATTAAATCATTACAATCAATTTTCAAGTGAACTTTCCCTAAATGTCCTTGGTCTCCCCATCCCGCATGCCATGCAACTACTAGAAGGAAAGGAAAGGAAAAGAAAGGGAAAGGGAAATGGAAAGGGAAAGGGTAAAGGAAATGAAAAAGGAAAAAGTAAAAGAAAAGAAAAGGAAAGAAATAAGAAAGGAAAAAAGATGGGAGGGGAGGAGAAGGGACAGGAGGAGAGGACAGGAGGCAAGGGAAGGAAAGGGGAGGAGAGGGAAGAAAGAAAATGAAGGGAAAGGAAAGAAAGAGGAAAGGGAAAAATGAAAGAAAGAAAATGGGGGCAGAGGGACTAATGTGTTTACTAAAATATATAAACTTCCCAAAAACCCTTCGTATCAGTATGTCACTTAACCAATAAAAAAGTTTTTATTCAAAATTTTTACTTGAAAAACAATTTTTTCTGGCATCTGGTTGAGCGTCCAACTTCGGCTCAGGTTATGACCTCAGGTTCTAGGATTCAAGCCCCACATTGGTTTCATTGCTGTTAGCACAGAGCCTGCTTCAGATCCTCTGTCTCCCCACCTCTGCCCCTCCCCAGCTCAAGCTCTTTCTCTCAGAAAATAAATAAACATTAAAAAAAAAAATAAACAATTTTACTCTTGGCTTAGTTTGGCAGCCATTGACCAACAGGTCCTCATTATCCTGTGTTCAAAGGCAGACTGAATTCTCCACCTCCGTTCCAAGTTAGGTAGGACATATAACCAAGTTCAAGTTGAAGGAATGTGAGCAGTAGGGAAGTGCACTAGCCAGGATCCTCCATGCTCTTTTCACCTGAATGTCTCCTGGGAGATAACCTGGGAACAGCATAAAATAAAGTACCCCAGATTCTTGGGGCGCCTGGGTGGCTCAGTGGGTTAAGCATCCAACTTCCGCTCAGGTCACGGTTTGTGAGTTCGAGCCCTGCATCTGGGTGACAGCTCAGAGCCTGGAGTCTGCTTCGGATTCTGTGTCTCCCTTTCTCTCTGCCTCCTTTCCTTCTCATTTACCCTCTCTTCTCTCTCTTAAAAATAAACATTTTTTTTTAAAAAGTATCCCAGATTCCTGAATTACTTACTGAAGAAAAGCTGCCTAATAAGGAATACTCACATTACATTGTCACTGTTTAATGAATTTTTAGTGCATTTTGTCACTGAATATGGGAGCTATTTGGTACTGCAGTTAGCAATGCCTTAATACATGGTGAAAACGTTTGTCAAGGAGAACAGAACAATTCATTTATACCTGCTTTCCAATGGCATTTAGCAATTTTTTCCAATCACCGACAGTACCAAAATAATCTTAGACTAGGATATCAGAAATTCTTTAGCAGTTAGTATTTATTGTCATTTTCTGAATGTTTTCATTTATAACTACTTTTCACTTATCCCCAGTCAGAACTCTTGCCAAAAAATCATCATATAGTTAAGTTGAAGACTGATACAGTACAGTAATAATTCTATCTTTTAACTAAAGATAAATCTCATAAACCCTATACTATCCAGATAAAATATTTTACATGCTTAGGGAAATGTACTATTATCACTGTTCAAAGAATTTTTCAAAATTTACTCAATGCAAGATTTTCAGTTTTAGAAAGCAAAAGAGCTGTGAAGCTTGTTAGCACTGTGGTTATAAGTCCACCACATAATACATATGTCAAAATAACATTTTTGTTATATATAATTTATATATATTATATATAATTTAGTTCAACTAAAATACTTCAAGATATAAATCATTTGATTAGCTTGATACTATTCACACTTGAGAAATAACAAAAATAATCTGATCATGATAGGAATTGGGATTTACCTCCATTCAAAACACACTAACAAATATATTTTTAATCTGTTTCTACACAGGCAAAAAAGAGCTACTACAAAGTATTTCTGGAAAAAAGAATTTAAACTTCCAAACATTTGAACCAGTAAATGTGCATGGCATTTAATGTATTATCTTACTGAATTCAGATACAAAACAAAAATGTCCCTGTTTTAAAGTGTAACATCATTTTCTTTAATACAATAAGGGAAGCCAAAGAAGAATATACATGTCTGATTTATATAAACCCAGCAGTCCCTATTATATAGTAACCCAATAAAATATAAATACTTTCCAGATATTAATAATACTAGACACATTGACACTCTTGTCATCAATACATTGCCAGTGATGCTCGGCATTTGAGCATTAAGATTAAGGTAAACAAGGGTGCCTGGGTGGCTCAGTTGATTAAGCGTCCAAGTTCAACTCAGGTCATGATCTCGCGGTTTGTGAGTTGAAGCCCCGTGTAGGGCTCTGTGCTGACAGTTCAGAGCCTGGAGCCTGCTTCGGATTCTGTGTCTCCCTCTCTCTCTGCCCCTGCCCGGCTCACACTCCATCTCTCTCTCTCTCAAAAATAAATAAGCATTAAAAAAAAATTTTTTTAAAGGTTAAGGTAAGCAAACAAGTACTGCCTAAAAGGTATCTCATCTATTTGATAAAATACATAAAGCTAATATATTTACAGACATAAATAAACATACATAGGTGTACACACACATACATATTTGTGACACTATACATGTAGCTGATGTTAGGGTAGATTTCTTTCTACCATTCCTCCACAGTCAGAAGTCAAACACATATTGGGGCGCCTGGGTGACTCAGTCAGTTAAGTGTCCAACTTCAGCTCACATCATGATCTCACGGTTCGTGAGTTCAAGCCCCGTATCAGGCTCTGTGCTGACAGCTCAGAGCCTGGAGCCTGCTTTGGATCCTGTGTCTCCCCTCTCTCTGCCCCTCCCCTACTCATACTCTGTCTCTCTCTCAAAAATAAAATAAATATTTTAAAAATATATATTTTAAAGAAGTCAAACAAATACTAGTATAATAGCACACCATCTATAGGCTAACATCAGCAGCAGTTGAAAGGAAGCCAGTAGAAACTTAAGAACACAACCATCACCTAGCAGGCCATTATTCCCCAGGGTGAAAGGACGGCCTATAAGAAGATCACTCAGCCTCATCCCACCTCCAATAAGTTGTACGGCTGGAATCAAGAGACTACCTATGTTTAAGAAAATCACCTCCTCTGGTCCACCACCTGGGAGAGTCAAGAAACTCCTGCAGCACTGTCCAACTCCATCAGGCAGGCTCCAGCAAGAATCAAGGGGGGACCCAAAAACTCTTCCTGTTTTAGGGAAGACATTCCCCTGCCCCTCATGTCTCTAAACACTCACAACTATCTACCACCTTCTGCCTTGGGACCTTCAAGGACTATTGTCATTGTAACCCAGCTTTTATATTAATGAGACTATACCACCAACTACTCTAACTCATTATAGGTATTTGCTGCCCCCCAGGTCACTACTTCCCTTTATTTCCTTATTTTTAGCTCTTAACTCACTGTCACTCTCTAACATCATCCCAACATAATTCTTAGTGATTCCAACATTAATGTTGATGATCCTTCCAGTACACTTACCTTTTCTCCAATGATCTTCTCCTACCTGAAGTTCTCACTTACATAATAATTCTTTTGAACCTGTCATTACTAATAAGTGAAACCCATTTACAATCTCAACTTGCACATCCTACTTTCTTTCCATGGCTGTCTTTTCACAACACTCCCTCCAACAATCTTGCAACACCACTAAGAACTTTCCATTTACCAATGTTACCACCTTGCTCACTATCTATCAATGAATATTCTTTCTTCTGTTTATTCAGCTTAAATCCAATAGTCGAGTATTATCATAATTACTTCACTGCATTGGCTTAAAACTTCCTTTCCCTTCCCAATCCCAACTCTCAACCAAATCCTGTTTAAAATGACCTTTCTACCTACAGCCCTGCAAATGAACAGGCCTAAAAAAAACGGGTAACTATGACTATTCTCACTCAAAAATCATAATCTGTAACTCCTAGCAGCTCCTTTGTGCTACCTGGCATGGATACTTTATTTCCAGAGTCCATTCTCAATCTTATTTACCCAGTTAACTGTAGGCACTCACTGCTTTACCACATGAACAGCAGCAATAAAACTGATTGTGCCAGCTGAAACTATGCAAACTATGATCTTAATATCAATGGGGAAAATTATAATTGTTCCCAGGCTTTAAAATATTTAAATACTAAAATACTAATACCTTTTTACTAAATATAGTAAAACTCTCAATACTAAAACTCCTATTATTTATAAATCTATAGGACAATGAAAATAATAAAACTATTATTTAGTACACCATACTTTAAAACATTAGAAACATGAAGAATTAGATCTAAAGAAAAATATAGTGTTTTATTTCTTTATAAATTGTATTTTATATATCATCAGCTAGAGATATACCTTATTGAAAGGTGGATATTTAGGGTAAAAAATATATTTCCAAAGCAACAAAACAATATTTACATGTGCTTCAAATCCTGTCAGCACAAAACTGCCCCAACAGAAAAAAAAAAAAAAGGAATCAAGTGTAGAATTTTCCCTACATACTTTCAAAACTTCTAAAAGACCCTATTTTCCCTGGTCACCACATTAACTATGAAAATGGACAATGACATTTTCCCTCTAAAATTACTGACAATATAATTCCCATTTCTAGAAAAAGCCTTTGTTCAACTAATGAATAAGCCCTCATTGTGATGCTAAATCATAGGATGCACTGTAGTTCCCCTGAAAAGGCCAAACAGCATATTCTTTCACAAAGAATGAATCATTGGTGTAGAATATTCAGCCTATTTAAAACAAAGATCAGCTTTAAATCTATTGCCTTTCTTCCAGTTCTTTTGCATGCCAAACTCTTGCTTTTGTTTTGCTGTAGGAGGGACAAATATAAATAATACATATATTGTGATACTACCTCAAGCAGGAAACAGTTCCAGTTAACTCTCAATCATCCATTCCAGGAAGAGGGAAATATTTACTGTTCAGATTCTCTGTCCAACAGAACTGGTACATAAAACACCCACTGCTTACTGCATCCTAACTAGAGTAGACCTTGCATCCTCACTATTCCCAGTAAGGCTTCCCCACCTCACTGTGACTGACAGGTTAGAATTTTGACTGCAGGGATGCCTCAGTCGGTTAGGCCTCAGACACTTGGTTTCAGCTCAGGTCACGATCATAGTTAGTGAGATCAAGTCCCGCATGATCGCTGATAGCACGGAGTCTGCTTGGGATTCTCTCTGTCCCTCTCGCTGTCCCTCCCCTGCACATGTGCTGGTGTGTGAGGACATGCATTCTCTCTCTCTCTCTCTCTCTCTCTCAAAATAAATAAACTTTAAAAGAAAAAAAAAAAGAAATGTGACTGCAAAACCAAGGTCTTGCCTATGAGATGACTCTAACAGTCAAAACATTTGGTGTAATCTCTCCATTAACATGCTATAAATTACCAAATCCAATGAAATAATCTAATTTTTATTGTATTAATTGAGTTTAAAACAGACGGACTCCACAGACAGACAATGAACAAAAAGCTGTTTTGTCAATATCTGGAGGGTAGGTGGGTAGGGTTCTTGCCCACAAAAATGCCATTTATTCCTAAAGTTGCCAAAAACCAACAAGGATTCACTGATGGAGAGTAAAAAGGGAAAGTAGGCTATTTTATTTTATTTTTTTATTTTATTTTATTTTATTTTACTTATTTTATTTTATTTTATTTTATTTTATTTTATTTTATTTTATTTTATTTTATTTTATTTTATTTTATTTTATAACAGAGGAGTTTGGAGGAATAAAGGAATAGCTAGGACACACCCCAAATGTCCTTTCTTCTAACTCCAGAGGATAGAAGTCCCTTTCTCCCAAACACCCTGTCCCCATTCTCCACATCCAGTTTCTATTTGGGGAGGGTGGGGACAGCATGGGAAGAAAGGCATAGTATGACTGTCCCTGGGAAGGAGAGGAAGCTGAAGATGGTCCCCTTTTCCACATATACTCACAATACTCATCTCCCAGGAAACAGAGATGGGAAGCTGAGACAAGCATGTCCTTCCCCATCCCTGGTTTTTAAGAAGAAAGGGTTAGTGTTGGGAGCCAAGCAGATCATGGGCATCAGGTCAGTAGGAGAATTGTTGCTCTATTATTCTGATCAATTATAAAGAGAATCACTAGACTCTAAGGTGCATTAGGATAAGACCCTCTGTGTCCACAGGATCTCAAACTATCTTATACAAATTAGGCACTCAAATAATGTTAATAAATAAATTAATCATGTGTCAACCACACTCAAATTTTTAAAATAACTAATCATTAAACCTGTAAAACTTACAACTGAAACATGTATTGAAAACCTGTAACATACTGAATCAACATGACCATTATTTCCATTTATTCAGTCTGGGATAGAGAAAATGGGTGAGTCCAGGCCAAAGAAGATGCCAGTTTCATTTCTTTTCTGAAGTCCCTGAGCTGTGGTAGCTAAAAACAAATATTATCAGCCAGAGTAATAGCTACCTTTCTCCTGTCTTCAGAGATTCTTTTCTCTAACAGCCAAAAGTCTACCCTATGTTCAAGGTTCAAGTCAAATGCCATCTCCCCTAAGAAGTACTCCTAAGGATCCCTAAGGCTCCCTCAGTGTGCACTACCCTCAGTACTCTGATGACATTTTGCTTAAGCATTTATCACATTCTGACGATATTACTGACTGGAAATTCCCCTGAAGGATTTTCTTTTGAAGTCTTAATCCTTCCTATACATTCACAAATCAATAAACATTTGTTGAATTTAATTTTTCAGTCAGCAGCTGGTTTCCATTCCTCTTCAAAGGTCATCCATTAACCAAAGACCTATAAACTGCTGACTCCAATAACCTCCTTTTGGCCTTCATTCCATCCGCAATAACTAGGAACTGTCTGCAACTTAAAACTGTTTCTACATGAAGGTGTGCTCTAAATCCCTAACTACTTTACAGATTCACATAAAATAGAACCTGTTCAAAATTAGGGCGTGTATGCACATAAATTTCCTAATTGTGTGTCAGTGTTGTTTTTCATTGCGTCAATTTCTTTACAAAACAAGTAATGAGGAAAAAAAAAAAACTGTTACCAAACATCAGCAATACAAGAATAAATAGACACAGAGTACACATCCTCAAAGAACTTACAGTCTAGCTGGGATATTAGACATATATAAACAAGAATCCATTTAAATTCACCAACTGTTAAGTGTTGCCGCAATTATCCACAGTTCATAAACAGTTAAATATTGGTTGAATTTAATTACTCATCCAGTCAACAGCTGTCTTCCTTCCATGCCTCTTCTCAGAGGTCAATCATATGGACCACTGACCTGTAAACTGCTGGATTCAAAACACAGCAACAACTCGCCGATACATAAATGACAGTAAAGAGAGGACACCCAGAACTGACGGGCCAGAAAAGACTTCTAGAAATATTATTTCTGAACTGCATTTCAAAGGATGAGTGTTGGTTTGGGGGAAAAAGAATCTATAAGATCAGTGTTTCTTCTGCTCTCTTGCTTCCACAAGGTTCATCTTAAGTTTCCAAAATGTCTCCTTTCTAGAGCTCAGGTAACAGACCAAGGCATTTAAAAGTCCTTAGTATGTATTTCATCCTCCTGTCTTTTTTCAAATTTATCATACGTAAAATGATGTTTAATCAATCAGTAGTTGATGGGCTACTATCAAAAGCTTTAGAGTTTTTATTTTTAATAACCCAAAACTAGAAACAACCCAAATGTCCATTGACAGGTGAATGCATAAACATCCATACAATGAAATACTACTCATCAATAAAAAGTAATGCACTATTAATATACACAAAAACATAGATGAATCTCAAAAAAATTGTGCTAAATTAAAGAAGTCAGATTTTTTTTAAGAGTACATAATACAGGAGCACCTGGGTGGCCCAGTCAGGTAAGCGTCTGACTCCTGATTTTGGCTCAGGTCATGATTTCGTGGTTCATGACTTCAAGCCCCATGTCAGGCTCTGTGCAGAGATCCTGCTGGAGATCCTCTCTCTCCCTCTCCCTCTGTCCCTCCCCCACTCATGAGCATGTGCTTTCTCTCTCTCTCTCTCTCTCTCAAAAATAAATAAACTTAAAAAAAAAAAGAGTACATAATATAAAATCACATTTACATAAAATTCTACAAAATGAAAACTAGCCTGCAAGTTTAGTGCCTGAGGAAAAAAGGGTTGAGAAGAGAAGGACTACACTGAGTAGGAGGAAGATTTTGGGGGGAAATGGATACATACACTATCTTGACTATGGTGATAGTTTCCCAGATGTACACAAATGCCAAAAAACTATCAAATAGTATACGTTACATATAAGCAGTTTTGAAGATAATGTATACCACAGCAGTGTTTAATAGTAAAAAGGGGGGAAGAATTTAAATGTCCACGTAGTTGATGGGTTGCTAAACAATACATTCACCAATGAAACAACAAAATATTACACAACCGTTCAAAAGAAAAATGTTAATGGCAGTGGACACACTTCTACTTCATTTACAGGCAAAAATGTAATTTTTATATAGTCATTTGATAATCAGCAAAATCAAAAATATTTCCAGCTCTACAGAAAAAGTAGTTAGATATCACCCAATTTTAGAAGAGATAAGGGATATTAAAGATCTGGTCTAATGCCCTCATTTTATACACAGAAACTGAGACCTATTTACTTGCATAAAAAAAGTAAGACCTTCCCATAAGGTCACAAAGCTATTCTAGTGCATCATCTTGATTTCCCTTCTACTCCATTCTCATACACATGGCATGCCTCAGTTCTCTGACACATTACCTCTTATGCTTTCTCCCTATCACGTCTGTCACTAACTTGTATGATCCTGACCAAATGAATTAAACCCTGAAACCGTTTTAACTAGTTGATCTACAAGGCCACCTTTAAATCCACATTCTAACACTCCCTAAGCTGCTGAAACCAAAAACAGCGACATCAATGAATTCTAACTGTAATGTCTGAATATAAATAGGCAAGAAAGCAAGACTGCTTATGCAGATTATCTAATTTACAAATTTACAAGCCATGAACAAAGGATTAAGTGGTACTCTGACCCTTGTCATAACTGTTCACACTTCTATGTACTAGAAGAAAGTGCTTTTTACTACTAAGTACAGAATTGAACAAGTGTGAATTTAAGATGATAAATACATGTGGTTATCACCACCACATCTGAGTATCAAAGCGACTGGAGAAGTTATTAAATATTTTCACTGAAAGCTGTGCCTATGTTCTTGTACCACCTCAGAAGCCATTCCCTAAGGTTCTCCAGAACAGCAATATCATTCTCCATGGTGGCTTCATAGATTTATGCCAAGAGGTGCAAAAACAGTATTAAAAGAAGAGTAACCAAATTCTCATCAGAATGCCTACCCAAAGTTGGTATACCCAAAGGTGGTATACATCACAGGTCATTTGCTTCTGCTGAGAATAACACACGCACACACACACACACACACACACACACGGACACTAAGTTCACTCAAGCATGTACACAGTGTTCTAAACAATCACACAGTAATTAAGTTGTGAAAATAAATTATTAGGACTTAAGAAAATTCTATGAAATTAATAACATACATTAAAGGAAAATCTTTCCCTTTTAATTAGTCATAAAGTAGAATATCCTTTGCTAAATATATTAAGGAGAGAATCTGGCTTATAACCACAAAAGTTGCAAATGTGTCATTTTAGAGAGGCTTACAGATTTCAGAAAAGCCCCAGAAATCCTTGGAGTAATGTTAGAATTGACAGTTTTTTCCCTTGAGTGAAGCAGAAAAGCACACGGTTAAGAATACAAGATCCATAATAAAGTGACATGTTTTCTAAGCCTTAAGTTTCTTCATATATAAAGTTGTGGAGAGGGGACTATGTGTGCCTATTATACTTGATAGTGTAATTATGAGGATTAAATGAAATAATGCAAGCAAAAAACTTTATACAGCACCAGACATACATTAAACAGTAATAACTCTTCTTCCTACTATTATTAGTACTATAACCTTAATTATTCTACTCAGAAAGGTTAAAGACTCAATTAAAAGGGAAGGGCACCTGGGTGGCTCACTCTGTTAAGGGTCAGACTTCCGCTCAGGTCATGATCTCACAGTTTGTGGGTTCGAGCCCGTGTTGGGCTCTGTGCTGACAGCTCAGAGCCTCGTTCAGATTCTGTGTCACCCTGTCTCTCTCTCTGCCCCTCCCCTTTCATTTTCTGTTTCTCTCTCAAAAAATAAATAAACATTAAAAAAAGAGAGCCAATTAAAAGTGAATGATCTGTCCTGTAGAAAAGGAGTAAGCTAACTACAGGCTGCTGCACAACTGAGTCCTTTGGTTTGGCATGCAAGCTAAGGAAAGCTTTTACATTTTTAAATGGTTGAAAACATTTGAACAAAATCACTCTTAACATTACTATTTGTAAGCTCTAATCCCACTATTGGTATATAATAAGAAGAATGTGAAAAGGCATGAACAACTATTTTAATTGGATAAATAAAAAATAAGAGCTGAAACCAATGGTAAAGTTAAATGCCAAAAAGAATAGAAAACTCAGTCACGTCCAATTTCATTGATCCTACAAGCTAACTCATTATCTTTGGGGAAAAAGAAAGGTTGACATAAAGGAAGATATTTGGAAGTTACTGTAAGATGCAAAGGGGAAAAATGCAATTATAGGACAGGAAGAAATAAAAGTGCAAAAAAAGAGCAGAATATGCTTAACCTACATACAAACAGAAAAGAGGAGGGAAATGAGAGAGAAGATGCAATAACAGAAATCATAAAAGGCAGAACAAACACAGTATAGGGTGCTTATGGGGAAGTATAAATCAGCAAAGGATAACATTTGATTATAATACAATTAAACACATGAGTTCAAAATCTGTCCATTACTCTCTTCCTCTCCCTCCTTTCCCAAAAGGTCTTGTTTGATTTTGAGAACACATTATAAGGAAAATGTTTCAAGATTTCATTAAGTATCTATAAATAATCTGTTCCAGAGATTAAATAATATTTGGTATGTTTAAGGAGCAAAAGAAACAGAAACCACAGCTGAAGAATTTATATACCCTGATAGAAAAGGGAACCTGCAATAAGATTAAATTACTAAAAAATTACAAAGTAACACGCAAATCAAGTATATCGTAATTCTGTTGGAAGAAAGGAAGGCAGAGGAATTCATATTCCAACATGTGAAGAGGACTGTAGCTTAGAGCTTGAGAAGCGTCTGAAATACCAGGAGGGAGAACTGGAAAAGGAATCAAAGAGGGATGAATAAAAATATAGCCAAGTAGCATTAATGAATTTATGAGTTAGCAAGCAGCTAAAGTCATAAATGCATCCCATCTAGAATAATTATGCTATTTTCTGTAACAATCCAGCATCAGCGATAACAAGCAGCTGGAGAGACTGAAAAAGTATGGAAACTGTCAGAGCTGATAGAGCAGAAAGTCAAGATGGTTAGGCTTTCCAATACATTATTAGGAGTGAGAATGAAATTATTGATAATAAATTTCTGGCTGTAGAATGGAAAATGAAGCCAGAAGGAAGGTACCAAGTTAGGAAAATAGGAAAAAATTAAGAGGCTAGTCTAATTATAGTCAAAAATAAAATATAAGTATTCAAGAGGCATTATAAATTACAGGAATGTATTTCTTTTTTTTTTTTAATTTTTTTTTTTCAACATTTTTTATTTTTGGGACAGAGAGAGACAGAGCATGAACGGGGGAGGGGCAGACAGAGAGGGAGACACAGAATCGGAAACAGGCTCCAGGCTCCGAGCCATCAGCCCAGAGCCTGACGCGGGGCTCGAACTCACGGACCGCGAGATCGTGACCTGGCTGAAGTCGGACGCTTAACCGACTGCGCCACCCAGGCGCCCCTACAGGAATGTATTTCTGCATTATTTCATGAAAGCATTCTTGTAATTAGATGACCATGAATATATGGACAATGGTAAAATTAAAAGGAGAAGTCTAAGTACATTTTCTACTCTGAAAATGTAAAACAAGGACTCTCTTGACAAATTACCATCATATAAAGACCATGGTAGAGGACAAAATCTAACATGATAAACCTTCAGTCTTACCAAGCTAAAGTGAAATCATTATTTCAAGATTCCAAAAAGAAATATTCAAAGGATTTAGATATTACCAAATACCTAAAATATTCCTTAAACACTATACAAATATCCACCTGGAAATTTACATAAGAAGATAATGATACTTCAGTAGGCCACACACACAAAGGCATTATAGCATTAAATGACCGGCTGATATCAGAATATAGAATTTCCAGTTCAATCAGTGTTGTTGACTCATAGTTCCTATAGAATTGGTTGTATCATATCAACAAAGTAGGAACGGCACGGACTGAGAAGGAAATCACCTCTTTATAATAGATCTATTTTTCATTAAGTTGAGACTTTGGCTGTGAAACTATTTTCACCTCAGACTTTGTATGTCTCACATACGTTTAACTATTTATATGCCTCTTTGCGAAAGGCTACTTGATAAAATTTAAGTACTTACTAATATCATCTTCATGATAAATGACAGAATGAAAAGGTAGAGTTCGGTCTTTAATATATCTCTCTGCTGGCTCAACATAAAATGTGCCACCACGAGTCTGGATGAATCCTTCAAATCTTCCATCAATAACAGACCCATGGCTAAAACTTCCTTCTTCACCTATTAATGAAAGGAACAAACTCTTGAAAAGTTAATTTGCACGTAAATGTTAAATTCATTCTCCTTTAAAAAGCCATTCTTATATATTTTAAAAATGTGATACAAATTTATTGCGGAAACTAATTTTCACATAAAATATATCAAGCTGAATCTGAGATGTGAACAGCAACTAGTACTTAGTTAAAATCTAAACAGTTTAACTAGACAACAACAATCAGAACATCTATCTCTCCTTGGCAATCATATTCCCAGCACCTAAGCATAGTGCCTGGCAAGCATTCAACACTCACTCAATAAATAATTGTTACATTAACTCAAACTCAGAAAGAGGCAAGCAGATCCACTGACACAATATGTACTTTCAAAATAAAGATATTAAATAACCTTTTGGGTTTTTGCTCTAATTACATAAGCAAAAAGTTCTTTTCCCACCTGATATAATCTGCATGAGACTTTTGGCATCCTTTTTTTATAAATACATTTTTTAAATAAGAAAGTCTCAAATATTTCAGAAGTAGTTTGAACAAAAAGTAATCCAATAATACTTTTTAAGATACTAGATTTGTAATACTGTCCCATCATTACACTTCTCTAGTGAAAGAAAATATGGGATAAAAAAAAAGGTATTCTGAGATATTCACAAAGAAAAGCTGAGCACCAACCGTCACATGACAAAAAGAAGTGGAAGTAGGAAGATGGTGCTTAAAAGTTAAATTTACCTGTTAAAATTTTCTCACTAAAATAAGTATCAGGCTTTCCACAATTTCTAAACTGTAGATTAACATTAATTAACTGACTGTGAATTAACTAAGGACTAAAGCTAAGAACCCAAGACACTGGTATTTTAAATGACATGATTTCTATCTGCAAACTTATTTATTAGTCTTGTACTTTTCTTAGCCATCGCCTAGCAAAGAATTGCAGACACTAAGTTATCTTCTCAGAAAGATAAATAGGGAATAGTAGAAAACTATAGTTTGAAACTGAAAGTCTAGACTGACAGAAAAACACTTTCCTTTGTTTACAAAATTACAAGAGTACAAAAAACTTTCATTAACCAAGTTTCATCTACAAGTGAGAATTTGTAAGTATAGAAATGCCTCATTTGTCTGGCATAATAAAAAAAATTAGAAACAGTTTTAAAAACTTAATTTTTCATAATGTTATGATTTTGAGCAGAAATCCATTACATAGAAATGAAATTCAACTTTCAGTCAACTTTGTCTTAATAACAGAGAGTCATCTTATTTATCAATATACAATTATAATACTACTTTGATCCTCTCTAATCTCTCCAGAAGACTTTGACTGTTTTTCCCACACTACTAAACTGTCAAATGTAACTTTCTCTTGGGTGAAGTGTGCTCCCCATCCCCACAGTACCTTTTTAATCAGCTGTAGTAAGAGAAATTTGCTAGAACTGTAAACACAGCAAACAAATTCTGAGAAAGGAAGGCCCTGAATGGATTTTCCTATGCATAACTTTGTCACATTATTTTTGGCTGTTAAGATGATCTTTACAGTTTTCCTTTAGATTTTTCCTCTTTTCTTATAAAACAGATCCAATTTCTTGCTTGAAAGATTAGAAAATTATAAAAGCCATTAAAAAATTTTTTCAAACTAACAGTTTGTAGGTACTGAGAATCAAAACATCATACCTTTCAGAAACGAGGCACTATATAATTCAATATTAAAAATACATGAAAAGATAGATCCAAGGGTTACTTCATTCTTCAAAGACCATTATCCTTCATGATATACTTAAATCTACAAATCTCCTCAGGATCTCTCTCCCAACTTTCTGTTTTTTGTTTTTTAAATATAATTTATCAGCAAATTGGCTAACATACAGTGTGTAAAGTGTGCTCTTGGTTTTTTATCCCACCTTTCTGAAATATATGTCTATACCTCAAAATACATGTGTTTCCTTCTGTAGAAAAAACTAAAGAAAAGAATTCTTCTAAGGTTCAACTTACCATAAATATGTCCAGTGTAAATATGAGAGGTATCATAATCAAGTACTTTATTTGATGTTTCTACTTTAAATTCACTACTGAAAAGGGATGTATCCCTCTTCATCCTTAGGTTGAAATGTCTGCAAAACAGAGAAGAAACGGGAAAAAATGAAATTAAAAGGACCCAAATTTTAAACAATTTTTTGGTTAAATTTTTGGTCTGCAAAATATAAACTGTTTCACACAATCTGTCTACTTGGGAATTATACTGTCCAAGATTTCTCTTATAAAAATTTCACTCTAAAATTCAATCTAGTTGTTATGACACAAATCTAAATTATATTCAATTAAACAGTAACTGTCTAGGATATATTAAAGAATGAACGTGTCTATAGGCTGATTCCTACGTGGTAAAAACAAGTTCATTCCAACAGCAACTAAGTTGCTTGGACATAAAAACATGTTTCTAGACCCAATTACTATTATTCACCACTACCTGCCTTCTCTCTTTAGTCATTCTTCAATGTTGCCATTTCCCCCTACTCTTCACAACTCAAATAATACATTAAAAACTGGCACCGGGGCGCCTGGGTGGCGCAGTAGGTTAAGCGTCCGACTTCAGCCAGGTCACGATCTCGCGGTCCGTGAGTTCGAGCCCCGCGTCAGGCTCTGGGCTGATGGCTCAGAGCCTGGAGCCTGTTTCCGATTCTGTGTCTCCCTCTCTCTCTGCCCCTCCCCCGTTCATGCTCTGTCTCTCTCTGTCCCAAAAATAAATTAAAAACGTTGAAAAAAAAAGTTTAAAAAAACAAAACAAAAAAAAAAAACTGGCACCTACATTAATGACTTCTCAGCAGAGCAAGTATGCATGCTCTTTCTCTTACACACACACACACACGCACACAAGCACATACAAAAGCACAGCTTTCAACTCATATTTTTTCCTTGGGACTTTTAATTCTTCTGTCATTAGATCTTCCTCCGTTCAATTTGAGAAGCCCAAAAGACCATGATATTAGCTGAAATCATACTCAATTGTCCTCTATAGACTAACAAGAAAGACCAAAATATTGAGGCGAAAATAAAGAATCTAGGGTTGAATCAAACTTGAAATCAAATCTTATGTCTAAAATCTACTAGCCAAGGATTGCAGTCTGTCAAATGAAGATAATACATTCTATCTTGTAAAACTTTTTAAAGGGCTACACAGTACCTGGCACATAGGAGATGTATAATAAATGGCAACTAATTAGCTATCATTACTAAACTCTTAAAAGTATATCAAGTCTCTTTTGTAACTGTCATAAAAGTCTGCACATACCACAATTTCTACTCAATGAATCTGAACTAAAGTGTTCAATTAGCAAGTGCCAAATGTTAGTAGGATATGGAATAACTAGAACTCTCCCACATGGCTGGTAGAAGTACAAAATGGTGAAATCACTTTGGAAAACTGGCACTTTTTTTTAAGTTAAACATATGAAAACCCTCTGACCCACAATTATATCCCAAGAGAAATGAAAGCACAAGTCCATAAAAACAAATTGGACACAAATGCCCATAGCAGTTTTGTAATAGACCAAAACTGGAAATAACCCAAATGTCTATCAACAAGTAAAGAGATAAAGACTGTGACTTATTCATACAATGGCAAACTACTCAGCAATAAAAAATATCAAACTACTAAAAAATACACATTTTTGTGAAGACATAACATATATAGTATAAGTCCATATATATGTAATCTAGAATAGGCAAAAAGCTATCTATACAGAAAGTGGACTGGTGGTTGCCTGGGGTAGAGAGACACTAAGGGTAAAGGCAGATGAAGGAACTTTTTGCTATGATGAACAGGTTCTATATCTTAATTTGAATGGCAGTTACACAAGTATATAAATTTGTCAAAACCTAACTCACACTACACACATGAAATGAGTACTGTTGACCTTTGAACAACATGGGTTTGAAGTGCCTGGGTCCACTTATACATAGAATTTTTTCCATAAATACAGTACTGTACTGCTTTCTTAATAACATTTTTTCTCTAGCTTACTTTAAGAATACAGAATGTAGGGGCGCCTGGGTGGCACAGTCGGTTAAGCGTCCGACTTCAGCCAGGTCACGATCTCGCGGTCCGTGAGTTCGAGCCCCGCGTCAGGCTCTGGGCTGATGGCTCAGAGCCTGGAGCCTGTTTCCGATTCTGTGTCTCCCTCTCTCTCTGCCCCTCCCCCGTTCATGCTCTGTCTCTCTCTGTCCCAAAAATAAATTAAAAATGTTGAAAAAAAAAAATTAAAAAAAAAAGAATACAGAATGTAATACATATGACATACAAAATATGTGTTCATCAACAGTGTATATAATCAGTAAGGCTTCCAGTCAACAAGAGGCTATCAGTAGTTAAGTATTGGGGGAGTCAAAGGTGTACATGGGTTTTTGACTGCGTCGGAAGGTTGGTGTCCCAACCCCCACACTGTTCAAGGGCCAACTGTGTATTTTATTTTATGTAAATTATACTTCATGCTCACTTTGGCAGCACATATACTTTAAAAAAATGTAAATTATACTTTAATAAAATTTATCGTAAAGAAGAAACTCACTTTTCAAGTAAATATGGTCAACACAGTATACTTATTAGCTTCAGAAAGTGTCCCTTTTTCAACTTTATATTTTCTTTAATTTCATGTCAACTGTGGCACTCTTTTATTTTGAGGCTGTACTCATTTTTTTACTTGCCTAAAGCTCTCACGAAACCACTCCTAAAACTCCTCAGGTGTTGTTTCAAGGACTCTAGACTAGGAAAAGCATCGTTAGAACCTTAAGCTTTCAATCTCCTGCCCCAAATAATCAACAAAGCCAAACATATCTTCCAAATGGAAACTCTACAAAGTTAAAAATAGACTATCGTGAATAAACAGGAATCCTGCCTGAATTCTTGCTGCACATCGTCTTTTCACAAGATTATTTTTGCTAACTGACAGGAAATTCTTGAATGTATATGCAGGTGTAAATATATACATTATTTTTAAAGGATCACAGTATTCTGAAAAACCATTAACTTATCATTATATATATTTTTAATTCACTGTACAAGTACTATCTGAAAACGAGTACTTTTGTTAAAGAGACTAAAACACTAAATGTCCTACGGCTTAATATACTTATCATTCAGTATTTATTATTCAGCAAAACTGTTATGCCCTAAAACTGTTATAAACAGAGCATATTCTATATGCAAAAAAGGGAAGATATAAGCTTCAGAAAGACATTTAAGTTCAATATAAGAACAATCTATGCTACACTCCCTACCCCTAAAAAATAGTTCTACATCACTTAAAATGTCTAAGCACATAGCAAATATAGAGGTGTTGTAATACAATTTAAGAACACTTAAAGCAGGTACCTTCCAACCCTGATACTGACAGCATAAGAAAATCATCTCACATGTACAAAATATTATTCTCTATATTGATTTAAATTGGACTAAATCGTATATAAAATCAGTTCTCAATTACCCATGCATAATCAGTCAGGTCATGGTCTCGCAGTTCGTGAGATCGAGCCCCACATCAAGCTCTGTGCTGATACCACAGGAGCCTGCTTGGGATTCTCTCTGTCTCTCTCTCTCTCTCTCTGCCCCTTCCCCGTTCACATGTGCACATGTACACATACACACTCACTCTCTCTCTCCCCCCCCCAATAAATAAATAAATATTTTGAAAAATCAACCATGTATCAACAAAAGAGGAAACGGAATGACAGTGAGGCTGAAAGGCAGGCAAATGGTAGAAAGAAGCCAAATTGAGTTAAAGTTTGTCACAATCTATGAAACAGATTAACTATGAATGAATAATCAGAAGCTGGGCATAATTTATTCCATTAACTAAGCCATTGAATTCAAATTCCTTAATTTTAATTCTACCACCATCTGTTTAATATATATCTTTATGCTATTTTAATATTTCTATGAATTATAAATTCTTTGCCACCTCTGTATTAAACATAATACAAAATAATAATAATAAATACATTCTACTTTCCAGTTTCTCAATAAGCCCTGAATAAAAAACTATCTGAAAACTTGGCTTTTAGTTGTTTAAACTTTTGGCTCAAAGGCCAGAAAAAGTATAGTGAACACTGCCTTATAAAGTCATTATACTCTGGAAAAACAGTTTGATGATTCATCAGAAGTTCCTAGAATGACCCTAATATGTTCCTAATATGTTCCTAATGTTCCTAATATGACCCAGCAATTCTTCTTCAAGGTATACAGCCAAAAAACTTAAAATCGGGGACTCAAACAGATTCTTGTACACCAGTGTTTATAGAACATTATTCACAATAGCAAAACATGGAAACAACCCAAATGTCCCCCAGCAGATGGATTAAAAAAGTGTATGTTTAAGTGGTATAAACACACAATGGATTATTCAGCCTTAAAAAGGAAAGAAGCTCTGATATATGCTACAACATGGATGAACCTTGAAAGCACTTTGCTACGTCAAACACAAAAGGACAAAGATGGCATGACTCCATTTATGGGAGGTACCTAGAAGAAGTAAATTCCTAGACATAGAAGGTAGAATAGAGGTTACCAAAGACTGATGAGAAGCCAGAGAGGGGGAATTAGTTTGATGGGTATAGAGTTTCTGTTTGAAAAGATGAAAAAGCTCTGAAAAGGGATAATGGTGGTAGATGCACAACACTATGAATGTACTTAATGCCACTGAATTGCATACACTTAAAAATGGTTTTGTCAGGGCGCCTGGGTGGCTCAGTCGGTAAAGCGTCCGACTTCGCTCAGGTCATGATCTGGCGGTTTGTGAGTTCGAGCCCCATGATGGGCTCTGTGCTGACGGCTCAGAGCCTGGAGCTTGCTTCAGATTCTGTGTCTCCCCCTCTCTCGGCCCCTCCCATGCTCATGCTCTGTCTCTGTCTCTCAATAATAAATAAATGTTAAAACTTTTTTTTAATGGTTTTGGGGCGCCTGGGTGGCTCAGTCGATTAAGTGTCCGACTGCGACTCAGGTCATGATATCATGGTTCGTGAGCTCGAGCCTCGCATCAGACTCTATGCTGACAGCCTGGAGCCTGCCTCAGATTCTGTGTCTCCTCTCTCTGCTCCTCGCCCCTCACACTCTGTGTGTGTCTCTCTCTCAAAAATAAATAAACATTAAAAAAAATTTATTTTTAAAAAATGGTTTTGTGGAGGGGTGCCTGGGTGGCTCAGTCGGTTAATCATCCAACTTTGACTCAGGTCATAATCTTGCAGTTCGTGAGTTCGAGTCCGCAACAGGCTCTTTGCTGACAGCTCGGTACCTGGAGCCTGCTTCAGATTCTGTGTCTCCCTCTCTCTCTCTGCCCCTTCCCTGCTCAGTCTCTCTCTCTTAAAAAATAAACATTAAAAAAAAAAAAAAAAAAAAGTCGAACTAACACATGCTGAGTGCTATAGTGGTTTTAATGTAATATTACCAGTCTCTGTGAACAAATCGTCTTTTAAAACCTGAACAGATCTGAACAAATAAGATAATAAAGACACAAAAATATAGTATTATTTAACTTTCACTGAATATTATATTTTAATAGTAGCATAAGAAATTTTCTTTATTAATGCTTAAGCCACTTTTAAGACTAAGACTAAACTGTCCCCTTTTACTATGTTTCTTTCAGTAAGTTTAATTTTCTTATTATTATTATAGCACACTGTCATCAAAGATAAACTTTAAATTTAAAAACATGGGGAAAAAAAGGTAAACTTTAGATTTTCTTTGAGAGGGAAGATGCTCTGTATAAAGAACATTATCTGCACCTGGGATGTTCTTCTACCCTCAGATTGAACCACTATATTGATTCTACAGATCAACAGTATTTTGTCTCTCATCTTAATTATACTAGTTCCACCGGAATTCTTTCTTGGCTTTCCTCTTACAGTAAAAATGTAAAGAATGGAGTGAAATTACAAGAGGGCAAAATCAGTTAACAAATGACAGTAATTTAAAAAAACATAAACAGGTCCCAATTCTCTACTTTCAGTGCTTTGAAGATATAGCTATACCAAATGGTTTTCCTTTCTAGGCTTTAGAAAAGCACTCTATATCTAAACCAAATAAATAGAGGTACCAGAACCACTTTAGGTGCAGAACAACAAAATAAATTTTGTTTAGGATACAATTCTATAAAAGTTTCTGGAAGGTCATGTACCTTCTACATCTGTGTATACAGAAATACCTTTCCTGTAGATTACAACAGTTACAACATTAAGAATACTGAGTAAAAAGAAGCTACCTTTTTCCATATGATTGCTATTTTGACTAAAGAGAGTATGGCCTTGATTCTCAGAAGAAAATAACAATGGATAAAAGGTATATCCCTTGAACTGAAGTCATACGAGGACAAAAAGCCTCAAATAATGAAGTACCATAACAACATAGAGAAGAAACCTAAAAGCAAAAGCCTTGCTTAAAAGTGTGTCAGTGTAGGGGCACCTGGGTGGCTCAGTCAGTTAAGTGTCACACTCTTGGTGTTCAGCTCAGGTCATGATCTCATGGTTTGAGGGATTGAGTCCTGTGTTGGGCTCTGCACTGACAGCGTGGAGCCTGCTTGGGATTCTCTCTCCCCTCTCTAGCTCTTTCTGTCCCTCCCCTGCTCCCACCTTCTCTCTCTCAATAAATAAATAGACTTTTAAAAAATTAAAAAAAAAAAAAAAAAAGTATGTTCGTGTAATCCAACAGTCCCAGGGACCAGGACTCTCATCATGAATAGAGGTCTATCATGTCTGAGTGAAACAGACCTATGGTAGACCTGGATCAATGACTCCTAGAAATAAAACTATACTTCCTAATAAGACATACCTGATATCTCTGGTTGTATCTCTTTTTGTTGTTGTTGTTTATTTTTTTTATTTATTTTGAGAAGGAGGGAGAGCACACACATGCACAAAAGAGAGCATGTGCACTCAAGCGTGAGGGAGGGGTTAAAGAGAGAGGGAGAGAGAAGCCCAAGCAGGCTCCTCACTATCAGCCCAGAGCCTGATGTGAGGCTCAATCTCACAAATCATGAAATCATGACCTGAGCCAAAATCAAGAGTCAGACACTTAACTGACTGAGCCACCCATGTGCCCCATGATCTTTATCTCTTAACATTCACTTTATTCTTTTTTTTTTTTTTTTTAATGTTTATTGAGAGAGAGAGCAAGTGAACGCACAAGCAGGGAAAGGGCAGAGAGAGAGGGAGAGAGAGAATCCCAAGCAGGCTCCATGCTGTCAGTGCAGAGCCTGACAGGGCTCAATCTCACAAATCATGAGATCATGACCTGAGCCAAAATCAAGAGTCAGATGCTTAACCAACCAATTGAGACACTCAGGTGCCCCAACATTCACTTTATTCTTAATAAAGATCCTTGAAAGAGTCTCCATAAGTTCCCAATGTTAATATATCACTATGAGTCATATATCCAGTTTACTTTCACTAGTGCACTTTTTGAAATAGAGAAGTCCTTTTTTCAAGTGATCTTTAAAATGCCAATATAAAAATCCTTTTTTCAAAAGTCCTTTAAAAAGCATATATATATAAAGGCATATATGTTTATCATATATATATATATATATATATATATATATATATATATAGTGTGTGTGTGTGTATATACATATACATATATATGTGTATATATATATATATATATATATATATATATATATAATTTTTTTTTAAAGGAATAAAACAGAACAGATTGGTAGAAGGGGAAAGGGCATAGTCAGCCCACGGGCACCCCACTGGGCAGTACCTGAGGCAACCACCCCAGAAATTCTAGCGCTATACAGTCTGAAAGACATAGTTTCAGGCTTATCTGTTGATCCTGAGGTAGATAAATTACATTAAATACGCAAAAATACATAAGCTTCTTTGTAAGAAGACAAATATATATAGATCATTAATGTAAGTCTTTCCCATATAAAGAAGAGGCAATCTACCATAATGGCAAGATTACAGAACACAAGACTACATGTATTTTACATCATTTGAAAATAAGTAAATTTATCTACTGGAGAGGATAAAAAGTGTTCTGTAAACCCTTTCTGACTTTATGTAACTACTTCAACCAAATAATTGACAAGCAAAACTACTATATACAGGCATACCTCATTTTTTTTAAGATTTCATTTTTAAGCAATCTCTACACCCAACGTAGGGCCTGAACTCACAAACCCTAGATCAAGAGTCGTATGCTCTATCAACAGGGCCAGCCAGGTGTCCCCAGGCATACCTCGTTTATTGTGCTTCACTTTATTATGTTTTGCAAATATTGTGTTTTTTACTAACTGAGGGTCCGTAGCAACCCTGCATCTAACAAGTCTACTGGTGCTATTTTTCCAACAGTTTTTGCTCACTTCATATCTCTGTGTCACATTTTGTTAATTCTCACAATATTTCTAACTTTTTCATTATTATTGTATTTGTTATAGTGATCTGTGATTAGTGATTACAACTTACTGAAAGCTCATACTGATGCATTTAGTATTTCTTAGCAATAAAGTATTTTTTAGTGAAGATATGTATATGTCCTTTTAGACAATTCTACTGCACACTGAACAGACTACAGAGTAGTGTAAACATAACTTTTATATGCACTTGGAAACCAAAAAATTCATTTGATTTGTTTCACTGCAATATTCACTTTACTGCAGTAGTCTGGAACCAAACATGCAATATCAGATATTTAATATAAATCCAACACGTAAAATCATAAAAATCACCTAAATTTATTAATTTCACAAATCAGATAAGGCTGATTTGACCTAGACCACACAAATAAAATTAGAGCTTGAATCTGAACCAAATTCTTTAATTAATCAACCAATGATCTTTCTACCATATCAAGATACCATTCCCTGCGTAGGATATATAAGCGAGCTCCAAAATGGCAAAATACAGGACATTTTCCTAGTGAAAGACTGCCTTAAAAAGCGTAATCAGGGACGCCTGTGTGGCTCAGTCAGCTGAGTGTCCCAACTCTTGGTATGATCTCGCAGTCATGAGATCAAGCCCGTGTTGGGCTCTGTGCTTTAAGCATGAAGCCTGCTTGGAATTCTCTCTTTCTGTCTCTCTCCACCAACCCCCTCAAAATAAATAAATAAACATTACAAAAAAAAAAAAAAAAAAGGTGTAATCAGTGGTATTGTTATGCCTAAAATAAAAATATGTCAATGGAAGGGCGTTAAAAGAAAGGGATCAAGACTCGCAGTATACATACAAAGAAAGTGATCAGTATCATGAACTTGATTCCTGATGCTATTCCTTCATTCTGTAATTATTTACTGAGCACTTACTAGGACAAGCACAGTGCTAAGGTGGGAGATACAGGTATGAACAACACAATTCACAGAATACATGATAGTTTACACATGGTTAGTGACCAGGAAGGAAGGTAGCACGGGAGGAAAGAAAGAAGGTCTTGTAGTGACAAGTGCTATGAGGAAAAACAAATAAGAAAAAAAGGACAGAACAGTAAGAGGAAAGAAGGATGTTATTTTACAAAAGATGCGAGGAAGGGGTGCCTGCTGGCTCAGTTGGTAGAGCATGCAACTCTTGATCTCAGGGTTGTAGGTTCCAACCCCACGTTGAGAACAGAGTTTACTTAAGAATAAAATCTTAAAATAAAAAAAAAGATGCTAGTAAAGGTCTCTGAATACATAACATTTGAGCAGAGACTTGAATGAAGTGAAGGAGCAAGAGCCATGTGGTTATGCAGGAGAGGTAGGGAAGGGTTTCAGGCAAAGGAACTACAAGCACAAAGGCATGCACTGTGTGCTAGAGAAAAATCACTGGGGCTACAGTGGTAAAAAGGAGAAACTTAAAGGAAATAAAGAACAACAAACCAACCTCAGAGTTAGCAGAAGGAAAGAAATAATAAAAATCAAAATAGAAATCAATGAAATAGGCAATAAAAAGACAATCCAGAAGTTCAGTGAAACAAACAGCTGGTTCTTTGAAAAGGCAAACAAACCTTTAGCTGCACTCACCAAGAAAAAAAAGAGGGCTCAAATAAATAAAATTAGAAATGAAAAAGAAGTTACAACTGATACTACAAAAATGCAAAGGATCATAAGAGAATATCACACACAATTATATACCAGTAAATTGCACAACCTACGAAAAAATGGATAAATTCCTAAAACATACAATCTTCCAAGACTAAACCATAAAGAAATAGAAAATCTGAATATATCAAATACTAGCAAAGAAACTAAATCAGTAATCAAAAACCTCTAGGACCAGACAGATTCACTGGTGAATTCTATCAAACATTCAAAGAAGATTTAATACCTATCCTTCTCAAACTCTTCCCAAAAAGTATAAAAGGAAGAAACACTTCCAAACTCACTTTACAAGGCCAGCACTGCCCTGACAACAAAACCAGACAAGACTACCAAAAAAAAAAAGAAAAATTACAGGCCAACAACCTTGATAGATATAGATGCAAAAATCCTCAATAGAGTATTAGCAAACGAATTCAACAATACATTTAAAGGATCACACATTGGGGCGCCTGGGTGGCTCAGTTGATTAAGAATCGAACTCCAGGTTTCAGCTCACATCATGATCTCACAGTTCGTGAGTTCAAGCCCCACACTGGACTTTGTACTTATGGTGCAGAGCCTGCTTGGGATTTTCTCTCTCCCTCTCTCTCTCTCTCTCTCTCTGCTCCTCCCCTACTTTCACTCTCTATCTCAAAAATAAATAACCTTTAAGAAAATAAATAAAAATAAAGGATCATACACTATGATCAGGTGAGATTTATTCCAGGAATGCAAGGCTGGATCAACACAAGGAAATCAGTCAACGTGAAACACCACATCAAAAAAATGAAGGATAAAAATCATATGGTCACCTCAATAGATGCATTGAAAAAGCATTTAACAAAATTCAACATCCATTTATAATAAAAACTCAACGAAATGGGTATAGAGGAAATGTAGTGAAATATAGAGGAAATATAGTGAAAGCCAAGTTTGATAAACTCAGCTAACATCATACTCAGTGAAAAGAAAGCTGAGTCTGATTTGGGCTCAGGTAATGATCTCACGGTTGGTGAGTTTGGGCCCCACGTTGGGCTCTGTGCTGACAGCTTGGAGCCTGGAGCCTACTTCAGATTCTGTGTCTCCCTCTCTGTCTGCCCCTCCACTGCTCACTCTCTCTCTCTCTCTCTCAAAAATGAAATATATACTTAAAAAATACATAAATAAAACTGAAAGCTTTTCCTAAAATCAAGACAAGGATGTCTACTCTCACCACTCTTATTCAAAATGGTTCTGAAAGTCTTAGCTTCAGCTATCAGACCAAAAAAAAAAAAAAAAGAAAGAAAGAAAGAAAGAGAAACAAAAAGAATCCAAATTGAAAAGGAAGAAATAAAACTGTCACTATTTGCAAATGACATGATACTGTATATAGAAAACACTTAAGATGCCACCAAAAACTATGAGAACTAAAAAAAATGAGTTAAGTTGCAGGATACAAAATCAATATACAGAAATCTGTTGCATTTCTGTGTGCTAATAACAAACTATCAAAAAGAAATTAAGAAAACAATCCCATTGGGACATCTGGGTGGCTCAGTCAGTGGAGCATCTGACTCTTGATTTCAGCTCAGGTCATGATCCCAGGGCCATGGGATCAAGTCCTATGTGGGCTCAGCGTGGAACCTATTTGAGATTCTCTCTCCACTGCCCATCTCCCCTGCTCACACAGTCTCTATCCGTCTCTCCCTCTCTAAAATAAAGAAAACAATCCCATTTACAATAGCACCAAAAAGAATAAAATATTTAGGAATAAATGTAACCAAGGAGGTGAAAGACTTGTACACTGAAAACTACAAGATACTGATAAAAGAAGACACAAATAAATGCAAAGATACTCCATAATCATGAATTAGAAGAATTAACTGTTAAAATGTCCATATTATCCAAAGAAATCTACAGATTCTAAGCAATACCTATCAAAAATCTCAATGCCATTTTTCACAGAGCCAGAACAAATAAGGAATCATAAAAGATACCAAGTAGCCAAAGCTATTTTGAGAAAGAACAGAAATTGGAGGTATCGCACTCCCTGACTTCAAACTGTTACAAAGGTATAGTAATCAAAACGGTATGATACTCGCATAAAAAGAGACACACAGATCAATGAAACAGAACACAAAGCTCAAAAACAAGCCCACACATATATGGTCAGTTAATTGACACAAAAGAGCCAAGAACATAAAATGAGGAAAGAACAGTCTCTTCAATAAAAAGTGCTAGGAAAATTGGACATCTACATGCAAAGAATGAAACTGGATCATTTCCTTAAGCCAGACACAAAAAATAACTCAAAATGGACTGGAGACTTGAATGTAAGAACTAAAAATATAAAATTCCTAGAAGAAAACACAGGTGGTTAAGTTTCTTGATATTGGCCTTAGCAATATTTGTTTTGGATCTGACTCCAAAGGCAAGGGAAACAAAAATAAATGAGACTACATCAAACTAAAAAAACTCTGGCAGAGAATAAATAAATAAATAAATAAATAAATAAATAAATAAATAAAACAAAAAGGCAAACTACTGAATGAGAAAAGATATTTGTAAATCATATATCCAACAGAAGGTTTACATATAATATATATAAAGACCTCATACAACTAAACAACAACAAAACAACCTGATTAAAAAATGAGCAGTGGACCTGAATAGATACTTTTCCAAAGAAGACATACAGATGGCCAATAGGCACATGAAAAAAATGTTCAGCATCACTAATTATCAGGGAATTACAAATCAAAACCACAATGACCTACCACTTCACACCTGTTAGAATGTCTATTATCAAAAAAGCAAGAAATAGAAAAGTGTTGGAGAGGATGTGGAGAAAGGGAACTATTATGCACTGCTGGTAGCAATGTAAACTGATGCAGTCACTATGAAAAACAGTATGGAGATTCCTCAAAAAATTAAAAATATGATCCAACTATTCAATTTCTATGTATTTATCTGATGAATACAAGAACAATTCAAAAAGACATACGCACCCCATGTTCACTTAAGTATTATTTATGATAACCAAGATATGGAAACAACCTAAGTGTCCAGTGATGAATGAACGGTGTGTGTATGTGTATATACATACACATATATGCATGCATGCAATGGAATACGATACCTGGCCATAAAAAAGAAGGAAAGCTTGCCATCTGCAACATGCATGGATGGAACTTGACAGTACTGTGCTAAGTGAAATGAGTCAAAGAGAGAAAGACAAGTACCATATGATTTCACTTATATGTGGAATCTAAAACACAAAGCAAAACAAAACAAAAACAAACTCACAGGTACAGAGAACAGACTGGTAGTTACCGGAGGAGAAGGGGGTTGGGAGATGGGCTAAAGGGGTAAAAGGGCTCAACTGTACAGTGATAGACGATAACAAAATGGATGTTTATTACTTCTAGAATATGAAAATACCGAATAATAATGTTGTATACCTAAAACTTACATGATGTTATGCATCAATTTTACTTCATAAATAAATAAATAAATAAACAAACAAACAGTTAAAAAAAATAGGGGAGGAGAGCAGAAGATAAGGTAGGAAAATAGAATCTAGTTCAGAGAAGGGACTCCAAAACCTTCCTGAATTAATGAAGACTTGTCTGGGCAGCTAGCACATTATTCATTATGTGGGAAACACTCTAAAACATCTCTATGATTATATCCCTTCATACTACAATATTCCCTATTCCCTTTTGGGAGAAGTAAGGGATGGGAAGGAAACATGCCCTTCTGCATTCATTCTCAGTGTTTCAGATCTCTTTTTTAAAGA